>NC_083314.1:119895364-120535643 GCF_963455315.2 Globicephala melas | reverse complement strand
CATGGTGTATTTGGTATTATCCAACCTTTTCCTCCTAAGTCAGACAGCTGTCTGCACTCACAGCAGCACACTTTTCTATCACCTCTGAGCTAAATTAGTACATGAACAGCAGTGCAGTGCCCATCTGTGTCAGTTGTGCCTTCAGGACTTACTAGGGTCTGATCATTCGGTTCTACTCTCTGCAGATAGGGAGGAGTTAGCATCCCTAACGCCCTGTCACATCGTCCTTCCTCTTCTGAAGATCTATCTCTTGTTACCTGATTAAGGCCCTTAAGATGGGGGGCAGGCCTGAGCCTCTTCCTCTGGACGTTTCCTCAAGTCTCATCCAGCTCAGAGCTGAAGAGATTGGGTTGACGAGACAACACAAATTGTTCATAAGAAATTTGATTAAATTTGAAAAAATGTGATAAGAGCTTTTTTGTATGTGAAATTGTATAGCTTTTCCAAGATAGCAAAATCTAGACTAGTCACCGGTAACATTTCTCTATTCATTTCTATGATACTGGCTACTTGGAATAGTGTCGTATTGGCTAAGTGAACAAATTGGATAAATTATCTAATAACCTAGTCTCTTCTATACCTGGTGGTGCATTTGGGGAATTATACGTTAAAACCAATGACCAAACAGAATTTAAAAGCATGCGGTGGTTTGGTATCACATTCACTGGACTAATGTCAACTTATGGCTTTGGTTTTAAATGATTATCTAGTTACCAAGCAAGTAAGAAATATAGTAACAAAACTGACGTGGGTGGAAAGGGCATGTCAGTACACCATGTTTAACAGATACCAATGCTGTATTTCTTCCATACAGGCCTTTTCCAGGGGTGTGCAAACCTTTTATCCGTATGTACAATTGTGTTTCCTCAAACCAAACTGGTGAAGTTTGGTTTCTCTTTTGTGCTATCAGTTGCCAAATAAGAGTTTCTTATATATTCTACTGGAATAACTGCATCTTCCATTCAGTCACTAGAAAAGACCACAGTTTCCGTTTGCATGATTTTTTTTTTCTTCAATGGTTGTGCAGATAAGGATCCATTTCTGGGACAGAACTGTATTTTTAAAATCTTTTTTTTTTCTTGAAATGGATATGTATAAATAAAGTAAATGGAACACAGGATAACTTTTTTCTATTTATTTGTAACTCACATCATTCTGGAAAGCATTTGAAGCCTTATTCCAAACAGAATTAGAAGCAAACACAGTAAGAGTTGAGATTTATGATATGCTCATATGGTTTTAATTTTGGCCATAGGCCAGTTTTGAGCTATTACAGAAAGAACTTCCAGTGTAATTCATGATACATGGTATTTCCTTTTACTCTAGCAGTCATTCTTAAACAGAAATGTCAGTGTTTGCTAAAGAAGAAATTAAATTTCTTTGGTTACAATTACGCCTCTATTAACAAAAAGGGGCATGTTCCTACAACTCACACGGTTGTCAAATACTTCATTACTACCCCGAGTTGTAACACTCTCTACAGGGGAGGACAAGGAGTATTTGAGCAAATTAGAAAAAGAGAGTTACAGGATGAAAATCATCAGTTGTGCCAGAAAACACAAAGTGACTCTTTGTAGGAATTAACATTCTTTAAACACATACCACATATTGGTCAACAGCCCATGCCCACCACAGCTTTGATAGACAGCAGGGCAGCAGACAAGCCCAGCCATGGCTTTTATGGCTGCAGTTGGCCACCCTCTTGAAAAAGATCAGCAGGGGTAAACGGCTTTGCCCGGAAGAAGAGTATCTAGAGGTGCAAAGCAAGTCTTCTACAGAACTGTTAAAACAGGTCGACTGACTTGAATGGCTTGATATGACATCACTGAAGTCACTAAAGTAGGAAAGGACCTTAGAGGTCTCTGCCCCTCGAAGAAGACCTTGTCTGTATGTGGAAGACATCAGAACACAGTCCAAACTCCTTTACAATGATCTACATTCAAGGCCTCACCTGATCTGGCCCTCTGCCCTCTCTCACCTCAACAACTACCACTCTCCTCTTACTCATTTGGTTCAAGCTACACTGGCCCTCTTAACGTTGCCTGAACAAGCTAAGCTCTCTACTGGATCAGGACGCTTGCCCTTGCTATCCTTCTGCCTCTTCCTCCAGATTACCCACAAGGCTAACTCCCTCACTCCATTTAGGTCTCTGTTCAAATTTACCCTTGTTGTTGAGGTGTTCTTTGATTATTCCCTCTAAATAGCAGGCTGGTCCCGATTCGTCCATCATTTTTTTTTTCAAGCATTATTTTTCTTCACAGCATTTATGTCTGCATAAAATTACATAGTATTTTTTATTTACTTGTTTACCGCAGGTCTTCGGCATTAGAATATAAGCTTCAGAAGGGCAAGGCTCTGTATCCTCAGTCCCACACATAGCAGTCATTATGGAGAACTAACATTTAAATCCTCTGAACCTTAGTTTTCTCATCTGTACCATGGAGGTCACAATAGTAAGCAACCTCATAGAGGTGTTGTGCTGATTAAGCAGGTTAATAATACATGTAAATCATTTACTAGTTCCTAGTGCTCAATAAGAGGCAGCTCTTTGTCAACCTTTGTTGAGGGTCTCACTTCCACAACTGAGACTAGGACCCAGAATTTCCATGCTAGTTAACATTATATCACTCTAAAAACATGGCAGAAAATGGGGTCCCAGAGAGAACCAAAATCTCAGCCACCCAGGTTTGAACCACATCCTCCAGATAAAATAGGATGTAATGATCCTTTATTCCTCCCAGAGCCCCGTAAAGGAGATCTCCTGAGGCAAACCCTCTAAGGGTCCCACAGATGCACTCACAGACACACTCAGACACAGGTGGTTTCTCTAACTTCCTAGAGAAAAATGTAACCAAAACATTGGTCCTACTACCAATAAATATTTATCGAGAATCTACTAAGAGCCAGGCCCTAGGGATAAATATAGACACAGATGGTCTCTGTTCTCATGGAGCTAAATGTGACACCATGCTCAAAAATCCATTTAATCAGCTACTTGAACTGTAGGGGAAAAGGTTTTTTTTTTTTTTTTTTCCTGGGATCATATAAACAGAAGCCCATTTTTCTTCAAGATGTGAAATAAAAACAAACCTTTAGAACCTAAATAGGACATAATCTTGTGTAAAAATCTACTTGTTATCTGGAGGCTTTCAATCTACCCAGTGTACCTAGAATAATGCCCTTCAAACTCTGTTATCCACAGTAAGAAGTATAGTTTATACAGCATGCCACTCTTATGTTTATAACTACCATAGAAATTTGCAAAGTATTTATCCTTAATACATGTCATATATTATTTTTTTAATTTCATAAAAAAATGTTCCTCATACCTCAGTAAATTGTTGTGTTCTGCAATTTAATTTAAACAAAAGAGAAAAGGAGAGAAAAATGGACACAGCATACTATTAGGTTAAGTGAGAGGCACCAAACATGCATGGAAACAAATCATACCTGAGGCAGAAGACCCAAGTCTTCAGTCCCAGCTTTGCCTAAAGCCTCATGACCACATGTTTGCTGTCAAATTAGAATATGTAAATTATGTGTTTTCCTAATTCGTCATGGGGCAGACGGTTTCACAGACCGATGGGTTTCCCCATCCACAGATATGCTGCTCTATTCTGAGCTATAAACCTGGACGTGCGCTCACGTCTGTACTCTAGGGTGCATACCGCACCAGAAGAGAAGACAGAAAAGCAACTCCTGCACACCTCCACCTCCACCATCTCTGAGACCCCTGACACAAAGGGAACATTCTTGCTCAGACGCTGACTCTGAAGCAATCTGTCTGGGCTAAAATCTAAGCATCACCACTTTACTAACTATATGACCTTGGGCAAGTTACTTAACCTCTCTGGCTAGATTTCCTCATATGAAAACAGGATAAAAATGAACCTGCCTCATAAGGTTGTAAAGATTAAATTCGTTACTGTATGCTTGCTTGGCACATAACAAGCACTTTATCAGTGTCTGCTATTATTCTTAGCATACATCACACACCAACCAAAATCCCCTCTGCCTAAAAACATTAAAGCAGTGGTTTTAGGTGTCATTAAAAGTTCCTTCAGTTCTTAGCAAATAACTTGAGCAGAATATTTCAGGAAATACAACTGACCTACCGAATACTACTAAATAAGTGATGCTTTAATAAGTAGGTCTATGTTGTCTTTTACAACCAATGCTTCTATGTAGGAGATGGAAGGCCTACTTGCAAATGAGAGCCCTGTGCATTCCTCACATTAAAACAACAAAACACATTACCACTACTACTACCCTTTTAAAGCAATGAGGACTATTTGCTTGGAGCTGAAAAATGCAAAATAAACACATCTTTGCTCAAGCAGAAAATTTTGTTACTCAAAATTCTCAAAATCTTTTTCCTTAAAAAATACATTTAAGTGGATTTATTTTGTCTATTCTGCTTATATAAATATCAATTGTATCACTCTTTCAAAGCATACTTCACACTTTATGGGATTTCTGAATGGCTCTGAATGGTTCTCCAAAACTGACTGGTATTACTTCTATGCAAACACAGAAGTTACCATCAAGTGCTACTTCAACTTTACTACAAGTTGAAGGTAGATCTCTGGCATATTCACTTGAAGTATAATAGCCAAATGCCCAGAATGTTAATGATTCCCCTCTTCTTGCCCCAACTAATAATTCCAGAGCAAAAACTCTAATTCAAGTCCATTTCCTTTTCTTCTGATGTGATATATTTTATCAAAATCATCAGTATTCTTTAATCAATATATTACTTTAAAATTCTCATATTTCTATAGTTAAAACTGTATTACTTTTCTCAACTGAAAGAATTCAGGGTATTATTTCAGTACCCTGCAATGTATTGAAGAGGACTGGTAAATAATGTCCCCTTGATTTAAAATTGGAAAAAACAGGAGACTCTAAAAATTGCGTCAGTATACTTAATCAATCTTAGAATATTTGTATTTTCTTTTCCAGTAGTCAATAATAATTTCCAGGGAATACAGCGATTTTCAAAAACCACTTATTTAACACATGGGGGGCTTATTTCATCAGAAAGAATGATAGTTAGGTTAAAAGTTTTCAACCTAAGTTTAGTTTTCACATCTGGACATTAATAATTGTCTTTTTCTTTAACCATGGTACATATTCTTTTTTGTTAACCTAGTTTAGTGTTTCAGCACACACACTGAGTGAAAACATTACCATCTTTTACAGAGATTCTCAAGTTTACCTTCTTTTCCATCATATAGTCCTTACTCTTTTTTAATGGACAGATAGGTAAAGGAAAAAAAAAAAAAACCTTAAAAAAATTGTTTTGGTTTTAATACTAGTAAAAATAAAATCCAAAATCTAACCGAAGGAAGTCACAACAAGCATTCTATAATATAAACAGACAGTATCCACATAGTTTATTTCTCACAGTTCTTCTGACAAATGAACATTATTCAAGAACATACTGTATACACAGATAAGAAGAAACATACAAAATGTTTTAAATGATGCACAACAAAATCCAGCAGTATAAAAGAATGCATGTGAACTCTTGCTCACTGCACAGACTAAATTTAATCACTTGTTTAAATAGTAATAAAAATACAATCTTTTATGGATCTTGTGCAGACTACAAAAGAGGGAAATTATTACCATATATATGATTTTTCTATTAGGCAGTTTTCTTCTATGAGTTGCACTGACAACTCCAAATACAGAGGCAGAAGGCTGTGTATTTTAAAGGAATTAATGTTGTGAATTAGAGACTTTACACGGTTACTACCACTGGCACTTTTCACCATAGTTTGTACACATCACATGATCATCTTATATAACATTACATTTAAAAAATATATCTGAGTGACAATTTTATAACATTCACACACCATGAGTTGGTTAAGGAAGCAATGCCACAGTTGCCTCCTGTAGTGCTTCACTGTTGGTAATAAGGACAGTTCATTGTGGTTAAAAGAAATTAGACATCAACATGGTTAAGCAGCTCCAATTTACTAAAGGCCATCAGCGGCCATCACTGGGACAGTGAGTTCTTTTAAAGTGTATATATCCTAGAAGCAAACACCATCATTGGTTAAAACTTTGTCTAAGGAAGTCAGTTTCTGTGCTGGAAACTATTTTCACAAAACTGAAAGCTACTAAACTGTTTTAATATAAATACTTTGTCTTCTCATTAGCATATTTATGACCAAGTTCTTTGAAACCTTTGGAATTTACTCTCTCTTTAATATGTGCTCTCATTTCCATCTCACCCATTTAAGATCACCACCTAAAAGGCTTTAAGGTGGTGGTGCGAATTTCACCAGGGAAACCCTTTTGCTCACCAGGAATGTTCAGCTGCTGAACAGTGATCTAGAGCCACAACGGTGCAGAGCTGTTGACGAGAACACTCAGGAAGCTGTCATGCTGTGAGTGTCATTTCAGGGAAAGTAGAGAATCTTTCCAAACTGTGCACATAATTCACAATGATACCATTGCTATGTGTTGAAGAGGACTAGTATATGATGTTCTCTTCCATGTCATCTGTTTGCTGGAAAGTAGTTTGGGTCAAGGTAATTATAACTGGTGCCCTGGGACACACAGTAGTCTCTGTCTAAGAATGTCTCTGACCTATAAACAGGTTCTAGTTGGTGATCTTCCTTGTGAATATCTGTTTCATGAAGGCTGAAAAGAAAACACACACACACACACACACACACACATACAAACACATCATTACATGGCATTGGATGCATTTTGGTCTAGATATTATCAAACTTCCTCACAGCTCTACCTGTTTAAATCCAATAATCTCTCAAAATCTCTAATGGAAAGTTACTTGCGATATGGTGTCATTAAGGAAAATTTCTTAATTGTCTAGAACAACAAAGTTCAACCCATTAAATGTGGTGATTTTCTAAGCAGTTTAGAAATCACACTCACTAGTGTCTGAGAAGCTCTTGTCAAAATTTAAGACTTAAAATGATAGATAACACTTACCAGTCTGAACAAGAATCACAGAAATCCAAAGACATTTCTGGAGGACAATCCTGGCAGTGCCACCGAACACCCTGGATAGGTTCTATGCCACAGTTATCACACTATTAAAGATTCAGAGAGAAAAAGTATTAAACTATATTGTTCTCAAGCTTTCTTTTTTCCTGCTGGGCAACACATAATGTGCACATAAACATTCTCTCCTCTCTCCCCATGCACAAGATAGTGGGATAACACAAAAAATGGTTATAAGTTAGGCACAATTTCTAGCAAACTAGTTGAAACTCTATCCATTCAAGATTGAGCTACAATACAGATGGGTGAGAGGAACATCATAATATGCTTTAATTTATTTTTAAAAATCTTAAGTAAATCATCTGCAAACTTGGGCATTTGATTATTAGTAGCTATTGACTTGAAACGTACCTCAGACCAGTGTACAATGACTGGGATTTAGAACCACTGACTTAATACCATTGTTAAAACTATCCAAATATGTTACAGTACTATTTAAAACAGGATACCACAGCTAACATAAACCCAACTGAACACAAAATCCTCTTTGAACTTTCACCTTACTGAGTTACTTTCCAAAGCCTTGAAGGCTCCTAATAACCAACGCCCACCATGAAGAAAAGGCAAATTTAGCTCTTTCTCAGTGTTGTGGCAGTGTGGTAGCCCTCAGTGTGTTCTGCGCAATCTTGGAAATCAAAGTAAATCTCATTTCTAGTTTCTTTGATCATCAGGCCAACTAGAGTGGCTGACAGACTGGCAAACAAGCCACAGCTGGGTCTTACAACAAAATTATGAGAAGTGGAGAGAGTTTCTTCCTGGAAAGACACAGCTGTCAATTAGGAAAATCTCTAAATGGAGAAGCAGGACCACTGAAAGATCTAGAAAAGAAAATCATTTCATATATTCTGGCTAACAGCAACTCCAGAGGGTCAGAGGTATAAGAATTTTGTTTTAAATTTATTAAGTCACAGCACACATCAGTATTTTTATGTATACCACTACCAGCAAATCTGTTCATGGTCTCAATTTTACTTCCTCCAATCCCACCAAGTATAGCCAGTTCTAACATCTAAGGTGTTCTCAAACCTGTCAATCTCTCTATTTCTACAGCCACCAGTCAAGTTCAGGACATTCTCATCTTTTGTCTAAATTAATGAAGAGAATCTCCAACTAGTCTCCCTGCCCTCAGCCTTGCTTTCTTCCTATCCATTCTCCATACTAATGCCAGAATGATCTTTTTCCCCCTTCACTTAATTTTTTTTCAATTACATAAAAAATATACATGAACAAATTATTATTTAAAGAATTTAACAATACTGTAGTCAGAATTAAGAGTTATCCACTCTAAACCCACTGCCTTCCTAAGGGTTGTATTGTTTAAGAAAATAGAATGATCTTTCCAAAATGCAAATTTCATGTTACTCTGCTTAAAATCCTTCAAAGTTTCTCCAACATTTTAGAAGAGTTTAAACTCCTTAGCAAAATTTCCAAGGCAACTAAATAGCCTCTCACTACTCTCCAGTATGCACACTAGTCACACTCAACTAATTCACTCATTTAACTTCTCTAAATCACTTATGAGATGAAAACAGAATAGGGAAGGATGTGAGTCCATCTTGTTTACTGCTGAATCCCTAGCACTTGGCAAAGTGCCTGGAACATAAACGGGTATCTCAAAATTTTGTGGCATGAATAAATGTATTTCTACTAGCCCCTCAAAAAACAGCAGAGATAACTGAATCTGAAAGGGGAAAAGAAATTTCTGATCCATATACAACAGCAACAACAAAAGAAATAGCTCTATGGATGAATGGACAAAGAAAATGTGTTCTCTCTCTCTATAATATATACACACACACACACAACGGAATATTATTCAGCCATAAAACAGAAAGAAATCCTGCCATTTGTGACAACATGGATGAAACCTAAGGACATTACGCTAAGTGAAATATATCAGACACAGAAAGACAAATACTATATGATCTCGCTTAAATGTAGAATCCAAAAAAGTTAAATTCACAGAAGCAAAGAATTAGAATGGAGGTTACTGAGGGTTGCCAGGGGCTGGGTGGGGTGGGGAGAGGTAGTGGTGGGCGTGGTGTCATTGTTCAATGGGTACAAACTTTCAGTTATAAGACGAATAAGTTCTGGAGGTCTAATGTACAACACGGTAATTATAGTTAATAATACTGCATTGCATACTTGAAATTTGCTGAGAGAGCAGATGTTAAGTGTTCTTATCTCAAAAAAAAAAGATAACTATGTGAGGTGAATTTTTTTAATATCTTAAATTTTTTGTACACAAATATGTAGTTTTTATTTGTCAGTTATATCTCAGTAAATTTGGGGTGGGGAAATAGCTAGAAAAACCTCTCATCTCATATATTACCTCAAAGTATACCTGTATGTTTTTCTTCTCTATCTCTACTGAATCATAAATCTCTTGACACCAGTAACTGTGGCACACTACTTTGTATAAATGAACAGGACAAGAGCTAAACTTACTTTTATCTGTGTGCTTGAAAGTCGTGGAGCTTAAAGCTCCGAAAACCACCTTAAATATATCCTATCACCCTTTCAAAAATTAAATGAATAGAAGAATTAAATAGAATTTACCTTGAAGCCCACATGTTGCACAAATCCACTTTCAGCTTGCATTTGCTGAAGTTTCTGTTTTTTTAACTTTTTAAACTGTAATAGTTCCTTATATTCAGGTAAATTCCTATACATAATAGGAATACTTTCTTCATCCTATTGAAAAAAACAAAACACAAAACTGTTAGTTTCATAATTAAAATGAACTAGTATAAGAAATACTGATAAAGAGTATTTTTCTATTGACAAGATATTTTTCACATTTAAGAGACCCTCTGGCTTCCCTGGTGGCGCAGTGGTTGAGAGTCCGCCTGCCGATGCAGGGGACACGGGTTCGTGCCCCGGTCCGGGAAGATCCCACATGCCGCAGAGCGGCTGGGCCCGTGAGCCATGGCCGCTGAGCCTGTGCGTCCGGAGCCTGTGCTCCGCAACGGGAGAGGCCAAAGAGACCCTCAACCTTTTAGGGCTTATAGAAAATCATCACTGCTATCAGCAATATTTTAGACTAATACTTCTGGAGGGCTTCTTTTTTTTTTTTTTTTTTGCGGTACGCGGGCGTCTCACTGTTGTGGCTTCTCCCTTTGCGGAGCACAGGCTCAGTGGCCATGGCTCACAGGCCCAGCCGCTCCA
Organism: Globicephala melas; assembly: GCF_963455315.2. NCBI lineage: Eukaryota > Metazoa > Chordata > Mammalia > Artiodactyla > Delphinidae > Globicephala > Globicephala melas. The sequence goes on along the minus strand of NC_083314.1, from coordinate 120,525,431 downwards.
CGGCATGCGGGATCTTTTTCTATGATCTGCAGGATCTACTTTTTCCTGATCTGCAGGAAGCTCCTCTTCTCCAATCTAACAGATTTTTAAGCTTCCTCAGGTAAATATGACATTTTCTTAACAAGCATACTAATCTCTTCTGTTTTCTGCTCAGTACTCCCAATGATCAAGACAGTACATTCCTCTTACTCAAATGGATAAACTTAAGTTACAAAGATTATTATTTACAATAAAGAAATGAACAGTGAAAGCTATATGAATTTGAAGTTAACAGATGAATCACTAACTGCTTCCTATTTTCCCAATTTATTTGTGCTCTGCCACCCAGAATCCATTTCTTCCCTTTGCTACCTCATGACTGATCCCATGGTCACTGATTTCCACAACCCTCCTAAAAGCATCCCCAATTCATTAATCCCATGTTCCATCAATTCTCAATCCTGGACCAGACAACCCCTGCACCTCCCGTTCCTCCTGCTCTCCATGTTACGTATTCTTAACTACTATATTTATATTATATCAAGGAAACTGATGTTTATAGAAATTATAACATATGCCCAAGCTTACATAGTTAATTAGTTGCAGAGTCAAGTGATTTGAACACAGATTTGTCCATATAACTAACCCCTTACACACCTAGCAGCCCAAGGCCTAAATCTAAGTGTTATCCTTAATTTTACACTGTCATATCTAATAAAACATAATTCTGTCACTATTTAATACTACCTAAAATCTCTCTCAAATCAGTCCTCTATAGTATCCACTCCCTCCTCTGTCTCACTGTTGCTAAAAATGGCTTCCTCGCTATCTACAGTGTCAAGCCCAAAGGCCTCAGCTGGATAATGATTCTTTACAATCTCACACTTCACCTACCTTATCTCCCACTATCTTTCATCCATTTCAAATTCTTGTCAACTAAAGATGTTAAATTATAGCTACTGCCTTCCTATGTTACCCCTGAGAAAGACAACATAAATAATGTAATAAATACGTAATACCAATAAATATGATGTAACCCAAATAATTAAATAATGTAGTAAGAAATTTTATAATAAAATGTATTAAATTTAGATATTTTAGGCAAATACAAAGAATACAAACTCTGCTAAATTTTTTAATTTGCATTTTAAGTCTAAGGGTATTATTAAATTTGGTCAACAAGATTAAGTTAGATATATGTATACATATAGCTGATTCACTCTGTTATACAGCAGAAATGAACACATTGTTAAGCAATTATACTCCAATAAAGATGTTAAAAAAAAAGTTAAATCCCCTCACACCCACTAAGATGGCTACTATCAAAATTAAAAAATAGTAATAATAATAATAAGTGTTGGCAAGGATGTAGAGAAATTGAAACTTTTGTACACTGTTGATGAGAATATAAAATGTTCTAGCCATTACTGAAAACAGTACTGTGGTTCCTCAAAAAATGAAACAGAATTACCATATGATCCAGCAATTCCACTTCTGGGTATATACCCAAAAGAATTTGAGAGCAGAGACTCCAACAGATATTTGTACACCCGTGTTCACAGCAGCATTAGTCACAACAGCCAAAAGGTGGAAGCAACCCGTGTCCACTGACAGAAGAATGGATAAATAAAATGTGGTATGCACACTCAATGGAATATTATTTGGCCGTAAAAGTGGAAATTGTGACACATTACATGATGGATGAACCTTGATGACATTATGCTAAGTGATATAAGCCAGTCACAAAAGGACAAAAACTGTATGATTCTACCTATATGAGGTACCCAGAGTAGTCAAACTCAAAGAGACAGAAAGTAGAATGGTAGTTGCCAGGAGCTAGAAGGAGGAGGGAATAGCGAGATGATGTTTACTGGATGCAGAGTTTCAGTTTTGCAAGACATAAAGAGTTCTGGAGATTCGCTGCACAATAACGTAAATGTACTTTAACACCACTGAACTGTACACTCAAAATTGGCTGAGATGGTAAATTTTCTGTTATGGGTATTCAGTACAATTAAAAATTAAAATTCCATACTATTCAGCCATCAAAAAAAAAAAAGATAAAATCTTGCCAGCTGTGGCAACAAGGATGGACTTTGAGGGAATTGATGCAAAGTGAAATAAGTCAGAGGAGAAAGACAAATACCGAGATTTCACTCTTATGTTCAATATTAAAAAAAATAAAATAAATAAACAAACAAATTAAAACAAAAACACACACAGGTACAGAGAACAGATTGGTGTTCTTTCCACAGAGGGGAAGAGTGGTAGGGGGAGGGAGAGATGGGTAGAGGGGGTCAAATGTATGGTGATGGATAGAAACTAGAATTTTTGGTGGTGAGCACACTGTAGTGCATATATATTAGTTGAATTACAATGCTGTACACATGAAACATATAATGTTATAAACCAATGTTACTTTAAAATGAACAAAAAAACAAATATTTTAAAAATGCTCACCCATAAACAGATTTCCTAGTTATAATCATTTTAAATTTACTTAAAGGAGAAATACTACGACCAATTTCAAGGGGGTCTAAATGGTATACAGATTGTCTCTCTAGCTACTGCTTTTCTGAAAAGAGAAACTGAAATCTATAAATTTTACACTAGAGGATTCATAAATATACATTTAAATAGCTATTTTAAAGTAATCAGAATGATGTGAACTGGTGCTCATTTAAAAATAAATAAATAAAATCAACCAAACAAAAGCTAAATCAAATTCAACCACCTATACTATATTTTGCCAATTTTCTCAAAATGTACTTCTTTTAAGCATCCCATCATCACTCCTCACCTAGCTAAGTTTTATTCATCCTTCAACGGACAACTTGACTATCACTTCCTCGGGTCTTCCACTTAAACTCTCAATCTGAATTAAGTACCTCTAAAATAATTACAATGACACATACTTTTGAAGCATTTTTAAAATTTTGTAATTTATTGATGTGATTACACATTTATCTCCTCCCACAAAACTAAGATTTATGAGAACCCCAAGATCATAGATATTTTATTCGTAACTATGGAGCTGACCTCTAGCAGAGCCTGTTACATAGTAAGTGTAAATAAACATTTCTCAAATGAGTAATTCTAATAGTCACAAAATACAAAATTACACACAAATGCCATATCTTAAGACACAGCAGAATCTAGCTGTTTTTCAAAAAGACAAGTTTAAAAAGAAAAAAAAAATTTAAGAATACAGTCATTTTACAGTAGTTTCATACCAAATTATACAATCAGTGTTTGATTAATCTAGAAACAGAACAAAGGAGACTTATTTTTATCTGCTGACTTTTCATTAAAATCTCCTTTTCCAGTTACCATATATAATCAAAGTACTAAGAAAGATATAAGGCAATCTTCATGTCCTTTAAGCAAGGAATCAGAATCATGTTACTTATTGAGGAAGAATTTTAGCATAGTAAAATAAAAAATATTAACAGCAATAAAAAGGAATCTCTGAATGTAAAGTAAAATGAAATGAATTAACCTAAAATAGCATCCAGTTGATGACAACACAGAGAGGAATTAGTCCAAGAGGATTTAAAAAGTATAATTTTACTCTATTTCTGTAGTTGGGTATATCCTAAGGCAAAAACAGTGCTACCCGGGGCTTCCCTGGTGGCGCAATGGTTGAGAGTCCACCTGCCGATGCAGGGGACATGGGTTCGTGCCCTGGTCTGTGAAGATCCCACATGCCGCGGAGCGGCTGGGACCGTGAGCCATGGCCGCTGAGCCTGAGCATCTGGAGCCTGTGCTCTGCAAAAACAGTGCTACCCAAAAAACCTGTTTTCAGGATCATATTGTTGATGGTAGTGTTAGTATTATTAAATTCGGAGACTACTGTGGGCAGTGTGAGACAAAGAAAGTAAGCATTATGTTGATGTCACTGATAATTGGAATTTTCAGCATGGGAGAAAAATGATACATATTAAAGATCAATATGGGTTAAGTAAAATTCCCACAGTCCTTAAGTTGAATTTGAAATAAAATGATGAATTTATGATGTCTTTTAATTTTAACAAATATATAACATATTTCTCAGGTCTGTCCACTATATAGGCTTAGATACAATGATCAATCCAGTAGCAAGTAACATCCTATAACATGACAGAGCCTCCAAATACCATTTCTCAATAAAAGAAAGCAGAACTGACTCCAGGTCTGAAGCAGGAAATATACAAGATGAGCCTGGAATTTCCTTGTCCTACTGGACAGTAAGAAAGCTATAAAAGATTACTAGAGTCTTGTCAAAAGAACTCAAAATCCAGCTTAAATAGGTTACAACCAACCAATGGGCCAATTTGTACACTAATAAAGACAATAATATCAATGCACTGAAACACATTAAATATATTTTAAGTCCAACAATTCATAAGAATACAAACATTTTCAAACCTCATGAGTCAATCTGGAGGATATCAGAGAACAAACTCATTATTTTAAAAACAAGAAAATAAAGGGAAGAATCAAGCAGTTAGCTGCGTTTTCTGTATGTAACTTAGGATAATCAAATAGTTGATGGGGGGGTTACTTTGTGAACATTCTATCAAATAAATGAAGAAAGAATTTTACTATTTTGTAACATCTAATGAGTTAATGGATCTAAGCAACAATGTATGCTATGTCAAACTGATAAAAGTATACATGAAGTAGTCCTGCCCACCCTAACAAACAAAAAAACAAATAAACCTGAATCTGATCAGTTATCTAGACCTTTCAATTTATAGGAGATTCAGGGAACAGAGGAACAGATTATGACACCAAGGAGATACAAACAACAAAATCCACACTGAGGTAAATTCTACAAGACAAATAACCCAGTTTTTCAACAAAACAAATGTGAGAGGGGAAAACAGAAGAGAGAGAAAAGGGCGGCGGGGGGGAGGCACTACTGCAATTTATGACTGGGGAAATGTGAATTGACTGTATATCTGGATTATATAAAGAAGTACCTTTTAATAAACATGATAATGATATTTTGTAATGTCTGGAACTTGTTCCAAAATAATCCCAGACAGAAAGTTGGGTGGGTAGGAAGTACAGATGAAAATAAGATTGCCACAAACTGATAATTGTTGAAGTTGAATAATGGGTGCACATGGGTTTATTTTTGTATATGCTTGAAAGTTTCTTCATAAAAACATTTTTAAAGCCCATTGTAAAACAAGTTTGACTAGTTAATTAAAAGAAAAGAAGGCAATATTCTCTGAAGAATAGGAATAATTAGGAAATCCTGGTGCTCCCATTCTGTATCCTGATCTGTATAATACATAGATAAAGATAGATAGATAGATAGACAGATATAAATATAGTATAAATAGATAACTTACTGATGCCTCCTCCATAGCAGTGTTCATGTGGCTACGAAAACAGGATCGGTCATCATCTTCATCCATATACACTGGTGGTTCATGGGAAGTCATGAAAGTGGAAGGTTTAAAGAGATGCTTATTAAGGGGGTGCTGTCGTCTGCTTGTTGAAGACTAAGTGAGAAAACAAATTTTTAATTGGGATAGTGGACAATCATTAAAAGAATCAAAAATATAAATGCTACTTCCTGCAAATCTGCCTAATCAGAAGGACTGCACCTCTACCCTTCAGCATACTCTTACGTGGTTGCTTTTTCTATTTTATCTGGATTTTTCAAAAGACAACAAGCCTTAAATAAAAACAAACCAAATCAACAAACAGAAATGTAGGCAGAATACCTACGTGGAATATAATGGACCATATGCTCATTATGTAGCTTATATTTGTATCCCCAACATTTATTACACTCTTGGCATTCACATGCTGAGCTCCTCTTAAGGTCGTCTTACAGATGATCAAGGAGGATGAAGTTAGCCAAAGCCAGATATAAAACTATCAAGTAAAAAGAAAATTTCCCCAACATGATGAATGTCTGAAAATAGTATCTAACACTGATTGACTGCTTACTCTTTGTCAATGTCACTTAGCCCTCAAAACATTCCTGTAAAGTAGTTATTATCACTTCTAATTTAAAGGTGAAAAAACGGAGGCATGAGGAGGTTAACTTTCTTGTTCAAGGTACTGCAGCTAGGCAGTGGTAGAATCAAGATTATAAAATAGGCCTCTGTGGAGCCAAAGGCCTCCCTTTGAACCCCTATGCAGACTTCCTCTCTTCACTAACAGCACCGCCACAAAGAATAACCTCAGTCACATAGAGAACCATCATTTCATTTCAAAATTCAAACTCTAACCATGTCAGGACTTCCTTGGTGGCACAGTGGTTAAGAATCCGCCTGCCAATGCAGGGGACACAGGTTCAAGCCCTGGTCCGGGAAGATCCCACATGCCGCGGAGCAACTAAGCCCGTGCGCCACAATTACTGAGCCTGCTCTCTAGAGCCCATGAGCCACAACTACTGAACCCGCATACCACAACTGCGGAAGCCCACACTCCTAGAGCCTGTGCTCCGCAAGAAGAGAAGACACAGCAATGAGAAGCCCGCGCACCACAACAAAGAGTAGCCCCCCGCTCACCGCAACTAGAGAAAGCCTGTGCGCAGCAGCAAAGACCCAACACAGCCAAAACTAACTAAATTAATTAATTAATTAATTAAATTTATTTAAAACAAAACAAAACAAAAAACCTCTAACCACGTCTATGACTGGGCTAGATCTCTGCAGTCAAAATGTCTGTTAACTTAAAATTCAGTGCACCCAAAGAACGGAACACATTTAGGTTTCTTTAGTATTCCTTTTGTTATCATCGTCTAGTCTTAGTGGTGAAAACATAAGGTGCACAACACATCTGAAGATAACCTAGAAATCACGAAAATTAAAGCTGTTAAGTTAATGGTGGTTATCAAAGTTCCAACATTCTGAAGTTACAGGATGAACTCTACATATCTAAATAGATAATACTATATTTGGGGAGAAAAAAATCCAAAATATTTAAAACAGCTGACAAATTAAAACAAGCTTCCATAGCTTGGTAAAAAGAATAAGAACAAAATTTTTAAAACATGGAGCTATATAGACAATATTCTTAATGTAAAACAGTTAGCTTCACTAAGGAAGGGTAACAGCATTAGATCGGCTCCTAGCTTCTCTTTAGGTGAATGGTGGCAGTTGCGGGGGAGTGGAAGTACCCAGATGATTTACCAAGTAAATGAAAGAAGGCCAATGATGTGCTTTATTTTTTTGCAATTAAAGCAAAAAATTGGCTGTAATTCTATGCAGTGTTCTATGTAGGAGAGGGACAGTAGCTTTTTCACTGTACAGAGCAGCAGAGAACAGTGGAAAAGGCTTAGGTGCAGAATCAGAAGATCAATGATTCCCAGACTTACCAGCTATATGACTAGACAATTTACTCAATGTACTTAGTTTTCTCATCTATAAAAAGGTTGTAGAACAGTACCTAGCCCAGAGCATTCAACAGTAAGAACAAAAGCTATCTATTAATATTATCATGAGTAAAGTGAAGGTGATACTACCTACACTTCTAGAATTACAGTGAGGATTAAATATCTTAATAAATATTTCTAACCTTGGATTTATATAATATATGTATAAAACAGAAATTGATTATATTTATTAAAGAATCAAACACCCTAAAAACTTTAACATCACAAAGGCCTTTTTGACATACATACAATCTAATATCTTTCAAATAGCACTCATTCACATAAACTAACCTACTCCTAAGAAAATAATGAATAATCATCATTGAAACTCACTGAGTAGCAATAATGGAATCCTACCATATATAAGAAAATGTTTAGAGTGAGTCAAATTTTAAAAATAAAATAATCCTGTTCTGATAAATATATAAACTTTTACACAGGAACTCTGACTTTGATGAATTTAATCTGAGATCTAAGGTTTACTTTTACCTATTTTCTTTTTACCTTTTTGGAGTATATATATAAGTTTGGTGTTCTGCCTGGGACTGGAATGCCAGCTTTAGTTAGTTTTATGAAATACTTCTGCACTCGGCTGGCAACCTAAGGAAACATGACAAGCCTTTTAACGTAATAAATGACAAGACATGCAGTACCAGAATAGTTTTTTAAAATAGTTTTTAAAACATACATGTGTATCTTAATGAATAGTAACAACTTAAAATCTACCATAAATCTAGAAATAATTTTAAATTGCCACCAAAGACACTTATGTTTTAAAATAGAGACAAAAAAATTGTTAAAATAAATTAAATCTGTTTGATTCCAAAGCTAAACACAGTTTCAACTTGTGAACACAAGTGCTTGTAGCATAAAAACACATCTATTAATATCAATGGGAATGTGAAGGAGAAAATTGACAGATATTTTTTTAGAAAGACAATCAGGGAATACTGACTAAGGCACTATCACAAATCTATTAGCACAGTCTAACCAAAAAGCACAAACTGGTGCACTCATTAAACATTCAAGAGACACCAAGTCCATTACTTTTTTATTTTTAAGTAATGATCCAAAGCAGAATTATCTCAGAGTTGTTTCTAAAATCAACAGAAAAATACACAGTGTTGTTTTTTAAAACTCCACATACTATAGCACTGTGTAGCTAAATATGAAGGGGCAGGTCTACTGATTTTAGCTTCACTATCCTTCATTTAAAAAACCATCAAAAACATGCCAACAATATGGGGCTATCTCCTCAATTACCTGCTTTGCTGTCCTATTGCCCAGTTCATCTGCTATCTTCTGCCAGCGTCGAGATTCTACTTCTTCAGGAGGGTATTTCAAGAGTAGTTGTTCAAGCTTTTTCTAAGTCAACCAAAGACCAAATTTAAGAAAGTTTAATACTGAGTTTCTAAATAAATACATTCACCTTTCATCTTAAACTATAATACTCCCTCCCCAACTCTGGGGGTTAGGTCAACTAGAAATCCTCATGATAGGAAAAATTTCTAGTAAGGAATTTAAGACTTCACAAGAAAAATAAGATGAGAAAATAAACCTATGAAAGACCTTATAAAGATTTTCTATGCACTTCAGTAAAAAAAGGAAAGCACCCCCAACAAAGAAAATAATTAATTAATATGTTACACATTTTAGTGATTTCCACTGACCACTTTATCTTGCTAGACTATGTTTAGGCTTGCCACTATGGATCTGACAAAACTATGTAAATTCATTTGGATTTAGACAGAATACTAAAAGAGATCTTTTCCTCCTTTGTGTGGTCCTTCATTCAAATATTAATTTTAATATTCTGACCTATCTCCTAAATTCTCCCATAGTCCTAAGGATGCAAAACAGTCCAAATGTTGGAAATAAAAGTTTCCTGAAGCTTTTTATAAACTGATAAACTCATTATAGCTGTGGGGCTAATCCTCACATGTGATAGAGATGTGTCTCAAACCTTACCCACAAACAATCCTAGCTATATGCCAAAATGTAAGAGAACACTCTGACCTTGGCTTTGCCAGCTCCCCTCCAAACAAAAACAAGAATTCACTTTGAAGCACAGCTTTACTTGGCTCCAGGTTTTTCTGTCTCACAAAACTGCATTACAAAAACTTTACTCCATCTGTTTCAATATCTTTTTCAATCCCCTCCCCAAAACCCAGGTTCCTTATTTAAAAATTATCCCCAAAATGGAATTCATATATTCTCAGAATGCAAAATTCTTGAAGTATGCAAAAAGGTATACAGAAACAAGTTTAAATATTTTAAATTCATGGTTAAGAGGGATTACATACAACAATATACACTTTACTCATAATACTGGCTCTAATTTTAACTGCCTTTTTTTTTTTTTTTTTTTAAACCTACACAATTTAGAAATACCTATTACCTGTTCTTCAACAGTCCACAACTGGTTAAATGTTTCAGGTTTGGTATCATCACACAGGCGTCCTCTTATCATCTGCATATAAAACAAGGTTTTTGTCAGAGAGAAAAAACAAAGACTACCCTTTGATATAGCCAAATAACACACAAATTGTGAAATTTTTAATTAATTTCAAAATATGTGAGTAAATTTATTTTTTTAATGTGTACATAATTTATTGCTTACGAAATGTTTTCATGTTCTTTTATTTCATTTGGTTTTATATTCCTAGCAATCTTGAGATATAGGTGACAGCAACTTCATTTTAAAGAAAAAGAAATGTTTCTTTTTTTTTTTAATAATCATTGTTACATTGCTTATATTTTATTTGAATTACCTTTCTTTGGTAGATTGCAAATCATCTGAAAACCAAAGAATTCAAATATTTTTAACAAATCCATTTTCCAATTAGTGTCTTGTACCTCAGAAGAGTATTTCCATCCCAATCTTTTAAATAAAGCATCACATCCACCCTCACAAAGAAAAATCAAGGAAACAAAGCATGAATACACACCAGGTGCTATCTATTGTTATCTATTTATTCTTTACTTTTGAAATATGAACAGTTTTATTTCTAGCCTAAGGATGTGGGGAAACATCTTGAAGAGATCATATGTACTGATTGTTTAGGGCAGTTTTAGAAATAATAATGTATCATATATATTCTTTGCTAACAATGAGGAAATTATATGTGGAATTTTTTCCATTATAATATTTTTAATGTGCTAGTCCTTTTATTTAAGTAATAATAAAGTAATATCCTAAACGTATGTCTTGCTCATAAAATGGAGCCTAATATCAATTTTACTAAAATGTACATAATATTTTTAACTAGTTACACAGCTCAACATACCACTATCTTTATGGCTATTGTTTATTTTAAAGAAATGTTACTTTTTCATTCTGAACCCACATGTTTATTGAAGTTCATCTAACTAACAGCAGCAAGGCCAGGTTACAACCAGCAAATCCTAGTTACATTCCACTACACACAAAGAGCTCTTATTTTTAGAATAAATACTGTATTATGTGTCAGGCACTGAACTGGGCATGTTACATGTACTACTCATTATATTCCTCACAACAGCTCTACAAAATAGGGTGATATTAATCACATTTTATATAAGAGGAAACTGCAGCTTGGAGACTTTAATATAGATGACATCTGAAGTTCCACAGCTAGTAAGTGGTGGAGTTATGATTTCAACCCAGCTTTTTCTTAACTCCAAAGTTCATGTTCTCATTATACCTTCAAGTGAAAGACTGCTTGAATTTTAAGAATACAAACCAGCAAAATGTTAAAATGTTTTGTCTACAATTCAAATTTTCCTGCTCTAACACTTTATCCTGCTTACCTGAGGACGACTGTTTGAGCCTTCTGGACCATCACTCAAAGGCAACATAGAGTATGAAAGGGACTCTCCATCCTTCCTAGGATCTAAAGGACTTTTTGGTCTAGCAGGTAAACCTACTAAAAAGAAAACCACGTATAGGATTATTAAAGCAAGACTTTGTCAGGTAGTTCTCTAATTAAATTCGTATCATGTAATTTCTTACCTTTATCAAAAACTAGCTTAACTCTCCTAGTATGTCTTTTGCGATTTTTAAATTCTCTTTCAAAGTTCCCAAGGCTATTGGTATATTGGTCCCATACAATCTCGGGCAATTGAACAACTCTCTGTGGATATGGAAGCCCTATATCAGCCTGGTGGGGGAAAAAAATGAAAGTGACAAACTAAGTTTAATTCAAGAAATTATCAACTACAACCAAATTTTCAGATGACTCCAAATCTAAATAATCATCAACTGAGCATTTCTACTCACTTTTTGAATCCAACAGCCAATGAAGTTAATACAGTATAAACACTAAATGGCAGAAATGATAGCCAAGTAAAGGAAAATGAACTTAACAAAACATAAGCACTATTTTTAGAGGTCTAGAGCTGAACTATATAAACATACTGTACTTTATCACTAACACACTTTAAACAGAAATAGCAAAGAAAGATTTTTATCTCTAAGAACAGCACATGAAATGTGTTTGACTGAAATATAATAGATATGACTTGATACACAGAATTCATTTTTAATGGACCCATGTGTTCCTGACTTATCCATAAAACTATTAATTATTTTCACACTATATAACTCAGCACGTGTACAAAAAAAATCACATTTTGAGAATCAAAACTACATCTTTAGTTTACTTGGAATTCAATTACTTTGCCAACCACCTTTAGAGAAGTTAATAGTTGTCATAATTACTAAAACCAGGTCATTATGATCACTTTTTTTTTTTTTTTTTTTTTTGCGGTACGCGGGCCTCTCACTGTTGTGGCCTCTCCCGTTGCGGAGCACAGGCTCCGGACGCGCAGGCTCAGTGGCCATGGCTCATGGGCCTAGCCGCTCCACGGCATGTGGGATCTTCCCGGACTGGGGCACGAACCCGTGTTCCCTGCATCAGCAGGCGGACTCTCAACCGCTGCGCCACCAGGGAAGCCCATGGTCAATCTTTTGATAGGGATTTGGGTTTCATGGGTGGGTGTATTTGTCAGAACTCATATAATGGTAAAATTGGGATTTCTGAATTTCATTGTATGTAAATTTCACCTGAAAAAGTTTAAAAAAAAATTTTAGTTAACGATATGCCTTCTGAAGTGTTTTGGTGTTAAGTGTGCATGTCTGCAACTCTGGAATGCATCAAATGCATTCCATCTTGAAATAAGATAGAATGGTGGATGGAAGAATTACATAAACATTCAATCAAGCAAATATAATAAAATGTTAATGGTAGAATCTGGGGGTGGATGTGTGTGCTAACTATACAGTACTTTCCACTTTTTCGTCTACTTAACATTTTTCAAAATAAAACGTTGAGAAAAAAATCAGGTCATAAATTATGAAATTGGCAGGCAAAATCCAATTTGTGACACAGAATTCTTAATTTTTATTTTGCTTGTGACATATTATATTAGCACCATCATCATAATAGCACATATTAGTCTAAGGTTCAACTTTAGAAAAATTAGAACAGAGTGTCTTTTAAAATAATGATGGTAGTAATATCAAAGAAAGCTAATAAGCCATAAAGGTTCCCTGCATTCTATATACCAATATATAATCCAAGTTTCCTTAATTTCAATTAGGAGTTTTTAGATGTCCAGTAAAACAAAGAGATCACATGTCAACAACTTAACTACTCTGGTAAACCTAAAGAAAATAGACAATTTAAGCATACATGAGTTGACACAGAAAAAGTGAAAACTCAAACTTCTAAATTAAATCCAGCAGAAAATTTTCTTTCCAAGGAACATAAGTCTTTCATGATTACCAAAGTATCTGGGATTTAATACACATTTGTACATTTTTGAAAAAATTCTTAAGATAGTCAATATCACATCTCTGTTTCTGAGATAAAGTGAAAAGAAATTCAGTTCTAAACTAAACACAGAAATGGAAAACCAGCAAATAACCAACCACATACATATCTAGTAAATGTGCATAACTGCATCTTTTTGCCCACCCAAGAACATGAATAAAATGCGATTAAGGTTAAAACACCATCTGTTTTAGTTGAATCAATGATAAGTAAACACTGTAAGTACTGTATCTTTTTGCACCAGCAAATTGTTTCATGACAGCAGTGCAGAATCAATAAACACCTAAGTGGGCCCACTATAACACAGAGGGTACAATAGGGTTCTAAAAACTCTAGAAGGTTTAACAAATCAATATGTAGATCCTACGTCTATTATGATATTCAGTGTTCTGAAAGCAGAGAAAGGAATGCTTGCCAAGTAAATAACATAACTAGAAAAATCCAAATCCAAACAATAATCATCTAAATAAAATGAAGTCCCCAGGGCTGTTCCCTCAACACCTGGTAGACCACTTCTGTGACTCATTAAAAACTAGTAACTAATAACTAAATTTTTCATACTGAACAGGCTAAATTTTTGTGTTGTTTAAGGTGAAAAAGAGGATTCTTTTTCATAGTTTTTCAGTTTTAATCTTTTCAGACAATGCTGATTAATATTTGCCTCTCAAATTTACTGAATAATTAGTGGGCCCCTAATTCAAGACACATACTATGGCACAAATGCACATCTAGATTATCTCCATGTTTACACACTAAGAAAGTTATAAAAACTTGAATCACTTTCAAATGGTTAACTGCTTAAATATGAAAGTTATGTTTTAAGGAAAAAATAAAATTATAAGGAATTTTACACTAAAATAAAAGAACATTTCAAAATTAAGTAAAATTTATATACCTCATTCTCATAGACTTGGCAACCATAACCTTAAAGACATTTAAAATATAGTTTTTGTTTGTATCACCATTGTTTTCTATCTCACTACGTTCAGAGTTAGAAAAGTAACTCTAAAGTAAGCAGTAAATAAATACTAAAGTATTTTTTCTTTTAGCTTCAACAATCTTGAAGTCCTGAAAGCAAAACAGGGAAAATATTTTTAAGATGGGGAAGGAAGAAAGTAACAGAAAAAGACTGTAAAAATGGCTAGGAACAGGACATCAAGTTTCTAAACACACATCCAATTAAAGCTCCTAGCTATCTTCATTGAGGTATATTTTATTGTGTGTTTGGTGGGGGTGAAGGAAGGCAGTATTCTGCCTTCAGTAATATGGGTTAATTACAGAAGGGGAAAAAAATTAAACATTTAAACAAGTATATAATCATATAAAAAGAATAAACCAAGTTATTACCAAATACATCTCAATAAATCTTAAAAGTTGCTCAATATATACCTTCTTCTGGAGTTTTTCCACAAATCCAATGGGATTTTTTAGTGCTTCTCTCTGATGTCTGCCTAAGCTTTCAAGGTCCTGGACTGCTTGAGAACGTTGAGCCTCGAGTACAGCAATCGTCTGTAACAGTCTCTGATAACTACAGAGACAAAAAAAAAAAAGCCCTCACTAAAATTTTCTAGTTACAACAATAAATAAAAACTGAGTTCAAGCCGTGATCTACTATTAAGTCACACAGTCTTTGTAAAGTTACCTGAAAGAGTTTTAGTAAAACATATTACTGGGAATAAATGAGGTCTTCCTGAGTTACGAAGTACCTAGTCAGAAAATAGCAGTTAGAGAAAGCAAAGCCTTATTCTCCCATCTAAAGTTCTTAATTCTTGAACCGGAACAAGTACAGAAAGTCAGAAAGCAAGCATCTTGACTTTCTAGCAATCCAAGTCATTAAGAAACAGCTAAATTTAAAAAAAAAATTTTTTTTTTAAATCGTAAGATTTTTAGCACCAGGAGGGATCACCAAATTCAGTCCCTCTGTTGTACTCTGTTGGAATAAGAAATCTGAGGCAAATTTTCTTGACCAGAGTTACAAGAAACTGTCACATAATTCAGACATGATCTTAGTTGGCATGGTTCTCATTTGCTCTTTCTGTTATACCTCCATTCTAGAGGAAGTTTACTTCCCTGTCAATTCTTAAGTATTAAACATTTTTACAGAAGAAAAGACTCAAAGATATTTCTTACTTCCCTGCCTATAACAGTCTATTTAGCACAGCTAACATAGAATTTTACCCACACAAACCTACTATCTGTTCATATTCTCCTCCCCCCAACCCCAGTTCAAATTGTCCTGCCTCTCTAATGTCTAATTTCACATATCAATACACATAAGGAAACACGTTAGCACAAAACCCCTGAATACTCGAATGCATTTTGCAAAAGAACCAAGAACAAATCACTCCAAGTTCACTTCAAAATAAGTCACTAGGTCTTTAAAATATTAGTGAAGCACAATTTTTCTTTATGGCTTTCAATAAATTTCATTCTGTTTCCCAACAGACTATAAACTCCATAATGGCAAACACATCTGAAAAGTCCACTGTTTTGTTTATTCAGTGTGCAGCACACTTCCCAACATATAGATGCTCAGTAAATATTCTTTGAATGAACAAATGGACAGATGTTCTGTGCAATCAAAAGTATACTGAAACTTTTAAGTCCGGAAGTTAGCAAACAAGCAGAAATTTCAAGGGTAAAACAATGCAATTTTGATGTTCATGGCCATGGCGTAACTGCAACATGACATTCTCTATTAGAACACCGTTTCAGCCCCCTGCCTAAAACATATTCTTATTCTCAGGTCCCTTGTTAACTAATCCCTGATGAGATGTTTAATAATCAAGGTAAAAACTCCTAACACTGAAGGGTAAGGCTTCTCTCAAGCTAGTGATACTTCATTCAAAAGTTAGAACTGAATTGGAAACCAAGGGCTGTACTAAGTTACTCCTGGATCAGTTACAGAGGTTAAGCCTAAACTCACCTTCACTCTGCCTCTGTTTGCTTTGAGGTATATGGCGTGTACAAACCTTGACCGTGCTGATGTTTTCTTACCAGGCAGGCTCACCCACGCTCAATCTTAGGGTGACTGTACTGAGTCAGGTAGAACCTAACCCCTCTATAATATTCTTAATTGCCATATTTCACCTTCAGAATACCTACCCCATGTAGCTGAATAACCAAAGACTTACATGGTGTCTCTGTGATGACTGACCCCTGCTTTAAATAGGACACACTTCTGTATCATCAATATGAAAATGATTATGAGTCTATTAAACTTGCAGCAAACTACTGTAAGCAAGTAACAATTAATGAGGCACAAGTAAGAACAGAGTTATAGGGAAAAACAAGCAGAGGCTTGAAAAAAGTGCTACAGTCAGTCACTGCCACTGGGAAGAAAGGCCTCTATTTGAAGTCAGTAAATTATAACAATTTTTACTGTATGTAAATTATTCCACAATGATTCTGACTTTAAAAAATAATTCCAACAGAGATTACAAAGAAAGTATAACTCTTCACTCCCTATTTTGCTTCTCTTCAATCAAGATTAAATGATTAGCAAATTGAAAGACCTAATATATACATTGGTAAAGACTTAAAAGTCCAGAATAAGTAAAAAGACTGTAAGAAGATAGTGAATTTAAGTCTTCTAGGCCAGCTAATTTGAATAATTTCCTATTCAGAGATTTTACCAATAAGATTATCATACATATCCCTAAGCAGAGATGGAGAAAATAAAAAACTGGCATGACATCTAAAAAACAGTATAATACAGACAAATCTAATTTCAATCCTACCCATCCACTCACTTCACCTCTAAAAGCAAACCACTGGAATCTGACCCAGGCATCAATTGAGGCAAGATTCATCTGTTCATTAATTTAGGCACTATCCTTAAAAGCTTCAGTAATTATCAAAGTAAATCAGGAACAGAGCTTAGGTATAACAGAGGATCTACCACTACACCAGAGAAGGAGTAAAGGAACTGGATGGGAACGAATGGGACAACATGGGACTGCCATGTTGTGGGGGATGGAGGATGGGCATGTGAATGGCCAGAATGGGCATACCATTCTGTCCACTTTTTTGTATGCTTGAAGTTCTCCACAATGAGTTAAAAAGAAAACTCCAATTTGAGTTCAAATTAACGGTGATGTGACCACTGTACTCTTCCTGGGCTAATCGGATCATACTCGCTACTGTATTCAGTTCTGCTTTGAGAGACAAACAGGTTCATGACCACACAAGATGGATGGGAGACTATGTAATATGAAATAACAAATAGTGTCAAACATTTACTGTATGTGTACTATATATATTATACAATGTGCAATTAGTCAATTCTCATAATCAACTTACAAGATAGGTACCATTACCCTTATTTCACAGATAAGTAAACCAAGGCACAGATCATGCCAGCCATTTGTTCCATAATGTGATGTGAGGAATAATTAGCCAAGAAATGGGAACCTGCAATAAAATATTATTTCAATCTTTATGTAACATGCAGTTACGTGGAAGAGAAAATAGACTTGTTTTATAATGTACAAAGGGGCAAACTAGAATCAAATTGTGATAAGGCACAATATGAAGAAAAACCTCTCAGTCAAAACCAATAAAAGATGGTAGGACAGTGCCCAATCACCATAGATGTTCACAGAGATATTTAAAGGAAATTCAAGCATTAAAAAATCCTGAAGGGCTTCCCTGGTGCCGCAGTGGTTGAGAGTCCGCCTGCCGATGTAGGGGACACGGGTTCGTGCTCCGGTCCAGGAAGATCCCACGTGCCACGGAGCGGCTGGGCCCGTGAGCCATGGCCGCTGGGCCTGCGCATCCGGAGCCTGTGCTCCGCAATGGGAGAGGCCACAACAGTGAGAAGCCCACGTATAGCAAAAAAAAAATCCTGAAACTCTTTTACTCCAGTAAAACATGCTGCTTTCAATTCTGCTATTCACTGAACCAAGCAAGAGGATGGAAAGACTGGGGAAAAAAAAAAGTATACACTTTTACATGAATGCAAGTAGAGTACAGCTTCCCCACATGGACAACTCTGTATTAAATCTATCAAAATTATTTTTTATCTATTTCTAAAGCTGAATCCAATGCAAAGAACAGCAAGCTTAGCTGTGGCAGATAATTGTTAATTTTATTTCTGTTTCATGTCTTCAACATAAAAAGAATTTTAGCTTGTATACTGAGGAATCACATTTGACTAAAATAGAAATACTCTTCAAATCTACATCGAAGTTACTTTCACTACCTTTCACTCTCCAAGCCTTCCTGAATTCTTTACTCACTTCTGTGAATTTTAAAACATTTATATGAAAGTATATTTGTAAAAATACTGATGTCTGAAAGAGGATACCAAGAATTAACAATCTAGAAGTTTAATTGTATTCTCCAATTTCTAGGCAGTGATATTACACACACTATGAGACAGTGAGAGTGAGAGAGAGAGAGAGAGAGGAGAAAGATTTTATTTCCAAGCAAGCCAGAATCTTTTTCAAGGAGTCAGATTTCAATTCTATTGTGGAAGGTTACATGGCATTTGTAATTTTAAAAAACTAATGGGGAAACTATTTATTTATTTATTTTTGGCTGCATTGGGTCTTCATTGCTGCACACGGGCTTTCTCTAGTTGCAGCAAGCAGGGGCTACTCTTCGTTGTGGTGTGTGGGCTTCTCTTGTTGTGGAGCATTGGCTCTAGGCACATGGGCTTCAGTAGTTGTGGCACACAGGCTCAGCAGTTGTGGCACACGGGCTTAGTTGCTCTGCGGCATGTGGGATCTTCCCAGACCAGGGCTCAAACCCGTATCCCCTGCACTGGTAGGTGGATTCCTAACCACTGTGCCACCATGGAAGTCCCTGGGGAAACATTTTAAAAAATCTAAACTGAGGGTTATTCTGCCCCTAAAATTGGCTTGATTATTCAGTCATTAAATAGTGTCACTAAAGACCTCACCAAAAAAAAAAAAAAAGGAAAGGAAAAAAGAAAGAAAGCTATTCTAGATCAGAAGTCTACAACCTATGGTCTGCCTGTTTTTTTAAATAAAGTTTTATTGGAACATACCTATACTCATTTGTTTACACAATGTCTATGGCTGTTTTCTAGCTACAATGACAGAGTGGAGTAGCTGTAAAGTGGAGTTGATCCCCAAAGCTTAAAATATTACTATCTGCGCCTTTAGGGAAAAGTCTGCAAGGCCCTGCTCTAGATCAAAAGATACAGAGACATGACAATCAAATGTAATGCATAATCTGAGATTAGCTCCCACAGCGGGAAAACGGACATTTGGGTGTATAGATGGAAAATTTTTAATATATTGCTGTTTGTATCAGTGCCAAACTGGTGTAATAAGGTAGTTAAGGTTATGTAGGAGAACGTCCTTGTTTTTAGGAGACATATACTAACATATACGGGTGATAAGTCTACAACACACTTTAAAACAGCTTAGCAGGCACTCCCCTGGTGGTCCAGTGTCTGTGCTCCCAATGCAGGGGGCCTGGGTTCAATCCCTGGTCAGGGAACTAGATCCCACATGCCACAACTAAGATTTCGCATGTCACAACTAAAAGATTCTGCATGCCGCAACGAAGATCCCACGGGCCTCAACTAAGACTTGGCGTAGCCAAATTAACTAACTAATTAATTAATTAATTAAAACCCGGCTTAGCAAAAAGAAAAGTTTTATAGTATATGAGGTGGGAACGAAGATGAGGGGGAAAGAGTAGCATGATTATTATTAGCTGGAACACTAAGCTTGATTAAACACACCGAAAAAAACTAGAGGACGTAACATGACATAATAATAAATCTATTAGTTTATACTGTAAGAAGAAAAGGAAAAGGGGTATAGGAAAAACTTACAATCAGATGACTTAACAAATGTTTTCACATGTGTGCACAAATGCACTCTTGTATGCATTGTGAGTAGAAGGAAATAAGAAAAAGAAGAGCAAGATTTATTGTAGATTTTATTTTCAATAGGACAAAGTTATGTAAAGCAAATTGGTTCTCAAAAATAACAGTAACATTTTAACAAAATTTTAAACAATAACAAATTTCATCATAGCAATCTACCAGGGTAAAACAACTGAGGGAGGAGCCTCAATTTACTCTAACTATACCATTATCTTAACTAAGTGTGGCATTTTCCACTGTCTGCAAAATATTGAGCTCACCATGTATATACATGATTGAACAGAAATTACTTTCATGAAAGTAGAACACATGGTTTTTAAAATTATTGTCGTCCTTCACGAAGGATTTGAAACACTAAAACTACAGGATTTTCAAATTCAATAATTCACAAATGGTCTCTCTCACTTTTCATTAGAGAATGATCAAAAAGACTTTTATGAAATTCTGTGTTAAGACAGAAACTAACACCTCAGCTCCTGACAGTACGTCTTTCCAGATATAAAGATCAACCCTGTATTGAAAACAACTAAAAATGCTGAATTAAAAACAAATAAAGAGGGACTTCCCTGGTGGTACAGTGGTTAAGAATCCGCCCACCAGTGCAGGGGACACGGGGTTTGAGCCCTGGTCCGGTAAGATCCCACATGTCGCGGGGCAACTAAGCCCGTGCAGCATGACTACTGAGCCTGTGCTCTAGAGCCTGGGAGCCGCAACTACTGGGCCCACGCACCACAACTATTGAAGCCCGTGTGCCGAGAGCCCATGCTCCACAACAAGAGAATCCACCATGATAAGAAGTCAACTCACAGCAACGAAGAGTAGACCCTGCTCACCGCAACTAGAGAAAGCCCATGCGCAGCAACAAAGACCCAACACAGCCAAAAGTTTAAAAAAAAAATTAATAAAATAAATAAATAAAAACAAATAAAGAAAAAACCGTGTACTTTTTTAATTTTAAAAGCATAGAAGGGGCTTCCCTGGTGGCGCAGTGGTTGAGAGTTCGCCTGCCGATGCAGGGGACACGGGTTCATGCCCCGGTCTGGGAAGATTCCATATGCCGCGGAGCGGCTGGGCCCGTGAGCCATGGCCGTTGAGCCTGTGCTCCGCAATGGGAGAGGCCACAACAGTGAGAGGCCCGCGTACCGTCAAAAAAAAAAAAAAAAAAAAAGGCATTTCCCTTAAGGTTTCATCAATATCCTGAAGATACAGTCATTCTTTCAATGGTCTCTACAATAAAAGTTATCAGATTTCTCTTTTCCGAGTCTATCTTAGTACCTGGAAACTGGCCTAGGATAGATCTAGATTGGAGTCTGCAATCTCTGTCTACAATACTTTAACAACAACAATAAAAAAAAGCATGACAGTTAAGCTATATTTTCCTTGTCTCATCACTTTTTGTTTTATTTGGGTCTAACTTAAATAGAAGGCTTAAACAAGCTTCATACATATTTCTATACTCTGATGCCAAAGTACGGTTTTTAACATAGTTTTTCTTAGTTACAAATACCTGAAGAAGCAGCATGATTTCATTCTGTTTTCATTAACTCATTCACCTCCTATGCTAAAGTACTGCATTAAACACTCGGGATACAAAGGGCCTTTTCCTATCAGAGGTATCAGTCAAGGGGGCAACACAAATAAGTAAACAGCCAATTACAATAAGGGGTATGAGTGTTGTAAAGAGGAATGCACACAATATAGGAGGGCTTTAAACAGAGGTCTCTGAGGGTCAGGAAAGCTTCCCCAAAGAAGTTCAGCTGAGACCAGAAAGAAGAAAGGGAATCAGCTGGGGAAGAGGTGTAGAAGGGAAGAAGAGTTCAAGAATTTTTCCAACCAAACAGAAGGAACATTATGCAGAAATGCTTCTAGGCAAAGCACAGAACCTAAGACCAGAAAAGAGGTTTGGTACGACTGGGAGTGAAGACAGAGTTGAGGCTCGAGAGGAAGAATGGGATCAATTACACACGGGGGGTCTGTAAAGTCAAGACTGAACTTGATTTTAAGGGCAATGGGAAGCTCTGGAGGAGTTTTAAGCTGAAGGAAAAAAATGTTGCTTTTTACAAAAACCATTCACACGAGAACAAGGAGAATGGATTAGAGTGGAGCAAGACTCCAGAAGGAGACCAATTAATTAGCTCTTGTTGTACTAACCAAGAGGAAAGACAGACTGTATTAAGGTAGTGGGCATGGAGAAAGAATGAGGTGAGTAGGTAATTTGAGAGATTTATATGGTAGGTTCTATAGCACTTGGTGACTGCCTGGACAAAAGAAATATTAAAAAAGAAAAAAATTTCAAGAAGGAGGGCCAGTGAAGCCAACTTCTAATTTAAAAAAAAATCTAAGGTAAAAGGCTATGTCCACTAGATTTCACACAAGGAAATCATTAGTAAGTTACTTCAGTGGCGTGCTGGGAGGTTTAAGCTAGACTTCAATACTTTAGGATTGAGTGAAAAGTTAACAAAGGAGAAATGGGAAATATAATCAATTTAATCAAGAAATTTAGCTGTGAAGGGGAGAAAGTAAGTAGTTGAAAGGTATTTGGGAAATGAAAAGATAATCTTTAAATCAGAAAAGACTTAAGCATGTTTAAATGCAGATGGGAAAGGGACCATTAGAAAGGTTGATTCTGGGGCTTCCCTGGTGGCGCAGTGGTAGGGAGTCTGCCTGCCGATGCAGGGGACGCGGGTTCGTGCCCCGGTCCGGGAGGATCCCACATGCCACGGAGCGGCTGGGCCCGTGAGCCATGGCCGCTGAGCCTGCGCGTCCGGAGCCTGTGCTCCGCAACGGGAGAGGCCACAGCAGTGAGAGGCCCGCGTACCGCAAAAAAAAAGATCTATAGCCGTGAATCAGTGTGATACACCACATCAACAAATTGAACAATAAAAACTACATAACCATCTCAACAGATGGAGAAAAAGCTTTTGACAAAATTCAATACCCATTTATAAAGACTCTCCAGAAAGTGGGCATAGAGGGAACATACCTCAACATAATAAAGGCCATATATGACAAACCTAGAGCTAACATCATACTCAATGGTGAAAAGCTGAAAGCATCTCCTCTAAGATCAGGAACAAGACAAGGGTGCCCACTCTGACCACTTTTATTCAACACAGTTTTGGAAGTCCTAGCCATGGCAACCAGAGAAGAAAAAGAAATAAGAAAAATCCAAATTGGAAAGAAGAAGTAAAACTGTCACTGTTTGCAGATGACATGACAGTATATACAAAGAAAACCCTACAGATGCTACCAGAAAACTACTAGAGCTCATCAATGAATTCGGTCAAGCTGCAGGATACAAAATTAATACACAGAAATCTGTTGCATTTCTATACACTAACAACAAAAAGACTGAAAGAGAAATTAAAGAAACAATCCCATTTACTGTCACATCAAAAAGAATAAAATACCTAGGAATAAACCTAAGGAGACAAAAGACTTGTACAGTACTCTGAAAACTATAAGACGCTGATGAAAGAAACTGAAGATGACACAAACAGACGGAACGATATACCATGTTCTTGGATTGGAAGAATCAACATTGTTAAAATGACTATACTACCCGAGGCAATCTACAGATTCAATGCAAATCTATCAAATTACCAATGGCATTTTTCACAGAACTAGAACAAAAAAATCTTAAAATTTGTATGGAGACACAGAAGACCCCGAATAGCCAAGGCAATCTTGAGAAAGAAAAACGGAGCTGGAGGAATCAGGCTCCCTGACTTCAGTCTATACTACAAAACTACAGTCATCAAAACAGTATGGTACTGGCACCAAAACAGTAATATAGATCAATGGAACAGGATAGAAAGCCCAGAAATAAACCCACACACCTATGGTCAATCTATGACAAAGAGGTAAGACTATACAATGGAGGAAAGACAGTCTCTTCAATAAATGGTGCTGGGAAAACTGGACAGCTACATGTTAAAAAATAAAATTAGAACATTTGTTCACAGCATACAAAAATAAACTCAAAAGGGATTAAAGATCTAAATGTAAGACCAGATACTATAAAACTCTTAGAGGAAACAAAAGCAGAACACTCTTTGACATGAATCACAGCAAGATCTTTTTCGATCTGTCTCCTAGAGTAATGGAAATAAAAACAAAAATAAACAAATGGGACCTAATTAAACCTAAGAGCTTTCGCACAGCAAAGAAAACCATAAACAAGACAAAAGACAACCCACAGAATGGGAGAAAATATATGCAAACAATGCGACCGACAAGAGATTAGTCTCAAAAATTTACAAACAACTCATGTGGATCAACGTCAAAAAAGACAAACAACCCAATCAAAAAATGGGCAGGAGACCTAAACAGACATTTCTCCAAAAAAAACACATAAAGATGGCTAAGAGGCATGTGAAAAGATGCTCAACATCATTAATTATTTGAGAAATGCAAATCAAAACTATAATGAGGGGACTTCCCTGGTGGTGCAATGGATAAGACTCTGCGCTTCCAATGCAGGGGGCCTGGGTTCGACCCCTGGTCAGGGAACTAGATCCCTCATGTATGCCACAACTAAGACTTTGCATGCCACAACTAAGGAGCCCATGTGTCACAACTTAGGAGCTCACGAGCCACAACTAAGGTGCCCTGGAGCTGCAACTAAGGAGGAGCCCACCTGCCACAACTAAGGAGCCCACATGCTGCAACTAAGGAGCCAACAAGCCACAACTAAGGAGCCCACCTGCTGTAACTAAGACCTGGTGCAACCAAACAAATAAATAAATCTTAAAAAAAAAAACACACACACACAATGAGCTATCACCTCACACCAGTCAGAATGGCCATCATCAAAAAATCTACATACAAGGGCTTCCCTGGTGGCGCAGTGGTTAAGAATCTGCCTGCCAATGCAGGGGACATGGGTTCGATCCCTGTCCAGGAAGATCCCACATGCCGTGGAGCAACTAAGCCTGTGCGCCACAACTACTGAGCCTGTGCTCTAGAGCCCGCAAGCCACAACTACTGAAGCCCACATGCCTAGAGCCCGTGCTCTGCAACAAGAGAAGACACTGCAATGAGAAGCCCGCGCACCACAAAGAAGAGTAGCCCCCACTTGCTGCAACTAGAGAAAGCCGGCATGCAGCAACGAAGACCCAACGCAGTCAAAAAAAAAAAAAAACAAAACAAAAAACAAAACCTATAAACAATATGCTGGAGAGGGTGTGGAGAAAAGGGAATCCCCCTACACTGTTGGTAAGAATGTAAATTGGTATAGCCACTATGGAGAACAATATGGAGGCCCCTTCAAAAACTAAAAATAGAGCTACCATATGAGTCAGTAATCCCACACCTGGGCATATATCTGGAAAATAATATGGTTCAAAAGAATATATGCACATCTATGTTCACTGCACTGCTGTTCACAATAGCCAAGACATGGAAAAAACCTAAATGTCTACCAACACATGAATGGATAAAGAGGAAGTGGTACATGTATACAATGGAATATTACTCATCCATTAAAAAGAAATAATGCCATTTGCAGCAACACGGATGGACCTGGAGATTATCATAATAAATGAAGTAAGTCAGACAGAGAAAGACAAATATATGATATCGCTTATATATGGAATCTAAAAAAAAAATAGATACAAATGAACTTATATACAAAACACAAAGAGACTCACAAACTTAGAGAACAAACTTATGGTTACCAGGGGGAAGGGTGGTGGGGAGAGATAGACTGGGAGTTTGGACATGACATGTACACACTGCTGTATTTAAAACAGATAACTGGGCTTCCCTGGTGGTGCAGTGATTAAGAATATGCCTGCCAATGCAGTGGACACAGGTTCGATCCCTGGTCAGGGAAGATCCCAAATGCTGCGGAGCAAAACTAAGCCCATGCACCACAACTATTGAGCCTGCACTCTAGAGCCCGCTAGCCACAACAACTGAGCCCGCATGCCGCAACTACTGAGCCTGCACTCCAGAGCCCGCAAGCCACAACTTCTGAGCCCGCATGCCACAGCTACTTAAGTCCACGTGCCTAGAGCCCGTGCTCCACAACGAGAAGCCAACACAATGAGAAGCCTGTGCACCACAACGAAGAGTAGCCCCCACTCGCCACAACTAAAGAAAGCCCACACGCACGAATGAAGACCCAACACAGCCAAAAATAAATAAATTTATAAAAATAAATAAATAGGGCTTCCCTGGTGGCGCAGTGGTTGAGAATCTGCCTGCTAATGCAGGGGACACGGGTTCGAGCCCTGGTCTCCACATGCCGCGGAGCAACTAGGCCCGTGAGCCACAACTACTGAGCCTGCGCGTCTGGAGCCTGTGCTCCGCAACAAGAGAGGCCGCGATAGTGAGAGGCCCGCGCACCGTGATAAAGAGTGGCCCCCGCTTGCCACAACTAGAGAAAGCCCTTGCACAGAAACGAAGACCCAACACAGCCAAAAATAAAAATTAATTAATTAAAAGAAGGCTCAACCTTTTTAAAATAAATAAATAAATAGATAGATAACCAACAAGGACCTACTGTATAGCACAGGGAGCTATGCTCACTACTCTGTAATAACCTAAATGGGAAGAGTATGAAAAAGAACAGATACATGTATAACTGAATCACTTTGCTGTACACCTGAAACTAACACAGCATTGTTAATCAAATATAATCAAAAAAAAAGGATCTATAGTACTGAAGCACCATCTTTAACCAAAGGTAATTACCCTAGCACTGAAAGACTTGTGAGCCCTAAATCACAATGCCAGTGACCGACTTGGATTTCACCTACACTTAACTAAGAACACTTAATAAGTCAAAACAGATGCTGGTCATACACAATCATTTATTTTTACATGATTTATGAGCATGATTAACAAGCTACTGTAATTTTTTTCACCCCATCTTTAAGATAGTTCTGAACTAATTAAACCTAGGACTCTGAACATGGCAGACAAAAATTACTATGTCTAGAAAAAAATAATAATTTCTTAAAACTAGAACCATCTATTTATTCAAGAGCCTGCCAATTCAAGTTTCAGCTAGGCTAGTAAGACATTAGAAAATCATATTTGTAAGAATAATACCTATTTTTAAATTAATCATAACAAATCCATGTAATTTGAGTTTGCATTTTTGTTGCGGTCTTCAAATGTTACTATATATTAGCTGAAGTGTTCCAGAAAACTGAAAGATTTCAATCGTTTGAATCAAAGAAATGATGGAAGATGTTCTCAAGGACATATCTTTTTCAGTAAATGAATATTAACACAAATGAAGACTGAGGGAAACTACATCTGATAATTTACAGACATTTACTTATTACTTGCTCTTCAAAGTATAAGACCAAATAAATAAAAATATGATCAGAGTGCAACATATTACCATGAAACCACTTCTGACATAATGCTATTTGGACTGGCCCTTTAAAATTCTATGCTGCCTGTCATCTAATGGCTTATAAACAATATAAGAATTTTTTAATATTATTGTAGATTATAATAGTTATGCTTAATAAATGTCAGAAGACATCTTATTATAGACGCCAAATTAAAGATTAGCACTCACTTTTAAGGGTCATAAAAAGAAAAAAGGAAAATACACGTTCTAAGTTTAAAAGTTTTTCTCCTAAAAACAAATTTAACTTTTTTTTAAATTTAATTTAATTTTTTATTTTCTGGCTGCATTGGGTCTTCCTTGCTGTGCGAGGGCTTTCTCTAGTTGCGGCGAGCAGGGGCTACTCTTTGTTGCGGTGCGCGAGCTTCTCATTGTTGCGAAGCATGGGCTCTAGGCGCGTGGGCTTCAGTAGTTGTGGCACTCGGGCTTCAATAGTTGTGGCTCGCAGGATCTAGAGCACAGGCTCAGTAGTTGCGGTGTATGGGCTTAGTTGTTCTGCGGCATGTGGGATCTTCCTGGACCAGGGCTCAAACCCGTGTCTCCTGCATTGGCAGGCAGATTCTTAACCACTGCGCCACCAGGGAAATCCAAATTTAAAATTCTTAATGAAATATTTTAATTGAAAAACCAATCTGAAATTTCTCTTTTTAAGTTGAATCATTAAAATTTAGTAGGGGGCTTCCCTGGTGGCGCAGTGGTTGGGAGTCCGCCTGCCGATGCAGTGGACACAGGTTTGAGCCCTGGTCCAGGAAGATCCCACATGCCGCAGAACGGCTGGGCCCGTGAGCCATGGCCGCTGCGCCTGCGCGTCCGGAGCCTGTGCTCTGCGACGGGGGAGGCCACAGAGGTGAGAGGCCCGCGTACCGCAAAAAAAAAAAAAAAGTAAGAATTATCAATATTAGGGACTTCCCTGGTGGTGCAGCGGTTAAGACTCCGAGCTCCCAATGCAGGGGGCCTAGGTTCGATCCCTGGTCAGGGAAATAAACCAGCATGCCGCAACTAAAAATCCTGCGTGCCACAACTAAGACCTGGCACAGCCAAATAAATAAATAAATATCTTCTAAAAAAGAATTATCGGGCTTCCCTGGTGGTGCAGTGGTTGAGAGTCCGCCTGCCGACGCAGGGTACACGGGTTTGTGCCCGTGTGGGAAGATCTCACGTGCCGCGGAGCGGCTGGGCCCGTGAGCCATGGCCGCTGAGCCTGCGCATCCGGAGCCTGTGCTCTGCAACGGGAGACGCCATAACAGTGAGAGGCCAGCTTACCGCAAAAAAAAAAAAAAAAAAAAAATTATTATCAATATTAGAAACTACTATTCACAGTTGAGATGAATAAATGAAATAATTTAACAACTAAGGGGCAAAGATAATGTATAACTGCAATACAATTTTTAAAAATTATTTGTGAGCTAGAGATTGTCATACTGAGTGAAGTAAGTCAGAGAAAGACAAATATGATATCACTTATATGTAGAATCTAACAAAAGGGTACAAATGAACTTATTTACAAAACAAAAGTAGAGTCACAGATACAGAAAACAAACAGGGTTACCAGGGCTAAGGGGGGAGGGATAAATTGGGAAACTGGGATTGACACATAAAGACTACTATACATAAAAGAGATAACTAATGAGGACCTACTACATAGCACAGGGTACTCTGCTCAATACTCTGTAATGGCCTATATGGGAAAAGAATCGAAAAAAAGAGTGGATATATGTACATGTATAACTGATTCACTTTGCTCTACACCTGAAGCTAACAACATAATTGTAAATCAATTATACTCCAATAAAAATGTTTTTAAAAAATTATTTGTGAGCTAAATTTAAGTCTTTACAAATCAAGAAAGCAAATTTAGGCAGTGTCACATACCAAAAGTAATATCTCTAGTAAGCTATGTGAGAACAGTCAACTCACCAATCCCTTATGTTCTACACCCATTCCCTGGATCTCCAAACCTTGCTGTTCGCTTCTGAATGCAAATATGTTTGAATTGAGGCTTCCCACATCTCAAAAACTTTCAATGAGCATTTGATAGTATCAGCCCTCGTTCCCTTTATGCTTAGACATAGTCTTATGCCTCCTATGTTGTTTTTGGTTAAAAAAAAAATTTAAAGAATACTTGTCTTTGTTTTAGACTAGCTCTTTTCTCCATTTAAATTATATACACACACAATATTTTTTTAAGCTGGAAAATTTTTCACTTACATGGCTTTGACTGAAAAAAAACCTAAAGGCAAAAACATAATCTGTTTATAAAATATTAGCCTGCATATTAAAAATAGAAACATCATTTATTTTTCTTAGCTAAGGGAAAACGAAAATAATCCATGCCAAGAAAATCAGTATTTACAGAGTGTGCCCTTATTTTAAAGTGTCTGACGATCTTTACTTTTACCACCTTGTTTGGGTAATAGTTGGCAAGTTCTACCTTCATCAGTAAATGACTAAAACATCATCTAGCTGCTGTTAAAGTATTGGTCTAAACACACAATCCCTAATACAACAGCATGCAGGAATAACTCTTCCATCTCTGAAGAAATTTGAGTATAACATATTTCTCTTAAATAGAAGCTTGTTTTCACTTGCATTTAGCTGAATTATACTTTTGAAGCCCTAACCATAGAATAAATTTGTGAAGACCAGGTCTTAAATAATGTAATAAATACCTTGATTTTATTAGAATCAAAAGAAAGAAAATTCCTTATTCTCCACTGCTATTCCTTCCATTTCTTTGGTGGGGGGACACAACTTCTGAGCCTGCGCTCTAGAGCCTGCAAGCCACAACTACTGAAGGCCGCACACAGCAACAAAGTCCCAACACAGCCAAAAATAATAAATAAAAATAAATAAATTTATTTAAAACAGGGCTTCCCTGGTGGTGCAGTGGTTCAGAGTCCGCCTGCCGATGCAGGGGACGCGGGTTCGTGCCCCGGTCCGGGAGGATCCCACATGCTGCGGAGCGGCTGGGCCCCTGAGCCATGGCCGCTGAGCCTGCGCGTCCGGAGCCTGTGCTCTGCAACGGGAGAGGCCGCAGCAGTGAGAGGCCCGCGTACCACAAAAAAAAAAAAAAAATTATTTAAAACAAAGATTTATAGATATGTGTATACACAGGTTAGTATACACACATATATTTTCTTGCTCTATCTGCTGTGACACTAAATAAAAGCAACAGCAACCCTAGTATCAGTGAGTACTCACAGGCACTCAAATACTGGTTTCTAATACCATTTTCCAATAAAGGGAACTGAGGTTCCTTGCAGAGAAGGCTGATTCTAGGACTGGGGCAGGAAACATACAAGATGAGTCTGGAGTATTTTGAAGTTCCAAAAAGTAAGAAAGTGCTCAAAAAAACAAATACACACAACAAAAATATATCACCTTAATGGGACACAGGAGCCATCAGAAAGGTTCCCAATGGCCAAAGCTGGAACAATTTGAGCAATAAAATAAAGCAGTACTAAATTATACCCCAAGGTATAAAAATAAATATTTATGAGTCCATACTGATTTAAATAAATGACTGAATAAATGAAAGAGAAAAAAAAATATCCCACGCAGAAGAATTTCAAATAATTTATGTAAATGCTCTACCCTCTTTAAGTGTGGGCTGTACAGTGATTTCTTTCCAAACGATACAATATGGATACTGGTAGAAGAGTAACTTTACAATAAGAAACCTAACAAATACTACCTCAGTGAAGTGATCAAGGTCAAGATCAACAGCAATAAATCATATTAACAGTATATCCCTTGATATGACATGATAAAAATGGCATTTTACCTCTGTGGTCTCCCTCCCAAAAGCCCACAACCCTAGTCTAATCATGAGGAAAAAAGTCAGACAAATTACAATACAGAGGCACCTATAATACCTAACCAGTATCCCTCAAAATTGCCCAGGTCATCAACAAGACAAGTCTGAGAAACTGCCACAACCAAGAGAAGCCTAAGGAGACATGAAAACGAAAAGAATTGTGGTATACTAATTGGGATTCCGGAACCAAGGAACTCTGAATACAAAATGTTTACTTTAATAAATTTTATATGTTAACTGAACTATATTATATACAATTAATAAAAAATATATCAATTCGCTAATTATAACAAATATATTATACTACTATAAGATGTTAACAGAGGAAATACTGCAGGACATATGGGAATTCTCTGTACTTTCTTCTTAATTTTTCTGTAAATCTGAAACTGTACTAAAAAATAAAGTCCATTTAAAAAATTTTGGAGAAGTTTATAGTTTCTTCCTGAGGTGGTAAAATTTGACTAGCACACCCTCAGGACTGTTATGCAGACCAAAATAATAATAATGGTAACAATTTTAAACTTTTATAAGAAATTAAGAGTAGAAAATGCCTGGTCTGAGAGTCAGGAAACATGGAACAAGTGGCAACTCTGCCACTAATTTTACAATCTTGAACATGACTTATCTTTTCTGGTCTAGGTTTTTACACCTATAAATTTAGAGGGATAAAACAGCCTCTGAAACCATTAACATCACAGCAACTGTAAAGTGTTAGAATAAATCTCTTTATCCAGTAGATCATAACAGTAAACAAGCAACTTTGCTGTTCCTCTAAAGAGAAAAATAAAACCAGGTTTAATTACATGGATGATTAGCATAATAGCTGCCACTTCTACAACTAGGAGCTGACTTTCACCACGCTGAACCCTAGACTGGTCCAGTCATTTATTAAACGATTTATTAACTACTGTTTCTTCATCCTAAAGTAGCAAAGAATTAAAAATAACATGGATGACTGGATACAAAAATCAGATGTGAGTACAGTCTTGAAAGCAAAGAGAAATAAAATGAGAAAAAAAAAACAAAAACAGAAGAGCCCAGGGTGTGCCTAGCTAGCTTCAAGTTCCAAATCCTTCACAATATTTATGTTTATCTACTTTCATATCAAAATATAGCTTCAGAGTCTAACCATGGGCAATGGACCAGAAGTTATAATCCACTTCTAATATTAGAGAAGCAAGCAAATGTAAAAAGAACATTCATTCTTCAAAGAAGCCTTAATGAATGGGGTGGCAGGAATGACTGCACAGCATGGCACCAGCAGTAGAGGCATCTACAACCATCAATCTCCACAATGGTGTAGCCCCAGTTGCTCCCTCTTCTCTTTCTCTCTTTGCTTTCACAAGTGATGATCAGCAGACCAAATAATTCAAGGAAGCCTTCTTTCTACTTAACAAAAAAATGGCAACACCACCATCACAGTACATCAACTTAGGGTAGTAAGAAAGGTTGTTCAAAATTAAACAGATACAGAACTATAGAATATAATCAAGGAGTAGGATGGTCTTTACACAGTATTATTTCCCAGAATTTTTTTACTATGATGACTAGAAAAATGAGACAGAGGAGGTACGGAGAGATCCATAAAATATTCTAAATCTTTAACAAAGACAGTAATGATTAAATCAATGTGAAGAAACTACATCATGTACAACAAACCTGGTCCCACCTTCAAAGAAACTCACAATCTAGGAAAGAAGATAGTGATAGATGATGCATATGCAAAATGGCTATAAAGTTTTTCTGAAATTCTTCAGAGCCAAGTTCATTAGTCACATTAGGTTCAGGTTAGTGAGGAATGAAAGAACATCAGTTTCATTACTTACAATTTCATTTCTGACACAAAGTATATTTATTTCTCCATGTTGTATTTCTGTACCAAACCTGATTAAGAAACCAAGTAAAAATTAAATATCCTTCAAAAATTATTGCCATTGAGGATATTCTGTAAGCTGTTAGAAACTGAGTTCCAAAAACATTTTGAGCATGATGGTTGAGTCCAGTAAAGTGAGGCACTGATATCTGTAAAGTGAAAGATGTTCTACTTATTTTTGCTTTTTAAATAAAACTTAGCAAATCAGTAGTACTACCTACAGTCACATGCTACCTAATATCAATATAACCACTATGTGATTCCTGTATGTCAAAGATCCCTTCAAATTAACTAATATTTTTAATCACATATTTAAAAAGAAATAACTATAACACGGAACCTTCCCGAAGGCTCCTAAGTCTACATACGTTATACATTCCTGAGTGCTCTTTATTAACAATTTTCTCTTAAAGAATTCTCATTAATTGGCTAGGCATGTTTCCCATCCTTGCCCTTGCAGAAACCATGATTCCTCTTCCCCAAATCATTGGTTTTTCTCTAAATAACCAGTATTCATATTTATTATCATTAGCATTACTGGCTTCAATTTCCCAGTATGAAGAAAATTCACAAGTCTCTGATTCCTAAGATCCCTTTGGTGTTCTTCTTAAGAATGATAGTAATACTTAAAATGTCAGTCTAGGGCTTCCCTGGTGGCGCAGTGGTTGAGTGTCCGCCTGCCGATGCAGGAGACACGGGTTCGTGCCCTGGTCCGGGAAGATCCCACATGCCGCGGAGCGGCTGGGCCCGTGAGCCATGGCCGCTGAGCCTGAGCGTCCGGAGCCTGTGCTCCACAACGGGAGAGGCCACAACAGTGAGAGGCCTACGCACCGCAAAAAAAAAAAAAAAAAAAAAAAGTCAGTCTAATTATAATAGATCACCATGATTTGGCTAAACTAACCCAAAGCTGTTTTCACTGTAAAGTGAATGCCAGCTGAGGCCAACAGTTTCTCTCAATGTATTATTAGGATTCTATAATCCTGACTTCAAGAGAGAATCTACTAATATTTTTTTTTAAAACTCCCCGCTTAAGCAAAAAGTTAATGATTAATAACTGACTTTTCCTTGTTAAAAACAATGATTTTCATATTTTTGTACCAAGCAGCTCTACTGGTAAAAATAAAATAAAAATTGTGGCACATGCTTCCAATATATGTATACTTACTTATAAATTATATGTTTTACTGTACTTATTATATACATTATAAACAAATACAAAGAACTCCCAAAATTCTTAAGAATAAGGAAAAATACATATAAATAGCATTTTCTTCCTATCTCCCAATGGATTTTCTTGAGCATCCTCTGGTATGCACATACCTCATCCATACTTTGTCATTCTTTTTACTGTGTTAAAATTCACATAGTAAAAAATTCACCGTTTTAACCATTTTAAAGCATACAATTAAGTGGCATTTAGTACATTCACAATGTTGTGCAACCATCAGCCCCTAGCAACCATTAACCTGCTTTTTATCTCTATGAATATGCTTCTTCTAGATATTTCTCATAAATGAAATCATATAATATGTGACCTGTTGTGTCTGGCTTCTTTCACTTAGCATAATATTTTCAAAATTCATCCATGTCGTAACATGTAAAAGTACTTCATTCCTTTGTATGGCTGAATAGTATTCCACTGTATTGATAAAACTTAATTTTTTAATCAATTCATCCGTTTATGGACATTTGAGTTGTATCCACCCTCTTACTACTGTGAACAGTGCTGCCATGAACATGTGTACAAGGGTTTTTTACCTGAATACCTGTTTTTAAAAATTCTTTTCAGTATATATCTAAAAGTGGAATTGCTGGATCATATGGTAATTTTATGTTTAATATATCAAGGAACTTCCAAACAGACTGCTACAGTAGGTGTACCATTTTATTTTACATTCCCACTAGCAATGTACGAGGATTCCCACAACCCATTTTATAGATATCTAACTGATCAAGAATACAATTTGACCCAAAACACCAACTGGTCTATAATGGGCATGTTTTGACCACCTACTTTGCCCACCAACCTCTTTCCTAGAAGATATCCTTGCAGAAAGGATACGCCACAACAGACTGTCTCCAGCTCCACCCCACCTCCCTCCCACAGTAATTCCACCCCTGACCATTGATAATTTTGCCAGGGATAGAAACCTGACCCAGGAGAGTCCATCTACTGAAAAGTCAATAACCAGGTTCTCTTTAGAGAATGTGAGAAGCAGCTCTGCAGAATAAAGATGACGCAGTGTGGGGATCAGGGCAAGCACAGTGGGAAGTCATTGCCATTCGCAAACTGAAATTATGGGGGAAAGAAGGCAAAAAGTGTGCAAAGAAACATTGGTAAAGAGAAAAACCACAGTCCGTGCTGCACAAAGAGAAACAGAGGTAAGAGAGTATAATCTTGGATACTGACAGGTTATAATTTCATGAGGCTTGGTTAGACTTTATTTCCTGACACTGGATATTCATAAGACTGTCTACTATTTATTCAAAATAAACTTTTTTTTTATTTGACATACTTTGAATGGGTTTCTGATTCCTGAAACCAGCAAGTTCTTACTAAAACAAGCTCCGACAACCTTGACTTTATTTCTCTCACTAGTTTTAAATAACCTGAAGAGGTTCCTTACTAATTAATGGATTTTAATATTTTGTATTCAAATTGAATACCTTTTGAAGAACCATACAAAGGCTTTCACAGGGAGTTTTTAAAAGAATGTGAGTATCATTCTTTTTAATCCACACTTTTATAGGCTCCAAATAATGCGGTTTTTTCCCTCCCTAAAGACTCCAGGTTTCTTGTAGTAATAAACCTTAAAAGATGATCTTTCAACTTGTTCCTAGTACCTGTTTTTCTAAATCTAATCAACAGAATTCTTGAGTTTTCCTTCTTAAATAGGAAGCTGAGTGCAACTGTATTGTGGTCAATATTATAAAAGTTGCACAGTCATCTAGAAAAAATCCTGACCAGTCAGACCAAGATTCACATATTTTCCCTACTCAAGAGTTTTAGATTACCCACTCTAAGAAACAATCCTCTGTAACATCTAAAAAGTTCACCTTCTATTCTGGAATTGCAAATAAATTAAAGTTTCAAATAATTGCGACAAGCTAGTAATTTCTAGTTATAAGCTAATACTCTAACAGGCAACACACCTCAAATATAAGCAAACTACAAATCTGTTAGGGTATCTGATCATTTCACAATAACTTCAAAGGCACAGGATATGTCTTGTCATATTTAATTATTTCTAGTATCTACTCAAAATTATGAGTTTGTACAGAGAAAGGTGGATAATAACCTCTGATGAAAATCTTTAAATAACAGGACAGACACACATACATAGACAGGGACACACATTTTCTTTCAAGTCCTTCAATTCAATAAAGACAACCTCAACCAAATTCTTATCATTCCATATGCTTTCTAAAGGCTGCTGGCAAAACTCTAGATTGTAAAAATATATCTGAAGCCATATAAAACATTCTGATCATACCAAACTTGTAAATTTGTTTTATAATACAATGACTTCTTCTCTTTGGGTCTGGTATTAACAACTGAATTTACTTTTTTATGTGACCATGTAAAAACATTATTTTAACCAGGTACTGTGTTCAGACAACCATCCCTGATCATGAGACACACCCTTTTATCTCCCCACCCCCTGCCATTATCTCTTCCCAGTTCCTGAGTTTAGTGAACTATGTGAATGATTATGCAGGTTATTCATTTTTTTCTTTTGAAAATTTAAAGTCTAGATATTTTTAAGTAAAAAAAAGGGAAATCATCACTAATGTTAACTCCATAAATTCAGAATCTTAAAAGTCAAACTAATGGCATAAAAAAATTTCTAGTATGTAAAGCATGCCAAATTTTTCTGACATTTTCAAAGCAGGATAAGGCTTGACATATCAATGATGATACATCAACCGACTAGTAAGGCATGGACACCTCAAAGAGCTTGAGGTTCACTGTATGGTACATGTTTACAGGAAATTATAATTTGCTATGACAGAGAACACAAGGAGTAATTAATTAGTCATGGGAAGATATGAAAGATCTCACAGAGAATATGATATCTAAACTGTGACAGCCTTCTCCCTTTGCAGACAGGGAAAGGAAGGTAACCAGGGCAAGGGGGTAAGAGTGGACTAGAGCAAGCAGTTAGGCATATGAGAAATTCTAGAGTGAAAGAATACAATCATCAAGGAACTAAAGGCTTAATCTGTTTCAAATACAGAGTGAGAGGCAGAAAGTAAAGGAGAATATTTTAAAATCATGCAGTAATTCATTTTAAAGAATAGGTTTTGGGGCTTCCCTGGTGGCGCAGTGGTTGAGAATCTGCCTGCTAATTCAGGGGACACGGGTTCGAGCCCTGGTCTGGGAGGATCCCACATGCCGCAGAGCAACTAGGCCCATGAGCCACAACTACTGAGACTGAGCGTCTGGAGCCTGTGCTCTGCAACAAGAGAGGCCGCAATAGTGAGAGGCCCGCATACTGTGATGAAGAGTGGCCTCCGCTTGCCACAACTAGAGAAAGCCCTCGCACAGAAACGAAGACCCAACACAGCATAAATAAATAAATAAATAAATAAACAAACAAACTCCTACCCCCCAACATCTTCTTTAAAAAAAAAAAAAAAAAAGAATAGGTTTTATTTTAAAGACATTTATGCCAGCTACAATACAGGAATCCATGGGGGAAACAATACACAATCACAGAAAGCAACTGAGGAAACATTTCCAATAATCTAGAAAAGAGAAGATAGTGGCATTAATTTAAGATTAATTTAAGAAAGTGACATTAATAATAAAGAAATAAAGTTGAATCAACATTGGTGGGAGAGGAGGGTATGGTGAAGAAGTAACTGAAGAAAAATAGGAGTACGTTTTTCTAGACTGGGCAAATGAAAGATCCTACCAACTAAGTAAAAAGATGGTGTTGTTTATTGGGTGTGTATGGAGGAAGCAATGATGAGTTCAACTTTAGACATGTTCCACTGAGTTACTGTGAGACATGTAAATGGAGATATCTTATAAACGGTCCAAAGTTCAAGAATAATCTGATTGGACATGTAAATTTGGAAATCCATCAGTATATAAGATGGCAATTTCACAGCAGTGAGAATGCCCAGAGAGCATGCAAAATATGAAGAAAGTAAACAACTGAAGCTTGAGTAGGGCCAAAAGTAAAGGGAAGAGCAGACAAAGAGATTCAAAATCATATATACAGATAGACAGACATATATGAAACAATAATTAGAATTACAGAAATCAAATCACGTCAACTTTATAGATGAGAAAACTGACAACCACAGAAGTTAAAGACATTTACCCAGCTCCATAGTACCAGTTTAGAACAGTAATGGAAGGGGACTGGAACACTCCTCAAATCTAGTCCAACCTCTGAAAATAATTTACAAATAAAAGTTTTTTAAATATTGAGATTCTACAATTAAACGAGTTAGCATTTTAAAAACACAAACACTGGGAATTCACGGGCAGTCCAATGGTTAAGACTCCGTGCTTCCACTGTAGGGGGCCCAGGTTCCAGCCCTGGTTGGGGAGCTAAGACGCTGCATGCTGTGTGGTGCAGCCAAAAATAAAAAATAAGTAAATAAAAAGAAAAACACAAACATTATCTACTCATGATTGGTGCCTTAAGAAAAACTCTAATTTTGACAGAAAATGTTATATTTGTTGCCTTTAACCTGACTCTTCACACCCATATATATGTTTTGAAGTGTTTATTAAGAAGATACTTTAGGTTTTGATTGTAATCTTTTTCACTCCCACTTCCTACCCTCATTGCCAATAAACTTTTAGCATGACCCTTGCTCTCTAACTAAAGTTTAAGCAGAGCAAAATAATCTTATGCTTTTATATTCTGAGACCTATTATTTAAAACATGATAAAAATACATTTAAAAATTATGGGGAAAGATAATGTGAGACAAGTGAAAAGTAGCAAAGAAAGAAAGAGTTCAGCCAAAATTTTTCAACTTAATACAAATGATAAAAATTACGGTACCAGGCAAAATAGATTTCTGCATAATACTCTACATTTAATTTTATTTAAGAAAAAAATATACAAAAGAAACTGGATTAAACTGATAGTCGTAAAAAGGGAACATTCATCATGGCTTTCTGAAAATATAATACAGAAAGTTTGGTCCAGCAAAAAGATCTGAAGGGTCTAAGAAAAAGAGCTAACTAAAATCCAGATACATTACATTACTCCTTAATCATTTATGGCTACCATTCTAAACCTAGTAAATAATGTTTCATATCTTCTTGTATGTCACTTTCTCTTTTACTCTCCTCCTGAAGTATGTATCAACCAGTAACCCAATTTTTTACTTCTGCCTCAACCATAACAATACCTCATCAACACAACTAAAACAATGTCAAGTTTCTTTTTACCTTCATTCTTCAATTCAAATCGTTATTATTCCAATTTCTCTGACTTAAGCTTCTTAGCAAAAGAAGTCACTTAAACTGATTTTTAAGGTATAACTAAAAACTAGGGACTTCCCTGGTGGTCCAGTGGCTAAGACTCCACACTCCCAATGCAGGGGGCCCGGGTTCGATCCCTGGTCAGAACTAGATCCTACATGCATGCTGCAACTAAGAGTCTGCATGCCACAACTAAGACCTGGTCCAGCGAAATAAATAAATAAATATTTTTTTAAAAAACAAAAACAAAAAAACTAGCCCTCACTGTCACAGGAGCATCAACAAAAAATCACTTCCAAATGGCCAAACCGTAGGCCGGGCGTGAGTGTCATGAGAAGAAAACACACCTAATGTATATTAAAATTAAATCAGAGATTTTCGCTTCCAGTTATGACAAGTAGCTGACACTGAATACCCTCCTGCTATACATAACTAGCAAACTAGAGAGAATATAGAAACAATTACTGTCAGACAATGGACAACAGGCAGAGCAGAACTATGACCTGTGAGAGAGGGCAAACAAATGAGCTAAGCCCTAGGATCACACTCACTTTCTACATAGAAGTACCATCAGTATCATGAAATAAGAAGGGGTCTGGATGAGCAGAGAGACAGAAAACAGAGTTTGGGCAAGCTGAAGCAGCTGGAATTTGTGGGACAGAGCACCAAACAAGAAGCGAAACAGAAAAGGATGGAACACAGAAACCTAGAGTCTTTGGCTTGAACATAAAGCTGCACATGTAAAACATGAGATTCCACAGGACCAAGCAAAGAGTAACTACCAGTATTCTCATGAGGTTAGCTAGAGTCATTAGGGTTTCAACTAGCCAGAGTAAAGACCTTTTTAAAAGAGACACCAGAAAGGCCATGGCATAGAAGTGAGGCTAAACTAGATCTAGAGCACAGGCTTCTCTGGACTTCCCCCTAACAGAGCTAAAAGTATAAGCCTTATTAAGACCAAGCTTATTATCAAGTAAATTTACTGCCTGTCAGATCAAATTTCAACACTTTTTAAAGAAAGAACAAAATCCAGACAGTCAACAACATATTTACAATGTCTACCACACAAATATTACTAGATACGTGAAAATAAAATCATAACACACTACAGAGAATTCTATCTACTGAGAGAACCCTGAACAAATTACTCAGTCTCCTCTCATCACTTTACAAATTTCCCTCTTTTAAAATCAGAAATTAAAGAGACAAGTAGAAGCAGCTTTCCATAATAATGCAAAGGAAATGTGGTAGAGAGATTCCACTAAAGTAAGAGGGAGGAAGGGAGGAGGGTGGGGAGGAGTAGAACAGTCACAGATTTTCCCACTTATTACTGTACATTATAATACCTGATGACGTGCATCATCAAAGAAACAGTATATATGGTATAGGCTACTAATACGTAAAAATACAACATTTTTAGCCTACTATAAAAATTTACAGAAATAAAGCTCCTGCAGCTAAAGGCTAAGCTTCAATCAGTCTCAAATAAATGATAATTATTTTAGATGGGTTTTATTTCTAATGAGTATTTATTGCCATGTATAAAGAAACAACTATTGTTTATTCAAAATTTAGATACCTGGTAACTTACATAAGACACAGCCTCCAAATCAGAGAGGAAGCAAACAAGAAAACCCACAATTAAAAAAAAAAAATTTCATGAACTAATGCTCATTTACTAATTCAAAAAGAAATTTCTCAGTGCATCTCTTAAAAATCATGAGACAATTCTTACAAGCTTGGTTATTCCTGGTTTCCAAGTTGAAAGAAAACTGAAAGCAATTAGAAGGGAAGGCTGAATTATTAGAAGGTAAGTACCATCACAGCACAAGTGACTAATGAAAGTCAACAAAAATTAAGAAAATCATAAGAAGCCAGAGAACTCAGAAAAGAAGCCACATTCTAAGAGCATAAAAAGCAGAGAAGGTCAAATCATTTAACACAGGTGAAAACAGACCTTCTGGCAGTGATGCCAGAAAAAGTATCACCACATAACCCCTGCCAGCAAAGATGACCCTAAATCAAAAAGAACAGATTAAATTACACTCGAGTATAAATATAGTTCAGTCACAGGCAGATAGTTACTTTTGGAAACCATTGACATTAGTTGAAATAAAATATGTTGGTATTCAAAGGAAA
The DNA here is from genome assembly GCF_963455315.2 of Globicephala melas. Lineage (NCBI taxonomy): Eukaryota > Metazoa > Chordata > Mammalia > Artiodactyla > Delphinidae > Globicephala > Globicephala melas. The sequence continues at coordinate 120,483,739 of NC_083314.1, read as the reverse complement.
AAACAAAGAATTCACTGAATATTTTGACTAGTCAATGGCTTACTCCACTTCAACCCAAAATTTTATACTTAGGACACTTATCTCCCTCCTCCCATTAATCTTCGTGTCAAACTACTGGGGCCAATCTGGCTCTTGTATTCCACAGTTTTCCCATAAGTTTTCCCTAGTAACTTTTGACTTTAATATACCTAATTGCATTCTAAACTACCCTCCATAAAGTATTTTTTGCGCATTATCCAAATCCTCTATGTAAAGTCAAGTTGTAGCTGTAATTTTATTTCCCCAGTTTACTGTACATGGGAGTTATCCTTCACAGACACACTAACAAAATGTTCTTCAAAACAATGAACATGGGCTTCCCTGGTGGCGCAGTGGTTAAGAATTCGCCTGCCGATGCAGGGGACACGGGTTCGAGCCCTGGTCCGGGAAGATCCCACATGCCGTGGAGTAACTAAGCCTGTGCGCCACAACTACTGAGCCTGCGCTCTAGAGCCCACAAGCCATGACTACTGAAGCCCCATGCGCCTAGAGCCTGCACTCTGCAACAAGTGAAGCCACCACAATGAGAAGCCTGTGGACCGCAACGAAGAGAGGCCCCCACTCGCCGCAACTAGAGAAAACCCGCACACAGCAACGAAGACCCAACGCAGCCAAAAATAAATAAAATTTATTTTTAAAAAAAAATGAACATGAAAGTATTTCATTCAATAAACAGGTTACTTACCTATAAGGCTGATTCTCTGACAGATAAAACCAAATAATTATGATTACAATTACAGAGCTTAAACTTGGGCTAACAAATTTTGAAAACTGGGTATCCAAGATCTGCTCCATTAGAGTCCTCAACCTAGAAATCCCAAAAGTCCATGGAATAAATCTTTATTGGATCAGGGAACCTAGTTCAGACTATCAACTGAAAGACAGAAGTTCTAACCCCATTTCTACCCAGAATTCATCATACTTTAATAACCTAAAAACCTTGATTATGAGTTAGGAAACAGGGACTGCCACCTATGCTGTCTATTTCCAAGTAGTAGTGGGTGTCAAATGAGAAACTAGATGAAATTACTTTGTAAATTATGAAACACAGTACAAATGTAAAATTATTTTATCTAGGGCCGGATTTCAACTCTAGTGCTTTCTAAGCAAAATCCATCCCTAGTCTTGGAGTTTTCTGGCCCTTTGAAAGAAATTACCTTGACAAACAATAAAAGTAGTCTCATAGGAAGTAGTGAATCTAGAAGAATTGATGAGGATTTTCCTATGTAGCTTCTGAAACTGATGAAGTATCAAATGATTCCTCATAAGCACTGTGCAACAGAAGGACATATAATTATTTAGTACATTAATGTTTTCAGAGAATCAAGTTTGAAACTACAATTCTTGTAATATTCCTTAATATGATTTGAAAACAAGATTTTTACCTGAACACTACAAGAGCAACACTCTTAGATGAGCAATAACTATCTTACTCTTACGCTTTCATTATCTAGCAACTTACAAATCAATATCAACATTAGCAATATTATCAATGAGTTAAATCATTTGTAAGACCTCAAAAATCTAGAAACCCTGCATCTGACTTTCCACCCTCTACCTGTTCATAAAAGCTTTCATGAAGCTATCCAAGGCCCTTCAAGTACAAATTTATTTAAGTATTCTTGTACAATGAGAATTCAGAGGCAACTGACCAAATCACATTTTTATTTGAAAATTTATTTTCCAGTGACTGCCTTGTGAATTGGAAGGAAAGCTCTGAACATTAAATCCCAGGACCTGAAATCTTCCATATCTTCTCTCCCTAGAACCAGAACTTCAAAATTTAGAGGTCAGTTTCAGTGTCTCTGATTCACAATCAGCAAAAGCTCCATTCTCTAACAGAAAGAGCAATCCAGTTTTAAGCACATGATCTCAGTTAGTCCACCTATTTAGGCCAAAAAGAGAGTCATTAGGTATTATCTACCACTTTAACAGACTCTATCAACCTAGAAGATGAGAGTGTCTTGAGCTGAAGTATATTTCTTTTTGATTCCCCACCCCCTAATCTTTAAGAAGGCATATTCTAGTAAAATACTCCACAGCTGGAATCACAACAGAGAAGAAGATACTCTTCAGTCCCTTGATCACAGTGGAGTTCTCCATTTGGATAAATAAATACATTAAAGCACCTATGGGTTTATATGCTGGAGAAGAGGGATGGTATCTAGAGAAGAAACAGGGCAAGCACCCAAAACATCTGTAGGCTCATTTCTCTGGCCTATGGCCTAATTACCATGAATCGGGTCTAAGTCTAGGACTCGACATAGAATATCTTTTCAAACATTTAGAAGTGATTAGATGACCTTGTATATGATATCCCTGCAAACAAGATGGATAAATTATAGGATGAATGCCAGGACAGAAGGTTGCTGATTAATTAATGTTAATTCAAAGAACTGTAACTGGAACAAAGAGCTATGGCCTCCTGGCTCCAGACAAAGAGCTACGTCACACTCAGTGTCTTCTATTCATAATATATTTTCTAAACTGGCCATCAGGAAGTACTCATTCCCTAGTGGTGGAGATCTGTGTGTGCAGGAGGACAATAATCCATCTACCCCAAGTGTTTTTTTTTCTTCTTTCTTTCTTTCCCCAAAGTACCTTTTAACATTTTTCCAACTGCCAGAAATTTATTTGAGAATTAAAAGCACTAGACAGGTATCATGATGCTATTTTCAACAATGACAATTTGGGTAAAAAGAGTCAAAACATTTTCTCTAACCATCTCCTGGTTCCAGATAGGAACAGGGATTTTACTGGAAGAGATTACATGTGATATGATCAAACACCTCATCCCAATTTTTCTTAAATTATCTTTAACCAAGATGCTAATCAAGATGCTCCCTCTCCATCCCACTTCTGCTGATCTGCTTCCTTTGGGGGAAAAAAAAGTTAAAAGTGAAAGGTCAAAGGTGCTATTTTCAAAAGATCTGGAAAAAGCAAAAAAGCAAGAAGGAATCAATTCTGTTGCCCAAAGTCACCCAACAAGGCACTAATTTAACTTGAGAACACTGTCCTAATAAAGCAACTAGCATCCAAATTCCAAAGTACTCTGTATACCCTAAGGAACCCATGAAACTACTGTTCTCATTCTCAAAGGTTTAGGAATATGCACCTTACTCTTCAAATGTTATGGCCACTATCTTTAGAGAATCATTTTATAGGAACATCGTTTTTCAGAATCACCAGAAGAGCTTTTTTACCAAAAAAGTAACATAATGTACTAATGGGAAAATATTTTCCATGATTAATAACCAGTTGACCCTTAATAAGAGAGTACCTCTTTTGCCAAAGAAACAATAAAAAGCAAAGAATAGAATAGAGTATCATTTTGTAAATATGCATACTTCCAGACTTTTCGGTATTTCCCCCAAGACACATGCTCTGCTTCCTAGTGCCTGCAGGAAAAAACTCTACTTTTGAAAACTGATACATGATACTAATGGTAAGAACTTAATTTATCTCAAATTGAAAAAACTTCATTTATGAATTTTTTTTATCTCAAACTGGACTTCAAACATTTCAAATACATGAAAATGCTAACAGTTCCACAAAATAAGTAAAACGCTCAGATAAAATGATCTATGAAACACAATATTAAAATGCTGTTTATAAAGAAAACAGAAGAAAATTTTCAGAAAAGAGACCTATGCTAAAAGGCCACCATGTTATCATGTACAAATCTAAACTATCTATAATGCGTGGCAAAAGATTATTATATTCTACAAGGCAGGATTTGATACTTTCATCCAATATATAGCAGGATCTGACAGCTGCCACAACAAAAACATTAAAAAGGTTCCTCAAATAAGTATTTTTACACAGTTTATATAATCTGATTGTGATATTTATTCAAAAGCCTACTCTGTAAAAGTAAACATGATTAAGTCTATCTTTTACTATTGCTGATCATGATATTTATGATAAGCACTTTTGTTAACAGTTCCTTTCACGATTTAGACATAGCTCCAATTCATTTGTTATTGCCCAGAGTACTGTAAAGAAAATCTAAGCAAAATCATGATAAATCTGGACATGGAATTCTTTATTTTAAAACGTACCTTTATCACAAAGGTTGAGAACAGATAGTATTTTAAGATACAGTCTCCCCTTATAATTTAGAATCAGGAAAATAAAGAAATCTGTCTCAAATGCTTTATGTAAACTATAGAGCAGACTTAACTCTTGCTAATTAGCTGATTACAACATACAACTAGCTGTCACAGTATTAACAGTAATATCTACTTCTCTACATCACAAAAGTCAAAGATGATGCATAAAGCACATTGTTTAAATCAAAAGTTTTAATTGGAAATTAGATGTAAATAACTAAGATAAATGTAGATTTGTAGCCTGCCAGATTTCCCTTATTTGGATGATGTTTATTCACTCATTAATTGTTCTGCATTATGTGGACACCATATACACTTCATAAAGCTCTACAAGTGTACTGTGATAACTAAAGATGTTTCTATTTTATAAATTAACTCAAATAATATAAAACTTATTAAAAAATAAAAACACCATCAACCATGTTTCCACATGTCTTTTCTAATTTGAGATGTGTGAAATCTTAAAACTAGAAAACCATATCGCCATTGAGAAGGCTAATAAAGCTAGATGTTAGTCTTTTTTTTGGAAAATTTTTTTTTAAGAGTTGAGAATATCATTGTGTTAAACCCAAAATTTCAGCTAAAGCATTAATTTTAGCTGTAATAAAAATGCTATAGACATTATGAATAAATGAAAACTTGGGGAATAATAAACAAAGCAGAATTCATGGTTACCATATTTACACATACTCTTTGTTGTGTTTCAGTGCCACATGATCTGATTCAAAGTAATAAACATCAGGATCATCATCTTCCTCTTCTGTAATGTGCGGATTGGCACTCTCTTTGGCAGATGGCAAATGTCCAATATTGAGTCTTGCCTCTGAGGATGGCTTACTTAGTCCTTCACTCCCATAATTTTCAGAGTCACAACATATGCCTTTTTCATTGTGAGAAATTTCATCGGGATTTGTGACAGACTGACTTATATTATCACTAACAGGTGCATTTGTTTCACTGGGATTAAGATTATTCTCCTCAAGTTGTCCATTTTCTCTGCAAGGAGAACTGTTTTTAGTGGGACTACCTCTGGTAGGGGCCGCCCTCCGGGGTGAAGTTCTCAGAGTATACCGATGTTCTTGAGGTTCTGATAAAGACATCATCTGAGCCGAAATACAGTCTAGAACAGAAGATGGTTCTGGTTCTCCGGAGACTGGCATACTCTCAAGACTTGTGTCCAGGGCGTTATTGGTGTTTTCATTACACTGCTCTTTTGAGGCACTGCTATCTCCCACCACATCTACTTCCTCCTCAGAATCCCTTAAAGATGAATGAATTTCAGAAAAGGGGCCTGTAGCTGGCTCAGTAGTCAGCTGATTAACATGTTCCACAGGCAGGCAGGCAGTTACTATTTTGTGGTCCTCCAACTTGACCTGCACTTCTGAATTTGTGCAAGGCACGTTATGGTCTATATAACTGTCCTCCTTCCTACTACCAAGGAACATTGAAGTGTGGGTATCCGAATCCCCATTTTCAGCTACTGATTTCTCCTGCAACACATAGGAACCAGTGCTATTTTGTTTAGTGTTCCCATCGGACTGACAGTCATCACAGTTTACAACAGCTGAATCACTGTCATCAACACCATTGACAGCCAAATAGCCCGTGATTTCTTCAACTACTGTAGAATTAAGTGGCCCTTCCTCACTGACATTCACCTTTTTAATTTCCCTTTTCTCACAATCATCCAGTATAAGACATCGACAAGCTCGTTTAGTCCCTTGAAAATCTGCATCATTGTCCACTACTGTACTCCTCTGTTCTACTGACTCCTTGTCTGATTTTATAGGTGAATCTTCTTCTGAACTGTTTGGTGCTTCAGATCTAAGACAACGCTTAATTCTTTTTAAAACTGGTGAAACAGGTTCTGTTTGCCTTCTTTCACAATTTTCTACAGACTGCCTTTCTATGTTATCTTTTTCTGAAGAAGGAAGTCCTCTTTTCCTAGGGCTTACCCATGACTCTCGAGTACTCTGCTGTTTTATATCAGTAGTTCTTCCATTATTATTTCCTTTCTGAATTTGCACAGGCTCTGGTCTCTTCTTTGGTGATCTTGATCGTACTTGAGAATGAGAAGAGATTTCTTCAGGATGAGCAATGCTACGATTCCTTAAAGTTCTACCACAAAAAGATTCATCCAAGCCGTTTAACCCCACTGTTGATCTTGTAACACGAGTAGATCGGGAAGCAGCCATACTATGGCAAGTCCCTACAATACGGTCATCATGATCCACTCATTGGGAAACCTTCAAAAACGTAAACAAAATAATGAGAAAAAGGTAATAGTTAATACACCTAAAACAAAAGTATAAAGCTGTAACTTTTTAATCCATGTATAGCCATATTAAATTTTGTGATATAATTATTTTATTAACATTTCCAAAAGTGATAATATTAGCTAACAATTATATGGCACGTAATACATTCCAGGAATTGTTCTATATGCTTTACATACGTTAACTCACTTAAGTCTAACAACGATTAGAATAAGTGCTTATTATCATTCCTACTTCATAAATGAGGAGACTGAGGCACATACAGTTTAAGTAATCTGTCCAAATTCACACAGCTAGTAAACTGCTGGGCAGGGCCCTAGATTCCACGCTCTTAACCTTCCTCGCTATGTATCTACCTCTCAGATATACAGGGGCAAAGCGCCCAGAAAGATCTCTCTCAAAGACAGGACTTCATCTTGGTTATTAAAATAATAATCTTGAATTTATATAGCAGCTATCATATAAACTATCCCAATCACTTCTCATGTTTTCTCAACACTTCTGGGAGGTAAAAAGACAGGCTCTGCTCTTTTTAATTCACTCTTACTAAAATGAGTTTCAGGTCAAATTCTTTGATAACAAACCACGTGGCATCCAAAAAAATTTGGCTGCAGTAGAATTTTTTATAACTAAGCAGATGAACAGAAATCGCAGTAGAATTTTTTATAACTAAGCAGATGAACAGAAATCACAACCGTAGCTTATACTTGCTAAGAGCAATACAGAGCAAAGCCAAGCCACCCTAGTCTCTAGAAGTAGAGCCACAAATTAGCAAGTGAAAGGAAGTATTCTAAAGAGGATAGAAGAAAAAGGGAAAGAAGCACACTGCCGAACAAATATTACATTTAAGAAATCAGGAATACACATATAACCCCATCATTTCCTTCTTTCAACTCCTGAGTATATGTGTATGCCACAGTATTAATGCATGTTGAGGAGATGAGCAGGCTTTCTGGTGTGGATGCTTTGGTGCTTCTATAATACAAATGAGAGGGAAACTGAAAACTGCCCTGATTGATCCATTTGTATAAACTGAGCGATTCAGTGATTATTTTCCAAGGTTCTCCCAACAAACAGAATTAAAGGAGCTGTTAAAATTTGAAGTCTCCATTCTTCTGCTCCTCCTCTATTTAGCTTTCAAAAGGTACTTTGCCACTTCACTGCCTGACTTCAAATGGGGTGCAGGATGGACAGAGAAAAGAGGCCAGTAATGGTCGTAGTACAAAGCTGCACAGGAACCTCTTCCCTCATCCCTTTTGCCAGCTTTCCCACAAGCTCACTCTCCTATAACCCTCCAAATGCCATTCTACCCCTCTCCTCACAAATCAAATACAATCTCTCCTTTGCCTCAACTTAGAAGTATCTAACAGTTGGAAAGGTTATTAAGAGCTACAGAAGATACAGCAACACGGTATCACATACAAAAAGAAGAAACTGTCTTCTTGTTCCTGCCTGCTGACAAAATGAATAAAGTGAAGAAGTATCCTGTAAAATATGTAAGTCAGTTGAATTTAGTTTTGTTTCAGAGTATGGCATACTTCTAAATTTTTAATTAACAATTTTTTAAAACCTTACAAACTCACAAAATCAGCCCTGGGATTAAAGTGTGAAAATTCTTTCTAGAGAATTCCATAGCAATCACATGAACAGTAAGTATGGAACATTGATCAGAACTTAAAAATAATGCTTTTCAAAGTAAACTTTTACTCTTTTGGGACTCATTAGTCAGACCTGATGTATAATTCTCTTCTGTTAAAATCTTCTTATCAAGATTACAGTCTATTTTTATTCACAGGTAATAAACAGTGAATGACCCATAAACATCCACTTTTAATTACAAAACTTTAAGTTAAACTTCAGATGATGTTTCAAAAGAGCACAAACTAAAAAATATTAAAATCAATGTATTTGTTTCATGTATCCAAATCTGAAGCCTTCAAATTTGAAGATTACAGATTTTTAAATATTAAATACCTATGTAAATATAACAAACATAAGCTAATTTTATAAACTTTATTTATAAAACCTAATGCAAATATCTTTAATGCCAACTTGATTATATTCGTGATTTATGGTTCAAAAATAATATTGGCAATAGTAATATTTTATAAACACACACACAAAAAACTGTTTATCTTTATTTTTAAAAATATGATGCCAATCGAGGGCATATAAACTTCAAATGATTCTGGTAACAGGCATTCCTAGCCCTTTTCTCTCCACACCAACCCAAATGAGAGCAAAATTTCTGCCTTATCATTATTAATGAAGTAATCCTATTATTCGTAGTACCCAAAACTACTAACAAAGAATATATATATATCATTATAAAACACCACCTATAATGAGGGTCTGTTTTATTTCTGCACTATTCCAGTGATCAATCAAAACACTGATCAACATGAAATATTAAAACTTTTTTCATTTCTTTTGCTCCCTAAAAATATTTTTATTCCGTTCACAACTACAATGAAGTCCAAGTTTTAGAGTTCTCAAACCCTATGCTATTGGGCCATATTTTAAATGAAACTGTTTTGTGATAAGAACCCTTGTGGTACCTCAAACTCTTGCAACTCAAAGTGTGGCCTGAACACCTGAAACTAACACAACATTGTAAATAGACTATACTCCAATAAAAAGTAAAAAAAAATAATAATAATAAAGAAACCAATAGAATATTTTGTATAGAAATTTGGTGACTCATATTTACTGTCCTTAAAGTAAAGTATAAAAGTCTTAAAAAAAAAAAAAAAAGTGTGGCCTGAGAACTAGCACCATGGACATCTACTGGAAGCTTGTTACAAATGCAGAATATCAGGCCCTGCCTTAGACCTTCCAATTAATTTGATTCCTAGGTCATTAAATGTCTATTAGTGTTTGAGAAGCAGTGCCTTAGACCACTGCATCCAGACAGTAGTCTATTAAAATATATCAAGTTTCACACTAAATTAGACCATTTATAACATATCCTTTAATTCTTTATTCGATCCTAATAATAAAAAATTTATAAATAAAACCATTATCCCTTTGGCTAAGGAAGCACCAAATAGAGGACTATAAAAATCTCTTGCCTGAAATTAACATATTACATATACTTAAGGTATTAAATTGGTTAAAATTCTGAAGATTAGAGTTAAGTGAAATTTCAACACTCTTCCTTCTAATGATTTTTTTCTTCTGTTCTAACCTTTTTCTTCATTATCTTTTCTATTTTTGAATAAGCATTTATAAAGACACATATTTTCTGTGGTTATCTGATAAACTGAGTGCAAAATTCAATTACCGAAAAGAGACTAACAATGTTCCAATTATCTCAACCAAGTCTCAACATTGTTTTGCCATGCTGTGTAAAGTATTATAGACTAAAAGCAGTTGTCTTCCTCATTTTAGCTGCATAACACAAGAGTTACTAAAGAAATTTAGTGAAGAGGTTTGGAGTACAAAATTATATTCCAGCCAAAAATTAGGTTGCTAAAGGAAGAGAAAAAAACTCATTTACAAACAAAGTATCTCAGAAAATACCCCTGCTAGTTAAGTAAATAGTTAACATGGTTTAAACATTAGCCAGCACCTAACTAGAACTGGTAATTCAATCAATCACTCTAGTTTTAGAATTAAGGGAAACTGTTAGTTAACAGATTCATATGGGCAAAACCCAATCTAGCAACTAGAATGACGTTTTTCCTATGTTACCCACAAACTAATGAATATGGCATTTTCCACAATAGAGGGAAGAGAATATAATCAATCACTAGAATTCCTCTCTTCCCCACCTTCGTGAGTTTTCATTCTATTGCAGGACATATCTCAGAAGGAGAGTCAACCTAATTTTACCCTGTCCATTCACATTAAGGCCCAAATCCTACCTATAATTCAATGTCTCACCCATTTATTTACTGCTGAACTACCCTCTCCCAAATTTGAATCTACTTGTAGGATCTAATTATAGGATTCTCAAATATAATTATAGGATTCTGAAACGCTCTCTGAAACAGTATCAGCTATGTTTCAGATCATAAATTTCCAGCCCCTGTGATCACATCTGTACCACTGTTTCAGTGACTGAAAGTAAAATGGTCCACCTAATGAAACACTACTCCAGCTATCTATCACCTTTACTTTAGAAATCTCAAAAGATATTTCAAAGACACTGCCTGTAAGCTTTTTTTTCCACTATAATTACTGAAGTAGTATGGTTTATTTTGGGAATTGAAGGACTGGCAATCCTTCATTAACATCAATGTTCTAGCTGATATTTATTTAGTTTTATTAAGTGAACAATTTTTAGGAACTGGTCATGATACCATGTAGACAAACCAAAGTGAAAGGCAAAAAGAACAAGAGCAATTGCGAAGTGTTACCAATGATTCTTTTTCTATTTGTCTAGAACATAAACAGGAACTGTTTAATAACGGTTTAGGGACTATCCTTGTCATACAATTCTTTTAAGACAAATTTCTTCGCTGAGCAATTACCACTATTATCTATAATGTCAAAAGTATCTATAAGGTTAAAAGAAGGAGAGTGAGACCTGGGGACCTATCTATGTAATTCAACTTAAGGTTCTTAATATCAGTCTCTTTGAACCCTGGGAATTCTATTACATACTACCTTGATCCCCTGTTTAAAGGGATCTCTTCTTTCTTCCCCATTCAGAGAGGGGCGAGGGGGTAGGCAGAGAGACATAGATATAGAGAGAGCTGAATGAATATACACTTAAAAAGACAAGTGAGGAGAAAGAGAAGTCAAGGAATTTCATACTACCCTTGAATCAAAAATACCTAGAGTGTCAAAGAAAGGTATAATGCTCTAGAGATTCCAATGTACTTTAAGTCACTTCATTTATCCCGTTAGAAAAATATATCATCCCTACGCCATTCCCTATAGCTCTGCGCTCCTATGAACAGCTACCCAGACTGCACAATTTTCCATGCACCGAAGGAAGTATAGAAAAATAACAAGCCTCCTCTCCTTAATTACAGGCAAACAAACAGACTATAGTTGTCTTCACTACTACAAAACTAAATAACTTACCTGTATAACCAAAGATCTATCATTGTGGAAATATTATCTCTTTTCCTTATATCCTGAAGGAGTTGGAGCTATGATCTAGAATAGAGCTTAAGCATCATGGTTTCAGACTCTCAGCTTCAGCCATGGAGAATACTAGAACTTCCTAAATTCCTTTCTTTAAAAATAAAATAATAAAAAAAAAGAATTAAAGAATCAAATTAACTTATGCTAAAATATTTTAGTAACATCTTTGGTAATTCTTGTTAACTTTGTAGCCTCAGATATATCAAGAAACTGGAAAAGGATTTTTAGAAACCAACAAAAACAAACCAAAAAGAGCTTGAAATATACTAAATCTTTACAACAACTCAGTATTATTTTGAGTCAAAATGTAACTCAGTTCTTTTCTAGAGTCTAAGGCAATATTGTTTTGAGGTGACCCAAAGACTGCCCTTGATAAGAAGATTTCTCATACGGAATTTATAATCTCTTACTCTTATTCTAGAGGCCTTACCAAAGTTTGGCTTTCAGGTATTTAAAACTACGAACTGAACAACAAAATTAATTTAGATTATGTACAACAAAGAATCAACCAAGTCTTCTGCAATATATATACATTATAACTTTGGTTATATAAAGTGCTACAAGACTTTACAAAGGGAAATTTTTTATAAAGGGAAATTTCTATTATTTTTGGCATATGGATTTTCAACAAAAACAAAAACATAAGGATTTTCTGGCTTTAGTACCCAGTTGGCCAGATATTTTAATTAATCTAATTATAATCCATTTCTTGGACAGTCTGGCTAATTACAGTTTTACTTTATAATAATGTATTATGATATCCTTTTCAGAGAATCTGGATAAATGGGTTACTATGAGTGCCCATCCAAAAACAAGGAGGAACACCAGGAAAAAGACTAACGATGTTCATGATGGAAACTGTCACTTTATTATAAACATAAAACTAGATATTCTAGAAGTGACACTATTTTTGGTAAAAGATTGCAACTTAAAAACTAATGCAAAAAAATTTTTTAAATAAAAACGGATGCAATTATCAAGCTTTGTAAACTAGATTTACTGCCTAGAAAAAATAAATAGATTACAGTTTAAGTCAGCAAGAGGGCAACAAGGCTAATATCTAATATCTATAGATGCAACCTCTCCCAGATATGTCTTCTAAATTCTTGAAAAGCACAAGGTAGGAAAATTGTCTAAATAAAATTATTTAATACTACATTAAAAAATGTTCTAAATTAACATGAGGAGGGTGCACAGTGAAAAATGGTCCTACAAAAAAGTAACCCTTGACTTGAAACTTCACTCTTCTTATAACATTCGAATTGCCAACGCCTTTGTACTCAGCCCTGAAATCCTTTCACAAACATGGTAAAGCATTACACTGTATGGTGTATGGAGATGGTAGCAAACAACAGAGCCAAAGAGGATCCACAGTTTAGGATGTGTCTCTGAGTATCCGCTGGCACGCCCATTCCAGCGCTCTATCAAGTTCCAATCAGTCACGTTACTATCCTATTTGGGTAGGGTTTGCTGTTGAAACATCATCCATTATGATATTTGCCAGGCAAGGAGATCTGCAACAGTTATTTTCACAGAAGAACTGATACTTACAGCTGAGTCCTACCAGTACTAAGATAAACAGGATCATGCAGATGATTAGGCAGATTAGGCTTCTTAAAAGCCTAATACAGTGAAAAGGAAACTTCAATTACTTCTACTAACTAAAGCCCACTTGGCCTTAATTAAGATTACATTTTTTCTTACCTTTTTAAAAAGTGTTTCGCCTAGTATTTGATTCCCAAGCGTCTGCATTTATCTGTCATCACTGTTAATGTCCATGTTACACTGTGACTTCAGGTATTACTTATTTATATGGTTGTACTAGCACAACTTGATATCTGTGAAGGGAAACCACAATATAGTCACTATGGATGTGTTACTGTTTACAGATTTGTGGATAAAACTGATAATATTTCTTAACACACCACACACTGCATTTTCTAATAAATTTCACAAATAATTCCTTATATTTAGCTACAAAATATGTTACTTTTTAGCAGACTAAGATGATTTAACACTCTTACAAATGCTTCTCACAGTACCCACATAAAATATTTCAAATTTAATTCTAAATTAAAATTCTTACAAGTTTTAGAGCTTCTTAAATTCCTTTTCTGACTACCAATGTAGACATACAGATATATCTGTAATTTCTCAGACATTAATAGAAAAGTACTTTTTTGTGTTTTATAACAATATTAGGGAATAAATCTAGAAGCTTAAGAATGCAGTAAAAAAAGATCATGACTTTCCCCTAAATGTGACTTTAAAACATTCTATGTCTTTTAAAGTAACATTTTTGTCTTGGTTAGATTATCCCTCTGTGACTAATCTGACCATGTTATTTTGAATATAAATAGAAAATAAATGTGACAAAATAAGTGAAGAAACAAATCAAGATGTAGCTGTACAAACGTTCCTTAAAAAAAAGTAAGCTTCTTAAAAACATACACATGGTTGTAGGTTACAAGTCTGAGAAACACATCAATGTGCTTACAATGATAATGAAAAGCATTATATAAAACTTTAAGTCATTTCTACCCATTTATTATTGGAAAAATAAGCTAAAAAAAAGTCATATGTATGTCAAAGAAATCTATCAATGGCATTCTAAAATGATTCAGCATGGTGTACCATCCCAAATTCCAAAATCTACACAGAAAATGCAGATAGCCTTACATCTGTTTTGTGGATAAAATTTGTTACTGGAGTTGTCAACCTGACATGTTCTCAGTGAAAAGTTTCACTAAAATACAGTAGAAAACTAACATAATATCAATTATATTTAAATTTTTTTTAATTGGAGGAAAAAAAAATAGACAGTGATTAAGAAATACTAATATCTATCCTCAAACACTTCATTCCTATTATTTGTTTTCTTTTTTTTTCCCCCGCCACTCCACACATCTTGTGGGATCCTAGTTCCCCGACCAGGGATTGAACCTGGGTCCCCTGCAGTGGAAGCACAGAGTCCTAACCACTGGACTGTCAGTGCATTACCTCATTTGTTTTCAAACGTTAAAAAAGACTTTAGGAAATGCCAAAAAAAGTTAATACAGATCTAGGTATTCCTAAATTTAAAAGTTGATATAAATTCTCTTGTAACAAGCAAGGAGTTAAAATAGTCAAAACTCTTCTTATATTCCCTACATAGCAGTCTTCATTTCATTCACTATACATTTCATATTTAAGATTCTGCACAAATACTATATGCTTTCTGGAGCAGAAAAGCTACTTAGAATTGTGACAAACTACAATAATTTTTAAATTTGAACTATTTAAATATATAACTTACTTCCAGAAGTTTAAAAAACTTAGCTACTTTGTCTTTTGAAACGCATATAAAATAGAAAACAAACCATTTAAATCCCATGCCTAAGGGCTTATTTATTCTTTGCCACAGAGCTTTGCTTGTTTTCACGTACTAACAAAATTCATTGACTATTCAAGAATTCCAAAAGCAAATCCAGAAACCAATCTTGACTGAAAAGAATTACTTTTCCTACCATTTGCAGTCTAACACTAGTACTACTGTGTTAAACAGATTACGGATCTCAGATTCATGGCACATATGAAATCACTTCAAAAGACTACAGAAAATCTCACTTGAAAATATATCAGTTCTACTAATATAGCAAAGTTATAAGCCACACAACATACTATAAAAGTAAAACAGTGACA
The DNA here is from genome assembly GCF_963455315.2 of Globicephala melas. Classification (NCBI taxonomy): domain Eukaryota; kingdom Metazoa; phylum Chordata; class Mammalia; order Artiodactyla; family Delphinidae; genus Globicephala; species Globicephala melas. Next base: position 120,468,534 of record NC_083314.1, on the reverse strand, counting down.
TCCAAGCTAAATGCAATCTAAATTATAAGACACTGAATTTTTTTTTTTTTAGTTTTATAAGACCTTGGGGATAAAAACTCAGAACAAAGGTTATAATATAGATTCATATTTCACACCCAATTCTTCAGTTGTTATAAGAAAAATACTGAACACATGCACTGCAGTACACTATGGCTTTAAGTGATTTTAAAAGAAAACAGAGAGAGGGACATTCAAAGCTGGTTGTAAAAAGCATTAAGATAATGGTCAAAGACAAAAATACTTTTTCTAGACAATTAAGTTTATCACAGTTACTTGCTATAGAGAGCTGAACCGAATTTTCACTTGGTACAAAGTATGACCAAGAAGATCACACTTTCCTGGCTCCCTAAATTGTTTGTAACCACAGATGCAACGTCTTGGATGCCTCCTACAGATTTCAGAGATAAGCCTATTACATAGTCAACAGAAAGGAATAGAAAGAGCATCAGATTTGGTGGAAGGAGAAGGAAATATGATTCTCTACCCACCATCAATAATAACTGTTTGACCAAGAGAAAACCACTTTGCACTTCTGCATTTCATTTCTTCACCTATAAAACAGGAGACATAGTACCTGCCGACTACATCTCAGGGTTACTATGAAGTTCAGTGAGATTATACCTGCAAAGCAGGCAAACTTTAGTGTGCCTAGGAAATTCCTGGAACTAACTGCCCCAGAAATTCAGATTCAGCAGTTCTGGACATGCACACATAAATCTTTATTTTTAATTAACCACTTCAGGTCATTCCAATGTAGGGATCCCCCAAAGATGAGGCTCACCCTTTGAAAAAAAAAATTCCATCACTTTCTTCTGAAACTTTAGTGTTTGTAAGCATTACCCTAGGGGCTTATTTAAAATACAAATTTTTAAACCTCATCCTTAGAAATTCAGATTCAATAAAGGTGGGGCAGGACACAGAATCTTCATTTTTATCAAACACACTACAGGTGATTGAGATGTAAATGGCTCATGACCCATTCTTTTACAAACCCTGAACTAGATTCTTCCCCATACACGTTTCTCAAATCGTTCTCCACCTCTCTAGTGTCATCCATGACTAACATTAGGCCTTCATCACTTCTCACTTGAACTAACCCACATGACTTATAATTGGTCCCTCTACTTTAAGTCTTGTCCCTTACAAATGCATGGTCTACAGCGGGGTCTAAAGCGCACATTTCTGTCACTCTCTTATCTAAAACTTCCAAGGGACTTCCGCTTCTGGCCAAGACAGGGTAACAGAGATGAGATTTACGTTCCTATCCGAAACAACTAAAAATCTGGGCAAAATATGAGAAAATGTTTTTCAGACACTGGAAACCAGACAATATAGGAGAGTGATCGATGAAAGAGAAGAAACAAATAAAGCAAAGCCCCAGCTTCCTGCTTGGAGAGTTTCCAAGCTTCAGAGTGAGGAGGGTGATCCCAGGCAAAGCAGTCTCCCTGATTTAAGAAAATGAAGCACAGAGTCTGGGGAGACCCAAGTAGCTAAGGTTCCCAGAACACTTGTACCAGAGAGGAGGCAGCTTCAGAGAGAGCAAGTAAGACCTCAGGAGATCTGCAGAGATCCTCCTCAAGTCTTGAGCTGAGCACTGATCAGTATATGCAGTGTATCCAAGGCCTGGAAAACCACTCTTACCCATAGCCAGGGGTACGCTAGAAAATGTGTAACAACCAAGGGCAGTTGGTGGTTTATAGTTCCTGGTTTGCAGGATTACCAATGACTCTGGTGTGAATACTCCTACCCATGGCCAATTTCAAGCTATCAAGGAATAACACTGAGTGCAAAGATGGGAAGAGATACATGATAACACATTAAACATTACAGAATATTTCTAAAATAGTGATATAATAAATTACCACCAAAGCATCAAAATAGTAATAAGTAATAATATAATTTGCAAGTAATGAGTTTTGAGTATTTATCACCTTTATTCTTAATATAACTGATTTAACTATAAGTGTGTATAATTTAATTCTATTAAGAATTAAGCCAGCTCACAAACTTCCCAATATTTTGAAAACTGGCCCTCACAAGCTCTAGTATACCACTGCCCGTGGCTCACACAGGGCCAGGAATAGTTTGTATACCTATCAGCTAGAGTAGAAAAACTCATAATTCATAAGACATCAAGTACAGTGCTCAGGAGGGCATTGCTTCAGTAGTGGGACAAAATGAGCTCTAGACTAAAGATTGCTCTAGTCCCACCTAACAAAGATTAAAAGCAAGCCCCAAAAGAGTAAATCCATTTGCAAGGAACTTAACTGTATCCCAGAACAAAACTCAAAAATATTTATAGGAATACAAAAACGTCTAGCACCAAACAACGTAAAACTGACAATGCCTGGCATCTAATAAAAAATTACCAGACATGCTAAGAAACAGGAAGATACTACATATAATGAGAAAATCAATCAATTAAAAAGGACACATACATGAAGATTTACTAGGCAGGAACATTAAATCAGTTATTATAACTGTTGTTAATACATTCAGAAAGATAAATGGAAAGGTTAAGCATGTTAGGTACAGATATGAAAGATATTTTTAAGAATTGATTCTTCTAGTAATGAAAAATGCTGGTTGGGATAAACAGCAGATTAGATACTGCAAAGAAAATGTCAATGAACATGAAAGCACAGCAACAGAAACTACAAAATAAAGCACAGAGACAAACAAAACTGAATAAAAAAAGCATAAATGAGCTGTGAGACAATGTCAAGCGGCCTAGTAGATGGGTAACTGGAGTGCACAAAAGCAGAAAAAAATGTCTGAAAAAGTAATGGCCCCAAATTTTTCAAATTTGACGGAAATTATAAACACACAGATCACAGAGACTAAACCCCAAGCACAAGAAACATGAAGAAAAGCACAGCACATCATAAGCAAATTGCTTTAAATAAGTTTAAAAAAAAAAAAAAGAATATCTTAAAAGCAGATGGAGAAAAATGACACATTATATACACGGGAAGAATAAGATTGAAAGCAGACTATTCACTAGAAACAACACAAGACACAAGACAGTGAAGTTTACCTTCATACTGAAAGAAACTATCAACTGATAATTCGATAGTTTTTGAAAGATATGTTCTGTAAGTTGAAATAAAGATGATTTCAAATGGTAAATGTTGGAAGATGCCATCACCAACAGAAATAAACTATAGGAAATGTTAGAGGACTTCCCTGGTGGTCCAGTGGTTAAGACTCTGCGCTTCCACTGCACGGGACGTGGGTTCGATCTCTGGTTAGGGAACTAAGATCCTGCATGCTGCGTGGCACAGCCCCCACCCACCCCCAAAAAATGTTAAAAGAAGTTCTTTAGGCAGAAGAAAAAAGATACTGGTTGGAACTCTGGATCTAACCAAATGAATGAAAAGCACCAGAAATGGAAAATGAGGGTAAATCTAAAAGAGTTTTCCCCTTAGTTGTTATATCTCTTTAAAAGATAACTGGGACTTCCCAGGTGGCGCAGTGGTTAAGAATCCCCTGCCAATGCCGGGGACACGGGTTCGAGCCCTGGGCCCGGAAGATCCCACATGCCTCGGAGCAACTAAGCCCATGCACCACAACTACTGAAGCCCGCACGCCTAGAGCCTGTGCTCCGCAACAAGAGAAGCCACCGCCAACTAGAGAAAGCCTGCACGCAGCAACAAAGACTCAATGCAGCCAAAAATGAATAAATAAATAAATAAATAAATTTATTTTTTAAAAAAAGATAATTGACTATTTAAAACAAAATAATACCAATATACTGTGAAGTTTATAACATGCACAGAAGTAAAAGGTAATAATAGCACAACAACCAGAAAGGCAATAGTAGCACAACAACCAGGAAGGTAATAATAGCACAACAACCAGGTAATAATAGCACAACCACCTTACAACAATACAATGTTGTAAGGTTCTTATATTACATGTGAAGTGGTATAATATAATTTCAAGATACTCTGTGATAAGTTAAAGATGTAGACTATGAACCCTAAAAGCAATCACTTGCAAAAAAAAAAAAAAAAAAGATGATAGTTAATAAGCCAACAAAAGAAATAAAATAAAACATAAAAAAAAATACTAAATCCAAAAGAAGGCAGAAAGAGGGAAAAGAGAACAAAGACAATATAGGAAAAAATTTTAAACAATAGCAAGGTAGTAGGTTTAAACTTAACTACAGCTAATGTAAATGGTCTAAAATCAGTTTTAAAATAGTTATTTGGAAAAAGTTGCTTGGAAAGAATATCAATAAATTTTTAAAGATTCAAGTAATATAAATTAACCATGATGGAATTAAATTAGAAATCAATACTAAAAGTATATCTCAAAATCCCGAAATATCTCAAAATAAATAGCATGTTTCTAAATACCCCATGAGTCAAAGAAGAAAGAGAAATGAAGGGAGAAATTAGAAAATAGTGTAACTAAATGAAAATAAAAACACAACATATTAGCATCTGTGGGATGCAACAAAAGCAGCACTTAAAGGAAAATTTATAGCAGAAAACATTAGAAAAGAAATAAGAACTCAATATAACAACATCAACTTCCACCTTAAGAAACTAGGGAAAAAAAGAATAATATAACCCATATAAAAAACAAAGGGAATAATAAAGAACAGAAATCAATGAAAACTGAAAACAGAAAAACAAACATCAATAAAACTGATAAATCTCTTGCCAGACTGATCAGGAAAAAATATATATAAATTATTATTAAGAAACAAGGAGGGACTTCCCTGGTGGTCCAGTGGTTAAGAATTCGCCTTCCAACGCAGGGGACGTGGGTTCGACCCTTGGTCGGGGAACTAAGATCTCACGTGCCGCGGGGCAACTGAGCTCACGAACCTCAACTAGAGAGCCTGTGTGCCGCAACTACAGAGCCCGTGCGTTCTGGAGCCTGTGTGCCACAACTAGAGAGAAGCCCACATGCCACAACAAAAGATCCCACATGCCGCAACTAAGACCCGACACAACCAAATAAATAGATAAATTAAAAAAAAAAAAGAAGAAGTGGTATAAGTGTAGATTCCGTATTTAAAAGATAATTATTCCAACAAGGGAACCAAGATAAATCAATGGGGGAAAAAATAATCTTCCCCAAAAATGGTGCTAACAAAAATGGAATATCCACATGCAAGAGAAAGTTGGACACCTATTTTTGCATTACATTCAAAAATTAACTAAAAATGAATCAAAGACCAATGTGTAGGAGCTAAAATTATAATATTCCTTGAAGAAAAATAAATATAAATCCTTTTTACCCTGGATTAGACAATGGTTTCTTACATATAACCCTTAAAGCACAAGCAACCAAGGACAAATACTACACGATTCCACTTATATGAGGTAACTAAAGTAGTCAAATTCATAGAGATAGAAAATACACTGGTGGTTTCCAGAGACTAGGGAAAGAGGGTAATGGAAAGTTATTGTTTAATGGATAGAGTTACAGTTTTACAAAATCAAATTAGTTCTAGAGGTGGATGATAGTGATGACTGCCCAACAATGTGAATGTACTTAATGCCATTAAAACTGTACACTTTAGGGACTTCCCTGGCGGCGCAGTGGTTAAGAATCTGCCTGCCAATAGAGGGGACACGGGTTTGAGCTCTGGTCCAGGAAAATCCCACATGCCGCGGAGCAACCAAGGCCGAGAGCCACAACTACTGAGCCCGCGTGCCAGAACTACTGAGGCCCGTGCACCTGGAGCCCAAGCACCGCAATGAAGAGTAGCCCCCACTCACCGCAACTAGGAAAGCCTGCGCACAGCAACGAAGACCCAATGCGGCCAAAAAAAAAACACAAAACTGTACACTTTAAAAATGGTCAATTTTACGGACTCACACACACACACACACACACACACACACACACACACATGAATATTAGCCACAAAAAGAATGAAATACTGCCATTTGCAGCAACATGGATAGACTTAGAGATTAGGCTTAGTGAAATAAGTCAGACAGGAAGACATATACTATATTATATCACTTACATGTGAAATCTAAAAAATAATACAAATGAATATATATGCAAAACAGACTCACAGATACAGAAAACAAACTTGTGGTTACCAAAAGGGAGAGGGAAGCGGGGAGGGACAAATTAGCAGTATGGGATTGATAGATACAAACTACTATAAAATAGATAAGTAACAAGGATATACCATACAGCACAGGGAATTATATACTTTAATCTTGTAATAACCTATAATAGAATATAATCTGCAAAAATACTGAATCACTATGCTTTACACCTGAAACTAACACAATAGTGTAAATCAACTATACTTCAATTTTTAAAATGGTCAATTTTATGTTATGGATATTCTACCACAATTTAAAAATTAAAACTAAAAAGAAAGAAGCAACCAAAGGAAAATACAGATAAACTGGAATCATCAAAATTTAAACCTTTGGTGCTTCTAAGAACTGTATCAAGATAACGAGACAAACCACAGAATGACAGAAAATATCTGTAAATCACTCATCTACAAAGAACCTTTACAACTAAACAAAAAGACAAGCAATCTAAAAAATGAGCAATGGACTTGAATACATATTTCTGCAAAAAAGATGTACAAAAAGCCAATAAGCACATGAAAAAATGCTGAATATCATTGGTCATCAGGGAAATATAAGTCAAAACCAAAATGAAATATCACTTCATACCCACTATGATTAATATGACAAAAAAATGGATAACAATACTGACAGGATATGGAGAAATTGGTACCCTCATAACTTGCTGGTGTAAATACAAAATGTTGCAGCTGCTTTGGAAAAGTCTGGCAGGTCCTTAATAAGTTAAAGATAGAATTACCATATGACCCAGAAATTTCACTCCTAGATATATACCCAGCAAAAAGAAAACACTTTCACACAAAAACTTGTCCATGAATGTTCATAGCAACATTATTCATAATAGGCAAAAAGTGAAAACAACCCAAATGTCCATAAACTGCTGAATGGATATATAAAACGTGGTACACAATGGAATATTCATTCAGCCATAAAAAGGAGTGAGGTGTTGATACCTGCTACAACATGGATGAACCTTAAAAACATAAGTGAAAGAAGCCAGTCACAAAAGGTCACATATTGTATAATTCTATTTATATGAAATATCCAGAACAGGCAAATTCATAGCCAAAAGCTACAAAAAGGAGATTAGTGGTTGCAGAGACTGGAGGAAGGGAGGAGATGGTAGAAAGTGATTGCTAATGGGTATGGGGTTTCTTTTTAGAGTGATGAAAGTATTCTAAAGGTGATGGTTATGGAACTTTGTGAATATATTAAAAATTACTGAATTATACATTTTAAAGGGGTGATTTTATTATATCTAAATTTTATATTCTCTCTCTCTCTCTCTTTTTGGCTGTACCTCGCAGCATGCAGGATCTTAGTTCCTTGACCAGGGACCAAACCCATGCCCCCTGCAGTAGAAGCACAGTCTTAGCCACTGGACCGCCAGGGAAGTCCCCTATGTTATCTCATTTTTTATGTTATTTTTAACTTACCTATTAAAAGTATGGTATACATACAGAGAAGTATGCAAATTTTAAACATGCAGCTTGATGAATTATCACAAAGTGTAGAGGTATATAAGAGTTCCAAGGATAATTTTCATAAACAAACAACCAAGGATTAAAACTACTACCTCTGCCTCAAGTGTCTTTACCTTCTTTCCTTTGCTAGCTAACATTTATCTTGCCCTTCAAGTCACAGATCAGATGCAACCAACTCCTGTAAGAAGCTATGTGGGGCTTCCCTGGTGGCGGAGAGGTTAAGAATCCACCTGCCAATGCAGGGGACACGGGTTCCAGCCCTGGTCCGGGAAGATCCCACTATGCCATGGAGCAACTAAGCCCAAGCGCCACAACTACTGAAGCCTGCACGCCTAGAGCCTGTGCTCCGCAACGAGAAGCCACCACAATGAGAAGCCCGCGCACCGCAAGGAAGAGTAGCTCCCGCTCGCCGCAACTACAGAAAGCCCGCACACAGCAACAAAGACCCAACGCACCCAAAAAAATTAATTAATTAAAAAAAAAAGACTTTAGCCATAAAGAAGCTATATGTTCTCAGGGAATCCTGTGCATAGCTCTTATCATACCACTGAGCACATGTGGTATTTTCCGAACTCTTTTTTAAAGCAAGAACTCTTAAATTATATGCTAAAGAAACAGAAGAAAGTAAAGCTGCTCTAGTTAAAAACAAGGGTAAAGTCACTGCATGACAGTAAGCTTGCCCACCCTCCCTCAAACTATTCCCCTAGGAGTTTGAAAATTACTACTTACTATACTCTTCTATTCACTTGTATTTCATTCACCAAAACTAGTTTATAGCAAGGCCTCTCATATTTCCCTGATGCTTAGAAAACATTAATTAAACATTATTACTGAAACATTATTCAAACTAAAAGTAAATATGTTGGATAAATCAGTAAGGGGAAAAATGTTTAAGAAAAGGTAAACAGTATTAATGGAGGTACTGAAACAGAAAAAGCCTTGGCATATCAGAGGAACTGAAATGAGGCCAGTTAGGCTGGACCTTAAGTGGGCAAGGGAGGAAGCATAATGAAATAAGCTTTAAAGCAGACAGGTGCCAGATCATGAAGGGCTTTGTAGGCCATGATAGGAATTTGATCTTTGGGGTTTTTTAAATTTACTTTTTAATTTTGTTATGTACTTTTATTTATTTTATTTTTTTGCGGTACACGGGCCTCTCACTGTTGTGGCCTCTCCCGTTGCGGAGCACAGGCTCCAGACGCGCAGGCTCAGCGGCCATGGCTCACGGGCCCAGCCGCTCCACGGCATGTGGGATCTTCCCGGACCGGAGCACGAACCCGTGTCCCCTGCATCGGTAGGCGGACTCTCAACCACTGCGCCACCAGGGAAGCCCTTGTTATGTACTTTTAATCTGAAGTATTTATTCCATAGAAGAATTTTAAAGAAGAGAATGACACAATCTAATATACAGTTTTAAAAGATCATTCTGACTGCTGTGTGAATGTGAACTCAAGAGCATAATGGGAAGGGAACAAGAGTATCCTAATAAATTTGAACAAAGGGAATAAAAGAATAAACGTTTAAGCAGGAAAGTGACTACATCCAATATTGTCACTTGTTTTCATTCATTCAACAAATACTAACTGGGACCAACTGTGGTCCTGGCACTGTTCTGGACACTGGGAAGAGGTAAATTCCTGCTTTCACAGAGCTTACATTTTGTATAAACAATTCAACAGATAAATCATGTCAGATAAGTACTACAAAAAATAAAGCAAAGGGCTTCCCTGGTGGCGCAGTGGTTGAGAGTCCGCCTGCCGATGCAGGGGACACAGATTCGTGCCCGGGTCCGGGAAGATCCCACATGCCGCAGAGCGGCTGGGCCCGTGAGCCATGGCCGCTGAGCCTGTGCGTCCGGAGCCTGTGCTCTGCCACGGGAGAGGCCACAACAGTGAGAGGCCCACGTACCGCAAAAAAAAAAAAAAAAAAAAAAAGCAAGATAAGACAATGAAAATGATGGGAGTGGTCAGGGGGGAATTCTCTAATGACCTAACATTTTTTTAATTAATTTTTTTATTGGAGTATAGTTGATTTACAATGTTGTGTTAGTTTCTGCTGTACAGCAAAGTGAATCAGTTATAATATATATATATACACCCTTTTTTAGATTCTATTCCCATATTGGTCATTACAGAGTATTGAGTAGAGTTCCCTGTCCTATACAGTAGGTTCTTATTAGTTATCTATTTTATACATAGTAGTGTGTATATGTCAATCCCAATCTATCCCTCCCCCACCTTTCCCCCTTGGTAACCATAAGTTTGTTTTCTACATCTGTGACTCTATTTCTGTTTTGTAAACAGGTTCATTTGTACCATTTTTTTACATTCCACATATAAGTGTTATCATATGACATTTGTCATTCTCTGTCTGACTTACCTCACTCAGTATGACAATCTCTAAGAACGACCTAACATTTGAATAGCGATCATGTAGGACCTGGTAGGCAATGGTAAGGACTTTGGATTTTATTCAGAGTGAGATGAAAGCCACTGGAGAATTTTAATCAAGGGAGTACCATGATGTGACATTTGTTTAAAAGGATCATTCCAACAGCTCTGTGCAGAACAGACTGTAGATAGCAAGAGCAGAAACATGAAGGACAGTTCCAGAGAATATTACTGCTATGGGAGAAATACCAGTGCATTATCAGAGGAAGTGGCAAGAAAAGTAGCCACTTCAACCTAGATTTTGAAAGCAGGCCAAATCGAATTCACTATCATTAATACTCTGGATGTGGAGCTTTAAAAGAAAGTCAAAGATTCTAAGAACTACTCCTCCTCTGCTCAGGAGTACTCTGCAAGGTTCTGTCCTACTCCCTCCTTTGTTACTGCCTTCTTTTATCCTTGCACAATAACTTCAATGCTTTGGGCTCCTCAATCTATACAGCAGCTTCTACATTTCCCTTCAGAGCTTCAGTTCTATATCCAACTGCCCGCTGGACTCTACAAAAACCTCAAATTCTACTTGTTCAGAAGTGAATTCACCTCTTCCCTTCAGCCCCAATACCAATACCTGTCCATCAGAATTACTTACCTAAATGAATGATACTACAAAATACCCTACTGCCAAAGCTAAAATCCTAGGAGTAACCTTTTCAATTCCCTTTTCCTCTATCATCCAACCCACCCACCCATACCCATATCCAATCATTCATCATATATATTTTTTTGTACATTATGTGCACTTTAATGATGTCACAGCACAAGGGTAAGGAAGATCATTTAATCTGCTTTCTCTGACTTATGTTATATAAGTGAATGCTCTAATGTTAGTCTGAAGAAAAATTAAGGGAGTCAAATCTTCAGCAAACAAAACAATAAAGTTATAGGAGAAGGATTAATGTTTGGGAAATGGTGTTATTACGACCTACAAATACACAAGTTATCTTTTATAAACACTCATATCTAACTCCACAAAGAACATATATTCCAAGTTGTTGATAAAAATTCACATTTTCCCAATGATTTACAACCTCAACTACACAGATGAATTATCAGTAGAATATCTTTTGATCCCAAATACATAAACCTTTTCATAAAAACTCTTTTAAAAATGCTTTTTAAACAAATATATAGCACCAAGTGAGAGAGTTCATTTGAATGCTGCCCATTTTACAGTGATGGAATGAAATGTGAAAGGCCATCATAATGCCTAAGGATAATTTAAAGGTCTCTATTAGTATTCCAAGTTCAAAAACTAGACTGCATCAGGAAAAAAATTAAAAGAATAAGGAAGAAAACCTCAATAGAGTTCTCCAAATTTCCCTTGAATACAATATCTATTTCTATTTTCCCAGACGCAGCATCAAAAGACTTCAACCAGAAATATTTAATGCTAGGTACTTTTTCATTTTGGGGTCTTTTGACCTTTTTCCCTTGGCTACAAAGTCAATTACAGTTTTGCACTTCAACTTGAAGTAAGCTCTTACAAAGAGAGGATAAAATCAGAGTATTTTTCCCTTACCAGAGGCAAAGTCTAAAGTCACTTTGTAATAGCTAAGTCAGCCAGACTCAAGGAGTCTAGTGGCTTATAAACAAACTATTAACTGTTCTTAATTACATATCAACAAAGCATGTTTATTTCTGTAGTATAAGTTCTAGTCTATCGAGCAAATTAAAGAAACCTAGGAAGACTGGAATAAAAGATATTTGAAAACACTGGAAAACTCAAAATCAGTCTTTGAAAAAATCTGTAAACATGAATCAAAGGTGATTCGTCTATATGGTGTAAAGGTACCTACAGCATATATCTGAAAGGAATCTTAATATACTGGGTGTTGGGGTGGGGGGAGAGTTTTAGGTTCCAATCCAAACTAAACTACTTACTAGTTATATGACTTTGAGCAATTAACTGACACTCATTCCTCACCTGTGAAATGGGGAAAAAGCATTCCTACCACACAGAATTGTCCTGAGAATTAAATGAAATAATTTATATAAAGTACTCCCAGTACATATTATATAATCAATAGATACACATAATAATGATTGTTAACATTTATTATGTCCAATGCTAGGCACTATAGTTTATATTCATCATCTCATTTAAAACTCTCAGAAACCTGGGGGGGGGGTCCTATTATTATTCCCATTTTACACATGAGAAAACTAAGGCTTGAAAAGTTAAATATTTTCTTCAACATTACACAGATAATTAAGTGGCAGAAAAGAGTCTTAACCACTTTGATACTGTGCTTTACAATAACAACTTTCTCATTATACCTTCACAATAATCTCAAAAGTATACAGGATAGGCATGATCTTCATTTCCTGTAGCATATGGCAACAAACTCAAGAAACGCCTATGATCACACAACTAGTAAAGCCAGAATTTGAGCCTAGGTCTTATTGCTCAAACCAGAGTTCAATCTACGAGACTATGTGGCTCTCTATATTATGGTAATAATTCTATAAACACTGTGAATGAAGCACTCCTTCCAGAAGAAAACAAGAGAGGTTATATCTAATAAACAGATGATACATGACCTATGTTAATACTTCCTCCCAATGGCTGTCAACAGTCAAATTTACCAGAAGTTAAAATATAGATTTACTTAAGAATATCAATAACACCATTACCCTACTTACATGAAGTCTGTGAGAATATCCCAGTGCTAATCAAAAGCACAAGATATTTTGACAGGTCCATTACTGTTTTCTGTGTATGCTTCTTGTTTAAACAATGACATCATTTATCAGAGAACTAGAAGAGTTTTATACTTCTTTGTAAGTCATTCAGTCTCTCCTGCAAACTCATTCCCTCTCTCTGTTCATGAAGAGGGAAAAGATTTCCACCTTTGGAAAGGCGTAAAGACCGAACACAAGACAGAGCCTAAGGCTTGATATGAAAAGTGCCCTTCATTGTATTTATCTCCTATTTGTCTCCTAGAATAGAAAACTTAAGAGAAGGAAGCCAATTAAATAGTTAATACTGACACAACATGATCAAACAAATGATTTGTAAGATCAAAATTAAAATTGCTTCTTCTATAATTACCTTTACTTTGACTGGATTTTAGTCATGACAGTATTTTTAAATATTTAAAAGAAACAGCTACTTTTTTTGTTGTTGTTGTTGGGGGTAGGAGTTTATTAATTAATTAATTTATTTTTGCTGTGTTGGGTCTTCATTTCTGTGCAAGGGCTTTCTCTAGTCGTGGCAAGCGGGGGCCACTCTTCATCGCGGTGCGTGGGCCTCTCACTATCACGGCCTCTCTTGTTGCAGAGCACAGGCTCCAGACGCGCAGGCTCAGTAGTTGCGGCTCACCGGCCTAGTTGCTCCGCCACATGTGGGATCTTCCCAGACCAGGGCTCGAACCCGTGTCCCCTGTATTGGCAGGCAGATTCTCAACCACTGTGCCACCAGGGGAGCCCCAGCTACTTATTTTTTAACCAAAAGGGGTATGAGCAAATATGGTCATCTGATTCATGACAAAGGTAAAACTATAGTACAGTGGGGAAAGAAAGGTTTTCTTCAATAGATTACAGAGAGTCAACTAGATATCCATATGGAATAAAATGTGATTTGACTACTGCCTCATGCCATACACAAAAATCAATTCAGACAGACTACAGATCTAAATGGGAAAGGTAAAAAAAATTTTTTAACTTTTTAGAAAAATTTAAAAACTTTTTAGCAGGAGAACAGCTTTATCATCTTGGAACAGGCAAAGATTTTCTTGAACAGGTCACAGAAAGCAGCATTTGAAAAAATGGACTGGGAATTTCCTGACGGTCCAGTGGTTAGGACTGCTTCCATTGCAGGGGGCACTGGGTCGACCCCTGGTTGGGGAACTAAGATCCCCATCGTGTTGTGGACAAAAAAAAAAAAAAAAAAGAAAAGAAAGAAAAGAAAAAAAAATGGATCAACTGGATTATGTTACAATTTTAGAACTTCTGTTCAGCACAAGATACCATTAAGAGAATGAAAAGGCCAATCCAGAGTGGGAAGAGATATTTGCAATGTATATTTCAATCAAGAAAGGACTCATGTTCCAATATATTTTAAAAATTCCTATAAACCAATAAGAACAAGATACACACCTAATATTTTTTAAACAGGCAAAGATTTGACCACACAAAAAATGAAAGCCAATTAGCCAATAAACATGAAATGATGCTCTACTTCATTATTCATCAAGGAAACAAAAATCAAAACCATATGACTATGATTTTTTAAAAAGGCAAAACAAAAATTGACAAGAGGGAATTCCCTGGCAGTTCAGTGGTTCAGACTCTGGTGCTTTCATTGCCAAGGGCCCGGGTTCAATACCTGGTCGGGGAACTAAGATCCCACAAGCCTACACCACGGCAAAAAATAAAAAAATAAAAATTGACCAAGAATGTGGAGCAACCAGAACTCTGATACGCTACTGGGAAAAGTGTAAACTGATATAACCACTCTGGGAAACTGTCAATATCTACAGTTCAATAAATACACACTGTCTGACCCAATCATTTCAATCCTAGGTATATAGCCAATAGAAATGTATACATATGGGGGAAAAAAGAGAAATGCATGCGTATGTTCATCTAAAGACATGTATAAGAATGTTCATAGCAGCACTATTTGTAACTACCTAAATGCCCATCAACAATAGATATATAACTTGTTGATTATTCACACAATGAAATAGTATACAACAATGAAAATAAGCTAAAAGTTCATGCAACAATTAAAAGGTCATAAGCATAATGTTTAGCCAAAGAAGACAGACACAAAGGAGTACATACTGTATGTTTCCATTTATATAAAGTTCAAGAACAAGTAAAACTAATGTGTGTTGATACAGTTGATTTAAACATGGCTGACTCCATCTACATGTATATATGTATATGTACACATACACACACACACACAGAGCATATGACGCAAGCAGCACCAATCACAGTTCCTCCATGAGATCTGTTTATATGGCTAATGAAATAGCCTAACAGATAGGATTTTTCTCTACAGTAGCAAAAAATAAGGTTGAATCTCCCTGTGCCCAAGCAAAAGAAGGAAAAAGAGCCCTAAAGGGCCATCATTTAAACAATTTGATTTAGTTCTGCCTGAAGCGAGATAAACAATCTGAACTTTTCAACTTCATAAGTCAAAAATATTCCCTTAGTTGACTGATGACTTTCAAAAAATGAAATGGGAATGCATCTATACATCATTCTGAGGTCCAAACTAGCTTGGTTGTTCATGGAACAGACTAGTTTGGAAATGACTCTTGGACTATCAAGACTGATTTATTTCAAGATACATTAACTGAGCACGTTATGTTACTATGCACTTACCATCATTAAGACAGAATCTCAGCTCTGTACAATGGTTCACCTTCAGTAAACATTTGCAATGTAAGTATTAATAATTCAGCAAGGCCTATGTGAAATGTCTGACGTAAAGATCCCTCTATTAACTTCAATTTGTATAAATGTCTTCCTTTCAGTAATATTCCTCACTAAAACTATCTTTCAGAGCTGCCTAGCTGTACATAACATTTTGAAAATGGTTACAAATAATTATGATTGTAAGTGCTTGTTTTAAAATATTAAAAACAAGTCTTACACATATTGTAAATCCACTATACTTCAGTTGTTAAAAGTCTTATATCTATAATGATTTTAAATTCAAATTCTGTAATGCTCTAGAGTGGTTATGAATTTATCAATTAGTTAAATTTGAAGAAAAGGATAAATTTCCATTAACTTTATTCAGTGATTTTTATCTTTAAGGATGTTATGTAATGCCAGTTTCTTTAAAAGCCAGTCACAGTTAACAAATGATTACTTAACCCTTTCTAAAAGACATGTTCCATCTGTCCTAAGAATTCTCAATGGTTTTGGTCAACACAGATATCAAGGACCAACAATAAAGACTAGGAAAAGTCTTCTAACACAACATTTTTAATCAACTATATGCCAATATAAAATTAAAAATTTTTTTAAAGACTATGAAAAATCTTAAAAGCAAATAAAAAAATCAACAGGAGACAAACTAAGGTAAAGAGTCATATTGAATTAGGACATTTTACCATTCTTCTCTCAGGACAGAGTCCTCCCAGAAATTTTTGTTTGTTTGTTTGTTTTTTGCGGTACGCGGGCCTCTCACTGTCGTGGCCTCTCCCGTTGAGGAGCACAGGCTCCAGACGCGCAGGCTCAGGGGCCATGGCTCACGGGCCCAGCCGCTCCGCGGCATGTAGGATCTTCCCGGATCGGGGCACGAACCCGTGTCCCCTGCACTGGCAGGCGGACTCTCAACCACTGCGCCACCAGGGAAGCCCAGAAATATTTTTTGATATCATCATCAAGGGCAGAATATCAAAATGCAAAACCCTTGAAATCTTATCAGATCTCTAGCAATTCCTCTAAATTCTTGAATTTTTACTATCAATTATCTCAGAAAGGACAAAAAAAATTCACCAGTATACTAATCCACCTCTAAGTGGATGCTCCACCACCTCTAAGAATCTATAGAGGTTAAGGAGTTCCCAAGCTAGTTTTAATATTTCAAAAACCTAAAACTGCCATAACACAAGTATCATATAGTTGATTCTCATTATCCACAGTAGTTATGTTCCATAAAGTTGCCACAAACACTGAATTAGCCAATACTGAACCATTTCTCCTAAGGGAAATGCAGAGTTAAGCTCCTGCAAGCCTCTGGTCACATTTTCATCATCTGATCAATACATAACCTTGTTTTATGTACGTTTCTGTTTAAATACACCTTATTTAATATACATTATTGATTCATTAACATTGAACTTACAGCCAACAGCACTGTAACTAGTACTAAAATGAAACTTGTCTAACATATTTTCTATTTTCTCTGTAAGATACATCACAACCATCACAACCTAGACAGCACTTCAGCACGACACTTGGAGTTCACTTTAAACAACAAAATCTCACCCCCCAAAACACAAAAATGTGAAAGACATGGCACTAAATAGACCATGAAAAGAACACTGTTTACAGTATGCGAGAAGGCAGGTCATGACCCTGTTCAACCTCAGTTAAGAACCTGTGCCTTGGGCAACTCAAATTTTTCACCACTCTGCACGTCTGTGAATGACCATGAAAGCTCCAGGAGTATTGATTTTGGTGTTACAAATAAATTTTAGCAGGTAGGTGAATTCATAAATACAAAACCTGCGAATAATGAAAATCAACCATATTTACATTCTTATCACTCTACCTGTTTCTTGACTAGAAAGTTATATGGCCACATTAGTTATCTCAGTGCTGATCATAACTATTAATAATGCAATTTTTTTAGTAAAAGCCTTTGAAAATATAGATTAGAGGGGAAATAATAAATGAGAAGTTTTATAGGGAAAGAGTTGGGAACTGTTATCCAGAAAATACACATGCCTAAAAAACACAGAGAAGATAATCATTATCTTAATTCTATTTTTCTGCCTAAGAAATTTTAATGTGCTAATGTAATTGACCTAACCTAGGATCATGTGTTTAGAACACATGATACTGCAAAAACAAGGTAAAGCATTCTCACAAGCATAAAGCACAGTATACAACTGCAGGCTTCTGGACTTCAATTTACTGTTGTATCAGTGTGGAATACTTTTCTGGTTAATTCCCTCACTTCTTTCAGTCCTCTGCTCAGATATCACTGTATCAGGCTTCCCTGACCACCTACATATGATATTCCCTGATGGCCACTCCTTGCCTCCACACAACCACAGTCTCCATCCCCTTTACCCTACTTCCAGTTTTTTCGACAGCACTTATCACCATCTGACATATGTTTAAATCATATGAAACTTCCAGTTTAGTAGGTCAAAAATGATCAAATAACAGCCTTTTAATAAGGTTCAATGGAATATTTGCTTGCTACCTCCCACAACTTACGTATAATCTCCACTAGAAGGACTTTGTTTTCTTCTCTTTTATAATCCACAGCCTAGTCAGAGCTTGATGTCCAATACTATTTGTTAAATGAATAATTACTATACAATCATTATTAGACACATCCTTAATATAAAGTACAAATATAGCTTAACCCATTTCAACAACCACTTAAAATACTAGTGTATTCCCTTCCATTCCTATTATATGTGCATTTTTTAAGTCAAAATTCACATTCTTTTTTTTTTTTTTTTTGTGGCACGCGGACCTCTCACTGTTGTGGCCTCTCCCGTTGCGGAGCACAGGCTCTGGACACGCAGGACCAGCGGCCATGGCCCACGGGCCCAGCCGCTCCGCGGCACGCGGGATCCTCCCGGACCGGGGCACGAACCCGTGTCCCCTGCATCGGCAGGCAGACTCCCAACCACTGCGCCACCAGGGAAGCCCTCACATTCACATTCTTAATTTTACATCCTGCCTCACACACACTTAACATGTCACACGGTTAAGTCTTAAAATTGTTAATGGATATAGAAAAACCTTGTAAGCAGTCCCTAATTCAACCATATCCATTCTGTTAGGACATTTAGACTACTTCTGATACTTTATTATTGATTATAAATAACCCTTTGATGCATGTCCTTGTACATTCTGTACATTTCTGCATCCCTGACTACTTGTTTAAAACAGACTTACTGGGTCCTACGATATGAACTTTTTTAGGGTTGTGATGAACACCGTCAAGTTGCTTTTCAGATAAAGGTTTTATATTTTTATATTTTATACTTGTTAATATAAAGCTGAATATGTTAAAACTTCTAAATTTAAGGTGACTACAAAACAATGCATTAAAATATCCTTGGGGCTTCCCTGGTGGCGCAGTGGTTGAGAGTCCTCCTGCCGATGCAGGGGACACGGGTTCGTGCCCCGGTGCGGGAAGATCCCACATGCCGCGGAGCGGCTGGGCCCGTGAGCCACGGCCGCTGAGCCTGCGCGTGCGGAGCCTGTGCTCCACAACGGGAGAGGCCACGACAGTGAGAGGCCCGCGTACCGCATTAAAAAAAAAAAAAAATCCTTATTAAGCATATTTTATATAGAAAGGTTGCTTATACTACAATAATTTGCTATCACTCGATGTACCTTTAAGTGTTTTAATGTTACTAATGAAAGACGATTTTAGATATAGGCTAACCAATTTATTATTCCATTTAACATTTTCTAATAAACCTAATCAACTTTTTTAAATTTTAAAATGTTTAATCTGATATTCTGATTTAAAAAAGAAAAAAACTGCATTTCAAAGAAAGTGTGTGGCTGTGAAGGTCTCAGATTTTAATTTTTTTTTCCAATTCCTACACATCTCGGAGAAAAAAAACCTGAAGATGGCGTGTCATAAATATAGCAGAAATCAATAAAGGTTAAAAGGGACACTTGCTAGAAGTTCTGTAAAGGCGTTCTGATATTCTGCTCAAGGCTACAGAATGGTTATATATACTGATTCTAAGGTATTTCAATTTACCTAAGGAATATTTTCTTATCTGAAAAACCACAAAGTAACTTGACATTGAGGCAGCAATGTTTATCAGAGAAACACACAGGTGCCGAATGCCAAATGGCTGATTATCAGAACTTCAGACTAAAGGTATCTCTCAGGAACCACTGCCAAATGCCAGTTCACTCCATTGTTTTAAGGTCACAGCCCAACTGCCCACTGTAAGAAACCCCAGTGTAAAAGATTATTTACCAAGAAACACAGGACATCGGGGGGGGGGGGAAGATGTCAAGTGTCATCAAGCTTCCCTACTAAAAGACAGAGTTTTATGCTGTTCTCCTTTACCACGTCTAATTTCTGGTTTTAATATCAAACGCTTATCACTAAAGTCTTTTTATCTTTTTTTTTTTCCTGTCCTATTTCCCTATTACCTGTTGGTTTCAAGTGAGAGAAATCCAAACTCAAACTGGTATAAGCAAACAAAGAAAATTACTGACTTAGTAACTGAATGACCTAGGGGTAGATTTAGCTGAGGTACAGGAATTCGATGTCATTAAAATCCAGTTTTTATTCCACTTTTAGCTCCATTTTTGGATATTTAACATTCAAACATATTTATTAAGTATCTACTTTGTTTTAGATGTTGTGGAAGCAGTGGAAATAAGACAGGTAAGGAAGGTCCCTACTTTTATTGAGTTTACACTCCAGTAACAGTAAAGCCTTGAGATTCACTCTGATTGGACTAACTTCAGTCATGTGCTCATCTCTCATGAACCAATCACTTGGCCAGTGGTGAGTTGATCCGGCTTTAGCCTGGATAATATATTCCACCCCTAGGACGAGGGATGGGCCTGCGCTGGATAACATTAACGTCCTTTATCTTTTTATACCTCTCTTTCTACAATAATACCCCTTTTCCCAATCAGTATGTTCATCAAAATCTTATAGAAAACACCTAAATTGGATATTCCAAATTAAACCCTGCTTTATAACTAAACCACTTATGATTTTATTTTTCACTAAAAAAAGTTTTATCTTTATCCAGAAGAAATATATTAATGTAATTTTTGTTCATTTCTCCAGAAATGTCAGCATAAACTTCACCATACAGAGCTATGAAAATTTCTATAAATCGATGGAAAAGTTAGCGCAGACTCACATTTTAAACTAATCATACAAATATAAAAGATAATCTTTTCCCTAGAAGTGAAAGGATAAAACTTTTATGATTATGATTTCATAACAAAAGTAGTAAAAACATTTAGGTTTAAAATCTTTCGAAAATTAACATTATGTGATATCATTTACATAAAGTTCAAATCAGAGAAACTAATCTATACTATCAGAAGTCAAGATAAAGGTTACCCTTGGCATGGGGAAGTAGAAAGTGACTGAAAGGAGGTACTGCTGGGACTTCCCTGGTGGTCCAGTGGGTAAGGGGCCTGGGTTCAATCCCTGGTCAGGGAACTAGATCCCACATGCTGCAACTAAGATCTGGTGCAGCCATGTGTATATATATATATATTTTTTTTTTATTTTTATTTTTTGGAAGGGAGGGAGGGAGGAAGAAAAGAAAGGAGGTACTGCTAATGCTCTCTTTCTTGATCTAGCTGTTGGTTCAGTTTCTGGAAATTCACTGACCTTTATACTTAATGATGATGTGTTTTTCGTATTTATGTTATACCTCAACAAAAAGGTTTTGAAAAAGTTTATTACATTTGCAATTAACACTCCTATAAACAAGAAGCTAGAAGAATAAACTTACAGTAGAGACGTATCAATAGGGACCAATAATGAAGAGGCACATTTCATTTTCTAGCAGGTAAAGGTATGCCTCTTAAGTAACAGGCCACAATTACTTCTATCCCATTATTTTAGAGCCCAACTATCTTCCCTTCCCTTTATACTATCATTGTGACCAAATCCAAGGTTCCTATCATTCTGGGCTAATCTCCATTTCTTCCAATTTATATCTAGCAATAGCTGTTCCAACAGGAACCACACATTTATGAACATACAACATAAACAAAACATATATTTTTCATTTATAAAAACTTTTCTGGGAAAATTCAGGAACTCAAATTCCATATGTACTCTAAGTGCATTTGCCACCCTAATTTGTCATCAATAAATTGAGCATTAATTGTTTTAACTTTAAAAAAAAAAACATCGCTAGATCCCCTCATAAAAATCACCCAGAAAAGCATGCAGTTAACAATGGCACACATACAAAAAGTAAACTTCCAATGCAATGATTGAAAACACCCTCAGACGTTATTCAGCCCTGAAGACACACCCTAACAGCTTTTTTGACACTCAGAGGAAAATGAATATGAACTTTATATTTAGATATTTGGTAACAAACTACAATTCTCTGAGGAGCGATTTTCTCTTGTATAAAAAAGGAAAGCATACCAATCTTAATATTGATAATTATCATATAAATAAAATGAGATCATTGTAGAATGTTGTCAGTTACCTTTATCCAATTCAGGGGAGTTTCTAAACTCACAAGATATCCCCTTCTCCATTTTTGAGCAGTTCAAAGTGGAAACAGGGTACTTTTAAACATGATGCAAAAAAAAAAAAAACCTTTTAATTACCTTTATTGGAGAAGAGAGTTACAAATATATCAGGGTGGAAAACTGGAATACACACTGCAGTGACTGGAATTGAAGGTATCAGTACATATAGCCTGAATCTAAACAAAAGGAAACATCAGAAACATAAACTGAGGTACATTCAACAAAATAATGGGCCTAAACTTGAGGAACTGTTCCAGATTAAAGGAGACTAGAAAGACAGGATAATTAAATGCAACACATGATCCTTGATCTTAAAGCAATGAAAGTAATTATTAGGATAACTGACAAAATTTAATTATGGACTATAAATTAGATATTATATTAATGTTAAATTTCCTGATTTTGATCATTGTAACTGTGATTTTTAAAAAGAATATCTCAGTTAAGGAAAAAAGTCTGGCAGTATACCTGGATCTAGTTCCACTCTATGAAACTTCATTACAGCCCTTCACTACCTGAAAATAGCTGCTGCTTCCCATTCTCCACCCATTCCAACCAAGTCATCCCTTCTCCACAGTAAGCACTCCAAACTCCTTCAAAGGTTCTCAGACACTTCATCATCATCTGGTTACCCTCCTCTTGACACATTCAATTTTTCATTTACTGTTCTTAAAATGCAGCTTCTAAAAGCAAGGCCAACATCGTAAACATGTTCTAACCAACATGGAATACATATTACAGTATATCCCTTATTATGGACAGAATCCCATTAATATAACCTGGTACCTCATTTGTTTTGTTTTGTTCTTTTTTAAACAACTCACACTGTTGGATCTCTGAGATTATGCAAAACCAAACTCCTAAAATTCTCTATCAAATCCAGCTAGTTCTTACCCCAGCTGCAAAGGTTTCTCTTCTCAGTAGCCACACCCTGGAGCTTTTAATCAAGTCATCGCTTCTCTCCTTCCTTTGAAACTCCCATCTTTGACCTTCATTTCCTTCTAGATTTCCTCCTACCTGAGATAAATTTTCTAAGGCTTTCCCACTCCATTTTCTCATGCAATGTGACTCCTCTCTGCTCCCAACAAAATGTACATGTCCCGCCCTTTCTAACCCTCTCTCCATAGCTGAAGTCAAACTCTTTCAGATAAATTTAATCTATAAACAGTTTTATATTTCTAGCCCCAACCAATACCCAAAACTTCAGACTGGCATATTCTGAGCTCTCAATCTAGATATCCCAAAAGTAATTGTATTCAACAAGTACAAATCCCTAGTCATTTTCTTTCTACCTCCAAAAAACTATCTCCTCCCTATGTCAACAATCTAAAGGACATATATCTAATCACCCAAACTAAAAAACTTTGAGACATCTTAACTCTTTCCTTTTCCCATCAGTATACAATCAATAAACCCTACTTCTTCTAACTTCTGAAATGTCCTGAAAAAAACCTTCTACTCTTTCTGCCCTGTTACTGCTCCAGGTCAGGCCATCATCACCCCATTTTAACAACTGTAATAGCCTAATTAATCTCCCATTCCAATGTATTATTTATCTATTCACAAATATATGTCTTAATAAACAGAGCCCTGGCTGATTTTTCAGTCCCCTTATTAGAAAAAAAAAGAGAACAAACAAAACAAAACACCACAATGACTTTCTCCCATCTTCAACTCCTAGAAAACTTTTCTTCCTCAAAACCCAATTCAGTGATCCATCAGAATTAAATGCTCTCTTTTGTTCCCATAACACTTAAATCTTCTATCACAGAATTTACAATGTATAGTTTGATGTGTGTATATTCCTTACTTGATTACAGGCTCCTTGAGGGAACAGTGCAATTCATGTTTTATTCTCTAGTACAGTTCCTTAAAATTGGTGAACTGAATAGAATTCTACTCAGAGAACTTTTTCAATAGAATTCCATACTTTTTCAGAAATTCTTCACTTTTAAGTAACTCAAACTATAGGTTCCTGCCTGTGATTTCAGACAAAATTTTGAAAGCTGTTTTTAGTCATCTATCCTTGCCAGTTGAGTTGTTCAGAAAATAAGCACAACTGTATATTTATGCGAAGTATTAATAAAAATATTAAAATAGACAAGGACAAAAAAAGCCTTTTTAGATATATCTCTTAAGTTTGACATAAATCCCTCTGTACCAGTATTTAAGAAAGGTTATTTTACACCTATTAATGTAACGTTCTTAATGCTGATGAACTAGCCTATTTCTCTACCTTACCTCCAAGGACTGGAAAATGATTTTAAAAACTACTCTTTTTTTTTTTGTTTTTTTTTAAATAAGACTGTCTGTTTCTAATCTTCTGGCATACTCTGACTCACCACAAATTAACAAAAGCTATCAACATCTCTCTCAGTTCCTTTGTGTCATTTAAATGATCTAAAACCTGTGGCATTAGCCAAATAGGTAGAAAATGAATTCTTGGAATCCAATCAAATGGTGAAACAACCTGGGTGGGGTTTACAGAACTTTATCAGGCAATGGAATTAAAAGGCAGTTACAAAAAGCCTTAAACTTGAATGGAGAAGAAACCAAAAGACATTGTCTTGGAGTTCCACTGTTATCATATCACGATTTTTGTTAAAGGTTCAACGTGTCCGTGTGCGGAATGAGAAAAACCACCTGGACAAAGGCAGCTTCTGAAGCCAATCAATGTCAGGTTGATAATCAGCCAGTCAAGAGATGGTAACTGGTCTGTGTTCATAAACTGTGTCACAGAAATTTCAACTTGCTTGAGACAACAAAACTATTCCCTTAAGTAACAGACTCTCTGCCAAGGTGAATTAGAATTAAATACTACTAAAATTTAAGTATTATATATCAAACCCACAATATTAATATTTCCATGTTAAGTTTACAACTATGTATTTTTTAAGTTTTTATAGTGTTTAAGAGAACTTTAACATTATAGAATCTGACAGTCTTATAATTCTAAATTTAAAATAGTAACTGACTTCAGCCTTAGGACATTAAGTTTAAAGGTATAAAGTATTTGATTTGGTTAATAAGCAATATTGGAATGCTTAAGAGAAATTATGACTGACTATAGTTATAAGTTCCACTTATTAATTTTAAAGGAGTTTTAAGTATTCGGGAAAGTCCTGCTTGTTGACATTTTACATTTACTCTGTAAGGTATATAAAGTGCTAAAAAAATAAAATAAAAACCAGTATAATTAATGTGTAAATATAAGGAATGTAATTAAGTTAAGCAGCAGCAGTAGTGCTACTAACAGCTAACATTCAAAGAGCATTTTCCTAGTGCTCAACATTGTTCCAAGTACTTTACAATATAAAGTCATTCATTCAACAAATAATCATTGAGCATACACCATGAACTAGGCATTGTTCCAAGCTCTGAGAATTAAATCAGTGAACATAAATCAGTGAATTATGAAAACACAATTTCAACCTTCGTGGATCTCATATTTTAATGAGACGAGGCAAACAATAAATATCAAATATGATAATTACTGTGAAGAAAAATAAACCAGGGAAACTGAAAGGAGGAAGTGCTCTTTTAGATGGTATAAAGAGGGTCACACCAGTAAGCATCATTCGCAGGGAAGTCTATGTAAATGATGCCCCTTGGAAACTCCTTCATCAGGGAAAACCTCTCTAGACCAAGTGACATTTGAACCTAAGAAATGAGGGAGCAAGGCATGCAAATATATAAGTGTATTACAGAAAAAGAAAACAAGTACAAAAGCCATTTTACCTGGAAAGGGTGTTTTAAGGGAGATTTAATCTCTTCAGCAAGAATTACTAAGATACAGTAATCAAAGTGCCATCCCCCCACCCAGGATAACAAAAATATTCTTAGTTTATATGAAACTTGCTCAATTTATTAAGAGTAATAAAATATATAAGTTGAACTTAAAAGACAAGTTTTTTAATTTGTTAACTACTCAATATTATTTTACCAAAACTTGTAAATGGTCTTCTTTACACCCAAAAGCAGCCACAGATATCAAGAAACAATGATGCTTCATTGCTCTAAGTAATTCATTAGAACTAGAGATCTAAATTTATTTAATGAAACTAGGTGCTCTTTACCACATAACAATCATGGAATAGTCTCCTCTTTAAACAAGGTTGTGTCCCTTCCAGTATGAAAGTCATCTTCCTAGACATAAGAGAAGTAAAACAGGATTTGAGTAGTTGTCATTATTTAATACCTCCCCAATGAATGGGTCTCTTTCTTCCTTACTTATCTTGCTGAGTTTAGCTAAAGCCCTCCCTTGTTGGCTTAAGCATTTTTTGCAAACTTTAACTCATTCAGAGCTCTAGCCTCCCCATATTCCTACTGACACATTTTAGTATTAACCATCAGTTATAAACCATTAGTAATGCAGGTATTCTTGATACGTTTTCTTTTGAAGTTTATTAGAAATTACCTATGTGAAAGTCACAATATTTTCTCTGAATGACTCATGCATTTTTCTCCCCTCAGTGGAAATTTTTTGTAATTTTAATACATGCTCCATTTTTTAAAATAACATGTTTCATTTTTAAGTGCCTTCTATCAATATTGTCTACATCATCTGTGGTCATTACCAATCTTTCTTCTGACCTTTCTGAAACTTGCTTTTCTGTGAATTCCTACCTAATAATTTAAAATCCAAAGTGACACAGTCTCAACTTCTGATTCCCATGATTTCCATTTCCATCTAGGAGACAAAGAACAGTATTTTGGAAAAACATGGACTTTGAAATCAGACAGATATCTGTCACTCACTAGCCGTGTAACAAACTTCTCTGAGTCTCCATTTTGACATCAATAAAGAACAGATTTAATGAGCACCTATTTTATATCAAGTACCTTATACACTATATGTAAGTAGAAAGTATGTATCATTTATATTGAGGAAAACAAGAGCTTATATATAAGCAATTTTCTTAAAGTCACAGAGTTTCTGAGTACTAGAGCCAGGATTTAAATCCAGGTCTGATTCCAAGCCCATGTTCTTTTTCCTACAACACAAAGAAGAGACTATAAAATGGGTCCACCTGCCCAAAACAAATGTTCAATAATAGTTAATTCCACACGTCCCTCACTGTTCTTCCTTGTTGGTCGGAATCAATTTCATACCAGCAGTTCTCTTCCACATTCAGGAGACTAAACTGCCAGCGAATAATGTATCAAAAGCTCTGATAATCTTTATTGTTAATGTATTGTTTAATTAATCCACTTAATTAAAAGTAAAGGGCTTCCCTGGTGGCAGTGGTTGAGAGTCCGCCTGCCAATGCAGGGGACACGGGTTCATGCCCCGGTCCGGGAAGATCCCACGTGCCGCGGAGCAGCTGGGCCCGTGAGCCATGGCCGCTGAGCCTGCGCGTCCGGAGCCTGTGCTCCGCAATGGGAGAGGCCAAAACAGTGAAAGGCCCGCGTACCACACACACAAAAAAAAAAGTAAAAATTCTATTACATTATACCACACGTAATTTTCAGACATTTTTGTGTTAAAAGAGCCTTATATGCAATCATAAAAACCCAGGGTGAGAGACATAAAAAGTCAGGTGGCTGAACTACCTTATTCAGCATAATGTGCTACTCATCCTCAAAATTCTTAAAACAATGTAGCGAAAAAGGTTTTTTTTTTTAAAAAAAAAAACTGTCATTCTTGTGAGGTATTCAGATCAAGACAACAGAAATGCTTACCATAGTTTTCCAGAAACCAAGCAACCACCAAACAGAACTCTGTATTTGTCAATATCATCATGGAACTATAGTTTCCCTTAATTATCTTCTCTTTCTCTTCTCCTCATTCTCTCTTCATACGATTGAATAGCCAATTAAGTGAATGAAAGAATGTTTCCTAGGCCTAAACACTACCATTCACATCACTTTGAATCCTGCCAATCAGTTAACTGATTTGAGTGAACAGAAACTAAGAACTAGAACACTAATTTTTTTTCCCATTTCTTAAAAGTAAGTTAAAAAAAGGTTTATGGATTAAGGTTTATACACAGGTTTTTACAACTAATAATGTAGTATGGTACTATATTGAAGGACTTCTAAAATGCACCAGCTGACTTTTTCTTTTTTTTTTTTTTTGCGGTACGCGGGCCTCTCAGTGTTGTGGCCTCTCCCATTGCAGAGCACAGGCTCTGGACGCCCGCCCAGGCTCAGCGGCCATGGCTCACGGGCCCAGCCGCTCCACGGCATGTGGGATCTTCCCGGACCGGGGCACGGACCCGCATCCCCTGCATCGGCAGGCGGACTCTCAACCACTGCGCCACCAGGGAAAACCACCAGCTGACTTTTAAAAAATCTATAATCAGCTGAAAGTGAGACTGACAAAAAAAGAAAAAGAGATCAGATTGATGGAAATGTTCTAAAACTGGACTGTGGAAATGGTTGCACAACAATGTAAATTTACTAAAAATCAGTGAATTGTACACTTAAAAAATATGACTCAAATCCTCCCAAAATAACCTATTATTAATAAGGTGACCAGAATGCTTTCTTATACTATTACCTTGAAATAAACGCCATCATTTAGATTTATTATTCTGCAAATATGCATGCTTACTTGAAATGAACCCCAAGTATAGTTTCAGCACATCGGGGCCTCTAAGTACTTAACTACAACTGTGGTCCTCTTTTTTTTTTTGGCGGTACGCGGGCCTCTCACTGTTGTGGCCTCTCCCGTGGCGGAGCACAGGCTCCGGACGCGCAGGCTCAGCCGCCATGGCTCACGGGCCCAGCCGCTCCGCGGCATGTGGGATCCTCCTGGACCGGGGCACGAACCCGTGTCCCCTGCATCGGCAGGCGGACTCTCAACCACTGCGCCACCAGGGAAGCCCGGTCCTCTTTAATAAACAAATACAGTTTTTGAATATATGAACTTATCATTGTGCAAAATTTTAAATGAAACACTAACCAGTAAGAGCTGCCTTACTACAATTGCACACAAAACAAAAGTATAAGGGAACAAAGAGTTTGGATAAGTAACACCTTGATGAATAAACTTAAGTGATTTCTATTCTTAAAAACCGAAGTATTCAAATCACAGCTACTTCCAGTTCTGTTTTTGTATATAAAACACAATATTTTAGCAAAAACAGTCCTTGAATATAAGATCTGGAAGAAAATTCAAATGCCACTGTAAAATTTGACACACAAAAAACTCAGAATATATGTCAATACAATGGAGCTCGAACAACAAGGAAGACACATATACATGCACATAAATGGTCCTGATAATAGCATCTCAAACCCCAAAAGTAGAGTTTGAATGCTTAAGTTCATATCCTAAACCCTGCATTCAATGCCTGTGTGACACTGAACAAGATACTTAACCTCTCTGCCTCAACTTGCTCATTTGCAAAATGAGGATAAAACTAAACATCCCTGGACTTCCCTGGTGGTGCTGTGGTTGGGAGTCCGCCTGCCATTGCAGGGGACGTGGGTTGGAGCCCTGGTCCGGGAGGATCCCACATGCCTCAGGGCAGCTGAACCCGTGCGCCACAGTTACTGAGCCTGCACTCTGGAGCCCGCGAGCCACAACTGCTGAGGCCCGCGCACCTGGAGCCCGTGCTCTGAAACGGGGGAGGTCACCACAATGAGAGGCCTGTGCACAGCAACAAAGACCCAACACATACATACATACATACATACATACATAACATCCCTACAAGGTTGTTGTGAGGACCAAATAATAATGAATACAGTATTTACATGTATCTAGCATACAACAAATGTTCAATAATTTTAAATTAGTATTATTTTTATAATGGTAATAAAAATCATCTAGAGCTGTCCTTCACAATGTTCAATATACATTCAAACTGCCTGGGAATCTAGTTAAAATGAGATTGTTATCGAGAAGGTCTGAAATTTCCATTTCTAACAAGCTCCCAGACAGGTGTCAAGGAAGGCCACTTCTGAGTTACAAGGATGGTTCTCAAGCTTTGGCACACACCAGAATCACTTGGAGGGCTAGTTTAAAATAGATTTCTAGGTTTCACCCCAGAGTTTGAGAGAATTTGCACCTTTAACAGATTGCCAACTGAAATTCCCAGGACGATATTTTAAGAAATAATGCTCAAAGGTTCTCAGCTAGGATGTACATCAGAAACACCTGTGGGGTTTTTGTTTGTTTTTAAATGTAGGTGCCCTTACTACACCCTAGTATTGTGTGATCTCCTAATCTATTAAACCTGACACTCATGCACTGTTTTTAAAGAATAAAAACAAAACTTCCAGGCAATTATGATGTATGCTAAAGTTTGAGAACAACTGCCTTATAGTTACACACGAATCAAAATTTCCTTCATGAAATTTTGCTAACTATAGAAAGAAAAGTACCTACCCATAAATGTGCCTGAGGTCAACCTGGAAATTGTCCTGACTCATTCACCAAGAACAGCATTTATTCAAATTTAGTGGTAACTCTATAATCTTTACAAAAGTCAATTACTTTCTCCTTCACTCTTCATGAGATGTTCTCCTATAACATGATGCCCAAAGTCAAACATTTAAAATATCCAGGCAAAAAAAAAAAAAAAAATTGTTTTAGAAATTAGTCTAAATTTTTGCATAATGTTTAATTTCCACAGAAGCTCAGCAAATGAAAGAGCACTAGGGTACAAAATGTAGGTACGTGTTACTCTTAAATTATACATGAACAAAACACCTAATTTTGACAGCTACAGGCTATTTATAATATTCTGGTCCTAATAATTACTGAGTGACAGCAAGCAAAATTCGTTTATAAAGGAAATTAAGTGTATCTTCCAGGCTAACTGTGGGACTTAAATGAAAGAAAAACTATGTGCAGGAACACAGTAATAAATCTTTCCTATGCCTTCCTTTAAAATTAAGAAAGTGAAATGGAGGGGTAGAAAAGAAAGTACAAAGGGAGAATTTCTCATAAGAAAGTTACACTTAACACTTGAAGCCAGCCTGAAAGGAGTTGCTAACTAGGTATAGCTGACTCAATTGTTTAGTAGCCTATAATTTGATCTATAATCTGTATACCACAATGTTATAATGTTCATAAATACAAAATAAATATTTTAAAAGTAAAATGACTTAACCTGAGACTTTTTATGAGAGGGGAGGGAAAGGGAGGGGTGGGTACTCACGACATTCTTTGAAATAACAGCAGATACTACAGGATAGCTGTCATAAAAATGTGAATGGGAATCACTGCTTGAAAGGAATTCAAAGAATGAAAAAAAAGCTGCCAACTCATAGGATAAAAGTCCAAAAAGCCATTAGCTGGTCAGGAATGCTATACCAAAGTTTTCAAAACAAAATTTTTAAGTAGGAGGAAAAAAAAAAAAAAGGTGAGGTACTCTTGAAGGCCATCAATGACAGAAATTAAAAGCATCCTGTTTGCTCAAACAACATTAAAACACAAACAGGGTATACCACACAATCTGAAAGCAAAGAAGGTGGTTCTTTGATGTCCCCTTCTAGAGTTCCTGAAAACTACGAATACCATGAGAAAAATGTCTAAGTGCTGAGATGTCCAAGTATAAACTAGATCAAGTTCTAGGATTTCTCAAGTTACTTATATCAAAACAGGATAACAATGCATTAACGTTTATAAAGGAAGTTAAAGTTCAAAACCAGACAAAATTATTCTACGGTACTAGAAATCGAAATAGTGATTTCTCATGGGCGTGGGGAGTTAATGACCACAATACAGCACAAGACAGTTTCCGGGGTTTTGATAATGTTCTATTTCTCAGTAATAATTACACAGGTGTGTTCATATTGTGAAAATTCACTGAACTGTACATTTAGGAGAACTTTCTGTGTGTATTAATATGCTAATCATATTTACTTTTTTTTTTAAAGTGGGGGGAATTTCTCCCTCAGGAAATGAAACGTATTACTGCAAAAGCAACATTAAAAATTTTTAGAGACTTCCCTGGTGGCGCAGTGGTTAAGAATCCGCCTGCCAATGCAGGGGACACGGGTTCCAGCCCTGCTCCGGAAAGATCCCACATGCCGCGGAGCAACTAAGCCCGTGTGCCACAACTACTGAGCCTGCACTCTAGAGCCGGCGAGCCACAACTACTGAGCCCACATGCCACAACTACTGAAGCCCACGCACCTAGAGCCCGTGCTCCGCAACGAGAAGCCACCGCCATGAGAAGCCTGCGCACCACAATGAAGAGCGGCTCCCGCTCGCCACAACTAGAGAAAGCCCATGAGTAGCAACAAAGAACCAACACAGCCAAAAATAAATAAATAAATAAATGTATTAAAAAAAAAATAGTGGAGATCATTCAGATTAAGAATTACAGGTTTGGGGTGGGGAGTAGAGAGTTAATATGGAGAAGTACTAGAAAGCTCCTCAAGGGCTTTCAGTAGATAAATCTCACAAACATACACACACCTTTTTCAGGAGGAAAAAATCTTGGTACCTCCCTCTATAATACAGCCAAGCTAAATTTCACTCTATTTATGAAACACATAAATCTGCTTCTAATGGGGAAGTGTATATGAGCTGCAGTATCTACTTTCCTTAAACTTCTGTCCAATTTTTAAAAAAAGTTATTAGTAAGGAGGTAAGTAAATGCCAGAACACAATTAGCAACTGCTATTCCTGGACCACTTCAGTGCCCTTCTGAAAAATAAACTCACCCCTTAGGGGGTAGCAGAATTCTAGTAGAAATAAAAGATATAAATTATGTTCCAATCCCTGTAAATCTCATCCCAATCCAAGGTAAAAGGAAATTTCATCACACCTGGTTCCTCATCTGCAATTCTCTTTATGTAATACCCAAGCACAGGGCATATGTGTTTTCAAATATTACGTTTTCATACAAAGTTAATCTGGTTTTTCTTCCTAGCAATTATGTAACCATACCATTCTGTAGCCAACAGAAAGTGCTAGTCAATATTTAATAAAATAATAGCTTGGAACATTACAGTTTTAAAATGTAAGTATAAATATCTCACTTTTAAAAAAATTATTTTATTATCTTGAATAATTATTTCATAAAGGAAAAAACAAACCACACCTTCGTAAACAATAAGAACTTTAAACATTTAAAAAGCTCTCCTTGGCATGGATGCCCTCACGAATGCTCACATAGAATTTCTCAGATTCATTACTTAATTTCAGTAAACACACAACATTGCCATCATTCTTAACAGTTGAAAAACAAAGAAATTGTGATTCTGGAACTTGAGTCCTAGAACTGCAAATGAACACTTTTTTTTTCTAAATATTTTAGAGGGA
This sequence comes from Globicephala melas, assembly GCF_963455315.2. Classification (NCBI taxonomy): domain Eukaryota; kingdom Metazoa; phylum Chordata; class Mammalia; order Artiodactyla; family Delphinidae; genus Globicephala; species Globicephala melas. The sequence continues at coordinate 120,435,347 of NC_083314.1, read as the reverse complement.
TATGATGTCAAGTTGTATATTACTATTTAATGAGGGAAACACCTTAAGCACACATCCTAAATTGTTGATCTTAGAAGTTTATTTCTTTAATTCCACAAAATCTACCAAAGTAGTTTTTCTCTTTACAGCCTCTTGTACTGTATACCTTTACATAGTTTCATATTTTATCTTTTCAAGAAAGGAGAAATTGCTTCATTTAATCCTACTTAATTCTGGTATATGGGAAAAGAATATTTCAAATTTTGGTTGACAAAAGGAATTATAAAACATTGTTTTGTACAAAATAAGCTTTTATTATCCTCAAATTATAAAGTGCTTTCAAAAATCGATAAGAAAACAAACACAATAAAGAGACCAGGGCAAAAGGTATTAAACATGTAGTAAGAATCATCTAAAAAACAATACTAATTTTTTTAAGTTTGGGATTAAAAATAAGCAATATAAGATATAAACATTTAAAATGTAAAAATGAAACATGCAAAACAAAGAAAAATTATTTAATAAATAGACTTGAGACAATTACCGATTTGCAGGAAAACATTTACATTCTCATACCAATGCCACATGAGATAAAAAGTTAAATTTATTTAAATCTAACTTAGAAAAACTAAAATAAATAGTATTAAGATCAGTATTATTTATTACATTTCTAGAGAAGGAAGAATTTCGTAAGATCAGAAACAAAACAAAATTAGGCCAATGATTTGATTATATTAATTTTAAAATTCCGTTTATCTGAAAAACTCACAAAAGAAATACACCTATTAAGCATAATGTTTCACCCCAGTAGTAATCTAAGAAAAAAAATGTTATAATACGACTTATCCCCTATTACGGTTTTTTTTTTTTTTTTTTTTTGCAGTACGCGGGCCTCTCACTGTTGTGGCCTCTCCCACTGCAGTGCACAGGCTCCGGACGCGCAAGCTCAGCGGCCATGGCTCACGGGCCCAGCCGCTCCGCGGCATGTGGGATCTTCCCGGACCGGGGCACGAACCCGTGTGCCCCGTATCGGCAGGTGGACTCTCAACCACTGTGTCACCAGGGAAACCCCCCGTATTACGTTTTTATAAACAATACTTAATGTTGATGTATAGAGTCAACAGCCACTCCAATGTGAATATAAATTGATCCTTTTGACAAATATCGTGACACGATTTTAAGAGCCTTTAAAATGTACCTAAAAATTATACCTATAATATACTAGAAGATAATACTATAAATAAGAAACACCTTATATATACATGTTCTTCACACTCTTATGCAAAAAAGTAGAACAGGAGAATGATATACATCTACACATGGAACATCATACAACCACTTATAATGATGGTTAAAAATACTCATTGTGAGGCATCCCTGGTGGCGCAGTGGTTGAGAGTCCGCCTGCCGATGCAGGAGACATGTGTTCGCACCCCGGTCCGGGAAGATCCCACATGCCGCGGAGCGGCTGGGCCGGTGAGCCATGGCCGCTGAGCCTGCACGTCCGGAGCCTGTGCTCCGCAACGGGAGAGGCCACAACAGTGAAAGGCCCGCGTACCGCAAAAAACAAACAAAAAAAAAAAACAAAAAAAACACAACCTCATTGTGAGAATGGGAAAATGTTACCTAACATTAGGTTAAAAGCAGGACATGAAATTAAATATGTTTTATCTGTAAACATGTAAAAGATATATTTTAAATAATAGAAGAAATACATCAAAATTTTAATATGGTTATATTAATTCCCAAGATTCAAAATCCTCAAACCAGCCATCAAAATCATTAAAACACACACAAATATACACACTTAATACCTAAATCAAGTGCTATACACCATCACTCTACCACTGAAGGGCGCGTAAGGTTTAAATTAACATATTAAAAGAGACTGAAAAGGCAAGCAAAGCAACAAACAAAATCTACTACAAAAAGAAACATTTCTCACCTCTGGACATTCAGCTGTGCTAAGGATGGAGACTCACTACCAGGATTCAGAACTATACAACTGATTCACAGACAGGTCATTTACTAATTCTAATTATCTGCTCTGAAAATTCCTTCATCAACAAACGTGCTTATCTTTAGCCAATTGGTTAATTATTACTGATATCAAATATTAAATGTAATAGAGTCTTACTTGGGAGGCAACTCCTTGAAATACTAAATAAGGAAATAAGTAGATAAAAGCAATAAAATAAAACAAAGACAATTCCACACACAGCAGCCCCATTTTTGGGGGGGGTATCAGATGACTTCTGTTAAGTGAATTTTCTAGAAAACTGAAATGAATTTATTAAAAAGCTTTGAAAATGTTTACCCTTATAAGAGTCTTCTAAAAAGACACCAATTTCTTAATTCCTTAAACACAGTACATAGAGTAGAAGTTTATTTATGATTAAGATCATCACTGTGACAGACCATGTACTATACTACTCTACAACATTGTGATTCCCTCAGAAGTTGATGATTATAGAACTGTATGTCTCCACGAAATGGCCTTAAAACACTACCCTTTTATAGTTCCATATACTTTTTAATAGTTCTTCAGTAGCCTTGAAATAAGATGACATTTCAGTTGTCAGTGTGCCTAACTCCAATGGCCAACCTTGCAAATTGTAATCTGTGGGCTGAAAAATCAGATAACCAACCCTGCTGGGGCTGCAAAATGTTAAGTTATTTACTCCAGTTAGTAGTTTCTGAATAAAGCTCATAGGCTTATTATACTTGGTTACAGTTATTTTGAAGCCTCAGGATCTCTGCTGTTTGAAATGACTAAAATCACAATCACTCAAAAAATGTTTAATTACTAACTGCAACTTACACATATTCTGGAGTTCCAAAATAATCACAATAACTGAATAGTTTGATAGTCTCCTCAAAGTTACTCAACTCACTTGTCTCTGACCAGAGAAAAATTACCTAAGTAAGCTGAGAAATAACAGATGAAAAGAAAAAGAAGGAAAGAAGTGAGAAGGACAAGTTCAAATGAAATAGCAAAGTCCATACTGCATGGTTCTAGAAGGCAAGACTTATGACTTTGGGAAATATTTACACATAGTGTTTTTTAAAGCATAATTACAGTGGTTATCAGGATATTAACTATAGAAAACTGCACTACAGTGTATACCACATATATATTAAATAGTACTTTAAAAATCAAGACTGGGAATTCCCTCGTGGTCCAGTGGTTAGGACTCTGCGCTTTCACTGTCAAGGCCAAAAAAACAAAAAACAAAACAAAACAAAAAACATGCAAAGACTTGCAGCAAATATTCCTTGTACTTAAACTGACAATGAATTTTCATATGAAATGGCAGATTGTTTAAAAAAGCACCTGCACGTATTTGATATTTCTGGTCAAGTAATTTCCTGTAATCTGTCTTGGACACTGGTTCAGGAAGAGGCAGGAAATAAAATGTACATTCTTCATATAATTAATATGTAACATAGGTATTACACTATATAGTTACAAAGTTACAGGTCTATGGAAACTAGCATTGTGTCATATCTAAAGAAAAAAATCCAAGTGAGGACATCATATTATCACTTTTGTTAATATCCTCTGATTACTGAAGCTCATTAGCTCTCATAGGTCACTTCTATGACAGTAATAACTGAGAAAGAGGAAAATAAAATTTTCTGGTTTTTACTCAAGCAAAACTCAACTCACATAAAATATATTTCTCTTCTTCTTGTATTGTCTCAGTATATTTCTACCCAGTATATGGGTATTTTAGTGTCTGTAAAAGTTTGCTAATTCCTAAGATCCTCTACCAAAAACAGTTTATAAAACAAAGTTGTACGAATAAGTAACATATATTATTACAAGGATCAGATGCACATGACAACTCTCAAGGCCCAATTCCCAAGCAAAACTTTGTAAAGTTTGCAAAGGCCATTATAGAACTGTGATCTTTTGAATCCACTGTTATTTTCACAAGCTCCTACTTCTAAAAACATAAAATAAGTAAAGAATTCACAAAGTTCCGATTAAACATCAACTTCAGTTGATTTTATTTTTTGGGGGGGGGACAGGTGATATCAAGCACATCTGGGGGTGGGCTGAAACCTGTTTAAAAAAAGTTATTTAAGAGGAAAAAAATTGCCACACATACTGATTCCAAATTCTGGTCAACTCAAGTCACCCTCCCGCCATCATGAACAGACTATTTTTGGACCATGGCTCTGTCAACCTTCTACCATCCTTTCTTTTCTCTGCAACTTCTCTAATTCCATTTCAATATCAACCTATACACACTCCCGTGTCTCCTTTTCCTCTTTCCCACATCTCACCTCTCAACACTCACTTTTATTCCCCAACATTCCTACTTTAACTATTACAAGAGAAAACTACAGTGACCAAAACGAGTGGTCACTTTTTTTACGTGACAAGTGTGATAAATAATATTGCTGGTAGTTTGGAGGGAAAAATACAAAAAACAAACACAAAATGCTGCTTAGCAACTTTTGAGTATATGTATGTTTGTCTGTATTAACTACTGATGTTTGTCTGTATTAACTACTGATGTATCTTCCACTCTTCAGTTGAGAACTATTTAATTAAGCTGATAACTTTTTAAACTTCTGGAAAACTGTGATATACACACTTGGGTAACAGTTTAGAATATATAAGTTATCAAGAAATATAAACATATAAATATAAATGTAAATAGACAGCACAACTATTAAACATAAAAATATAAAACTCAAGTGACAAAACATTTATATCTTTAAATCTTATTTCACATGTACTTTATTTTTGTACAGAACAACCAGCATACCACTCTACAGTAAAAATAATGCTATCACTCAAGCTATTTTCACAAAACTATACCACCAAAATATCTGTACAAAAAATTTACTTTTTTAAAGCATGTATGCATGAGTCAAAAAACCACTAAATAAAAATATAAGTGAGCAGAAAAAATTTTACTGATTGCTAATGTTGTGACAGAGTATCTTAAAACAACACCCCTCCGTTTCCTCCTCTTTGTTAAAAAAAAATAAAACACATGGAAAATATCTGGAATAATACATAGCTACCGCTAAGAGTATTTACAGAGATTTAGGACTGAGGGAGGCAACTTGGTAGAATGTAACAGGAAGAATTTTACCCTTTATTTTTTTCTGTACTAAGTGTAGAGGAAAATAACACGTTTGTAGTTAAAAAAAAATTATGACCGGATTACCTAATTATCTGATTAGTTTGCGATTAATTTACCACTACGAATACTAAATAAATCCAGACTGCTCAAAAATACGAAAAAAACAGTATACTATAAATTCATCTTTGATAAAACACTGACGGGTTGGAGAAAAACTAATCTTGCGTCAAATTCATTTAAGGAAAAATTGAACTCAAGTTTTGACATCAAAGTTTACGAAGATTAGTTTGCTTTTAAATTCGACTTAAAACATTCCACTATTGCCTTAAATACGTAAACTAAATCAATCATCCCTGAACAACAAAGATGGCAAACTCATAACAACAGTAATCAAAATCCTGTCGGAAAAAAAAACTTATCGATAATTATGAGTTAATAGGCACGTAGCAAAAAAATTAAAAGAATGGTTTTATTCTGACATCAGGTATTGTCAGAGATATAAAGGATCCCTCCAAATACTGCCAAAAGTTATCGTAAACACAAAGTTAGAGTGATGAGGGAGTTATCAATGACCAAATAAATGTGAGTAATTGATGCCCAGAGAGAAAAAATGGAATGCGTTCTATTTTAAGCGTCTGAGAAGGGGCCGTGGAGAAAGGTTCTGCAGCAGAAACAAGCGAGAGAATGGTTAACAGGTCTGGAATTCTTCAGAAAATTGTAACAAGGGGAAAAACTGACAAGAACGTCTGTAAGTAAGAGGAACGGTATCCAATGTAATCCTCACGTCTGTGCTAGCACGGCTCCGTACTTCCAGTGAGACGGGGGAGGAACTATCACTGAGCGGGGGAGAAGGAGCCCGGGCTGAGGGGTGGCTTCTGCAGGTGGCGAAGCGCCCGCAGGGGGGTGGGGAGGAGGAGGATCGTGTCGCCTCAATTGGGTCAATGTATTCCCTTCAAGACTACAGGAAGATGACGCAGCACGGCTCCCGGCACCAAGAGGCACTTGCCCCCGGCCCCTCCCTCGCAACTTGCCTTGCAGAAAGAGTTGCGGGTCCCAGGCCCCCGGAACCCAGGGCTCCGCCATCCAGGACAACTGCTCTGCCAACAAGGTCCCGCGAGAATCGGGAGATCTCGCGATACAAACCCACTAGCATCTCGCGAGTTTTCCCCAGAACCAACATGGCGGTACACAGAAATCAGTATTTCGGCATTTAGAAAGGGTTTCATTTACGAAAAGAATGTGTATAACAGAGAAAGAGCGGGAAGTCTTTTCCGCCTTATATTTCTCTTCATACCCCCCTAGTAGAGATGAAAAGCGGCAAACAACCCTAAAGCCTCCGACGACCACGGTTGCGCTACACAGACACAGCAATCTTCTGCCTCAGCCAGCCTCCGAGCCTGTCACGTGGAAACATTCTCGGCGTGCCGGTCACGTGGACCACTACTGAGCGAGCGCGCGCCCGCCACCCTCCCCAGAGCCCTCCCCGCCCCCCTTCTGCCCGCGCACACGTGCGCGCGCCCCCCCGCCCCACGTGGGGGCTTCGCCGTCGCCGCCGTCGCCGCTGCCGCCTCCAACCCACCCCCTCCTAGCACTCGGTTCCAAATCCGGGTCCCAAAGCCGATCATCCCCAAGATCCCTCCTCCTCCATTCCCCCTCCCCCATCTGGCCCCCACCACGTGCCCCGAGCGCCTGCTCACCTTTCGGGCGGGGCCGAGCACCGCAGGCCACTCCGGGAGGCGCCGTCGCCGTGGCCGCTCTCCGCCCCCGCCACGGCACTGGCTCGGCTGGCCGCCGCCGCAGGAAGCTCGACAGCGGCGCTGGGGCGCTTCCAGGTGGGTCCCCGCCTCCCGTTCCTGCCACTTCCCGCAGCACCAGTGGCTCCTTCCGGTCCCCTCCTTTCTCGTCCTTGCTGAGACTGGCGGGCTGCTGCGGTTGCGGCTGCAGCTGCAGGCGCGCTCACTACACCGCCTGCTGGTAACCGCGGCCGGTGCAGCGCCGGCTGCCCAGGCGAGGTCCACCCCCGCGATCCGCCCCCGCTCCTGGGCAAGGGTTGGTCTTCTGAGGGCGGGACCCAGTCCATCTCCTACGGCTGACTAACTTGGCTCTAGCCTTGGAGGAAGGGCGTCCCTGGAGCGCCGCGGTTGGAAGTCCGTTTCATCCTGCCTTTTGTGGCCTCTTGAGAGATTTGTACACCGCCCTTCCTTAGTAATGTGGTCTCAGGTAGAAAAATATGTGTGTATATTGTATGTGCCCCTGCCTACCTCATCTCCCACCGCATAGGTCCCTCGCTCGCCTCTCTGGCTTTCCCTCTGTTCCTACAACACGCAGGCTCGATCCACTTCACGACTTCGTGCTTGCTGTTCCCTCTGTCTGGAACACTTCCTCCAGATTTCTTTTAACTCGTTCGGCGCGTATTTCAGGTCCTTTGTCAAAGATCGATATCTGAGTCTTCGCAGACCGCTCTATCCAAAGGAGCACACTTGCACCGCCGCTTTTGCTGTCTTTACACACTTACATTTCTTTGTGACAGTTATCACTTGCTGACCTTATTTATCTGTCCTCTGCCACCAAGAATGTGAGATCTGGTGGGGTTTTTATGAATTTTATTTATTTGTTTCTATAACAGGTTCTTATTAGTTATCAATTTTATACACATTAGTGTATATATGTCAATCCCAGTCTCCCAGTTCATCACACCACCACCCCCCGCTGCTTTCCCCCCTTGGTGTCCGGACGTTTATTCTCTACGTCTGTCTCTATTTCTGCCCTGCAAACCGGTTGATGTGTACCATTTTTCTAGGTTCCACATATATGCGTTAATATACGATATATGTTTTTTTCTTTCTGACTTACTTCACTGTGTATGACAGTCTCTAGATCCATCCACATCTCTACAAATGACCCACTTTCATTCCTTTTTATGGCTGAGTAATATTCCATGGTATATATGTGTGACATCTTCTTTATCCATTCATCTGTCGATGAGCATTTAGGTTGCTTCCATGACCTGGCTATTGTAAATAGTGCTGCAATGAACATTGGGGTGCATGTGTCTTTTTGAATTATGGTTTTCTCTGGGAATATGCCCAGTAGTGGGATTGCTGGGTCCTATGGTAATTCTATTTTTAGGTTTCTAAGGAACCTCCATACTGTTCTCCATAGTGGCTGTATCAATTTACATTCCCACCAACAGGGCAAGAGGGTTCCCTTTTCTCCACACCCTCTCCAGCATGTATTGTTTGTAGATTTTCTGATGCTGCCCATTCTAACTGGTGTGAGGTGATACCTCATTGTACTTTTGATTTGCATTTCTCTAATAATTAGTGATGTTGAGCAGCTTTTCATGTGCTTCTTGGCCATCTGTATGTCTTCTTTGGAGAAATATCTATTTAGGTCTTTGCCCATTTTTGGATTGGGTTGTTTTCTTAACATTGAGCTCCATGAGCTGTTTATATATTTTGGAGATTAATCCTTTGTCCATTGATTCATTTGCAAATACTTTCTCCCATTCTGAGGGTTGTCTTTTCATCTTGTTTGTAGTTTCCTTTGCTTTGCAAAAGCTTTTAAGTTTCATTAGGTCCCATTTGTTTATTATTGTTTTAATTTCCATTACTCTAGGAGCTGGATCAAAAAAGATCTTGCTGTGATTTACGTCAAAGAGTGTTCTTCCTATGTTTTCCTCTAAGAGTTTTATAGTGTCCAGTCTTACATTTAGATCTTTAATCCATTTTGAGTTTATTTTTGTGTATGGTGTTAGGGAGTGTTCTCATTTTATTCTTTGACATGTAGCTGTCCAGTTTTCCCAGCACCACTTATTGAAGAGACTGTCTTTTCTCCAGTGTATATCCTTGCCTCCTTTGTCATAGATTAGTTGACCATAGGTGCATGGGTTTATCTCTGGGCTTTCTATCCTGTTCCATTGATCTATATTTCTGTTTTTGTGCCAGTACCATACTGTCTTGATTACTGTACCTTTGTAGTATAGTCTAAAGTCAGGGGGTATGATTTCCCCAGATCCCTTTTTTTCCCTTAAGACTGCTTTGGCTATTTGGGGCCTTTTGTGTCTCCATACAAATTTTAAGATTTTTTGTTCTAGTTCTGTAAAAAATGCCAAAAATGCCATTGGTAATTCGATAGGGATTGCATTGAATCTGTAGATTGCTTTGGGTAGTATAGTCATTTTCACAATATTGATTCTTCCAATCCAAGAACATGGTATATCTCTCCATCTGTTTCTACCATCTTTAATTTCTTTCAGCAATGTCTTTTAGTTTTCTGCATACCGGTCTTTTTTCTCCCTAGGTAGGTTTATTCCTAGGTATTTTGTTCTTTTTCTTGCAATGGTAAATGGGAGTGTTTTCTTAATTTCTTTTCCAGATTTTTCATCATTAGTGTATAGGAATGCCAGAGATTTCTATGCATTAATTTTGTATCCTGCAACTTTACCAAATTCATTGATTAGCTGTAGTAGTTTTCTCGTAGCATCTTTAGGATTATCCATGTATAGTATCGTGTCATCTCCACAAGCAGTAATAGTTTTACTTCTTCTTTTCCAATTTGTATTCCTTTTATTTCTCTTTCTTCTCTGATTGCCGTGTCTAGGACTTCCAAAACTATGTTGAATAATAGTGGCGAGAGTGGACATCCTTGGCTTGTTCGTGATCTTAGAGGAAATGCTTTCAGTTTTTCACCATTGACAACGATGTTTGCCGTGGGTTTGTTGTATATGGCCTTCATTATGTTGAGGTAGGTTCCCTCTATGCCCACTTTCTGGAGAGTTTTTATCATAAATGGATGTTGAATTTTGTCAAAAGCTTTTTCTGCATCTGTTGAGATGATCATATGGTTTTTATCCTTCAGTTCGTTAATATGGTGTATCACATTGATTGATTTGTGCATATTAAAGAATCCTTGCAACCCTGGGATAAATCCCACTTGATCATGGTATATGATCCTTTTAATGTGTTGTTGGGTTCTGTTTGCTAGTGTTCTGTTGAGGACTTTTGCATCTATATTCATCAGTGATATTGGTCTGTAATTTTCTTTTTTTGTAGTATCTTTGTCTGGTTTTGGTATCAGGGTGATGGGGACCTCATAGAATGAGTTTGGGAGTGTTCCTTCCTCTGCAGTGCTTTGGAAGAGTTTGAGAAGGATGGGTGTTAACTCTTCTCTAAATGTTTGATAGAATTCACCTGTGAAGCCATCTGGTCCTAGACTTTTGTTTGTTGGAAGATTTTTAATCACAGTTTTAATTTCATTACTTGTGAATGGTCTGTTCATATTTTCTGTTACTTCCTGGTTCAGTCTTGGAAGGTTACCTTTCTAAGAATTTGTCCATTTCTTCCAGGTTGTCCATTTTATTGGCATAGAGTTGCTTGTAGTAGTCTGTTAGGATGCTTTGTATTTCTGCGGTGTCTGTTGTAACTTCTCCTTTTTCATTTCTAATTTTATTGATTTGAGTCATCGCCCTCTTTTTCTTGATGAGTCTGGCTAATGGTTTATCAATTTTGTTTATCTTCTCAAAGAACCAGCTTTTAGGGTTTTTTTGTTTTTTGAATTTTTCAATTTTTTTTTATACAGCATGTTCTTATTAGTTATCCATTTTATACATATTAGTGTATATATGTCAATCCCAATCTCCCAATTCATCACAACAACAACACCCCCCTGTCACTTTCCCCCCTTGGTGTCCATACTTTTGTTCTCTACATCTGTGTCTCTATTTATGCCCTGCAAACTGAGAACCAGCTTTTAGTTTTACTAATCTTTACTATTGTTTTCTTTGTTGCTATTTCATTTATTTATGCTCTGATCTTTATGATTCCTTTCCTTCTGTAACTTTGAGTTTTGTTTGTTCTTCTTTCTCTAGTTTCTTTAGATGTAAGGTTTGATTGTTTATTTGAGATTTTTCTTGTTTCTTGAGGTAGGCTTGTATTGCTATAAACTTCCCTCTTAGAACTGCTTTTGCTGCATCCCATAGGTTTTGGATCATTGTGTTTTCACTGTAATTTGTCTCTAGGTATGTTTTGATTTCCTCTTTGATTTCTTCAGTGGTCTCTTGGTTATTTAGTAATGTATTGTTTAGCCTCATGTGTTTGTGTTTTTTACGTTTCTTTTCCCTGTAATTGATTTCTAATCTCACAGTGTTGTGGTCAGAAAAGATGCTTGATGTGACTTCAATTTTCTTAAATTTACTGAGGCTTGGTTTGTGACCCAAGATGTACTCTATCCTGGCGAATGTTCCATGTGCACTTGAGAAGAAAGTGTAATCTGCTGCTTTTGGATGGAATGTCCTATAAATATCAATTAAATCTATCTGGTCTATTGTGTCATTTAAAGCTTGTGATTCCTTAATAATTTTCATTTTGAATGATCTGTCCATTGGTGTAAGTGAGGTGTTAAAGTCCCCTACTATTATTGTGTTACTGTCGATTTCCTCTTCTATAGCTGTTAGCGTTTGCCTTATGTATTGAGGTGCTCCTATGTTGAGGGCGTATATATTTATACTTGTTATATCTTCTTCTTGGATTGATCCCTTGATCATTATGTAGTGTCCTTCCTTGTCTCTTGTAACATTATTTTAAAGTCTATTTTATCTGATATGAGTATTGCTACTCCAGCTTTCTTTTGATTTCCATTTGCATGGAATATCTTTTTCCGTCCCCTCACTTTCAGTCTGTATGTGTTCCTAGGTCTGAAGTGGGTCTCTTGTAGACAGCATATATATGAGTCTTTTTTTTGTATCCATTCAGAGAGCCTGCGTCTTTTGCTTGGAGCATTTAATCCATTCACGTTTAAGGTAATTATCAATATGTATGTTCCTATTACCATTTTCTTAATTGTTATTGGTTTGTTTTTGTAGGTCCTTTTCTTCTCTTGTGTTTCCCACTTAGAGAAGTTCCTTTAGCATTTGTTGTAGAGCTGGTTTGGTGGTGCTGAATTCTCTTAGCTTTTGCTTGTGTGTAAAGCTTTTGATTTCTCCGTCTGAATGAGATCCTTGCCAGGTAGAGTAATCTTGGTTGTAGGTTCTTCCCTTTTATCACTTTAAATATATCATGCCACTCCCTTCTGGCTTGTAGAGTTTCTGCTGAGAAATCAGCTGTTAACCTTATGGGAGTTCCCTTGTATGTTATTTGTCATTTTTCCCTTGTTGCTTTCAGTAATTTTTCTTTGTCTTTAGTTTTTGTCAGTTTGGTTACTATGCGTCTTGGCGTGTTTCTTCTTAGGTTTATCCTGCCTGGGACTCTCTGCACTTCCTGGACTTGGGTGACTATTTCCTTTCCCATGTTATGGAAGTTTTTGACTATAATCTCTTCAAATATTTTCTCAGGTCATTTCAGTCTCTCTTCTCCTTCTGGGACCCCTATAATGTGAATGTTGTTGGGTTTAATGTTGTCCCAGAGGTCCCTTAGGCTGTCTTCATTTCTTTATATTCTTTTTTCTTTATTCTGCTCCACAGCAGTGAATTCCACCATTCTGTCTTCCAGGTCACTTATCTGTTCTTCTGCCTCAGTTATTTTGCTATAGATTCCTTCTAGTGTATTTTTCATTTCATTTATTGTATGGTTCATCTCTGTTTGTCCTTTAATTCTTCTAGGTATTTGTTCTTTAATTCTTCTAGGTCTTTTTTAAACATTTTTTGCATCTTCTATATCTTTGCCTCCATTCTTTTTCTGAGTTCCTGGATCATCTTCACTATCATTATCCTGAATTCTTTTTCTGGAAGGTTGCCTATCTCCACTTCTTTTAGTTGTTTTTCTGGGGTTTTATCTTGTTCCTTCATCTGGTTCAAAGTCCTCTGCCTTTTCATTTTCTCTGTCTTTCTGTGAATGTGGTTTTCCTTCCACAGGCTGCAGAACTGTAGTTCTTGCTTCTGCTGTCTGCCCTCTGGTGGATGAGGCTACCTAAGAGGCTTGTGCAAGCTTCCTCATGGGAGAGACTAGTGATGAGTAGAGCTGGGTATTGCTCTGGTGGGCAGAGATCAGTCTAACTTTAATCTGCTTGTCTGCTGATGGGTAGGGCTGGGTTCCCTCCCTGTTGGGTGTTTGGCCTGAGGCGACCCAGCACTGGAGCCTACAGGCTCTTTGGTGGGGCTAATGGCAGACTCTGGGAGGGCTCATGCCAAGGAGTACTTCCCAGAACTTCTGCTGCCAGTGTCCTTCTCCCCATGGTGAGACACAGCCACCCCCCGCCTCTGCTGGAGGGCCTCCAACACTAGCAGGTAGGTCTGGTTCAATCTCCTATGGGGTCACTGTTCCTTCCCTTGGGTCCCAATGCACACACTTTGTGTGTGCCCTCCAAGAGTGGAGTCTCTTTTCCCCAGTCCTGTTGAAGTCCTGCAATCAAATCCCTCTAGCCTCCAAAGTCTGATACTCTAGGAATTCCTCCTCCCATTGACAGACCCCCAGGTTGGGAAGCCTGACCTGGGGCTCATAACCTCACTCCAGTGGGTGGACTTCTGTGGTATAAGTGTTCTCCAGTTTGTGAGTCACCCACCCAGCAGTTATGGGATTTGATTTTACCGTGATTGCGCACCTCCTACCATCTCATCATGGCTTCTTCTTTGTCTTTGGATGTGGGGTATCTTTTTTGGGGAATTCCAGTGTCTTCCTCTTGATAATTGTTCAGCAGTTAGTTGTGATTCTGGTACTCTCACAAGAGGGAGTCCAGAGATCCTTTTAGGCAGGGACTTTGTAACCTTTGATCTTGCTGTATCCACAGAACCTGTGTCTGGAACAAAGCAGTGTATGATACTGTATTAAATTATATCAAGGAACTATAGTGAGCATGGAGGAAAATAAAGGCCCAATACCCATTGATGGAGATAAGTACTTACTTTGGGTTGGTAGTTTCATTGACAACCTCACCTTTTATGAGCTGTGAAAAAGCTGAACTAAATCTCCTTCCCTCTGTATAATTTGAAGATTATATTTTAAAAATATCAAATGCAGTGGTAGAAGCTATTTTAACTGGAGCTCTTCAGCAATTGTCCAGTAGTGCTTCATTGCTTTTGTTTACCTTGTGTTTGAAACTTTTTTTTCAGGCAAGTGGATATGTGCCTCCTTTTATTTTGCTAATAAAAGTTATTAAATGCTTGAAATGCCTTTTTGTATTTGTTTTAGTTGAGAGTTCAACTCAAAATAATATCTGCTTGGAGACCAGGGATGGCAGGTATATTTTTATACTGACACATCAACAAGCCTTTATTGAATCTAATTAGTTCCAGGCCCTATACTAGGACTAGAGACACAAAAATTAACAAAACAAGGTTTCCCTACCTTGCTCTATATGCTTTTAAGAGCCACATACTAATTTATAGTAACCTTAACAATTAGCTCTTCTTGAGTCCTATGTGCCAGGCAGTATGCTCTGTACTTTTTATACCGTATCCTATTTTAGGCTTCCAGTAATCCTGAGATAGATGCTATTAGTGGGGGACACTGAAATGTACTTCTCAGATCCCCTTCAGGAACGAGGGACATACTACCCCAGCAGCCAGGAGTGTTGCCCACAGACAGCCATAGCCATCAGATGTCAGACCCCTTCTGGCATTGCCTAATGTCACACGCCTTCCCCAGGAGGCAGATATCTGTCTACAAATTGTTGGAAGGCCCAGCCCTCTCACCTCAAGTTGGGACAGTTCTGATGGATCATCCCATCCCCAGAACAACCAGCATTCCATTGAGACTGCATTGCAGCTCGACTTCTCCCTCTGCCCCATTCTTCCCTTCTCTCTCACAAGTGATGATCCAAAGGGCATTCCCTAATAAACATGCACACTAATCATGTAAGAGTTTTCTTTCTGGAGAACCCAACATGTGACACTATTCACATTTTTTTTTTGATGAGAAAATAGGCTTAGAGAGTTTAAGTAGCTTACCCAAGTTTGAGCTGCAGAAGTTCTACATAGAGATATAAATAAAGTATTGCGGCAACAGAGGAGGACTTGGGAAAGGTTTTCTACAAGGGTTGGCATTTGAGTTACAGCATGACTTTGCAGAGAAAAAAGACCATTTTCAGCAGACGGAACTGCATGAATGTGAATGTGTGGCAATGTGAGAGGGGAACTACAAGTAGCCCCAACTGGTTGCACTCAAGGGTCTTTAAACCAAGCACTAAAGGAGCGATCTCAACTGACCCCAAGGGCTCCAGGTTAGTACTGGTTTTGACATTTATCACATCACAGATCCAGAACCACTTTCTTTTTCCACAGTCCATTTACAGTGTAAAGAAGATTTTGAAAAAGTCCCTCAAAAAGAATGGTAGAATTAGAAAAATCACCATTTTTCAGCCTGTAATGAAATAACTGAATCAGGCAATAATATCAGTAGATAATACTATACGTTGATAAGTTGAAGGATTGAGCTCTTACCATCTGAACCCACTGATCAATCCTTGTATCATTAAAAGTGGGATAACCAAATATTGTATGACCCCCTCACTTCACCAGGCTCATCAAACATGTTAGACAGTTATATTGGTGTCTCCCAGTGAACTATGCCTCCTGGTATTCAAGCCCTTATATAGTTCCCTCCCAAAAGAAGATGGCCAAAAATGGTACTGTGTCAGGTCCAGTCCCAACCCTTTAGAAGCCTGCAGCATTTTCTTTCACCTTCCTGGAATGTAGCTGCGGGGGAGTAAGGAAGATTGGGCTATCCTTCTACAGAGGGAAGCCATATGGAAAGGCCCTAGGGGATGAGATCCTGGAGACAGAGGCCTTGATGGAAATAAATGTAGTGCCTCAGCCAACAGCTCCAAGGCCCTGGTTATGTGAGAAGCCTTCTTGGACCTCCCAGCACAGCAAATCTGCCAGCTCAATTAACCTCATGAGTGACTCCAGACAACACCACAGGGAGAAGAACCACCCAGACCCAGAAAATTATGAAAAATAATAAATCTTGATTTTAAGTCAGTAAGCTTTGGGGCCCTTTGTCACACTACAAAGGATCGTCTTCAATTTGAGTAGCATCATGACTTTACTGTTAGAGAACTATGCCAGCTGCTGTGTTCATGAACAGTCTCATACTTCAGTGTCCTCAGGTCCTGTAGCAGAACTTCACATGGGTGAGAGACAGAGAATTGAAGGAACTTAAACCCAAAAGGCTTGTCTGATAAATCTGCACCTGGATAGTTGCTATCATAAATAACTATGCCTCCATAATTTTGCCACACAATACACAATTCAGACGTGAATTATCAAAGTCACTATCTACTTAGTATTTGGAGCACTATAGAGGGATGGTCTGGTGTCCTGGACTTTCTGCCATTGGTGACATGTGAAAAGCACTGTGGGATTATGCATCTGACAGGGCATGTTATATGCACCCAAAACTGGGGAGAGAGATGCTGTGCATTTACTAGGTACTTTGTATCCTTTAAACATTTAGTTTCGTAACAACTCAAGGTAGATACTCATTTTGCAGATGAGGAAACTGAGGTGAGAGAATTTGCCAAGGTCACACAGCTAATAGGTGGAAGAGCCCGTATTCAATGTAAGCAATTTGACTATTGTAGATTGATTGTATTAATGACCTTAATTGTTCACATCTCTCTGTATCCACGTCTTTTGCCAAGTGCCTATCATTAAAAGTAGAATGTATTCCCCCCTCCTTGATTCTGAGTTACACCACACAACTTGCTTTTTGGTCAAGCAAATATTAGCAGATAGGACATATGCAGAGACTTGAAAACGACTTGTCCCTCTGCCATGACCAAGAGAACATGTTGAAGGACATAAGAAACAGAACCAGTTTGCTCCGGTCATCTCCATGGAAGTCATCCTCCATCAGCCCAACCCTAGACAAATGAGTGAGCCTAGCAAAGGTTAGAGGCCAGCCTAGCCGTCCCTCAGCTGACTGCAGATACACGAGTGAGGAGTGAGCCCAGGGGAGATCAGCCAAGGCCTGATTAGCTCAACTCCCCAGACTTGTGAAATAAATCAATGTTCTTGTATACTACTGAGTTTTTGTGGTTGTTACATAGCATTATTGTAGCAAAAGTAATTGATACACTGGCTCTGAAGCCCATTCTGCCAATGACTACTTACATTGCTTTTCAGATTGTTCAAGTTTTAGGTGACTGACATGTAAGTAGGTTCATTTGGCAAAGAGAAATTTGAGTTTGTAAGAGGCATTGAGGGTAGTAAAATATACTTGAGAATCATTTTCAAGTGATATTGGGACTTCCCTGGTTGTCCAGTGGGTAAGACTCCACACTCCCAATGCAGGGGGCCTGGGTTCGATCCCTGATCAGGGCAGTACAGGCGTCCCCAACCCCTGGGCCATGGACAAGTACCGGTCCGCTGCCTGTTAGGAACTGGGTCCCACAGCAGGAGGTGAGCAGCGGCTGAGCGAGCGAAGCTTCATCTGCCGCCGCCCATAGTTCGCGTTACCGCCTGAACACCCCGTTTCTCACATTACCGCCTGAACCTTACCCCCACAATTTTGTGGAAAAATTGTCTTCCACAGAACCGATCCCTGGTGCCAAAAAGTTTGTGGACCACTGGGGAACTAGATCCCACATGCATGCTGCAACTAACAGTCTGCATGCCACAACTAAGACCCGGCACAGGCTAAATAAATATTTTTTTAAAATATTTTTAAAATAATAAAATAAAAAAGTAAAAGAAAGCAGCCGCATAGCACAGGGAGATCAGCCCGGTGCTTTGTGAGCACCCAGAGGGGTGGGATAGGGAGGGTGGGAGGGAGGGAGATACAAGAGGGAGGGGATATGGGAACATATGTATATGTATAGCTGATTCACTTTGTTGTAAAGCAGAAACTAACACACAATTGTAAAGCAATTATACTCCAATAAAGATGTTAAAAAAAATAAGTGATATTCAGGGAATTCCCTGGCGGTCCAGTGGTTAGGATTCCTGCTCTCAGTGCCAAGGGCCTGGGTTCAATCCCTGGTCAGGGAACTAAGATGCCACAAGCCGTGTAGCACAGCCAAAAAAAAAAATAATAAAAGACATGATGTTGAAAGCAAGGGAGTAAACGAGCTCCCTAAATAAGAGGATATGTATTTACAAAGGTAGAACGACAGAGATTTATCATTTAACATCCAGAAAGAGAAGCCACAGTAGGCAGATATGCAGAGAGGAAAAAAATGGGTGGAAAGCAGCACCATGCAACTTGAAGGAGGGAAGTTTCAGGATATAGTTGTCACTGAGAAAGTCATTGGACTTTCTAACTGGAAATTTACTTGTGACTTCTGACAGAAGCATAGGTTTTGGAATCAGACACATGTGGGCTTGAATTCTGACACTTAATAGTTGTATGTACTCAGGAACATTAATTTGTTTGTAAACACATTTAGCCTAATGTCTGACACTTGCTAAGAACTCAAAATTAGTAGGGATTAGTAGTGGTTGTGTTGTTAATAGTTTTGAATGATAGACCATTTTTTTTTCCCTAGAGAAACAGGAGGTAAGGGGGCAGGGCACAACCTTTAGAAGAATGGCACAGCCCAAGGACATGACATAAACTGATTAGAAGCAAATAGGTCCAAGATGGCAGACAAGTCAACTTCCACTAGACCTTGAGCCTCAGTATACGCTCATTGTAACACATCAGCAAGCTAAATGACACACCCACAGTTGCCATGACAGTCTCCAGGCTGACCATAAAGGCCAAGAAGTGGGCAGTGGCCCAACTTCTGGAAATCC
The DNA here is from genome assembly GCF_963455315.2 of Globicephala melas. Lineage (NCBI taxonomy): Eukaryota > Metazoa > Chordata > Mammalia > Artiodactyla > Delphinidae > Globicephala > Globicephala melas. Next base: position 120,416,594 of record NC_083314.1, on the reverse strand, counting down.
CCACCCCTTCCCCAAAATAGCTGGAATACTCCTCCCACTCATTAGCCTATGAAATTACCCACCCCTATAAAAATTGACAACCCCCATACCCTGGTGCCTTTCTCACCTTCTGAGACGGCCCACACTCTGTGGAGTGTGTTTCTCCATAAACAAATCTTCTTACCTATCACTTTGTCTCTCTCGGAATTCTTTCTGTGACGAGACATCAAGAACCTGAGCTTCATTAAGTCCTGAGACCAGGTGTGTGATCTCAGTTAAAATACTGTGGGTTCAAGTCCCAATGTGGGTTACACAGCAGTTTCTTCCTAATCTCTTTACTCACAATCCTTCAAAATGGTAACTAGTATATTCAAACTGATCATCTTCCTTTGAGACTTAAGGGAGTAGCTTCAAAATACAAGGAAATTACATCTTTCTGATATAATTAACTGCAAATAATATTCCAAAGTTAGTTATGAAAATAGTAATGATTGCTAATAAGCCATATAAGAGAAAAAAAATTTTTTGAGCCAGGTGGCAACAGTAAAGGCCAGAGATTTGAAAAGTAAAGAGGGTAAATACTGAAGTGGAAGCAAGGAGTGAAACAGAGCAGGACGCTGTGCGGCCCTCCTGGTATAAACCCTTTTTATGTCCCCTGTTTCTTGTTTGTAGGAAATAGGCTTCATTCAGCCTCCTAGACCTCCCCAGTATTCCAAAAGGCAGACACAAACAGTTGCTAACCAGGGAAATGAGGGAATGCAAAAACAAAGGAGGAGCAATCAAGAAACAATAGTGCAGGGGCTTCCCTGGCGGTGCAGTGGTTAAGAATCCGCCTGCCAATGCAGGGGACACGGGTTCCAGCCCTGGTCCGGGAAGATCCCACATGCCACAGAGCAACTAAGCCTGTGCACCACAACTACTGAGCCCGTGAGCCACAACTACTGAAGCCCACACGCCTAGAGCCTGTGCTCCACAACAAGAGAAGTCACCACAGTGATAAGCCCACGCACCGCAATGAAGAGTAGCCCCCACCCCCCGCTCACTGCAACAAGTGAAAGCCCGTGCGCAGCAACGAAGACCCAACACAGCCAAAAATAAATAAATTAATAATTTTTGTAAAAAAAGAAACAATAATGCAGAATGGGGTGAAATCCTGGTTCCTCCTGGGGGATGTGAATAACAAATTGATACATATCTCTGAGTTCTTCTACAAGAACTAAGATCCCCACCCAGGTGGAAGATGGTAACTTCAGGCTGAGCATAAGCACTGGACCCCAGACCAACTGGAACCAGAAGGCTGATTGATGATTGAGATTCCTGGAATACCACCCTGTTACCTCACCACCAACCAATTAAAGGAGGGTTACACATCCGGCAGCCCTGCCCCCAAATTTTGCCTATAAAGATGTCTCCCTGAAACCTACTGGGGGAGTTGGGATGTTTTGAACACTAGCTGCCCTGGACTCATTGTCTGGCGCCTTACAGTAAATGCTGCTCTTTCCTTCACCACGACCTGGTGTCAGTAGATGGGCTTTACTGTGCACAGGCAAGGGGACCCAAGTTTGTTTCAGTAACAAGAGTGTAGACCAATCAAGTAAGAACTTTGTCAGTAAGTATGATACTGGCACAAAAATAAATATAGATCACAAATATAGAAATATTGATCAATGGAACAGGATAGAAAGCCCAGAAATAAACCCATGCACCTACGGGTAATTAATCTATGCTAAAGGAGGCAAGACTATACAATGGAGGAAAGACAGTCTCTTCAATAAATGTTGCTGGGAAAACTGGACAGCTACATGTAAAAAAATGAAATTAGAACGTTCTTTAACACCATACACAAAAGTAAATTCAAAATGGATTAAAGATCTAAATGTAAGACTGTATACTATAAAACTCTCAGAGGAAAACATAGGCAGAACACTTTTTTAAAAAAATTAATTTATTTATTTATTTTTGGCTGCATTGGGTCTTCGTTGCTGTGTACGGCTTTCTCTAGTTGTGGCGAGCAGGGGCTACTCTTCGTTGCAGTGAGCGGGCTACTCATTGCGGTGGCTTCTTTTGTTGCGGAGCATGGGCTCTAGGCATGCAGGCCTCAGTAGTTGTGGCTCGCGGGCTCTAGAGAGCAGGCTCAGTAGTTGTGGCACACAGGCTTAGTTGCTCCGTGGCATGTGGGATCTTCCCGGACCAGGGCTTAAACCCATGTCCCCTGCACTGGCAGGCAGATTCTTATCCACTGTGCCACCAGGGAAGTCCCAGGCAGAACACTCTTTGACATAAATCTCACGAATATCTTTTCAATCCGTCACCTAGAGTAATGGAAATAAAAACAAAAATAAACAAATAGGACCTACTTAAACTCAAAAGCTTTTGCACAGCAAAGGAAACCATAAACAAAAAGAAAAGACAACCCACGGAATGGGAGAAAATATTTGCAAACAACCTGACTGACAAGGGATTAATCTCCAAAATTTACAAACAGCTCATGCAGCTCAATATCAAAAAAGCAAACAACCCAATAAAAAAATGGGCAGAAGACCTAAAAAGACATGTCTCCGAAGACATACAGATGACCAAGAGGCACATGAAAAGATGCTCAACATCGCTAATTATTTAGAGCAATGCAAATCAAAACTATGAGATACCACCTCACACCAGTCAGAATGGCTATCATCAAAAAGTCTACAACAGGGCTTCCTTGGTGGTGCAGTGGTTAAGAATCCGCCTGCCAATGCAGGGGACACGGGTTTGAGCCCTGGTCTGGAAAGATCCCACATGCCTCGGAGCAACTAAGCCCGTGCGCCACAACTACTGAGCCTGCGCTCTAGAGCCCGCGAGCCACAACTACTGAGCCTGTGTGCCACAACTACTGAAGCCCGCATGCCTAGAGCCCGTGCTTTGCAACAAGAGGAGCCACCGCAATGAGAAGCCTGCGCACCACAATGAAGAGTGGCCCCCACTTGCTGCAACTAGAGAAAAGCCCACGCGCAGCAACAAAGACCCAATGCAGCCGAAAATAAAATAAAAAGCTACAAAAATAAATGCTGGAGAGGGTGTGAAGAAAAGGCAGCTCTCCTACACCGTTGGAGGGAATGTACACTGGTACAGCCACTATGGAGAACAGTATGGAGGTTCCTTCAAAAACTAAAAACAGCTACCGTATGATCCAGAAATCCCACTCCTGGGCATATATCTGGAGAAAAACATTGTTCGAAAGGATACATGCACCCCAGTGTTCATTGCAGTGCTGTTTACAATAGCCAAGACATAGAAGCAGCCTAAATGTCCATCAATATGTGAATGGATAAAGAAATTCCAATATACAATGGAATATTACTCAGCCATTAAAAAGAATGAAATAATGCCATTTGCAGCAACACGGATGGACCTGGAGATTATCATACTAAGTGAAGTTAAGTCAGACAAAGACATATATCATATATCACTTATATGCAGAATCTTAAAAAAAATGATACAAATGAACTTATTTACAAAACAGAAAGAAACCCACAGACTTAGAGAACGAACTTATGGTTACCAGGGGGGAAGGGTGGAGGGAGGGAAAATTAGGAGTTTAACATATGCACACTACTATATATAAAATAGGTAACCAACAGGGAACTACTGTATAACACAGGGAACTATACTCAATTATTTTGTAATAACCTATAAGGGAAAAGAATCTGAAAAAAATAGATATATCGATATATGTATGTATAACTGAATCACTTTGCTGTACACCTGAAACTAACACAACATTGTAAATCAACTATACCTCAATAAAAAAAATATATATGGTGTGGCAAATTGGTCTAGGAAATACTAACTTCCCTCATCTTCTCCCTCCCAATAAGGGAAAATTTAGCAAGAGTGAAGGCAGGGGAAGGTGCAAGTGAAAAGGGGAAGTTTGAGAAAGTCTATGGTGTGGATACTTAAATTTGTTTGTTTTGTTTTTGGCCATGATGTGGTGCATGTGGCATCTTGGTCCCCGACCAGGGATCAAACCCGTGCCCCCTGCAGTGAAAGCGCTGAGTCCTAACCACTGGACCGTCAGGGAAGTCCCGATACTTAATTTTAAAATGTACTGAGGTGTATTACAATGGATTACCACTTCATCCATAAAAAAGAATGAAATGTTGCCATTTGCAGCAACATGGATGGACTTGGAGGGTATTAGGCTAAGTGAAATAAGTCAGACAGAAAAATACAAATGCTGTACGATATCACTTATGTGTGGAATCTAAAAATACAACAAACTAATGAATATAACAAAAGAGAAGCAGACTCACAGATACAGAGAACTAGTGGTTACCAGTGGGTAGAGGGAAGTGGGGGCGATATAAGGGTCAGGGATTAAGAGGTGCAAATTATTAGGTATAAAATAAGCTACAAGGATATATTGTACAACATGGCGAATATAGCCAATATTTTGTAATAACTATAAATGGAGTATAACCTTTAAGAATTGTGAATCACTATATTGTACACCTGTAACTTACATAATGTTGTACCTCAACTATACTTCAATTAAAATTTTTTTAAATTAAAAAACAATGTACTGAAGGAAGTGAAAGGGCATGAAAAGTACCCTGAATGAATAAATAAATTCATGGTGAAGACAGGAAGTCAGAGAAGGAAACAGAAGGGCTTCTCCTTTCTCTAATGCAGAAAGATGCCAAATATTAAGAGGTGGCAACAGAAGACAAAGAAGCTTATGCCTCCTCAATCTTAACAAAAGAGGGGTAAGATTATTTACTGCAACCAAGGGAAAGGCAAGGTTTGGAAGAGCTGGTGTGGTAGTATGTTATCCTGACGAATTGACAAAGGATCACTAAAGATGTCACTAAACTCTGGGAACTAAATTGATGCAAAAATAAGTATCTTATGATTACCATGTAAAGGTATATAGATATTGTTAGTCTTCCCATCTTCACTTTTTAAGTTCAGTGATTCTAAATGGTTCTGAAATTCTATGCCTTCTTAAACTACATTTTAAAACTGCAAGCAGTTTAGTAATAGTTCAGGATATATGAGTATCGGAGTATATACTTCTTAATTAACCCGAATCCATAATCTTGCAATGCAAAATCATAACCTTTCTGAGCAATGGAGTCATTGTCAGGATCAAGGGAGATTAAATTTTTTAAACTTGGGAGGTAGGGTTGGTAACAACTGCTTTTTGACCCCAACTTTTTTTTTTTTTTTTGGCCTCATGGTACGTGGGATCTTAGTTCCCTGACCAGGGATTGAACCTATGCCCCCTGCACTGCAAGTGCAGTCCTAAATAACCACTGGACTGCCAGGAAATGCCCTTTTTATTTTGAAAAATTTCAAACCTATTGGAAGTTCCAAGAATAGGGTGAACCCCTATATGCGGCAATTATTTTTTTACTTACCCTTTTTAAAAATCAAAGTACAGTTGATGTATAACATTATATGTTACAGGTGTACAATATAGTGATTCACAATTTTTAAAGGTTGTACTCCATTTATAGTTATTTTAACATATTAACTATATTCCCTGTGCTGTACAATATACTCTTGTAGCTTATTTTATACCTAATAGTCTGCATCACTTAATCCCCTCCCCCTGTATTGCCCCTCACCCCTTCCCTCTACCCACTTGTAACCGCTAGCTTGTTCTCTGTATCTGAGCCGGCTTCTCTTTTGTTATATTTCCTAGTTTGTTGTATTTTTTAGATTCCACATATAAGTGATATCATACAGTATTTGTCTTTCTCTTTCTTATTTCACTTAGCCTAATACCCTCCAAGTCCATCCATGTTGCTGCAAATGACAACATTTCATTCTTTTTATGGCTGAGTGTATATATATATATATATACATTTCACATCTTGTTTATCCATTCATCTGCCGATGGACACTTAGGTTGATTCCATGTCTTGGCAATTATAAATAATGCTGTTATGAACATTGGGGTGCATGTATCTTTTTGAATTCGTGTTTTTATATTTTTTGGATATACACCCAGGAATGGAACTGCTGGGTCATATAGTAGTTCTATTTTCAGTTTTTTGAGAAACCTCCATACTGTTTTCCACAGTGGCTGCACCAATTTACATTCCCACCAAGAGTGTACAAGGGTTCCCTTTTCTCCACATCCTGGCCAACATTTGTTATTTGTGTTCTTTTTAATGTTAGCCATTGTGACAGGTGTGAGGTGACATGTCATTGTGGTTTTGATTTGATTCACCAATTATTAACACTTGCCACCTCTTTGCACTTTCTCTCCCTGCTTTATCTCTCACATGTGTTTATTTCATATAGCATGACTTTAACCCTAAAAACTTGACCATGTATTTCCTACCAAGGTCATTCCCTCACATTACTACAGTAGTTATCACACTCAAGAAATTTAACATTGATACATTACTATTATGTAATATATACTCCCTATCCAAATTTCCCCAACTGTCCCAGTATCACTCCTTATAAATTATTACCTCCAATCCAGGATCACACATTACATTTTGTTGTCATGTTCTCTTAAACTTCATCAGTCTTTTTTTGTCTTTCATAACACTAATTTTTTAAGAGTCCAGGAAAGCTGTTCTGTATAATGTGCCTTTTTTAAACAATTATCACAATTCCCTCCCGCCTCATGATTAGCTTCAGATTAAATATTTTTGGCAGCCCTCTTACAAAGATGTGTCCTTAAAAGTTACACATTTTGAAAAGGAGAGCGAGAATAAGGGACTACATCATCAAGTGCCAAGTTATGTTAAGTATAATATATATAACAATACACATAACTATCATAATCTTATGATCAAGTATGGCATACACACAGATTTTCAGACCACTCTTCAAGAAAGCACTCATTACCCAGATGAGAGGAGAGTGCTTGGCTGATAGCATCTTGCTATTAGTCCCTGCAGTGTCAATATGAGGTCACTCTCTTTTCCAGGTAGCCACTAGTCAGTGACAGTACAAGAGCCTACCCATTTCTGCCCAATGCAAGACTTCTCTAATGGACAACCTTAGCTCCAGATCTTTCTACAGAGCTGGGAGAAACTCTGTCAGGTCAGCATTATGTTCTGATAACTCCTGCTTCCTCCCGTTTTCTTTCACTGATGTTACTTCCCAAGAATCATTTGTACTTCTAACTCCATCTCAGTGTCTGCGTCCTGGAAAACCCAACCTGAAACATTCTTGTTTAAGAGATGAAAAAAACTGGAGATAGAGAACTCTAAGTTCTGTTCCAACTCATAGCTGGAAGATGACTTATCTACTAGCATTTGAACAGAAGCAAACTGACTCCAGAGTCCAAAAATTAATCACCTTCGTGTTATAAATCAATGTAGTATTCTTAAAATATTGTAGGCTCTCACTATCCCTTAACTGCAATTTTCCTATTTCTCAGCTTAAGTATTTCCAAGAAAATCATCCTCAGATAAACCATATCTTTTATTTGACACCTGTTAACACATACGCCAACTTTCAGCTGAGAGTCTATGGGACTGCTAATAATCCTTTACGTACTATTTTGTTATGTATTTTGATGATTATAATGTAAAAAAAATTATATAAACCTTTAGAGACCAGTATTCTTTTTTTTTTTTTGGCTGCCCTGCACGGCATGCGGAACTTCCCCAACCAGGGATCGAACCCATGCCCCAGTAGGAGCACGGAGTCTTAAGCACTGGACCACCAGCGAAGTCCAAGACCAGTATTCTTTACCATATTATATATCCCAATGACAGATGCTATTAATGAATCTAATAGTAATACTATAATCTGTTTAAAAATAATTCAGTGGGAGAAAATATGGTGAATAAGAACAGTGGTATAAAGTTGCAATGACTTTAGTTGGAGTCCCATATCTGCTACTTCTTTGCTGTACGACTTTGGGCAAACCACCTGACCTAAGTCATAGGGTTGTAATTAGGATTAAATATAAGTAATGCGGGACTTCCCTGGCGGTGCAGTGGTTAAGAATCTGCCCACCAATGCAGGGGACACGGGTTCAAGCCCTGGTCCGGGAAGATCCCACATGCCGCAGAGCAACTAAGCCCGTGCGCCACAACTACAGAACCTGTGCACTAGAGCCCGCCAGCCACAACTATTGAGCCCGTGTGCCACAACTACTGAAGCCCGCATGCCTAGAGCCTGTGCTCCACAACAAAGAGAAGCCACCGCAATGAGAAACCTGCACACTGCAACAAAGAGTAGCCCCCACTCACCGCAACTAGAGAAAGCCTGCGCACAGCAACAAAGACCCAGCATAGCCTAAACTAACTAAATAAATTTATTAATATATATATATATAAGTAATGCCCTTAGTTGAGTGACTGAAACATCATAAATATGTAATAAATGGCAAGCACTATTAAAAATGAATCTTTTTTGATTATCTCCTAAATGCCAGGCATTACACTGATCTCTGGTGATACAAGACAGATCAGTTGTATCATTCAATCCTTGAAGAGGATTATAGCATAATCATGAGAAAGAAGAAAACTAAAAACTATTTTTTTTAAATTCAAATAGATTCTAATGGCTGATTATTTCATTTCACTAAATACCAAAACTTTAAATACTATACCAAATGACTTATTTTGCATACTTCTGATTAAAAAATAACAAGACATTAACAAACTTTATACCCTTCACCCTTAATATCTATCAAATAAATACATCCAAGTTCTACATTTTTAAATCATTTTTATTGAACTAATTTTAATAACACTGTTTTAGCTGGTGGCGGCTGCCCCAAACCAAAACAAAGCCATTGTGAATGCTATTCAACATTCTCAAAGTAATCCAGTTTGTTTTTGTACTTGGAATATAGTTAAACTTTTGACATCACATAATCAAGCAAATAGCAGTGCATATTACATTATTCAAAAAGACTTTATGCCTTTCATTTAAAAAATCATTTTGCAAGAGGCTTCAGCTTTATCAACAATCTCATTGACACATTCTGTACTCCATGCTCTCAAAATAAAAAGTGCCCTAAAACTAACCCTAAGTTTTTTACTGATATTAGTGAATACTATTCAGGGTTATAGGAACTGAAATTTAACATTTTACAGTGTAAGAGGCAATAAATTACTAATATCTGTTGACACAAATTCCACTCAGACTAAATACACCATTGATACACTCAAAAAGACATTTTGTAAATATTAATATGCTAGTTTATATGCTGCAGTGCAAAAGGCGTGACACCCTAACAGTTTCCTGAGCTTTAGGAGATTAACAACATTTTTCTGACTACTACTCTCCATTTAAAATAGGCTCTTTATTATATGAAGCCATGTCAAAACTATACAATTAAATTAGGTTTTTGGGGAACTGAAAAGATTGGTCAGAATTATGGTGGCTTAGGGTAATGGAAAAGTTTTCAAAGCAAAAGTATTTACAAAGCTACAAAGGATACTATGGATTTACATGTAGTATAAAGATCAAAGATAACCTACTGATTACCAAATGATCACAATTATTCCTTCTTTTTTCAAAAATATTACACTGAAAGACTTTATGATAAGTTATCTAGCATTAAATATACCAACCTGTAGAATATTATACATTTTGACACATTCTTCCATAATGCCCAGTAAGAAGGAATGAAAGATAAAGTATTAAAAATCAAGAAAATAAACATGCTTTTAGGAATGTTTTTGCATGGGAACATGTCAGCAGAAGTGAAAATGATTTCTCATTAGAACTCTCTATATCCTCAAAATTACAAAGACCGAGTTTCTACTTCAATTTTTTCTTCTGCTTGTATTGCATCAGGATCAACATGAACAACCGGAGGTCTTAGGATAACTTCAGGCCCTCCACCATATATAGACTGTAGAAAATTCCATGTTTCTTCAGAAATCTGACCAGAATCTGCTCCTAAAATTAAGTATATAGAGAAAGAATAATATTTACAAACCTACATATTCATACTGCAAAAACTTTCATAATGTACCCCCAGCATGAATACTCTAGGAATAATTGAGAACTTTTGGAACATGAATCTTCAGACTACCGGCCCATACTGTTACAAGTTGCAACTTTATGGTCTGCCTTAAAAAGTTAGAGATCCTTTTTCCTGCCTCCTATTAACAGCCTTAAAATCTTTCTTCAGATAAAAATTAAACATTGGCAATTTTTCCACTATTTGTCCTAATTCATGTATGAATTACATCATTGAGCTGGATATAAAGGTGGTATAGATGGCTAGTGATGATATATTCTTAACAGTGTGACAAATTACTAACAAGTAAAGGCTTAACAGTATTAGTCAAACTTACCTTGCCTGAGTATCACATTGCCACATTTGGTGACTGCAATTTTCATGTTATCAATAGGACCTGGAGGATCTAAGTCAAAAGGAAAAACAAATAATCAAAATGTATAAATGTACCAAAGAACTGCATATTTCTATGCCTGAATTAATGAAGGATATAACTGTATAATCAGATTATTTTTCAGTCAGATTATTATAGTCAGTTCTTAACTGTCTTCTTCTGAGCTTCTTCCTTTTTGGGTCTTAATTCCCCCAAAATAGAACCAGGAAAGAAGCTGAGAGAAGTTCTCTCACTACCATCCAAAATTTAATAAAAATGATTTCTTAAGTATCCATTTGGGGATTACAGGTTAAAATGCACTTTTAATGCTACAAAAGAACAATTCTTTGTAATTTAAAAAGAAATGCAATTCTTGGTTTTAGACCGCCATTAAACTAAAACTAAAAGCATGATAAAATGAAATGTTAAAATGCATCCTTTTTTTTTTTTTTTTTTTAAAGCTGCGCCCTGTGGCTTACAGGATCTTAGTTCCCCGACCAGGGCAGTGAAAGTGCGGAATCCTAACCACTGGACTGCCAGCGAATTCCCAAAGTGCATCCTTTTTTTTAATTTAAGGAAAGAAACCTTGTTTTCCCCCTGGATACAAAAGTACAGTGCATGTTCATTATCAAAAACTGTTTAAAAAAACAAAAAGGCACAAGAAGGAAAAAGATACTGTTATCCTACCACAGAAAGACAGGCAAACTGTTCTAGTACCTTTGAGGTCTTTCTGCCTTTGCATATGTTTGCCTTTTTCTTTTTTAAAACAAAAGGTTCCAACTATGCATACTGCATTATAATCTTTTTCATATATCAAGAACATCTTATTTTTAAATTTTAAACACTGTTACACAAATAATTTTTAAAGTCCACATAGTATCCCATTGTAATGGATAAACTATGGTTTAACCAATCTTATTGTTGGAAGGATATTTTTAAAAATTTTTCAATGTTAAGATCACAGACTAATTTTTATTCAGTTCTTTTATATCTGCTATGAATATGCTATAATCCATGAAAGTTTTTAAAAAATTAAAAATAACCAACAGGGCTTCCCTGGTGGCGCAGTGGTTGAGAGTCCACCTGCCGATGCAGGGAACATGGGTTCGTGCCCCGGTCCAGGAAGATCCCACATGCCGCAGAGCGGCTGGGCCCATGAGCCATGGCCGTTGAGCCTGCGCGTCCGGAGCCTGTGCTCCGCAACAGGAGAGGCCACAACAGTGAGAAGCCCACATACCACAAAAAAATAAATAAATAAAAATAACCAACATATGAACTAGAATGTACGTTTTTTTCTCTCTTGTTCAGTAGTGTAATCCCAAGTGCGTGTAGATATTCAAAAAACATTTGTTAAATAAACAAAAAAATCTGCAAAGAATTTCGTCTTTCAGTTAAACACTTACCTCCATCCTTACCCTTCACAAAACTTTCCCATTCTCTAAACCACTGCATACTGATGCAATAAAAAGTAGCTGGAGAATCCTCCTCTTGGAATGCTCTGTTGAGCTATAGAGGGAAAAAAATTAGTCATCTAAAATCTAGAACTTGCTTTGTAGCAGAACAATACAACCATTCTACTTCAGCATCTGATAAGGCCAATTCCTCACACACAAATAATGTGACTTACATTGATGCTAAGTTAACTTAATACTAGGATACGTGGTGACACCTAATAAACATTCTAGGTTATATCTCAAAGTTTATCAAGTATACACAAAAGGGGCATAATGATTGGATAAGTGAAAATGGTCAAGATAAAGTCTTCAAGGCAATAAATATTCCACATATTTATTAAAAATCTGATGTGTAAATCTTATTTAAACATACCATACCCACTGTCTACATCTTACTTCCATTCACTTAAGATACTGGTAGACATGTTGCTATTACAAACAGAATGTTGAAACGGAAAGTTCTGTACGTGTTATTTCATAGACAATAAACATATATATAGGACTTCCCTGGTGGCGCAGTGGTTAAGAATCCGCCTGCCAATGCAGGGGACACGGGTTCAATCCATGGTCAGGGAAGATCCCACATGCCACGGAGCAGCTGAGCCCGTGTGCCCCAACTACTGAGCCTGCGCTCTAGAGCCTGTGAGCCACAACTACTGAAGCCCGCAAGCCACAACTACTGAAGCCCGCGTGCCTAGAGCCCGTACTTCGCAACAAGAGAAGCCACTACAATGAAGAATGGCCCCCGCTTGCCACAAATAGAGAAAGCCCAGGCACAGCAATGAAGACCCAATGCAGCCAAAGATAAATAAATAAATATTTTAAACAACAACATATATATATATATAGGATAAATTCTCAAAAGTGGTGGGACAGTCCTTGAAGACGTTCCACTTCCTCCTCTAGTCCCAAGGCCCAAGAAATGGGTATATGACTCAAACTAGGCAAAACTACTAGAAATGGAAATCTTCAGAGGAGTAACCTAATGATTGGAACAGAGTTATTCCAATGTCAATTTTGTTAGCTATACAGGAGTAACTTGGTTCCTGAATTTCTGGAGGTCTGGTTATTCAAATTTTCTTTTCAATAAATTTCTTTTTTTGCTTAAGTTAGCCAATCTGACTTCTACGACTTTCAATTAAAAAACCGAATTGGGCAGTTCCCCAGTGGTCTAGTGGTTAGGATTCCGGGCTTTCACTGCCCTGGCCCGGCTTCAATCCCTGGTCAGGGAACTGAGATCCCGCAAGCCACGCAGCTCAGCCAAAACAAAACAAAAAACCAAAAAAAAAAAAAAAAAAACCCCAACAAAACAAGACAAAACCAAAAACCAAACTGACAGAAAAACTGGCATAGAAAGAGGGGAACAGGGGCTTCCCTGGTGGCGCAGTGGTTAAGAATCCGCCTGCCAATGCAGGAGACACGGGTTCGAGCCCTGGTCCAGGAAGATCCCACATGCCACGGGGCAACTAAGCCCGTGCGCCACAACTACTTAAGCCCGTGTGCCTAGAGTCTGTGCTCCGCAACAAGAGAAGCCACCGCAATGAGAAGACTGTGCACCGCGACAAAGAGTAGCCCCCGCTCGCCGCAACTTGAGAAAAGCCCGTGCAGCAACGAAGACCCAACGCAGCCAAAAATAAAATAAATTAAATAAATAAATTTAAAAAAAAAAAAAGAGAGGAACAGCAACAGAGCCTGAGGAAAATGAAGGGTATTTGAAAATTATCTAATTGTAATAGTGTGAAAAGACAGTGAGACTCCTGCAGATATCTCATGCTGGGTAACTAAATGCCCGCGGTACATACTACCTATGGACAAAAACAGTGATGTTCAGCTCATTTCTCCCCTATGATCGAATCTAATCCAAACCCTGCCACTGTCCCCAGAGATCCTTATAATAATAGCTCAGAAGTACCTCTATGTTCTGGCCCCATGATTTGACTTCATCTTCTAGTACTTTCCTCCTCATTTATTCACTTGTGGTCACACAAACCTCTCTGTTACTCCCAAAATCAAGCAGATACATTCCTGTCTCTCAAAGCCTTTGCATGGGCATCCCTTCTTTTTACAGATATTTGAATATCTCCCTCACCTCCTTCAAGTCTTTGCTTAAATGTCACCTTTTCAATGAGGCCGATCTTTTTTTTTTTTTTTTTTTGTGGTACACGGGCCTCTCACCGTTGCGGCCTCTCCCGTTGCGGAGCACAGGCTCCGGATGCGCAGGCTCAGCGGCCATGGCTCACGGGCCCAGCCGCTCTGCGGCATGTGGCATCTTCCCGGACCGGGACACGAACCCGTGTCCCCTGCATCGGCAGGCGGACTCTCAACCACTGCGCCACCAGGGAAGCCCAATGAGGCCCATCTTGATCACACTGTTTATAACTGCACCTGACTCCTCCCCTCATCACTATACTCCTGATCCTCTTATCCTGTTAGATATCTTCCTTCACCATAGAACTCATTACCTTTTGATATATAATGTATTTGTTATTTATTAAATGTAAGCTCTTTGAGAGCAAGGATCCTTCTGGGACACAAGGTAGCTGCTTCCACAGAACAATGAAAGACAATGAATAATGTTGTGATTGCCTCTGATGAAATCAAGGCATGTTTGTCTCCAGGTAAAGAATTAAAGTTTAGACTTCCTGTGATGTACAACTTATCCTTAGAGAACTGAGATTTCTGAAATGTAATGTTAGACTGATTCTGTCAGATGAATCCGTTTCATTCACAGCATTACCAGGTTTGGACACTTTCAGGACTTTCTCTCTGGCATTAGGACATTTCTTCCTTATGTGTCTAGGTGGGGGCTTTTGAAAATTGAGTTAAGTATAATCACCCCAGTTATTTAAAGGCATCTGTTTCTCTCTAGTTCTCAGAAATTAAACTGTTGCTCTCAAAGGAGTTCCACCTCTCTACTCTCTTCTAAAATACCTATTAGAAAAACATTGGATTCTGTATCTACCCAACGTGTCAACACTTTTGTTTTCCACCTGTTTATCCTTGTACTTCATTTTAGGAGAAATTCTTCACTAGATCTTTCAGTACACTAATATGCTCTCCAGCAGTATTTATTCTGCCATTCAGTCAACCCATCTATTGAGTTTTGTTTTGTTTTTAGGATACAATATCCTTATGCATCTCTCTGAGAATCAATCATTTATTTTAAGGCATAACTTAGGAAGACACAATTCTTTCTAGGTATTACAAGCTAGCTAAGGTTAACGCCTTCTTTAACCAACCCAAGGGTCCACATTCACTGCTCAATCCAAGCAGACAACTTCGTGCTTGCTGCTTAGTACAATGCAGGGGGCAGAGTGCTGAAATCACTATTAGTATCTGCTGCTTCCAAGCTTAAAGCCTGTGTGGTCATTTCCCATGACATTGGTCTGCTTCTTCAAACTGATCCTATCTGCTTTCTCAATTTTTCAGAAACTCCACTTAATTTCCAGTCTAGCAAGGGCACCTATTTTTGTACTCTAGCGTTCTGTTTTGTTTTTTTTAATTTTTTTTGTGGCATGCGGGATCCCAGTTCCCTGACTAGAGATGGAACCCAGGCTGCCTGCATTGGGAGCTCAGTCTTAACCACTGGACCGCCACGTAAGTCCTGTTATTTTTTTATACTAAGACATTGCTTTTTTTCTTTTTTTCAAAGGGGTGGTGGTAGAATAAGACAAAAAAAACCCCCTAGTGTTATGGAATAATTATAGACTTGCATTTTATAAAACAGCTTCATTAAAGTATAATCCACAGTGTTAGTGTAAAGTTCAATGGTTTTCAGTAAGTTTATAATTGTGCAGCCACCAACACAATCCAGTTTAAAACACTTCTGACACTCCCAAAACTCCCCTGTGCCAGTTTACAATCACTTCCTCTCAGCCCCAGGAAACCACTGACCTACTTTGTGTTTGTTTTTTTTTAATTAATTAATTTATTTGGTTGCACTGGGTCTTCGTTGTGGTTCAAGGGCTCCTTAGCTGCAGCTCGCAGGCTCCTTAGTTGTGGCAGGTAAACTCTTAGCTCCGGCATGCACGTGGGATCTAGTTCCCTGACCAGGGATCAAACCCAGGCCCCCTGCATCAGGAGCACAGAGTCTTACCAATGTGCCACCAGGGAAGTCCCTATCTTTTTCTTAGATATTTCATATAAGTGGAATTAGACATTACATAGTCGTTTTTGTCTTGTTCCTTTCACTTGGCATAATGTTCCTAAGATTCATCATATTGCTGCATGCATCAGTAGTTCTACCTTTTTTATGCTTAGTAGTATACCACAGCCTTTTTATCCATTTGCCACCTGATAGACATCAATTTCCAGTTTCGGGCAATTATGAGCAATTCTGCTCATGAACATTTGTGTACAGGTTTTTGCAGACGTAAGTGTTCATTCTCTGGAGTAAATACCTAGGAGTGAGACTGCTGAGTCATGTGCTAAGTGTTTAACCTATAAGAAATTGTCAAACTGGTTGTCATCCGGCATGTGACACCACATGCCCACCAACAGTGTTTATATGAGAATTCTAGTTTCTCTACATTGTTTTTTTTTTTTTTGAGGTACGCGGGCCTCTCACTGTTGTGGCCTCTCCCGCTGCGGAGCGCAGGCTCCGGACGCGCAGGCTCAGCGGCCATGGCTCACGGGCCCAGCCACTCCGCTGCATGTGGGATCTTCCCGGACCAGGGCACGAACCTGCATCCCCTGCATCGGCAGGCGGACTCTCAACCACTGCGCCACCAGGGAAGCCCAACATTTTTGTCAGAACTTGATATTGTCCACTTCTTTATTTTAGCCATTCTAAGAAGTATGTAATGGTATCTCACTGTGGCTTTAATTTGCACTTTACTGATGACTGCTGAGAGTGTGTACCTTTTCATGTGCTTATCACTCATATCTTAAGGATAATGTATATTAAAATATTTTCTTATTTTTAAATTGGAATATCTATCTTCTTGAGTTGTACGAATTCTTTATATAATCTTATATAATCTGGATATATACAAGCCCCTTGATGATAAATGATTTACAAATGCTTAGAACTGGATTTGGGCCTACCTTCCTAACCTATAGTGTTTCTTCCAGTATCACCGTTGTTGGTCTTACTGAATGTCTCATTTCCTGAGATGATATCCCATATCACCTCTGATTATGTAACTAATTTTACACAAAATAAATGAAGCAATGGGCTCACATCCATAGAATTCACTGACTTTACCATATGGCATCACCTAAAAGTTGCTGGCCTACTGAATACTGTTTTTGTGCCCGGATGGCAAAACACCGTGGGGTTGGTACTATCCTATGGGATGTAGTATATGCCTCAAACTAGAAACAACCCTATGGTGCTGTTTTTCCCACAACCAGAAAACATGAGAGTAGGTACCAGGTAAAGGAAGTAGGAGAGTTTATCTATTACTACCTACTGACACAAAAGCTTTTTTGCTTCTAATTATCACAACTTTGGCCTCTACTAGTTTAGAGGTATTAGGTTCCAAAGGGACACAACAATGATTTTACTGGACTGGAAGATGAGACACTCCTCTGGCCATTTTGGGTTCCTCATGTCACTGAACCAAGAGACAAAGTGGGTAGGGCTATATAAAAAGTAGAATAAAATGACTACTACACAACAGAAACAAGGGGAACTATGTCTGAAAATCAGGTTATAGCCACTGTATTAGTTTCAGAGGGGGGCTATAGCAAATCACCACAAACTTGGTGGCTGAAACCAGATTATTTTTTCTCTCAAAGTTCTGGAGGTCAGAAGTCCAAACCAAGGTGTAGGCATGACCGTGCTTCTTGTGGAGAAGGGGAGATTTGGTTCCTTGCCTCTTCAACCTTCTGCTTTGTGAGTGTATACTCCAGTCTCTGTCTTCTGTCTTCATATGGCTTTCACCTCTTCTCTCTGTGTATCTCTCCTCTGTGCATCTCTTTATAAGGGCACTTATCATTAGACTTAGGGTCCATGCAGATAATCCAGGTTGATCTTGTCTCAAGATCCTTAATTATATATAAAAAGACCCTTTTCATAAAGTCAATTCACAGGGATTAGGACACGGAAACACCTTTTTGGGGGGCCAGCATTCAATCCACTATAAGCACCATTCAGTATTTCCATATCCACAGATTAAAAGCTCATAGCCAACTAGAGAAATCTAACACAGGCAAGACTACAAAGAGCTCAGACTCTTCAGGAATGAAGGTCTGGGTTACTTCATCAGGTAAATAACCAGCTGAAGTGCTGGATGAGAAAACAGAGAATATGGAATGGGTAGTTATAAGCTGTAGACACATGCTTCTTCCTTCCCCCATGCACTGGGTTGGCCAAAAAGTTCATTCGGTTTTAAGTAGCACTAAAAGACACCTTTTTCATTTTCACCAAGAATTTTATTGAACAATGTATTCACTAACGCAATGAACTTTTTGGCCAACCCAATACATATTTGTAAATATTTCTAAATTTGTGAAAAATTACCAATTTATATTTCCTTTCATTCCTCTATTTCATATAAGGTATGTTGTTGGTGGTTAATCTTATCATTTATTCTTTAGCTTGCAGAATATAAAAGGGAGATTATGACTAAACTGACTGAACTAAACATGAATGATCATCATCCAGAAATGGATACACTGACTGATGGGACTTTGGGTTTTCCAAGTTTAGGGAAAGGATAAATGCTGCATCTAGTGGTACATGAGCTAGCTGCATCATGTTAGGCAGAAACATGATACTATTGCTACTGTTGTTGCTGACGTATGAATGCATATGACAAGGGGGGCAAACTATACTGTATTTATTGTCTGTTAATGCATCATTTCCATTCATTCTTACACTCTCTTCTATGAAAAGAGAAGATTTCATTTTCCAGGATCGCTTGCCAGTAGTGCTCCAGCTCAGTCACTGCCAATGATATATGCAATATACGGAAGGCACAAGAGAAAGAGAAACTTCCCCCACGTCCTCTGGTGGCAGTTGCGGCAGGACTGAGGCCTCCACAGATGGCACAAGTAGGGTTTTGCCACCACTTCCAAGCATCTTCCCAAGAATCCCTCATTCGGTGCCACAGGCAGCTAACATCTTTAACAGCAGCATCCTCAGGATAACCCACCAGGGTCCTGAGATTAGCGGCTTATCAAGTCTATCAAGTTTCTGAGCATTCTCCTGAGATTGCCAGTGGTAAGCAACATAGGTAATTTCCAGAAGCTTCGTGCAATTAAAAACTTCTTTTTAGCTTTGAAACAATCTCAAACTTACAGGAAAACTCCAGTACAATACGAGGAAATTTTCTTTTCCTAGACCATTTCAGAGTAAGTTGCTAAACACACGAGGACTTTTTCCTACACATTTAACACAAATGATAAAAATGTGGAAATTAACATCGATGTAATACTAGCACCTAATCCTCAGACTCCATCAAGTTTTTCTAACTGATCCAATAATCTTGTTTATAGCCCGAAGATCCAGTTCAGAATCACTTGTTGGGACTTCCCTAGCGATCCAGTGGTTAAGACTCCACGCTTCCATTGCAGGGGGTGCGGATTCGATCCCTGGTCCGGGAACTAGGATGCCACATGCCGCTCAGCCGAAAAAACAAACAAAAAACAAAAACAAGCAAGAATCACTTGTTGCATGTAACTTCATATTTCCTTTAAGGTGGCACAGTTCCTCAGTCTTGACTTTCATGATCTTGACAATTTTGAAGGTTACAAGCCAGTTGTTTTATAAAATGTCCCCCAATTTGGGTCTGCCTGGCTTTCCTCATTTGAAACTCAGGTTATGCACTGTCTACCAAACAAGTGATGCTGTGTTCTTCTCACTGTATCCTATCCTAGCACATGATTTTGATATATTCCACTGCTACTGATGTTCACTTTAATGACTTCATTGAGTTGGTGCCAGACTCTTCTTGCTTAGTCTTTTCTCTTCAAAATTAATACGTATTTTGTGGGGAATAAGCTGGAACTATGTTAATATTCCATTCCGCATCAGTCTTTCAATTTATTCAGTTATTTATAACAGTATGAACACAATATCTCCTATTTTGTTTAATGCATTATAATACCATTATAATTTATTGTGAAGCATAAATTGTCCCAAATTTGGCAAGTAAAAGTCCCTTCAAGCTGGCTTCTGTGTACTTTTGACATTTCCCCATCATTCTTCAAAAACTTCTTTAATTTCTGGAACAGTAAGAAATTCCAAGCTCATCTTGTAATTCCCCTGCCCCAGCCCTGAAAGCAGCCATTTCTCCAAGGAGGGCTGGTTCCTTTTACTAGAGAAAGATGTTTAGAAGCCAAGATCCGAAGAGAGCTAGGTATGCTCAATCCTACTGTAGTTATTACTGCTTCCAGGCCTTTTCAGTGACAGAGTTAGGAAATTAACTTAGGTACATCACTTATTTCTATATATGTGTACATATACACACATTTATACCTCTATATGTATATATGTATCTAACACAGTGAGTTCACAAAGATGCCTACAATTTTAATCCAATAACAAAGAGTCCATTTTAGTTTCCTCTCTTTCAATATCTGTAACTCCCTTATCTGACAATAAGAAATCTGGCTCTCATTACACTCATATTATCTGATCAATCCTACACATGGAATCAATCCCTCAATTTTACCACCACCACTAAGCTGTGCCGCCTCACACAGCAATCTCCAGCCAACACGGGCATCCACTGTTACGTTGCCTGGGCTCCAACATCCTTGACCAGGCCCACACCACTACACAGAAGCTTTCTTTACCTTGTCTGGGCTCTGAGACCCCACTCTGAGCTGCTGTGCCCACTCCTACCTCCAGTATGGCAGCCTTCCAGATTTCCTGAAAGTCAGCTATGGTCTTCTTGATTTTCACTGCCCAGTCTTTTTAGTAGCTATTTAAGTCTTTCATTGCCTGTATTCCTATTCTACTCAAAATACTTAGAATGGCTTCTGTTGATCAAACCCTAATGTATGGGACTTCCCTGGTGGTCCAGTGGTTAAGAACCCATGCTCCCAATACAGCAGGGCCGGGTTCAATCCCTGGTCAGGGAACTAGATCCCACATGCATGCCGCAACTAAGAGCTCATATGCCGCAGCTAAAGATCCTGCACGCAGCAATGAAGGTCCTGTGTGCCACAACTAAGATCCAGCGCAGCCAAATAAATAAATAAATATTGGGAAAAAAACCCTAATGGATATAGTCATTAGCCATTTATTTAAGCATTCGTGGAATGAACTACTTTTACTATTCAACTGAAATTTGCCTCCTTATATTTAGAAAGCAAATGAGGCTCAAGCACAGTAAATCAATCCACACCTGTAATATCTTCCTGTGTATGTGAAAATCGCTTCACTTTAGGCAAAGGCACACACACACACACACACACAAAACACCCCTAAATCTATGAAAAGAAGCCTGTGGCCACAACATGGAATGTACTGTTCATCTATAATATCTGCTCAATTAACTTCTCCCCTTCTTTTACTAGAAGAATCTCAATCTTCCCTTATAGAATTATCCCTCCACCAATATAATTTCAATAGAAATATCAATGAACATGCCTCTCAGGTGACTCAAACTCTAGTAGTATTCTCTATTAGGAACCCGAATAATAAATAAATGGTTGGAGCTGTATTACTGACAGCAGCACTTACTTCTTGCTACCTAGACAAATGGAACTATACTAGTCTTTGTCCAATAAAACCTGGTTATTCAGCTCTTCCTATTGATTCTGTGATCAGACTTTCTGTTGCTTGCAATCAACAAATGCCTCATAACATACTCACTTTGTGGGAACTAGGTATAAGTATAGAGAGTCCCCCCAAACAATATTATACTTCACAAAGGGGTGGAAGTAAAGAATGCAATCTGAGTAGATGCTTTCAGAAAAACCACTAACTTAAGGAAACTTATAATTTACCATTTCAATAAAGAGATTTCTTGCCAGTGCCAATACATAAAACAAAATTTATTACCAATCCATGAAAACAAAAACCCCCAAGAGAAGAACTTAACTCACTAGAACTATAGTCACCTGACTGGGGTCTCTCACTGTTATGAGCCCATGAGACTTAAAATGTATTACAACTCTTTCGTCCAATCATTTCACTAACATCGTTCCTCTAATTGTCAGTTCTTTATCTTTATTCTAGATCATTTTGATAATTTGAAAAGCATCATTTTTTTACCCGAATAAAAATTTCCAATTCAATTTTTCTTCTTTTCTCAATTTTCTCCGCCTCAATCTGGCAAGTGTGACAAATGTACAGATGGTTGACGGCTGGTCCTCCTCCATACCTAATGCATGAAGAATTTAATAAGTATGATAATCTGGAAGTAAGCTGATGTTCTAGGAAATGTGTCCAAGTTTTAGTAAAATGTAAAAACTAAATTATCGTAAGGGCCTGATTTTATGTTTTTCAGGGTCGCTGATTTTATCAGTTTATTGACTTACTGATTCATCTGTATTTCAACTTTCCCTTACAGCTACTTTTGTTACAAAATATGTTTGTTGCAACAACATAAGTAAAAGAAGTGGCTGTCAAAAGTTAGCATACAACATATAAATCTTAAGTTATACACAGCCACAGTTTTAATCAAGTTTTAATTAGAAGGAGGCTTCCTCTGGCCACTAAGAATTCATAGAATGAATTATTTTCAATATTTAAGAAAAAATATTTAAGAAAAATGTCACGGCATACTTTTAGAGATACAGATTATCAGAACATAAAACTTAGAATTAATTATCTAGACTAGGGCCACACTAGCCACAAAAGTCTCTCTACTCACACTTCAGAGTGAATAAATGAAGGAAGAAGGGAATATTCCACATAAGCAACATACAGCACAGGGAGCATATACAAAATAATCCAATCTCCTTTTAACGAATTTCACAAACTGATTTCCACAATACCATATTGTCTGATTTAAAAAAACAAACCTGCTATATAGGTTATCCCAAATGTTCTGAGGCAGCATCAATACCAGGTCTTCAATATAACTAGCTTTTCGTGGAGGAACACCTAAAAAAGTTTAAATGGGTCTGTCTCATTCTTAAATTCCGTTATATTACTTTTAACTGATTAATCACTGGTATTTTTTCCAATCATTATTCTTAAAACCTCTCCCCAAAAGGTTAAAAATTAAGTATATGTTCCTAAAGATGAACATATTTCTTGAAATAGAGAAAAATAAGTTAACCAAGATGTTCAAGTACTTAACTTACATAAATCTTTACTAAGCCTTGACTGTGTATTGGGGCAAGCCAGAGATAAATCAGAGACAATCTTTCCTTCATGGAGCTTATGAGCTAGCAGTAGAAATGAAGAATTTATATGAATAACCATAATAAAAGGCAGGCACAGATAAATGCCATAAAAGGATTATAGGGAGATTTGGAACCGGAAGAGACTTAAGTTAGTAGCTCAAGTAGGGAAATAATAAGAGAAAAATTCACATACAGAAATATTTTCAAAAAAAAAAAAAAAAAGAAAGAAATATTTTCAAGTTTTAGATTTCTAAATCCAATATAGGACATTTCTACTATCTCTTGTGGTTTCACTGCAAAAATAATTAATTAATGAGAATATCAAGTCTTCAACCATGAAATTTAATTAAGGTGTCACACTAAGGTTGTCATAGAAACAAGCACTAACACAGTCACAAAGGCATAAATTACATTTAGCAAATGACTGCATGAGGTTTTTTTACTAAACTCTGAGTACATTTTTATAGTTAGGAAAAGAGCCAGCTATTCATTTAGACAAAAGGGATAAGAGCCACGGATACAGTTGGAGCTGCATGTCTCTCAGCTGAGAAAAATGATGGGGAATAGAAGTGTTCACTGCACCATAATTACCTGTTTATGCATCTGTCTTTACTATGAGATTAAAGCTATGCAAATAGAAATAGTGTTTCTGGTACTTTCAGGCTCTAGCACAGGGTTTGGAACAGGTACTCAGTAAATATCTGTTCTATGAGAAGGCTACAGATTGCCTATAATTAGAAGAAAAAGCTAATTTCTGAAACCATAGCAAAATAAACACATTTAAGTTGGAATGTAGATGGGGAAATGGAAAATAAATGGAAGAGGAAAATTCTTGGCTCTTTCCCTATTTGTAAATTATTTAACAGCAAATCCCTACCACTACTTTCCATTACAGAGTTTCTTACCTCCATGAATACAGAGAAAATCATTATTTGAAATAGGGCCAGGTTCAGCAAAGGTCTTAAATTTATTTAGCCACTGTCGAGAAATATAAAACTGAAGGAGACTTGGTTCCATTATGTTCAACAAATTTGATATCCTCCGCCTCTCTTTTTGTGCTTCTTCACTGCTCTTCCTATTAAGGGACAGTGATTCATTAAATTCAACATGCATTTTACTCCATTAGATTAGTAAGTGGATTTTTCCGCTCACTTATTAGACTTAGCACACACATTAACACAGTCATCCCTCTATATCCGTGGGGGATTGGTTCCAGGACCCTTGCAAATACCAAAATCTGTGGATGCTTAAGTCCCTTATATAAAATGGTGTAGCATTTGCATATAAGCTATGCACAGCCTCTCATATACTTTAAATCATCTCTAGATTACTTATAATACCTAAAAAATGTAACTGCTATGCAAACACTGGTAAATACAGCATAAGTGGTATGTAGATAGTACTGGTGTGCAATTTTAAGTTTTGCTTTTTGGAACTTTCTGGAATCTTTTCCCCCCCAATATTTTCAATATGGTTGAATCCTCGGATGTGGAACCAATGGATATGGAGGGTGGACTGTACTGTGAATCTTGTTAGGTCTTGAAAATTATTCATGAGAAATATACTTTGTTCCACCCTGCCCCCACTACATTACACACTCTAGGGGTGATACTATATCTTCACTACTAGTATCCACATAACTATTGCTATAGAACAGACGTTCAAATGATTGTTAATAAGATCTAAACAGTTAATCTGCTTTCCTGTTTTAGTAGTTATTACAATCTTTTAGAAGATACTAAAAGGTACCAAGGATTTATTTTTATATTAATACTTTTTTTTTTTAAATTTTTATTTTGGCCATGCCGCGTGGCATGCAGAACTTCCCTGACCAGGGATTGAACCCATGCCCTCTGTATTGGAAGCGCGGAGTCTTAACCACTGGACCACCAGGGAAGTCCAATACCTCCTTTATTAGTTATGTTAGGAGACAATTCCTACTGTCAGTGCCTAATTTTTAAAATTAAAACCAGTCTTTCTAAAACAAAATATATTCCTTTGCCCTTCAACTAAATGACTTACCATTCTCTTAACAAAAGATCATTCTGCATGCAACCTTTCACTTTTACTCACATAATGAAATGAGAGTAAAGCAATTTCTAATCTTTACTCAGAAATCCACTTTGAAAGTCTTAGAAGTCACTGTTAACCTCAACATGAGATGTTCTGTCATATTTGTCAAAACAGCCTATCCAGGAGAGTTATTTCCTCACCTGTAGAAGAGAACATAAGCTTCTGCATTTTGTACAGTAGATTCTGAAACTTCAGTGACACTTTGGTCATCAAATTCATACCAGAGATTATTTAAATTGTTTCGGCAGTAGGCAATATAGTGTCCACCTGAATTTAAGCAGAAAAAATTTAAATAATTTCAGTAATAAAAAGATATAGCAAGAACTATCTTCGTATTCTTTTCCAGTAGATACCCTTACCACCACCACTTGAGGAAATGAAAATCAGGACAGAGAACGTAATCTTAAAAACCCAGTGTAAAAATAATCATGTTTAAGTCCTTATTATTTATCTTCACATAAAACATAATTTCCAATATTTTAAACTTCAGAGTAAAATTATTCAATTTCCTAAAATTTCTGACATGTTTTTAATAACCAAAATAAATTAATAAAAATCTACTTTTATACTTTTTTCTTTTGTTCAGTCAGGTCTTGTTTAAGAGATCAATTCAGATGTTTGTTTTCTTTAAAATCTAAAAACATATGTCAAACTTGGATACTTACTACTTGCAGTTCCATGGTGACAAATGACTGACAGAAGATCATAGGTAACAATTTGAGCTGGACTATCTTTAGCAAGAAATGGCTGAAGATCCAGGCCTTCCAGTGGAAATGAAACATGGGTACTAATTTTGGTGGAAAACATCAGTTCATGTCTGAATCTTTTAAGATGGATGCACAAAATCTTTTTAAAAGAGAAACGTAGGATTATTTAAAATTCTACTGTTTCATATGCTACATAAAAGAGTCTATTAAATATACATATTGTCAAGATTAAACATTACCCTGCAATTCTGATAACCTGATTCCAGAGACGTTAAAATGTGGAAATGATGAAACATGGTACTTCCTAAGTTCATAGCTACTGGCTTCTCCAATTTTACACTTTATGCCTGCAAGACCCTACAGTATCTGATTAAACTGTGTTCAACACAGTTTTACTGCTAAGGGCACTTACTTGGTATGCAACTCAATATTTAAAAAATGGATAATCTTAATAGGGTATACACAGTCACTGGTCAATAGAACCATTCCATTCTTCGACCAAAGCTAAAGAATTTACTACACTGTGTTATATTAATACCTTACCTATCACATAAAATAAATTAAATTGTGATAAAGCCCATACCTCAGGAAACTTTTGTACTTTACAAAACTTTACTCCATTCCTCAATCTAAGGGGTGAAAAGAGAAAACCAATTTTAATAAACCTGTTTCCCATACAAATCTACAAAACCTTTAGTATTTTCAAATATACAGCAAAATCTTTTAGAAAATGCAGAAATAAAGGTATCAGACTAAAAATGCTTACTACTGAATTATACACTACCAATTAAAAAAATACTAATAAAACACTGGAACCCCTTATTGTAAAAAAATTACTTAAATTAAGACATCAGTAATAAAAATTTAGAGTTGTATAATTCTTTGATGAAAATCTTCTACTATCTATGGCCTGGCTATGCCTTTATAACATTCAGGTATCACGTAAAACTGGGTAAAATAAAATCCCAATTTTATAGAATTGGTTGGTCAGGTCAATATATTACAACCTTTATTCCTAAATGTGAAAACAAATAACTTAAAATAGAGAGGTTATTATTAATAATCAAAAAAAATTTTTTTTCGGCCACACCACGCGGCTTGTAGGATCTTAGTTCCCCAACCAGCGATCGAACCTGGGCCCTCGGCAGTGAAAGCGCAAAGTCCTAACCACTGGACTGCCAGGGAATTCCCAATAATCAATATTAATTTATACTTGACAGATCTCTACTCTGGATTCTGGGGTAGATGCAAGTTCTTTTTCATCTTCACTATTATCTTTTTCCTAGTTGGCACTGTTTTTCCAAGAAAGATTCCTCCTCTGGGCCAACTCAGTCTTCAGCTATCAGCTGTGGCTTCAAGGACAAACTGATAATAAATACTTTCCAATTCACTAGAGGTGTATTTTTTTCTAGAAAGTGCAAAGCAGCTTTTCTTCCTTATTGACCTAACAATATACTATTCCTTTTTGTAATGAAGAAGACCAACAGCTGCAGATCAACATTTCCCTGGGTTTTTGACAAAAGTCAGAAGTTTGTATTATGAAGACTCTATTAATAGATCTTATTCGGAGGCCATTATTTTTCTATCAGAGAGATTCAGAAAAATTTTCCAGTTCACTCTACCTCAGACATATTTGCTTTCAATTCTCCATTTACTTTTTTTTTCTAACTCATCAACAAGAAGGCTTAAAAGCCTAAACTTATTACAAGACAGAAAAAGGCAGCTAGTAGTAGATATAAAGAAATAAAATCATACTTTTCTTAACTGTCTTCTTTATTCGGCCCTCATACAGCAGGTAACATTAGAGATGGTATAACCTTTCTGAATTTTACACAAACTTGAAACTATGTACCTTTACAGTCACTTTCACTTCCTAAATCTAGCCTGTTAAGGTGGTAAGCCAGAAAAGAATATTGCGTTATTTATGATGACAGAATTAACCTATGTAATAAAAATATATGTTATATATCCTAGTATATATTTATAACATATTTGGAAAATGTTTTATGCAAAATTACATACTTATTTTATATCTTAAAATACACTGTCACATCTTAGCTAAGCTGATTAAATTTGTTAAATTTTTAACCTCAGATTTGTTTTGCAGAACAACCAGTCATTTTTTTACTAGGACAAAGCTTACTGGCCTTTATATTTTTCTAAATAAAACGGAAAATTAACCCTACATGGCCAATTCAAATTACCAATAAAAATACCATTTAAAATACAAAACATGCAATTGAAAGCATTGCCAATGACACTTACTTTTTGCATTTTTCACAACTGTACATATTGTCACCTGAAAACAGAACAGATCTGGTCATTCCTCTCAAACTAAAAGCAAGTTATTTTCTTTTGGTTCTGCAATTCTTTGAGCTTGCAATGCTGAACCAGTAGAACAGTAACACAAGGCTCACATTTTTTAGCCTCTGCTCGAGTCAGCACGTTTACCACACCTACAACACCCTTTATCTGCTCTTTTTTCAACCTTGAAGGCGTATCTCAAATAACATCTGTACACTTATTCACTCAACAAAATTTACTGACTGCTTGTTATATGTCCAAGCAAGGTGCTGGACACACAAAAATAGTGAAGGCTTGGATCTTAAATACTATGGAGAAATTCAGACTAATCCAGATATACAAGTAAGTTTTTTGTATTTTGGTTGAATTTTCTCTTTTTTCAATCCCAGAGAAGATTTTAGACACTTCAAATACCATATTGTCTAGTACTATAGGAATCTGTATCAATTATTTCAGGATATTATTTATAGTGTTTATGTTGTCATGGTAGATACTGGCACTATGGCAATATGGGCAAGTACTATTTGAGCTGCCTCAAAATTCAGCTTTGGGCTTCCCTGGTGGCGCAGTGGTTAAGTATCCGCCCGCCAATGCAGCGGACACTGGTTCGAGCCCTGGTCCAGGAAGATCCCACATGCCGCAGAGCAACTAAGCCCGTGCGCCACAACTACTAAGCCTGCATGCGCTCTAGAGCCTGCAAGCCACAACTACTGAGTGCACATGCCACAACTGCTGAAGCTCTCACGCCTACAGCCCGTGCTCCGCAACAAGAGAAGACACCACAGTGAGAAGCCCCCACACCGCAAAGAAGAGCAACCCCCTCTCGAGGCAACTAGAGAAAGCCCACACACAGCAAGGAAGACCCAACACAGCCAAAAATAAATTTTTAAAAAAACTCAGCTTTTATGAATACATTCTATATTTTGTCCCACTAGTATTTTAGATCACTCACAACAGTTTAGCCATAGATGAAAACTATTTCGTATTTCTTACCTTTTAGTTCATCTCTGGCAAAGAAGGCAGCAAGACAATCTTGCAAGGTTACTATTGGACCCCAAAACCAGCTAGGGACACATGAGACAACAAACCTGAAACATTATTGATAGAAAAAAGAAAGGAAATGTTCTGCCAGTACAGCAGAAACAGCAGTTTTAACAATCAACTAATACAAAGAAAACACATACATACCTCTTCACATATTCCATGAAAAAAGCTATCCACCCTTGTGGAGCATATGCTTCGCCACATGATCCTGCTTTGACTATAGATGTTGGATGACTTGATGAATGCAGCTTAGCAAGGTCTTCCTTGCCAGGAATCGGCAAGGACAGATCTTGAAAGGTCTCGAGGGTTACAGACACCTAAAATTGTTTTGTGTTTTAACAATGGGATGAAAATAATCCAGCACAAACATTTGAGGATAGATTTTAGACGGCAAAGATCAAAGCAAATTATAATAAGAAAAAAACAAACTGCTTTTTATATAGTAAAAAAAGCTAAAATAGTAATAACGAAAGCAAAATTGCTTTGTACCAGGTGCTGTTCTAAATTTAATCTTCACATAAACCTTATGAGGTAACTACTAACATCCCCATTAGTCAAGGACATTGCAGTAAAGAGAAGTATCTCACACACAGCCACTGTAGCCTGAGTTCCAGACTGTTAAGCACTACTGCATTTATTTTTGAAAATGACCTCTAGTGATAGTTTTTAAATGTAGCTTAAAAAACAAGATGTGAAACCTAAACAGCTGAAAACATTTCAGGATAATTCCATTTAAATATCTGGTACCAAAATAGCCTACATTAAGATAACCCTATTGAAAACCCTTAGATTTGACTTAATTCTAACACAATAACTGAAAACTTACTTTGGGGTTTTTTTTGGGTTTTTTTTGAGATAGTTCATTTTACATTCATCTTAATTATATTCATCACTGCACTGAAGTAAAACTGTTCTTAAGAAAACCTCTAGGAAACTCAGGAATTTAGAGGTATTATTAAAAATCTCATGATGATTTTAATTCATGTTCTTGTTTATGAACCTGATACTACTTTTATTATCTGAATCCAAACTTAACATGGGAAAATATTTATAAGCCATACAACCAAGTGGAGAAGATACATACATAGCCTTGTGCCTGTGAATAACAACAGTTTCCTACTAATTTCATCAGCCTTGGAAGAATATGCATGTGTTACAAATTCTCGTTGCTGAGCAACATATCTCCTTTGTATGTGACCAGAGATGAAGAACTGAGTTAATTCTTCCTGCTAAATGCATGCCTGTTCAGTGACAGGTCAAGACCCATCCTTAAATCAGTATGTTACTACTGCTTCCAAAAAACAAGTTCTACTCCTAGAATCAATTTATATTTCTTCAAACACAAGAAATACATGTATAATCATCAACAACAAGGAAAAGACATTAAACTTTCACACCATTTTGTCAGGTTTTTTTTTAAAAGAGAGCATTTGACAGAAATTTCCTGTGTATTATAATTCTTTCATACTCACCCTATCACAAGTCAGACACTGCACTGAACTAATGATTGTTCCATCAAATATGTCTGAAATAACACTCCGGTATTTCTTGTGCTGTTTTTTTCTCTTTGGAGATGATGCAGACTGAGCTAGGATTGAAAAACAAGCATAGACATTTTTTAGAAATCAAAGTAGTTCCTTTAGCATTTTTTTCTGAAATCTTTTAACAGCAAAATTACTATGCTGAAGAAATTTGTCAAAATACCATTCAAAAGCATTACCTAAAGAAAACACACACACACAAAAAAAAAAACCTCAAAGAGAAACGATGATGAAATAGAAAGTATTCAGCTTCCCATCTTGACTTCAACCAGAATAGTTTTGCTTTTACTTATTTGTTTTTGCTCCCAAGTAAGGCTTTATTTGAAGAAAGGATTCTATTAAGCTTTGAGAGTTCTTTATATATTTTATATACAAGTCCTTTGTCAGCTATGCGATTTGCAAATATTTTCTTCCAATCTTATCTTTTCATTCTCTTACTGGTGTCTTTTGTCAAGAAAGATTTTAATTTTTTTTCTTTTACGGATCATGCTTTTGATGTCTTTGATGTTTTTAAAGAATTCTAACACAAGGTCATGAAAACTATTATAAGAGTTTTACAGTTTTACATTTTCTAATACTGGAACTCTCATACATAGCTGGTCGGAAAGCAAAATGATACAGCCACTCCGAAAAACAATTTCATACAACATTAAGCATAAAACTAACATAAAACCCAATAACCCCACATCCAGGTGTTTACCCTAAACAAATGAAAATTTATGTTCATACAGAAACCAGTACATAAATGTTTATAGCAACATTATTCATAATTGCCAAAAACTGGAAACAAATTCAAGTATTTGTCCGTGAATGAATAAACAGTAGTACAGTCACACAATGAAATACTACTCAGTAATAAAAAAGAACTATTCAGACCTGCGACATGACTGTATCTCAGATTCATTACGCTAAGTGAAAGCAGCCTGTTTCAAAAGACTACGTCTGTATAATTCTCTTTATATGACATTCTGCAAAAGGAAAAACAATAGGAATAGAGAACAGATTCACAGGGCTGGGGCTTTGGGAGGAGTAGTGGGAGGGTCTGATAGTATAAGGGAATTCTTTGGGGTGCTGGAGCTGTTCTATATTCTGTTTGTGGTGATGGTAACAATCTGTGCACATGTTGAAACTCAGACCCCTACACCAAAAGAGTGAATTCTGTTGTATGTAAATTTGTGCCACACACACACACAAATTTTAAATCATGGTTGTGTAAAACTATGCTGTCAATTTAAAAAGCTTGAATAATATTTCATAATTAACACTTTAAACTATCAAAGCAAAGGAACCTGAATAACTGAAACTTCTACCTTTTTTGTGTGTAGGTGCCAATCCTGGCCACAAAGTGCCTGATTTCGGAGGGCTTGCTGATAAACGTGGGTTAACACCTTCACTTGATGGGAGGGTCTGTGATGTAGACAGCTCATTCAAATGGACATCAGTAATATATTCTGTAATATTTAAAATTTGTATTATTAAATAGTAAAATTATTCCACCTGTCAAATAAAGCTTTCTTCATCTGAGATTTTGAACACAACTCACATTAATAAATGTCAGGTAAAACACCTGATAGACATTAGGCTTGCTAAGCAAACTAACAGTGATTTTCCCCCTAGGAATCTAATTAACGTTTATAACACGTTACTGTTGTAGGCAATCCAGAAACTGTGCAAATATAAGTGTGGAAATATAAAGCCAAAGAGGATCATATTTGTCCTTAGTATTTAAAAAACAAAAGCAATTTAGGGCAGTTTTTTAGAAAGCTTTAAAACTATATGGGAGAAAAAGAGATTATCCTCCCAAACTGACATAGTAAGCAAAATCTAACAAGAAATTTAGGCATAAGGTAATTATAAATTATTTTACTCTGTTATAAAAGGAAATAAAACCCTCTGTCAGAAAAAAACACCTTTTTTGGAATTAAATTATGAATCAAGAAAATATAAGCTCTATGAGAGCTATCTTGATTTGCTGTTGGATTCCTAGTACATAACATATATTCCAGGGCAAGAGACTGCTCAAAAAGTATTTGAGTGAAGAAAAGAGAATTGTACATAACAGACCCTGAAACAGAATGATTTCAGGGATTTTTCCAGATAATGCAAAATAAATGACTTTCATTACTTTCACAGAGGCATTTCTCATTATCCCAACCATGACTAAAAGCAGACTGCATAATATTGGGGGAAGAAAGAGGAGGAGACTCGCTCTAGCCTTTCAGAAGGGAATAAAGTTAATATCATCTAGGTCAGGGATTGGCAAATGATTCCTGTAACAGACCAGATAGTAAATATGTTGGGTTTTGCATGTCATACACGGTCTTTGTTACATTTTTCAATCAGAAAATGTAAAACCTCAGATCCCTGATCCAGGTCATCAATTAGTTACTAATTGTAAGCATAAACTTGCTATGGAGCAATAAAGAACCAGTAGGTCAAGTAATCAGGCTTAATCAGGCTTTTGATGAGGAAAGGCTAGATAGCAGACGGCTAAGTCTTTCAATACTGAAATTTCACATATCTATTGACTAAGCAACTTCTAACCACATCTAAACTTCTAAACATAACATCAGTATAATCAAGGAGCCTAACATGTTCTCCTGACTAGAAGGCATTTATGCACTGCACATGGGTGAACCACAAGTATTCCTGTGGTTAAGGAAATATCCTTCTCCTCCAGAAAAAATGTGGGGTTCAAAAACATAAGTAAATTGTTTAGTAGTTCCTACTCTTCAGTAATTACAAAAGATACATTTTTTATGTTCCTTGTCTGCCACTTACTTTAAGGTCAGAGAATCTGAACCTCTGATGGTTTAATTTTATGTGCTTTGGAGAATTAAATACCACATTAAGCTAACACAAGTTAACCCTAGAAGAAATAAATATAAAATGCAAAGCAACCTAGCTCAACTATTTTTCATTTGGCCACTTGCTCTTTCCCACAGGAACAATGACATGTATAACCGTATAATCTATCGTAACAGGGTTCATTATAGTTAATTAAACTCCTATGCCAAACATACACCAAGTATTTCATAGCTGATATGACTCCAATGACAGCAATCTAAATCTAACAGTCTACAATTTGGATTATTTTGCTATTTTGCAGATCTCAACCGAATCTAGTTTAAATGACATTAACTTAACACTCACATGCAAATAGTACTAAACTCTACTAGTCAGAAAGCCCAAAAGTAACATCTATTTAATACCCTCTTTCTTTCAATTAGTATGGTTGAATTATAATGTCATATACTACACACAAAATATTAAGCTAAAGCTATTAATTATTCTATTTTATTTTTATTATGCTAAATATAAACTGTGAACATTAACATGTAAATTAGAAATGTATTCTAAAGTCACATGTCAGGCTAATTCCGCTCTCCCCCAAATCAGAAAATGGTAAAATTACAAATATCATCTTAAATATAAACATATCTTGGGGCTTCCCTGGTGGCGCAGTGGTTGAGAGTCTACCTGCCGATGCAGGGGACATGGGTTTGTGCCCTGGTCCGGGAAGATCCCACATGCCGCGGACTGGCTGGGCCCCTGAGCCATGGCCGCTGAGCCCACGCATCCAGAGCCTGTGCTCCGTAACGGGAGAGGCCACAACAGTGAGAGGCCCGCATACCACCCACCCACACACACACACCCACACCCACACAAAATTATATATATATGTGTGTGTGTGTGTATATATATATATAAACACATTTTGCACCCTTTGTCTAAAAATGAAACACTATCATTTGAAAATTATAAAAATTGTCACCTGAAGCTCTGCTGTGTATTTGCACTTTGACAGTTTCCTGATTGTTGAAGTCAACTGTTTCAGACACAGAGTCTCTATCTAATTCTCCTTCAGAATTCGCTTTATTAATCTTATTGCACATCTTCTCTTTTTGCCAATCTTTTGACATTTCGGAATTGTTTTCATCATCCTGAATTAACATTGTTGTTTCATTATTATCTTCAGAAAAGCTTCTAGACCCATTTTCATTTTCGGCTTTATCACTGCTGCTACAAGATTCACAAGACTGAAAATCTGCATCTGACTGGCTCTTGTCTTCCTCCATGGTCTCCTCAGTCATTATAGTTTGAGGATCCTCTTCTACTTCCATGACCTGTTCTTTCAGTTCTTCATGAAGCAGATCCATTAAACATCGAAGGAATTCTTGAGCATCCTAATATATAAGCAACATAGATATTACCATTTCATTAAAAACACATGTATGTAGAAATGAGAAAATATACAAAATGTGGTTAGCAACTGATTTCTAAATGTGTAGCTTTATACTAAGGAAATACAACTTTGTAGACACAAGGCATTGGAGGGATAGGAAGCACTAAGTTCTAAAAAGTTATGTAAATAAAACAAAAGTAATTAAAAAACTGAACATGTATTTCAATTAAAACTAAAAAAAACAATAAACAACAGCAACAAAAAACTGAAGATGATCTGGAGGTCAGCTTTAGTACTGCTGCTATTTTAAAAAACTTGAGTAAGGATTTGCCTCATCTGACAATAACAACTGAGAGAGATATCCTAAATTCAAGTATAAGTTTGGCTTAAAACTAAAGCTTTATCCAATTTTGCACTGTATCTCAAAAATCCTTGATCAACCTAGAATGTTTATTGAAAATACAAATTCGTAGGCCCCAACTTATGTCTACCAAGTCTCTGTGATCCAGGAATTTGCAACAGAAAAAGTTAACAGAGAACAGGTATTGTTTTGAAAAAGAAACACATGTGAGGACCAGGTATTAACATGAAAAAACATTATATAAAGTACAATAATTGAAACTGCCATTGGTGTCAATCCAAAAAATTACAGGTCGATGAAACAGCTTAGAAAGCCCAGAAACAGACCTTATTATACATTAATGTAAGCATCAAATTAATAAAGAAGAAACTTTTAAAACCAGATAAGAAAATTCTTAAATCTGTACTTTCATACAATTTGTTAGCTGTTTGCGGAAAATTAAATTTGGATTATATTGTAATGTGAAATAAATGACACATGTCTAAAGAATTTTTTTTTTATTAAATCAGAAAATACAGGTAAAATTTATCTCTGGATGTGGAACTTTTCAAAGCTAAAAGCACTAGAATATACTGACATATTTAAACACCCCCAAATTTAAAATTTCTAGAAAAATATGAAATTAAGAGAAAAGTGGAAAAATGTAAGCCAAAAATATGATATGGGGTTATTATTCTTAGAATAGCAAATGAGTATATAATAGTATAATGCATAATAGCACTCTGCAAATGTATTAAAGATTAATATTATGAATAAAGAGCAATAAAGACGTACCTGCTGAGAATACCCCCGAAATGTTGGATTTACAGTTTTAATTCCTTGAAACAGATTAGTAGGCACTACAAATCCTGGCCTGAGGAAGAAAACAGTTTTAGGAAGAAATCTGTGATTTTTAGTTTTTATTTTAGAAATGAGCAATCAGGGACTTCCCTGATGGTCCAGTGGTTGAAAATCCACCTTCCAATGCAGGGGACACAGGTTTGATCCCTGGTCAGGGAACTAAGATCCCACATGCCGTGGGGCAACTAAGCCCACGCTCCAAAACTAAGGAGCCCACGTGCCACAACTAAAGAGCCCGCATGCCGCAACTACAGAGCCCAAGTGCTCTGGAGCCCATGCAACACAACTAAAGAGCCTGTGTGGTACAACTACTGAGCCCGCACACTCTGGAGCCTGCGTGTCACAACTAGAGAGAAGCCCGCGTGAGCAATAAAGACCTAAAACAGCCAAAAATAAATAATAATAATAAAAAAAAGAAACGAACAATCAAAAATTCAGAGAGTTAAACTGAAAAGTATTTGTGTTTCAGAAAATCATTCAAGGGCTTCCCTGGTGGCGCAGTGGTTGAGAGTCCGCCTGCCGATGCAGGGGACACGGGTTCGTGCCCCGGTCTGGGAAGATCCCACATGCCACGGAGCGGCTAAGCCCGTGAGCCTTGGCTGCTGAGCCTACGCGTCCAGAGCCTGTGCTCCGCAACGGGAGAGGCCACAACAGTGAGAGGCCCGCGTACCGCAAAAAAAAAATAAAAAGAATCATTCAAAATTGCCCAATACTGGGACTTCCCTGGTGGTCCAGTGGCTGAGACTCCGCACTCGCAATGCAGGGGACCCAGGTTTGATCCCTGGTCAGGGAACTAGATTCCACATGCCGCAACTAAGAACCGGCACAGCCAAATAAACAAATAAAATAAATAAATATTTTTTTTAAAAAGAGGGCGTGTGTGGTGGTGGTGGGACGAATTGGGAGATTGGGGTTGACATATATACACTAATATGTATAAAATAGATAACTAATACGAACCTGCTGTATAAAAAAATAAAATGAAATTTTAAAATACAGGGACTTCCCTGGTGGCGCAGTGGTTAAGAATCTGCCTGTCAATACAGGGGACACGGGTTTGAGCCCTGGTCCGGGAAGATCCCACATGCTGCAGAGCAACTAAGCCCGTGCACCACAACTACTGAGCCTGCGCTCTACAGCCCACGAGCCACAACTACTGATGCCCGTGCGCCTAGAGCCTGTGCTCCGCAACAAGAGGAGCCACCACAACGAGAAGCCAGTGCACCGCAACGAAGAGTAGCCCCTGCCCACCACAAATAGAGAAAGCCCGCGCACAGCAATGAAGACCCAACATAGCCAAAAATAAATAAATTGATGAATTAATTTTTAAAAAAAGAAAAAAAGATTGCCCCTTCGTTTAAAAAAGAAAACAGTGAGAAAAAAAAGAGAACAAAAGCAAACAAAAAAATTGCCTAGTATTATGCTTCACAGGTTCATCAAAATAGCTTATTTTTGATATTTAAGCTACGTAATTTATTGTTCTCCCCCCTAATGAAATGATTATGCTCTACTATATGATTTTTCAAAAAATACTTCTAATTACTTAAAATAATATTTTAATTACTTAAAATTCCTGGGATAAGTATATCTAGTACACTATCTAAATAAAAATTTTAAACCAGCCATCAAATACTCATGAAAACAAAAATGAAAAGTAAACCAGATGCAAGATTTAATCACTTAAAATTCTGTACTATAACACTTCTGAAGTTTAGTAAACTTCCAAGAATATTAAGTTTATAGTTGCAGGGCAAAGAAGCTTAAACATAGCAGTTAAGGGTTAATTCTAGTTATTCAGTAAGGAACTTAGAAACGTTAGAACCCTTGGCAGCAACGGGTAATACCCAATAGGGATAAATGACAAGAGAGAATTCTGTCTCTTGAATATTAGAAATGTGAATGATATATAACTTCACATCCCAAAATAATTCATTAAAACAATCTTTTCCTAGCATACTGAAATGACAGTAATAACAAATTTTTAACTCTAGAGATACTCTTTAGTAGGGAGTCAAATATCTCAAAGAAAACTGAAGCACTTAAGAATATAAGTACATGAAAGCTTTGGTGATTGTTTTCTTAGAAGAAAGGCTGGGCAGTTCTTAGGAACCATTAAATGCAACTTTCTGAATAGTTCTAATACAAAATATTACAGCAAACAATTATTTTTCTAATGCTACACTTAGAATAAATAAAGATAAGCAGAAAAATAAACATTCATATATGCCTCTATGGTCTGATTTTAGCACTGTGAGAATGCCTACTCCTGAATTAAAAATCAAAAGTGTCAGTAACAGCAGCTTTAACAGTTCAACATTTTATCTCCAGTCCAGATATTTCCTTTGGATGTTCACTTTCAAATATAACATGCCCAAAACTGAGTGTCTCAAATCTCCTTTTTACAGCTCTATAAATGCACCTGCAAATGTTTAATATTTATGATATTCATTTAAAAATATAATAATGAAAATAAACATATTAAGTACATACCTGCTTTTATGCCACAGCTCTGTCATCAGTTTGAGATAACTTTTACAAATAGCTGGTTTCTTATCTGTTCGGGCTAGTCCTCCACAATCAAGAAAAAACTGTGTCAAAGGTGGGCTAGTTTAAAAAAAAAAAAGGTTAAAAAAAAAAAAGTTAGAGTGCAGTCACAGCTTAATACTGATTGACTTCTAGTCATTCAATGAATTGACAGCACATAGAGCCCTGTATCTGTTACTTCTTTGCTCCCTTTTACAGCTTCACATTCTTTCCTTCATTATCTTGCTCAACCCATCAAATCAGATTTGACCCACCACATCAGAGTCCTCAATGCTGCCAAATCCAGTAAAGACCTTTCATTTCCCCCTCAGTAGCATTTGTCACAGGTGGTTCACCCATTTCTCTTGACCAACGTAATGCACTTTTTTACTTTTCTTCTTGACCTCTCTGGTAACTCTTTTCCCTCTTTATTGTTTTTTCTGCTCTTACCAGGTATATAACTATCAGGGTTCCTCAACTTTTCATCTCTTCCCTGGGTGATCGTCTGCATAGCATTCCATACTGCACCTACCTACTTTACAGGACTATAATTAAAAAAAAAAAAACTAATTGCTTTATTAGAGACTTTCCACCTACAGAAAAATATAAAATATTTTCCTAGGACCTCTGAACTAAAAGTGATTTGAGGAATTAATTAGTTTAAGCTCCTTGTTTTCTAGATGTAAAAACAAATAACTTCCTCAAAGACATACAACCACCTAGGGTCTGAGCCAGGACCAGCAGTCTTAGGAAACTACAGGCACGATCAAAGCAACCCCATTGGGACAACAATGGATTATGTCCCAACTCAGTTTCTTACCTACTCTACCTTAAGAGTTACTCAACAAGAAAGAGGAAATAACTTTTTCAGGAATATTTACACATTTAGGCTTTAGTTAATCCAGATAATTTTTTAAGTGGGGGCATTTCAGAAAAGGGGGGGAGGCAGCACTATGTGTTGAGAGGGGTGAGGGAAGAGGTACAGCAAGGATTTAATGGGATCCTGTTGGCTAGGGGAATTGAATATAATTGTCACCTCTTTCCCATATTACTATTAATGTATATTTCTTTCTTTTCTCTTCTCACTCCTTTCTTCTCAGTGTACTA
The DNA here is from genome assembly GCF_963455315.2 of Globicephala melas. Taxonomy (NCBI): domain Eukaryota; kingdom Metazoa; phylum Chordata; class Mammalia; order Artiodactyla; family Delphinidae; genus Globicephala; species Globicephala melas. Next base: position 120,376,918 of record NC_083314.1, on the reverse strand, counting down.
CAGCAGCACGGTTTTCTGCTCCAAGAGTAACTCTATTATTCTTTTTTCATAATTTTATTTTATTTATTTATTTTTGGCTACACTAGGTCTTTGTTGCTGTGCGCGGGCTTTCTCTCGTTGCAGTGAGTGGGGGCTACACTTTGTTGCAGTGTGCGGGCTTCTCATTGCAGTGGCTTCTCTTGTTGCGGAGCACAGGCTCTAGGCTCGCAGGCTTCAGTAGCTGCGGCACGTGTGCAGGCTCAGTAGTTGTAGCTCGTGGGCTCTGGAGCATAGGCTCAGTAGTTGTGGCGCACAGACTCAGTAGTTGTGGCGCGCGGGCTTAGTTGCTCCGTGGCATGTGGGATCTTCCCAGACCAGGGATCAAACCCGTGTCCCCTGCCTTGGCAGGCGGATTCCTAACCACTGCACCAGCAGGGAAGTCCTCCAAGAGTAACTTTAAAAAACTATACTAACAAAATTAATTTATCTACTTACCAATTGGAAAGAGCCTGCAAAGCTGCATTCATATAACAAGTATTTCCAATATTTTTCAAACCTGTAAGACCTATTAGGAAAAATTATAAGTTATGTTATCATTCAATAATGCAATGACTCAATTTTATGAGTGTTCGCTGAATATGTAACTAGGTAATTATTATGGTTCCCAAACTATGTTAAGGAAATACAAAATACATTATAGAAATACAAACAGCAACTTGAATAACCAAAGAGGTCAGACTTACACCAAAGTGTTAATTTTCAGAAAATTATTTAAATATATCCTTAAAGGGTTAAGATTCCCTTACATCAACTATAAAACAGAAAAGTCTGTACTAAACTATACAGATAGTTTATACTAAGAACTGTGGGCTTTAGTAAAGTGATACAAGAGAAAAGAAGCATCAAAGTTGTCCGTTTGCTTTTTCACAGATACAATTTTACTAGGTCAAATTTCAGAACTTTTTTTAAAATACAATTACTTTATTGATTTATTACAATCAAATAGTGCCAACTAGCATTACTTCCACTCATGCATCATTAAAAACAAAAGGATATTTCCTTGGTATTTTCAAGTAATGCATAATACAATAAATAAACAAAAAAAGGTAGAACTTAAAAATGCACCCTGATTAATTATGTAAACTGATAATTTTTTTTAAAAAGCATAACCGATAATCTGATTCCTAGAAATTTTTTTTGTAATTATCTTCTGATCATCTCTAGATTTTGAAATATTCACATGATACAATTTCCTAAAGAAATGGACAGTAGCATACAAAGGAGTGTTATACAGGAGAATTATTTTACCTCTTGCCTTAAGTTCATCTTCTTCTTCCACTTCTATGTCCAGATCATCAAATACAGCAACCAGAGGAGTTTTTAACGTTGTGTTACTGGGTATTTTAAAATCCTGGATAACAGAAAAGATAGCAGGCTTGAACAAATCCTTAGGTCAAAAATTTTTTTTAATTTGTTCGCAGCTTATCTGTAGACTTCTACAATCTCTCCTGATACTTGTTACTAAAGTTATTTTGCATCCTTTTATGCATATGAAATAGTTTTAAATATTTTTTAAAATTCCAATATTAATTCCTGAGAATTGGATTAACTCAAGAGGTTGCAACTGGTGACTTGGTCAAATGCTAGTCCACACTGTTTTAAAAAAAAAGGACAAAAACCGAAACAAAAGCAAAACTTTGAGCTAATATTTTAAAAATTGAGTGAGCTCATATAAAAATCAAATTCTGCAAGTTCTCTTCTAATAGCAGAAGATCAAAGTACACTGAACCCATTTAGCAACCATCAGTGGGAGGAGGAAACTGAACAGCAGAATGTACTTAGCACGTGCTCTCCAACTTATTACAGCCTATTTCTCTTCTTCAAGGCATGCATATATGCACTTACACCCACCCACTTTATACATTTACTTTACCTTCCTGGCATCTGTAGATACTAGATAGTTGGGTAGGCCCCATATTCTCACTTTGGTGTATTGAAATACAGAGAAGTAGAGCAGCTTTAAAAAAAAATCATTCAAAATCTTACCTCCTACAAAACTGTTTGAAAAATCTTAATGACATTTGAATGGTTTCCAATACTGTTATTCTATAATTAATGTTCTGATGAACTGGGTTCAAACAGCCTGTAAATTTTATACTGCTAAAAAAAATCTGTACAAATAACTTTCTTTTTCTTCTGAGTAATTTCTTCAACAATGGGAGCATCAGGAAGTTGTATGAAATTAAATTCATGCCTTTTATGTGTTATAAATATAACTCACCAGAAAATTATTTACAAGCTATCAGAAAAGTATCAGTATACTTATTCAACCAGATTCAGCATTCACTAAGAGTTTGCAATCATAATCTATTTGGGCAGAAATGGCAGATAGCTGTTTTAACTTACTTTTCTTTAGTCAGTGATGATTATTTTCTCGATGTGTTTTAATTTGTATTTCTTCTTTGTGAACTATCTGTACTTATTCTTTAGATTATTATAAATTGTTATCAGTTCCTCATGTGATTAAACTTTTAATTATCACATTTTTGTTAATAGTGTTAGAGGGTTCAGGTAAACTTATTTTCAAACTACCATGGCATTCAAAAGAAAACCAAAAAACACGTTTTTGAATGATAAATAGGTATCAGTAGGAGAAACAGTAATGATGGTAATTTATAAACTAGAGTTATTCAACTATGAAACTAGAAATGCAACAAGTATACCTTGTCTAAAATCTAGTCACTTGAAGTTATATAACGTGTGAGGCAAGCAAATTTACTATCACAAATATCTACCATCAGAATGTGATACAAAGATACAACACAAAATATCTTAAGAATTGGTATCAAAGAACACAATTATAGAAATACAATGTGATTTCTATAACACAGAAGGAAAAAACTCACTGATGTGTTAATTAAACCATACAGACCAAATGATGATAGGACGCCAACTATTCTTATTTTTTTCATTCCTTTTCCTATTTTTTCTTTTTTTTTTTTTTTTTTGGCCACGCTGCGCGGCAGGCAGGATCTTAGTTCCCCAACTAGGGATCGAACCCATGCGCCCTGCAGCGGAAGCGCGGAGTCTTACCCACTGGAGGGCCAGGGAAGTCCCTCCCTTTCCTATTTTTTATATGACTAGAAAAGTCTCAATATTAAGTGACCAATCTTTGCAAGCTTACCCATCTTTTGTAACCAAACACTGATGTTAAGCTTTAATGTATTCTATCTGGTTTTCAATAAATTAGTAAAATGTTTACAGTAATATACATTGGGGTGAAGCAGGGAGGGAAATGAGGAAAAGAGAGCTGAATTAGGGCCTATCAAAGAAGGCCCATCACCTCTCCTAGAATCAGACTGGCTAGAAAAAGAAACATTATTTAAAAAAAAAAAAAAAAAGAAACATTATTTAAACCAGCTGTTTTTTTAAGTTTTTAAAACATATCAGATGCTTTTCCATCTTCAGACAGGTGTGGGCTTCAATTTCACTCTAATCCATCACTCTATAAAAGAACAAAGGCCAGCTTCGGTGTTTCATTTGAGGAAAGGAGGCACATTATGGAAATTTTTTAAAGTACAGGTGAAGTAGGGCTCTTTTAGATTTCAGCTACATGACAAATTCTGAAATTATTACCTGAAAATATTTGATATTTTAATTACACAGATTTAGATTATTACCTGGATACTATTTTCTTGTGTTTGGTGAAGTGGTTTTACATGAGGTAATGAAGGCTGAGTTCCTAATTTTCTATCCAAAAATACTTCTTTGCTGCAAGCATAACACCATACTCGAAGAGTGGTAAGGTTCACAGTTAAATAATGCTTTGTCTCCTGTATAATTTCATGGGAGAGAGGGAAGAAGAGTCAAAATTATAGTTGAAAACCTTTCAAAAGATCATAGAAGATAAACTGCTGGCCTTTGATGAATAACAATATACTCAAAAGAGAAAATTTAAACTGGAGCACCAAAAAACCATTTTTTAGATAAATTAGATAAATAGATAAATCTAAGCCTACTCCAAAAGTTATTCTATTGTCATTTTTCACCACTATTCATTATAAAGATAAACACAAGAGTTATTATAAGACTCTGCTTTGCAGTTAGCAAGTAATTATAATACAAGAAAACTGACAATAGCACAGTTAACTGTTCCAGGAGATCAGAATGGCAAAAGAATATAAATGACATGAATCAAAGCACAAAACAGCTCAAGCGATAGTGAATATGATCTTGGATATACGAAACTCCAGCCTTTCTCAACTAGAGTTCTGCAAGAGAATAATGCCCTATAGACAATGATCTGAGTAACTATTTTCTCAATTCTCCCAAGAATGGTACAGAGTACCACCATTCTAGATGCACCAAAGAGAAGTAAATTAACTATGTACCATGATGCCTGAGAGCCTTAATTAATTCTCTTGAAGAACCCTGGTTGAGAACAGTTAATGCTGTAGAGATAAATATGAACAAGACAGTTCATTCTCAAGAAAATGTATAGTTTAGAATGGGAGCTCTATCTAATCTGTAAAAGAAGCATGCCAGAATTACACACAAGCACCAAACAACCAGGGTGACGTAGAAACGGGACTCCAGTAAGGAGGATGTAGAGAAAAAGGTATATGAGTTGAGACTTGAAGCCAGTCAGGCCCTGTCATAGCCTAGGCTTCTATTCTTGACTTCAACTTCCATATCCTACTAATATCTTCAGCTACCACCTCCATACATCTGGAGGTACATTTCTTAAATCACTACTCTCTTAATTACAACCTCTTTCTAATACTGATCTTAGCAATTCCCCTCCCCACCTTTTTATAAGCTAAGATTTAACACGTTTATTAAAAAAAAAAAGAAAAACGGACAAAATTTTGAATTACAACTTAATGTTGTATTTGCTTTCCCTTTCCTTCAGGCTCTCTTTAAAAAACGTCTTGCATGAAATTTTTCTACATACATACCTGAGAATGTATGGTGCTATGATCTATTTGTGATTCACCGCAGCCAACATATGAACATCTATTCTATAAATAATTATATAAAAAGGAAAATTAGGTATTTTATAACATGTAAGTTTACAATAATAGCATTACAATTACATTTACAATGAAGTTCTGATCACATGGTTTAACGGAAAGATTAAATGACTTCCCAAGTCAGTTATTTTAACCAAAAGGTACTAGGCACAAAAGAATATAACTGGAATATTTATAAGCTAAAAGATATGTCTCCGCTAATAAAAGGTGAGGGTAAAATATTTTAGTGATTTACCAAACTCTGCGAAAAGCACTGTAAATTAAAGCCCGAAGTTTAAAGTTTAATTTTTATAATCGATAATGATCTTCTTAAAGTATGTTCATTTATGAAGTCCTCTAAGTGTCAAAAAAAATCTTCTAGTTAACCTTATTCAGATATAAATTTTTATATCAAACTTTTGAGAAGAAACATACACATACCTCCAGGCACGCCCAAAGGTTTGGTCCTCTGACTTTACAATCCTGACAAGAACCCTATGAAAGGAAAATCACACAGGCAACATTACCGTTACATAAATACAGCCAAATATATACATTCACTAATATCATATATAAAAAATTTGGATTCATGAACATAGAATATTGTAGTAATCTACAGAAAACACATATCTGGGAGAAAAATGAATATGATCTTTTAAAGGATTTTTTAAAGGAAGAAAAAAAGCCCTCTTTCTTACATGAGATTTTTGTATTAAATCTTCTTTAGTTATTTCACCAACTGAATCCAAATGCGGACAATGACCTCGAAAAGCTGACATTTTGTTAGAAATGTTTTCCTGTTTCTCAAGGCTTTCCAAATGAGGTAATACCTACAGAAAAATTGACCAGAAAAGTCAATTTTAAAAGTGCTAATATATTAAAAATTATTAAAAGATAAAACAAGAAGCATACATGTTTATAAGTTTGCCCTACAAAAGTGTATATTTTCAAATACATCTAGGGTACTTTCACAATTGAAGTTAATTTCAACACTGGAAGTTTCTCTACTAATAAATAATCATTTTATTAAAATTGATACCTATGAGTCAATGTAAGTTTGTTTCTCCATTACTTTTGCTGCTTTTTCCCCTTTCTCCCATTTCATTTTTTAAAGGTAAATAAAAGGGAAAAAACGTCAGGTTATTCAATTTAAGTATTTTTACCCCTTCTTATTTTTCGTTTAAAAAGATTAACCCTTAGGCTAGAATTGGAATTGAAAAGAAAAAGAATTCAAATGGAAACCTTCATTTTCACACTAGCAATAGCCCACTGATGATATAAATGAAATAGTTTGGTATCCTAGCAATAAACCAGCATAGTCAATTCACATCAGAGTTTCTCAACCCTGGCACCACTGACACTTCAGGCCAGATAATTCTCTCTTGTGGAGGGTTGTCCTGTACATTGTAAGATATTTAGCAACATTCCTTCTTCTACCCACTAGATACCAGAACACCCTCACTACTACCACTCTGAGCTTCGACAACCAATGTCATTAGACAGTGTAAAATTATGTCCTCTGGGGACAAAGTCATCCCAGGTTGAGAACCACATTATCATATGATCCTTCCAACAGCACTGAGATAGGCACCATTATTATCTTCATCTGCATATAAGGCTAATAAGAGAAGAAAACCTAACTGAGTTCGCATTGTTAACATAGGATTCAAACTAGGATTTGAATCCACCTATATATCTCATGGGTAAGAGCCAAGGACTCTAAAGTCAAATAGACCTGAAGATTCCAGTAAGTGCTGAATGCCGTACTCCTACCGTAAGGGTTAAATGAGGTAGTACATGTCACGTGTGTAGCACATACTACACATACACATAAAACTTTATTAGGCACTCTGCATCATCCCTTGAGGGTTTTTTATATGACCAGTAAAGGTCTCAGACCTCCCTCCCCTATGAGACAACCAGTTTAAGACTGAGGTAGTTTCCCAAATCAATAATAATTTTCCTAATATTCTTCAGGAGTTTCCTCAATTCCATTAAAGTAAACAGAAGGCAAAGTATTTTGCAATCCCAGTGAACTTAATTTCCTCCAAGACATCACAATGTACTGTAATGTCACTAAATTTTATCTACCTCTACTTTAAATCTTATGAATCATAGAGCAAACTTATACACTGCATTCAATGCCCAGATTATCTTATGAATGGTTTAAGTGAGTGATTTCCAAGTAAACATCTCAAGTCTAACTCAGTAAGGATTTCTAGGTCGTCTTTGGACTGCACATTCTACCCATCTATCTATCTATCTATCGCTGTGTTGGGTCTTTGTTGCTGCACACAGGCTTTCTCTAGTTGCAGAGAGTGGGGGCTCTCTTCGTTGCGGTGCGCAAACTTCTCAATGCAGTGGCTTCTCTTATTGTGGAGTACGGGCTGTAGGCACGTGGGCTTCAATAGTTGCAGCACAGGGGCTCAGGAGTTGTGGCTCGTGGGCTCTAGAGCACAAGCTCAGTAGCTATGGCGCACGGGCTTAGTTGCTCTGCAGCATGTGGGATCTTCCCAGACCAGGGATCGAACCCGTGTCCCCTGCACTAGCAGGCGAATTGTTAACCACTGCGCCACCAGGGGAAGTCCCGGATTGTACATTCTTAATAACAGGGCATTTTATGAACTTTCATTCATCTTTGGGGTTTGAGAAAATTATTTGGGAAAAAGTTAAGAAACTTTCTAGGAAAGAATAAACAGTTATACATGTGCTGAAATATTAACACATTAGAAAACACATTAAATAAAAAGCTTCTATCAAATCAAATCAAATGATAAGTCCAATATTATACTGCAACTTACAAAATACAACAGGAATAAGGCTTGGGTTGATATTGAATAAGTCATTATTTATAAATACCACATTACTACGTAATATTACATAAGCCATGCTCCTGACTTTCAGAGCATGAAGTTAAACTTAAAATAATTAATATTTTCCATTTTTTATTTATATATGGAGGAGGGTTTCCCACCCACCTCTCACTTCCTTTTGTAATTAGATATCTTTTCCCTCTTACCCAAATACTCCCACTTGCAACCATAATGGAGTGACATGGACCAGATTTACCCTCTCAAATAAGTAAGAAACCAGACCAAAAAATATAAAGTAATGGTTTTCAGACACAGACACTGGATAACAGGTACTGCAGGACACTGATCCATAAGAAGATAAAAACAAGGTGACTACCCCAACTTACTGCCTGGAGAGAATTTCCTTCTAGGCCACAGTACAGGTAGAAGAAAACCCAAACAGATTTTGGTGATCTCTCTAAGTTGAAGAGACAGAGTTGAAAATTCAGGGAGGCCAAGGTGAGTAACAGACAGTAAAGAACTGAATAGAGAGAAGTGAACTCTGGAGATTCGTAAAGGGCTACCATTATGTTTTCAACCAGTACTGATGAGCATGTGCCTGTGATTAAACTACCCTAAGAAGGGGAAAGAACTATTGGAAAGGAGCAGGTAGAACAATTCTCAAAGCCAACCCAGGTCTGTCTGTGCTTCCACCAGAGTTGAAAGATTTCATAATACAGAAGGAATAAAATAGCATACTCAGAAGGGTATCACCTTAGTATTGGGAAAAAATTATCCCTAGAAGAAAGACTACTTTGGTTCTGCCTTCAAAAAGTTCAAAAGAGAGCATTACAGGGTCAAACTGTTCCCAAGAAATTTAACTGTGCCTCAGAAAAAAAAATGAACATTTAAAGGAATGAAAACAACCAGCACCTGACAAGGTAAAAATCAAATGTCTGGCATCCAATCAAAAATTATAAGATATACAGGGGCTTCCCTGGCAGCACAGAGGTTAACAATCTGCCTGCCAGTGCAGGGTACACAGGTTCGAGCCCTGGTCTGGGAAGATCCCACATGCCGTGGAGCAACTAAGACCATGCGTCACAACTACTGAGCCTGTGCTCTAGAGCCTGCAAGCCACAACTACTGAGCCCACGTGCCACAACTTCTGAAGCCCACACACCTAGAGCCCGTGCTCCACAACAAAAGAAGCCACCACAATGAGAAGCCAGTGCACCACAACAAAGAGTAGTCCCTGCTTGCCACAACTAGAGAAAGCCCACGCACAGCAACAAAGACCCAATGCAGCCAAAAATAAACAAATTAATTAATTAATTTAAAAAAATTATAAGATAGGGCTTCCCTGGTGACGCAGTGGTTGAGAGTCCGCCTGCCGATGCAGGGGACACGGGTTCGTGCCCCGGTCCAGGAAGATCCCACGTGCCGCGGAGCGTCTGGGCCCATCAGCCATGGCCGCTGAGCCTGCGCGTCTGGAGCCTGTGCTCCGCAAGGGGAGAGGCCACAGCAGTGAGAGGCCCGCGTACCGCAAAAACAAAACAAAAAAAATTATAAGATATACAATGAAGGAAAATCTGACCCTCAGTGGGGAAGAAAAACTAAGGGACCCAGACATAAGACAGATGATAGAATAAAGGATACAAATGATAAGGAGAGACATGAAAGATAGGGGAAAAAAGACCCAAATCAAGTATTTAGATGTTAAAAAAAAAATTTGAGGTGAAAAATACAATGGATGAGATTAAGAGTAGATAAGACAAGGCAAAAGAATAATGAACTTGAAGACACAGCAAAAGAAACTATGAAACACAAAGATGGAGAAACTTAAACAAGAGCATCACTCAGCTAGATGGAAAAGTCTGAACAGGATGAAAACTAAAAAACCTACAAATTAAAGCAACACAAGATATAAGAACAAATAAAACCACAGCATATCAAAAACAAGTTGCTTAAAACCAGTGACAGGACAGACATCTTAAAAGCAGCCCCAAAAGACCCAGAATGTATACTAGAAACAACATAAGCTGGAAGGCAGAGGAGCAACATCTTTACAGTTTACTGAAGGAACACTGTCAACCAAGAACTCCATACCTAGGAAAATATCTTTCAAAAACTAAGGCAAAATAAAGACTGCATTAGACATAATAAAGCTGAAAGAATTTATCACCAGCATACCTGCACTATAAAACCTGTAGGTATGCTTTAATAATTTTCTATATAAATCATATACACATACAGAGATATACATGGCCATCTTTTGTCAATAATATTTTATTTTTCAATAATATTTTAAAAGACATCCATTTATGTCAAAATTTTCATGGATACATACGAAATGCATTCACACATGGATGCATGCATTCAATCAATTCTTCTAATAATAGACTTTCACTTTGCTTCCATATTCTGCCACTAAAAAATCCATGTAAACATAATGGGTGGGCTTTTATATTTGTATTACATGGGCCAATTTATAAAAATAGATTTTACAATATTACTTTCCAAAAATGCTATAACAATTCATATTTCCACTCATAAGGGAATACCATTTTCTGTACATCAACACCATTTTCTATACTAGTAAAGGTATTACTGGCTTTCTTTTTTTTAACTGTTGTCATTTGATGGGTATGCTGTTATATTTCACTAGTATTTAATTTGCATTGTCTTGACATGCGTGGCTAGCTCAGTCAGTGGAGCACGAGACTCTAATTTGCATTACCTTGACAACCTGTGAGACTGTTTTTTCATGAATTTTATAGCCTCCTAGATTTGTTATTTTATTTAATGGCTCTTTAAATCTTTGCCCTTTTTACAATTGGGTTGATAGCCTCTTCTTGTAAACAGAATCCTGTCTTCTATACTGCAACCATTTTTCAAACTTACTATTTGTCTATTAAGTTTTTAATTTTTAATTTTGATGAAATACACATAAGTTTATCATCCTAACCTTTTTTTTTTTTTTTTTTCTTCCGTACGCAGGCCTCTCACTGTTGTGGCCTTTCCCGTTGCGGAGCACAGGCTCCGGACGCGCAGGCTCAGCGGCCATGGCTCACGGGCCCAGCCGCTCCGGGCATGTGGGATCTTCCCGGACCGGGGCACGAACCCGTGTCCCCTGCATCGGCAGGCGGACTCTCAGCCACTGCGCCACCAGGGAAGCCCATCCTAACCATTTTTAAATGTACAGTTCAGTAGCATTAAGTACACTCACACTGTTGGGCAATCAATCTCCAGAACTCATCCCATCTTGCAAAAGTGAAACTCCACAGCATTACACAGCAACTCTCCATTCCCCCTCCCACCAACCACTGGCAACCACCGTTTCACTTTTTGTCTCTACAAATTTGACTAGTCAGGGTACTTCGCAAGTGAAATAGAGTATTTTCTTTGTGATTTATTTTACTTAGAATAATGTCCTCAACGTTCGTTGATTTTTATAGCTTGGGCCAGAATTTCCTTCCTTTTCCAGACTGAATAACATTCAATTGCGGTGATATCTCACTGTGGTTTTGATTTGCATTTTTGCAATTAGTAATGTTGAGCATCTTTTCATGTGCTTGTTAGGCATTTATTTATATACCTTCTTTGGAGAAAAGTCTATTCAAGTACTTGAGCCATTTTTTTAATCGAGTTTTTGATTTTTGGTTGTTCAGTTGTAGGAGTCCTTTATGTACTCTGGATATTTAGCTCCTTACCAGATACACAATTTGCAAATATTTTCGCCCATTCCATAGGTGGCCTTTTCACTCTGTTGACTGTGTCCTTTGATGCACAGAAGTTTCTAACTGATATAATCCAAGTTATCTATTTACTACTTTTGTGACCTGTGCTTTTAGTGTCAGATCCAAGAAGTCGCTGCCAAATCCAATGTCACAGTTCCCCCCTCTATGTTTTCTTCTAAGAGTTTTAGTTCTTATGTTTAGGCCTTTGATCCACTAAAGTCCATTTTTGTATGTTTGTGTAAGGTAGGGATCCAATGTCATATTTTTGCATATGGATATACAGTTTGCCCAATACCCTTTCTCTAAAAGACTGTTTTTTCTCCCACTGAATGGTCTTGGCACTCTTGACAAAAAACATTTGACCAGGGGATACTTTACTAAGATGGTGAAGTAGGCAGACCCCGAGCTCACCTCCTTCCACACACACACAAAAATTACAACTATTTACAGAGCAACTATCTATGAGAATGACCTGAAGACTAGCAGAAAAGATTTTCCAGAACTAAAGATATGAAGAAGGAACCATGAAATAGATAGAAGGAACAGGGATGCAATATAGTCAAGACCCACACGCCTGGGTAGGCAACCCACAAACAAGAGAATAATCACAATTGCAGGGAATTCCCTGGTGGTCCAGTGGTTAAGAATCCACCTTCCAGTGCAGGGGACGCAGGTTGGATCCCTGGTTGGGCAACTAAGACCACACATGCTGCAGGGCAACTAAGCCTGTGCACCGCAACTACTGAGCCCACAAGCCACAACTAAACTAGAGAGCCTGCACACCACAACTAGAGAGAAGCCCACGCACCACAATGAAGAGTCCACGTGCCACAATGAAAGATCCCACGTACCATAACTAAGACCAGACACAGCCAAAAATAAGGAATATTAAAAAAGAAATCACTACTACAGAGTTTCTCCACAAGGAGTGAAGGTTCTGAGCCCCACACTGGGCTCTCCAGCCTGAGGGATCTGCACAGTGAAAATGAGCCCCCAGAATATCTAGCTCTGAAGGCCAGCAGGGCTTGAGTATGGGAAAGCTGGCGGTCTGCAGGAAACAAAACTCCACTCTTGACTGGCAACCTCTACAAGAGGCAGCACCTGGCAGCCAACCAGGCCAGGGGCCAGCCCCAGCCACTAGCACACCCACAGCAGTCAGCGCTGCCACAACAGAAGACCCCACAATTGCCCCTTATTTGATAAGGGATCAATATCCAAAATATACAAAAAACTCATACAACCCAACATCAAAGATGCAAGCAACCTGATTTAAAAACGGGCATTTTAAATAGACATTTTCCATAAAAGACATACAGCTAGCCAAGAGACACATGAAAAGATGCTCAGCATCACTAATCATCAGGCAAATGCAAATCAAAACTGCAATGAGATATCACCTCATACCTGTCAAAATGCCTATTATAAAAAGGACAACAAACAAGTGTTGGTGAGGATGTGGAGAAAAGGGAACCCTTGTGCCCTGTTGGTGGGATTGAAAATTGGTACAGCCACTATGGGAAACAGTATGGAAGTTCCTCAAAAAATTAAAAATAGAACTATCATATGATCCAGCAATTCCACTTCTGCATACTTTTCTGAAGAAAACAAAAACACTAATTCAAAAACATACATGGGCATCCCTATGTTAATGCAATATTATTTACAACAGCCAAAATATGGAAACAACCTAAGTATCCATCAACAGATGAATGGATAAAAAATATGTGGGGTGTATACACACACACACACACACACACACACATACACAAAATGGAATACTACTCAGCCATAAAAAAGAATGAAACCTTGCCATTTGTGACTACATGGATTGACCTAGAGGGTATTATACTAAGTGAAATAAGTCAAAATAAGAAAGACAAATACGTATACATGGAATCTAAAAAACAAAACAGAAACGAACACATAAACACAGAGAACAGGTGGTTGCCAAAGGGGAAGGGGTGGGGGCATGACAAGAAAAAAAAATTAAAGTAACTACATGAGGTAATGAATGCTAACTAGCTTGACTGTGGTAATTACTTTCCAATGTATGTTTATATGAAACTGCCACATTGTACACCTTATATATAAAAATTTTTGTCAGGGGCTTCCCTGGTGGCGCAGTGGTTGAGAGCCCGCCTGCCAATGCAGGCGACACGGGTTCGTGCCCCGGTCCAGAAAGATCCCACATGCTGCGGAGCGGCTAGGCCCGTGAGCCATGGCCACTGAACCTGTGCGCCCAGAGTCTGTGCTCCGCAACGGAAGAGGCCACAACAGTGAGAGGCCCGCGTAACGAAAAAAAAAAAGCCTAAAACTATTGTTAACTTTCTTATGGTACGCTTTATTATTAAAAGTTTGCATTTATAAAATCAGACAGATCTCATTCTATAATAGCATCTGAGTTTCCAATCTTAAGGTTTCCTTCACCCTAATTTATAGAGCTAAAGCTGTAGAATACCCTTAAATTTTTTTTTTTAACAAGGCTTTTAATCTATCTGGAGTTTATCTTAAGACAGGAATCCAATTTTATTTTCCTCCAGATGGGTAGACATTTGTACCAGTGCCTTTATTATACAATCAACACATTTCCCACTGAATTATAATCCTATCTTTATTCTTTATTAAATTGGCACATAAAATATTTCTGGATTTTCTTTTTTTTTAAACTCATCTGTCTATGCCCATATTATATTAATCTAATTCAGAAACTAATATTCTACACAGAATAGTTTGATAACTGTAAAAACATACTTCCTTCACTGTTCCATTTCCATTTCCTTGTCTACTCTCTAAGTACACTAGACAACCTGATAATTTTACCTCTTCTGTTCCAATATTGCTACCAGCTATTTAATTTTACTGTTTTAATGCATTTATTAGAACCTCTAAAGGCAATCTTGAATATAAAGGTGACTGTAAGCATCCATGTCAGGGTCCTTATATTAATGTTTTGCCATTTAGGATATCTGCTATAATTTTTTTCCATTCTTAGTGTACTTACATTTTTAAAATCAGAAATGGTCTTCTAAATTGAAGTACAGGGACTTCCTTGGTGGCACACTGGTTAAGAATCTGCCTGCCAATGCAGGGGACACAGCTTCAAGCCCCTGCTCCGGGAAGATCCCACATGCCATAGAGCAACTAAGCCCATGTGCCACAACTACAGACCCTGTGCTCTAGAACCTGAGAGCCACAACTACTGAACCCCCGTGCTGCAACTACTGAAGCCCGCGTGCCTAGAGCCTGTGCTCTGCAACAAGAGAAGCCACTGAAATGAAAAGCCCGCGCACCACAATGAAGAGTTGCCACCGCTGGCCACTAGAAAAACAAAGACCCAATGCAGTCAAAAATAAAATAAATTAATTTTAAAAACTGAAGTATAGTTGATTTATATTATTATATTAGTTAGAAATGGTATTAATGAACTCTATCGAATGTCTTTTCACGGCGGAGTCAAGATGGTGTACTAGGAGGACGTGGAATTCACATCTCCTCACAATTAGGGCACCTACCAGGCACTGGTGGGGGACCACGGAGACCTAAGGGGACGGGAGGAACCCCCAGCGACCATCTTGCGGGATCTCAATTCCCAGGCTGGAGGTCGGGCCCAAGCTCCCATGGTGGGAGTTCCAAGTCGAACGCCCTGGACTAACAGAGAACTTCAGACCCCAGGGAATATTAACCAGAGTGAGGCCCCCCCCAGAGGTCCTCATCTCAGCACCAAGACCCAGCTCTAACCAACTGCCTCCAAACTCTATTGCTGGATGTCTCAGGCCAAACAACCAGTAAGACAGGAATACAGCACCATCCATCCATCAAAAAAAAAAAAAAAAAGAAAGAAAAAAGAAACGACAAAAAAATATGTTACAGGGCTTCCCTGGTGGTGCAGTGGTTGAGAATGTGCCTGCCAATGCAGGGGACACGGGTTCAAGCCCTGGTCTGGGAAGATCCCACATACCATGGAGCAACTAAGCCTGTGAGCCACAACTACTGAGCCTGCACGTCTGGAGCTTGTGCTCCACAACAAGAGAGGCCACGACAGTGAGAGGCCTGCCCACCGCGATGAAGAGTGGCCCCTGCTCGCCGCAACTAGAGAAAGCCCTCGCACAGAAACGAAGACTCAACACAGCCAAAAATAAATAAATAAATTTAATTTAATTTAAAAAATATATATATATATATGTTACAGATGAAGGAGCAAGGTAAAAACCTACAAGACCAAATAAATGAAGACGAAATAGGCAACCTACCTGAAAAAGAATTCAGAGTAATAATAGTAAAGATGATCCAAAATCTCAGAAACACAATGGAGAAAACACAAGAAATATTTAACAAGGTTCTAGAAGAACTAAAGAGGAAACAAACACTGATTAACAACAGAATTACTGACATTAAAAATACTGTAGAAGGAATCAATAGCAGAATAACAGGGCAGAAGAACAGATAACTGACCTGGAAGATAAAATGGTGGAAATAACTACTAGGGAGGAAAATAAAGAAAAAAGGATGAAAAGAATCGAGGACAGTCTCAGAGACGTCTGGGACAACATTAAACGCACCAACATTCAATTTTAGGGGTCCCAGAAGAAGAAGAGAAAAAGAAAGGGACTGAGAAAATATCTGAAGAGATTACAGTCGAACACTTCCCTAACATGGGAAAGGAAATAGTCAATCAAGTGCAGGAACCACAGAGAGTCCCATATAGGATGAACCCAAAGAGAGACACTCTGAGACACATATTAATCAAACTATCAAAAATTAACTACAAAAAAAATATTAAAAGCAGCAAGAGAAAAGCAGCAAATAACCAAGGGAATCCCCATAAGGTTAACAGATGATCATTCAGAAGAAACTCTGCAAGCCAGAAGGGAGTGGCAGGACATATTCAAAGTGATGAAAGGGAAAAACCTACAACAAAGAATACTCTAGTCAGCAAGGATCTTATTCAAATTCAATGGAGAAATTAAAACGCTTACAGATAAGCAAAAGTTAAGAGAAATCAGCACCACCAAACCAACTTTACAACAAATGCTAAAGGAACTTCTCTAGGAAGGAAACACAAGAGAAGGAAAAGACCTACAAAAACAAACCCAAAATAATGAAGAAAATGGTAATAGGAACATACATATTGATGATTCCATTAAAGGTAAATGGATAAATGCTCCAACCAAAACACATATACTGGCTGAACAGATACAAAAACAAGACCCATATATCTGCTGTCTACAAGAGACCCACTTCAGACCTAGGGACACATACAGACTGAAAGTGAGGGGATGGAAAAAGATATTCCAGGCAAATGGAAATCAAAAGAAAGCTGGAGTAGCAATTCTTGTATCAGACAAAATAGACTTTAAATAAAACTATTAAAAGAGACAATGAAGGACACTACAAAATGATCAAGGGATGAATCCAAGAAGATATAACAATTGTAAATATTTATGCACCCAATATAAGAGAATTTCAATACGTAAGGCAAATGCTAACAGCCATAAAAGAGGAAATAGTAACACAATCATAGTAGGGGACTTTAATATCCCACTTTCACCAATGCACAGATCATCCAAAATGAAAATAAATAAGGAACAAAAACTTTAAATGACACATTAAACAAGATGGACTTAACTGATATTTGTAGGACATTCCATCCAAAAACAACACAATACACTTTCTTCTCTACTGCGCTTGGAACATTCTCCAGGATAGACCATATCTTGGGTCACAAATCAAGCCTTGGTAAATTTTAGAAACCTGAAATCATATCAAGTATCCTTTCTGATCACAACACTATGAGAATAGATATCAATTACAGGAAAACAACTGTAAAAAATACAAAAACATGGAGTCTAAATAATACGTCACTAAATAACCAAGAGATCACTGAGGAAATCAAAGAGGAAATCAAATAATACCTAGAAACAAATGACAATGAAAACAATGATGACCCAAAACCTATGGGATGCAGCAAAAGCAGTTCTAAGAGAGAAGTTAAAAGCAATACAATCCTACAAGAAACAAAAAAAAATCTCAAATAAACAACCTAAACATACACCTAAAGCAATTAAAGAAAAAAGAAGCAAAACCCCCCCTCAAAGTTAGCAGAACGAAAGAAATCATAAAGATCAGATCAGAAATAAGTGAAAAAGAAATGAAGGAAACAATAGCAAAGATCAATAAAACTAAAATCTGGTTCTTTGAGAAGATAAACAAAATTGACTAGCCAGACACATCAAGAAAAAAAGGGAGAAGACTCAAATCAACAGAATTAGAAATGAAAAATGAGAAGTAACAATAGACACTGCAGAAACACAAAGGATCATGAGAGATTGCTACAAGCAACTATACGCCAATAAAATGGGCAACCTGGAAGAAATGGACAAATTCTTAGAAAAGCACAACCTTCTGAGACTGAACCAAGAAGGAACAGAAAATATAAACAGACGACTCACAAGCACTGAAACTGAAACTGTGATTGAAAATCTTCCAACGAACAAAAGCCCAGAGCCAGATGGCTTCACAGGCGAATTCTATCAAACATTTAGAAAAGAGCTAACACCTATCCTTCTCAAACTCTTCCAAAATATAGCAGAGGGAGGAACACTCCCAAACTCATTCTATGAGGCCACCATCACCCTGATACCTAAACCAGAAAAAGATGTCACAAAAAAAGAAAACTGCAAGCCAATATCTCTGATGAACATAAATGCAAAAATCCTCAACAAAATACTAGCAAACAGAATCAAACAACACATTAAAAGGATCATACACCACGATCAAGTGGGGTTTATCCCAGGAATGCAAGGACTCTTCAATATATGCAAATCAAACAATGTGATACACCATACTAACAAACTGAAAAATAAAAACCATATGATCATCTCAGTAAATGCGGAAAAAGCTTTCCACAAAATTCAACACCCATTTATGATAAAAACACTCCAGAAAGTAGGCATAGAGGGAACTTACCGCAACATAATAAAGGCCATATATGACAAACCCAGAGCCAACATTGTTCTCAATGGTGAAAAACTGAAACCATTTCCTCTACGATCAGGAACAAGACAAAGTTGCCCACTCTCACCACTATTATTCAACATATTTTGGAAGTTTTACCCACAGCAATCAGAGAAGAAAACGAAATAAAAGGAATCCAAATGAGAAAAGAAGAAGTAAAGCTTTCACTGTTTGCAGATGACATGATACTATACATAGAAAATCCTATGCTACCAGAAAACTACTAGAGCTAATCAATGAATCTGGTAAAGTACCAGGATACAAGATTAATGAACAGAAATCTCTTGCATGCCTATACACTAATGATGAAAAATCTGAAAGAGAAATTAAGGAAACACTCCCATTTACCACTGCAACAGAAAGACTAAAACACCTAGGAATAAACCTACCTAAGGAGATAAAAGACCTGTACACAGAAAACTATGATGCTGATGAAAGAAATTAAAGATGATACAAACAAATGGAGAGATATGCCACATTCTTGGATTGGAAGAATCAACATTGTAAAAGTGACTGGACTACCCAAAGCAATCTACAGATTCAGTGCAATCCCTATCAAACTACCAATGGCATTTTTCACAGAACTAGAACAAAAAATTTCACAATTTGTATGGAAACACAAAAGACCCCGAATAGCCAAAGCAATCTTGAGAAAGAGTAACAGAGCTGGAGGAATCAGGCTCCCTGACTTCAGACTATACTACAAAGCTACAGTAATCAAGACAGTATGGTACTGCCACAAAAAACAGGAACATAGATCAATGGAACAGAATAGAAAGCCCAGAGATAAACCCACGCACATATGGTCACCTTATCTTTGATAAAGGAGGCAAGAGTATAAAATGGAGAAAAGACAGTCCCTTCAATAAGTGGTGCTGGGCAAATTGGACAGCTACATGTAAAAGAATGAAACTAGAACACTTCCTAACACCATACACAAAAATAAACACAAAATGGATTAAAGACCTAAATGTAAGACCAGACACTATACAATTCTTAGAGGAAAACACAGGCAGAACACTCTATGACATAAGTCACAGCAAGATCCTTTTTGACCCACCGCCTAGAGAAATGGAAATAAAAGCAAAAATAAACAAATGGGACCTAATGAAACTTAACAGGTTTTGCACAGCAAAGGAGACAAAAAATAAACAAGACAAAAAGACAACCCTCAGAATGGGACAAAATAGTTGCAAACGAAGCAACTGACAAAGGATTAATCTCCAAAATATACAAGCAGCTCATTCAGCTTAGTATCAAAAAACCCAATTCAAAAATGGGCAGAAGACCTAAACAGACATTTCTCCAAAAAAAGTATACAGATTGCCAACAAACACATGAAAAGATGCTCGGGCTTCCCTGGTGGCGCAGTTGTTGAGAGTCTGCCTGCTGATGCAGGGGACACGGGTTCGTGCCCGCATCCGGGAAGATCCCACATGCCACGGAGCACCTGGGCCTGTGAGCCATGGCCGCTGAGCCTGCGCGTCCGGAGCCTGTGCTCTGCAACAGGAGAGGCCACGGCAGTGAGAGGCCCGCGTACAGAAAAAAAAAAAAAAAGATGCTCAACATCACTAATCATTAGAGAAAGGCAAATCACAACTACAATGAGGTATCACCTCACACTGGTCAGAATGGCCATTATCACAAGGTCTACAAAAAACAAATGCTGGAGAGGGTGTGGAGAAAAAGGAACCCTCTTGCACTGTTGGTGGGAATGTAAATTGACACAGCCTCTATGAAGAACAGTATGGAGGTTCCTTAGAAAACTAAAAATAGAACTACTACATAACCCAACAATCCCAAACATATACACTGAGAAAACCATAATTCAAAAAGAGTCATGTAACACAATGTTCACTGTAGCACTATTTACAATAGCCAGCACATGGAAGCAACCTAAGTGTCCATTGACAGATGAATGGATAAAGAAGATGGGGCACATATATACAATGGAATATTACTCAGCCATAAAAAGAAACGAAATTGAGTTACTTGTAGTGAAGTGGATGGACCTAGAGTCTGTCATACAGACTGAAGTAAGCCAGAAAGAGAAAAACAAATACCACATGCTAACACATATATATGGAATCTTAAAAAAAAAAAAAAAAGGTTCTCATGAACCTATGGGCAGGACAGGAATAAAGACACAGATGTGGAGAATGGACTTGCGGACATGGGGAAAGGGAAGGTGGGATGAAGTGAAAGAGTAACACTGACATATATACACTACCAAATGTAAAATAGATACCTAGTGGGAAGCAGCTGCATAGCACAGGGAGATCAGCTTGGTGCTTTGTGACCACCTACAGGGGTGGGATAAGGAGGGTGGGAGGGAGACTCAAGAGGGAGGAGATATGGGGATATACATATGCATATAGCTGATTCACTTTGTTATACAGCAGAAACTAACACAACATTGTAAAGCAATTATACTCCAATAAAGATTTTTTTTTTAAATGTCTTTTCAGCAGCTACTGATGGCTTCCTAGACTCCTTGTTTCATTTGTTGATATTATCTATTATATTAACAGACTTGATACTAAGGATCCTTGCACTGATGTAATACACCCTACTGGGTCAAAATGTACTATTAGTCCGTTATTTCATATCTAGATTCTATTGGCTAATATTGTATTTAGAAATTTTGCATTTCTAGATGTAAGTGAGATTGACCTTTTTTGATAGCATTTTAATCAGGGATAAAAGTATCGGGCTGGCCAAAAATTTGTAACATCTTATGGAGAAACCCATACGAACTTTTTGGCTAACCCAATATGTGTACTTCACAGAATGCACTGAGTAGCTTTGCATCTTTAATAACATACAATACAGTTTTTTAAAAAAACTATATGTTGTTTATAAACTAAATAAAAGTCAGCTGTGAAACCATCTGTTATGCTGTCTCTTTCAAGGACAGATCTTCAATGATCTTTTCAATCCTTGAGCAAGAACTGGTCAATTCAACTTTTCTGCTTCTTGGGTCAATTTTATTAATTTATATTTTGGTATAAAATTATCCATTAGGGCTTCCCTGGTGGCGCAGTGGTTGAGAGTCCGCCTGCCGATGCAGGGGACATGGGTTCGTGCCCCAGTCCGGGAAGATCCCACGTGCCGCAGAGCGGCTGGGCCCATGAGCCATGGCCGCTGAGCCTGCGCGTCCGGAGCCTGTGCTCTGCAGTGGGAGAGGCCACAACAGTGAGAGGCCCGCGTACCACACACACAAAAAAAAAAATTATCCATTAATCTTGACTTTCAACTTTGGCATCATGGCATAACATGTAGTATTCTCAAGAAGGTTTGCATAAAATTCCGTTAACCTCTCCTATACCTGGGTATCTATGATGTCACCTTCCTCATTCCTAATATTGCATATTTTTACTCCATTTTCTTCTCTTCTATATGAGGTTTATCTAATTCATCAGTCCTTGCAAAGAACCAGCTTTGGGATTTATCCTTCCCACTATTTTTGTTTTGTTGTTTCCACTTTCATTAATTACAGTTTTATCTTTAATCCCCATGTCCTATTTGGTTTCTGTTTTATTTTCTTAATCCCTAAATATGGGAACTGAATTCTCTTAGTTTTATTTACTTAATAATAAAAGTATTTAAACTATACATTTTCTTCTTAACACCAATGTTTGCCAATGGGATGGAAATGTTCTTCTCACTGCTTTCTAGACAGTATGTTATCTCACTTTTGACTGTAAAATGTTTTAAGTGCATCAATTCAAGGTTGGATATATATATACATATACATATATATACATATATATGTATATATATTCATGACTGAACACTACACATCAGTTTAACTTCATGAACTGGATGGATAATTTATCAACATGAGTAGATCTAAAGGACATAATGTTGAATAGAAAAAAAGGAAGATGCAAAATAATACATTCTCTATGATACCACTGAAGTAAAAATTTAAAACCTGAGGGAAGAATACATTAGGAGTTTGGGATTATCAGATACAAACTACTATATATAAAACAGGTAAACAAGGTCCTACTGTATAGCAGAGGGAACTATATTTAATTATCCTGTAATAAACTATAATGGAAAAAAATGTGAAAAATATATATATGTACAACAGAATCACTCTGCCGTACACCGGAAACTAATACAACATTGTAAATTAACTATACTTCAGTTAAAATAAAAAAAAAAACAAAAAAAGTAAGAAAACAATGTTCAAAAAAAACAAAGCCCCAAAACAAAACATGCATAATAGCACGTTGTATCTGTATGTACATATCCACTGTAAAAGGATAAAAATACAGTTTTGAAGGTTATGTACTCAGAATGTTGCCTCACAGCAAAGAAGAAAGGGGGACTAGAGAAAGATCAGTTCTCTCCATTCTGCTATTAATGTTCTGGTATTTAAACAGCTTAATGAGAATTAATTTGCAGATAACATGATTCTATACACAGAAAATCCTAAAGATGCTACTAGAAAACTACTAGAGCTAATCAATGAATTTGGTAAACTTGCAGGATACAAAATTAATACACAGAAATCTCTTGCATTCCTATACACTAACAACAAAAGATCAGAAAGAGAAATTAAGGAAATAGTCCCATTTACCATCACAACAAAAAGAATAAAACACCTATGAATAAACCTACCTAAGGAGGCCAAAGACCTGTACTCAGAAAGCTATAAGATACTGGGATTTCCCTGGTGGTCCAGTGGTTAAGAATCCGCCTTCCAATGCAGGGGACACGGGTTCAATCTCTGGTTGCGGAAGTAAGATCACACATGTCATGGGGCAACTAAGCCTGCATGCTCTGGAGCCTGTGCACCACAACTAGAGAGCCCGCGTGCCGCAACTACTGAGCCCCCACGCTCAAGAGCCCTCACACCACAACTAGAGAGAAGCCTGCTCACTGAAACGACAGATCCCACATGCCGCAACAAAGATTCTGCACGCTGGAACTAAGACCCGACACAGCCAAATACATAAAAATAAATAAATTTATTTTTTACAAAAGAAAACTATAAGATACTGATGAAAAAAATCAAAGATGAACAAACAGATGGAGAGATATACGATGTTCTTGGATCAGAACAATCAATACTATGAAAATGACTATACTACCCAAAGCGATCTACAGATTCAATGCAATCCCCATCAAATTACCAATGGCATTTTTTCATAGAATTAGAACAAAACATTTTACAATGTGTATGGAAACACAAAAGACCCCAAATGGCCAAAGCAATCTTGAGAAAGAAAAATGGAACTGGAGGAATCAGGCTCCCTGACTTCAGACTATACTACAAAGCTACAGTAATCGAGAGAGTATGGTACTGGCACAAAAACAGAAATACAGATCAACGGAACAGGGTAAAAAGCCCAGAGATAAACCCACGCACCTATTGTCACCTAATCTATGACAAAGGAGGTAAGAATATACAATGGAGAAAAGACAGTCTCTTCAATAAGCGATGCTGGGAAAACTGGACAGCTACATGTAAAAGAATGAAATTAGAACACTCTCAAACATCATACACAAAAATAAACTTAAAATGGATCAAAGACCTAAATGTAAGGCCAGGCACTATAAAACTCTTACAGGAAAACATAGGCAGAACACTCTTTGACATAAACTGCAACAAGATCTTTTTTGATCCACTTCCTAGAGTAATGAAAATTAAAACAAAAATAAACAAATGGGATCTAATTAAACTTAAAAGCTTTTGCACAGCAAAGGAAACCATAAACAAAACAAAAAGCCAACCCTCAGAATGGAAGAAAATATATGCAAGTGAAGAAACCAACAAGGGTTTAATCTCCAAAATATACAAATCTACAAAACTATTAACCTACAAAACTCTAAGACTCCTCTGGAAGCTTGGGGATCACAGGTTGGGAATTACTAGAGAGCAAAAGATATCAAACTGTGCATGGAAATTAAGGCTTTCCATAATTTGACCTCAATTTGTCCTGACCTTTGCAATCTTTTATCAGACAACTTTTCCCTCTATCTACCCTATCTGGACAATTTGAAATCTCCTCAGCAATAATGATGGTAATAACAACTGAAAAATCTTCCAGGTTGAAATGACAGCATCATGCTGTATGATGTACAGCTTTGGCAGGGGCTCAAGTGCCCATCTGTAGATTCAAAACTGCTTCTGAAGATATTACTTTTAAGGAGGTGGGGAAGATATTACTTTTTAGCAGTACAATCCCCAAATCTTCAGGCCCCAAATTCTGACCCAGTCATCCTAATAAAAGAATAGCAGACATTCAAGTTTTAATACAGGAAAAGCATAGGGACCAGTGTTATTAATATTTGTTACACATCAAGACATAGTTGGTAACCTAAGGAGAACCTTTTAATATTGAAAAACTGCCTGTATTCCATTATCTAGTCTATTCCAAAAAGTAAAGCTATTTATAAAGAATCAGAATCAAGCGACTGTGACAAAAAAACTTGTCATGAGAACTGGTTGCTAATTTATTAGTTACACAGAAGATTAATATGAATCCAGAAGAAACTCTGTATTAGCAGATGGCAGAACTGTTCAAAATTCTTAACAAAAATCTGGATAAAGACACAGAAGACAGGCTAGTTAAATCTAATTATAAAATTATAAAAATAATTAAAGAAATGACATTTTATTTAGAAAAATGAGCTAAGATTAACAAGGATGGATATAGTATTCTATATTGGCATTAAAAGAGTCTACTGTCAGGGGCTTCCCTGGTGGCACAGGGGTTGAGAATCTGCCTGCCAATGCAGGGGACACGGATTCGAGCCCTGGTCTGGGAGGACCCCACATGCCGCGGAGCGACTGGGCCCGTGAGCCACAACTACTGAGCCTGCGCGTCTGGAGCCTGTGCTCCGCAACAAGAGAGGCCACGATAGTGAGAGGCCCACGTACCCCGTTGAAGAGTGGCCCCTGCTCGCCGCAACTAAAGAAAGCCCTCGCACAGAAACGAAGACCCAACACACCCAAAAATAAATAAATAAATTAATTAATTAAAAAAAAAAGAGTCTACTGTCTAAAGTAAGGCCAAAAAAAGGGTTTCAGGTATTTAGATTCTAGATGCTAAAAGACGAAGGAAACAACAGTGCAGTTCTCACTCAATTTATCAACAGAATAGGTTTCACAATAAAAAGAGAAGCCAGTCTTATTGTACTCATAAACTAAGTAGATTATTTAGTGAACGTTTTATTTATGAAGAACGTTAAAAGCTAGAGAATACAAATGCCTTCCATAGACAGTCTTAAATAATTTGAAAACTGTATCCTCATAAAGACAACACTATGGCTAAAAGTAAAGTTTCCGGAGCAAGGCTACCTGGGTTCAAATCCAAGCTCCACTATGTCCTAGGTTTGTGACCAGGGTTAAGTCACTTCTCTGTGCCTGAGTTCCCTCATCTATAAAATTGAGATAATTACAAAAATCTACCTCGTGGAGTTGGGGGGGTGTTATATAACACATTTGTTAACATATATAAATTACTTCGAACAGAGTGAGAGTAAGCACTCAATAAATGTTAACTATTATAAGCAAAAATTGAAAGTATGGATGTTATGTTTAGACAGCGGAAGGCAAAAGTTGGAGGACTTGAGGGGAGTTCCCTGGCGGTCCAGTGGTTAGGACTCGGCACTTTCACTGCCCAGGCCCTAGGCTGGGGGACTACAATCCCGTAAGTCGCTCCAAGCAGCCAAAAAAAAAAAAAAAAGTTGGAGGACTTGATACATGCATTCCAATTATTTGGACATTATGACCAAAGTAAGAGAGATCTTTTCTTTTTTACGTAACTTGAGAAATTTAGAAATAGCAACTCCAGTCAATGGTGAAGATTTTCAACAATTAGAGTTATATAAAAATGGAAGGTGGAACCTTGGGAAGTAGGATGTTCCCCATCATTGTTACACACAGAGGCTGGAAGACCAACTGTCAGGTGTTTCAAAGGACAGCATTTTGCCCTAAAGTCAATTCTAAGATTCTCTGACTGCAGAAAAACTGATTTGTCTGTCAGTAGTTTCAACCTATACAACTGTTCCATTACTACAACTAATCTGACTAGTCCAACTGTACTATTTTATCTTTTACTTTTTTAAACTGTTTTTTAAAAAATAATTATTTATTTTTGGCTGCATTGGGTCTTTGTTGTTCTGCCTGGGATTTCTCTAGTTGCAGCGAGCGGGGGCTACTCTTTGTTGCAGTGCGCGGGCTTCTCATTGTGGTGGCTTCTCTTGTTGTGGAGCACGGGCTCTAGGCGCGTGGGCTTCAGTAGTTGTGGCTCACAGGCACTAGAGCGCAAGGCTCAGTAGTTGTGGTGCACAGGCTTGGTTGTTCCGGGGCACGTGGGATCTTCCCGGACCAAGGATCGAACCCATGTCCCCTGCATTGGTAGGAGGATTCTTAACCACTACACCACCCTGGAAGCCCCCAACTGTACTATTTTATTTTATTTTTAATTTTATTTATTATTTTTAGCTGTGTTGGGTCTTTGTTGCTGTGTGAGGCTTTCTTCTAGTTGAGGCAAGTGGGGGCTGCTCTTCGTTGCAGTGCATGTGCTTCTCATTGCGGTACCTTCTCTTGTTGCGGAGCACGGGCTCTAGGTGGGCAGGCTTCAGTAGTTGTGGCATGTGGACTCAGTAATTGCGGTTTGCAGGCTCTAGAGCGCAGGCTCAGTAGCTGTGGCACACAGGCTTAGTTGCTCCGCAGCATGTGGGATCTTCCTGGACCAGAGCTCGAACCCATGTCCCCTGCACTGGCAGGTGGATTCTTAACCACTGTGCCACCAGGGAAGCCCAACTGTACTATTTTAAATACTAGGTTTCAAAATTATTTTAATTGTAAAAATGCAACATTATAATAACCTTACAGCTTATTTTTCCATATTTACCATAGAAGAAAATTACTATACAACAAAAGCAAGCCAAAAACATTGACAATAGAAGTATTAATATCAGCAAAGAGTACAATAGGCAGAAAAGTTTATTTTATTCTAAATCAATCCATAATAAGAGTCCGTGGAGACTTTTAATCTATAAAATATGCTGATGAGCACTTTTTAAAAAAATATATTTATTTGTTTGGTTGTGCCGGGTCTTAAGTTGTGGCTCATGGGCTCCTTAGTTGTGGCATGCGAACTCTTAGTTGCAGCACACATGTGGGATCTAGTTCCCTTACCAGGGATCGAACCCGGGCCCCCAGTGGATAAGACGTGGAGTCTTATCCACTGCACCACCAGGGAAGTCCCCTGATGAGCACTGTTTTATTTTAAATTTATTTATTTATTTATGGCTGTGTTGGGTCTTCGTTGCTGTGCGCGGGCTTTCTCTACTTGATACTCTTCGTTGTGGTGCACGGCCTTCTCATTGCGGTGGCTTCTTTTGTTGCGGATCATGGGCTCTAGGCGCGCAGGCTTCAGTAGTTGTGGCACACGGGCTCAGTAGTTGTGGTACACAGGCTTAGTTGCTCCACGGCATGTGAGCTTCCCCGACCAGGGCTTAAACCCGTGTCCCCTGCATTGGCAAGCAGATTCTTAAACAATGTGCCACCAGGGAAGTCCCCTGATGAGCATTTTTAAGAACTGTGTTTCTTGTCCTTTAAACAAATATTCTAGCAAACACAAACTCCTTAAAATCTTCACACAGATCTTACAGTCCTATAACTCTTCCCCTAATCGTTCTTAATTTTCGTTCAAATCATAACAAAGAAAAAGAAATTTAGTACTAATCTTCTAATTTCCCTTTTCTTAAAAACATCTGTCCCTTTGACCCTTAACAGTCTAATTAATGAGAGGCTTACTGAGTCTATTAAGAGAACTATATAATCTCCTAATTGATTGCTCTACCTGCAATCTAGCTGTTCTAGAACCTATTCTTAACACTGCCACAATAAACCACCCAAAAGCATAGCTCCAACCCGGCAACCTCGCTTTAAATAAAATTCCTTAATCAAGATATGTAAACATTAATCAGCATTTCCTACAAAGAAAAAAAATCTGTCCAATAACAGCAAAGTATAGTCAACTGTAGCCTTATCTAGTTGAAATAATTGTGACAAACACTAGGCAGTGGGGGAAGAGAGAAGAGGGAGGAAGCAAGAGGAAGAGAAATGGAGAACAAGAATCAATGAATATAATGAAGCACAAACCAGCTGATGGTAATTTTCACCCTAAGTCACTTCTGAGCAAGATGGAGGGGTAATTAAATTAACAGAGTATCAACATTATGGGACAGTCATTAAAACTACTTAAGTAGAACATGTAGAATCATGGAAAAACAATTGCAACCACCATATTCAAATGAGAACCACTCTAAGAAATTTTGCCAATTTTTTTCTTTACCAGAATATTGTTGATTATAAAAAAGAATCAGAATTTATTCATCTAAATAATGCCTCTACTAAAAATATTAGCAATTCCTCCTTCAGGATTTTATAAATAGTTAAAAAATGTAAGAAATCTTCTTATGTCACATTCAGTCTCATATTTTCACCATACTGCCATATTTCAGGACGCGCTAGCCCCAGGCATTTAGAGGCTAATTTAACAAAGGCCCAATCAAGTATGGGTCAGACACTGTGTATCTAGTAGGGGTGGCAGCACTGTTCAAATCTCCACCCTACTTTCCCTTTTGAATGACTGGTCACCTACACTCTACTTTATCAACACTCTTCAACACACTGTAATTCCTTTATTCTCCTGAAATAACTAATTTGAATGTCAGTGACCTTCTGTCAACCCTCCTCAATCACAAGTTACATAACTCTCAAACCTCAGTGCCATTTTAGCATCCCTCATTTTCTATATTCTACCAGTTACCAAATTCTACTGCTTGCTTCTTTTATCCATCACTTCTCAACTCACATTTCTTCTAGATCTCCACCTAAATTGAGGCTTTTATTTCACATCTTGATTATTTAATAAGAATGCCTATTAACAGACACAGTTGACATCCGGCCCCCATCCCTTCAGCTCACCTTGCAGCTGGTACAGATAGTATCCTGACAGCTTCCCACCTCCACCAACAGGAGCCTGCCCAACCCTAGCTAAGACAATGGGAAGTGCTCGAAACATTTCAAGAACAATCTCCATCAGTGAGGACTAGAGTAGGTGGAAAAACTCCCCATCTACCCTTCAGTTAGTAGGACAATTCTAAGGCAGCTCTACAAAAATCTCCACAGGATTAACCCCCAGTTGCCCATCACTGGCTTTTTTTCCCTTTCCTGACTCTTTACCCATTCCCTCACTTGTGCTTCCTGGCATCTCACCTGCACCCATGTTATCTCAAGGTCTGCTTACAAGACAGCACTTTGGAGAAACTACAAGGGCCACAAAAGTGACACTATCGGGGCTTCCCTGGTGGCGCAGCGGCTGTGAGTCCGCCTGCCGATGCAGGGGACACGAGTTCATGCCCTGGTCCAGGAGGATCCCACATGCCGCGGAGCAGCTGGGCCCGTGAGCCATGGCCGCTGAGCCTGCGCGTCCGGAGCCTGTGCTCCGCAACGAGAGAGGCCACAACAGTGAGAGGCCCGCGTACTGAAAAAAAAAAAAAAGTGACACTATCAAGATCTTGCTTAACCTAAAGCTGCCCAAGTGTTCTCTTGGTCTCAATCATCTCCCAATTACAGCTCATTCTGCATTCATATGGATCACATACCTCTTCTAACCAAACATCTTCAATGAAGCCCTTCGTGATTTGTCTTTTTCATCTCCTATTTCTAACTTAGATAAATCATAACTTATCATCAGCCAAACTATTGTACTGATCCTTTCTCAAATATAAGTTGTACCTTTCCAGGAACGCAATAATCTACTGTTTTTAGAAATGTTCTCCAATATTCGCCTGTTGAAAACCTTGCAAAGCTCACTCATCTCAAATATCATCTCTATCAAGATTCAATCACAAGTAATGTCTCCCTCACCTAAATTCCTGATTGTAATAGTCATAAGACATTTTACCACAGTTCTGTAAAAACCTACCCTACTTGACTACAAGCCTGACTTTAAATTCTTTAAGGGTAGAAACCATGTTCCATTCTTTTTATTTTCCAAAGGGCTTTCTTTCCCTGATAGACCCATAGATATTGACCTACATAGCCTTCTAGAGTAACTTTTGAAAAGAACATTTATTTTTATATATGCATTCTTAAGTATTAGTACAAAATTCATGCTCCTTTTTACAGACAAACAAACTGAGCTTATCTCAGACTCCTTGGGACTAACCTATTTATCAAAATGCTCCTGAAATCACATGCAGACTTAAAAAAAAGTTTAAAAACAACACTAAAGAAAGCTGTTACTTATTCCTTTATTTTTGGGAAATGACTACATTTCATGTTTCTCACCAAAAATCTTTCACCACGTATGTACTGCATTTCCTTGCAAAGAGTCCAGAGTCTGTCCCATGTTATACTTCACAGTGTTCCAATACTTAGCTGAATTCCAATTTATATCAAAGGTTACTTCAAGATTATTTCAGGCTTTAGGGAAATTCTGATCCTTACACAATCTTGAAATGCTTCTGTCATGGGAAAAGACTTTACTTCTTGGCATTTCTAACTCAGAGGACTGGCATGAGGATCAAATATGATTGTATATGTGAAAGGTCACTGAAAATTCTAACAATAAATAAATGTAAAAATTATCTCCTTAACTCTGAATTTCAAACAATTAAAATAATCTATTTACTACAATCTAACGTCATTAAATGCACAGTTATTTTTTACAAATAGGTTATAAAGGCGTAAGTTATAAAGAGCTCAAGACAAAAAAGTGAAAGCTGGCTATAAACCAGATCAAAAATAAGAAGCAATCTTAAGTAGACTATCCCTCTTGCATATGGCAAGAGGTCAAATAGTTTATTCCTGCAATACTTTTGTACTGTCCTTTTTATTTTAATCCTGCCAAAGTAAATTAAATAACATAAAGCCTCCGGTGTAGTATAACTTATTACTATTACTTTTCCTTAAAATTAGCACTGTCTTTCAATAAGATTCCTACTTTTCCCCATGTTTATATTAATAGCATGAATTCACTAACAATATTCGTATTAGGTTCAAATCAAATAGCTTATTATCTGCTTTGGTCAGACCTTTCCAAATGATACAACTGTCTCAACCAGAAGTGGAACTAGAACAGCCTCATTATTTTTTGAAACAAGTTTTCCTTAAAAGAAAAATAATCTGATTAAACTAAAAAATTCTACTATTCTATACATCTATTAAGCAATAAGTCTAGAGATCCTTATCGTAAGTTTAGAGCCTATGCTCCTGCCAGCGTTATTCCCTCTGGCCCAATTTTCCCGGCCTTATACTGATTATATGAGACGTAAACCCTAAAAATACTTGAGTGCAAAACACCCATAGTCATCCAACAGCTCAATTTGCACCCTGTAAATATTCAAATGAAGAGCATTTTGTAGTAGGTAAAATATGTAAGAGTAACGGTCTGGGAAACCACACACCATGGAAACTGACTCAAACAAAAGCTGCGGATGGACAGACCGCAAGGAGTAACCGGTGAAACAGTAAGGATTAAATATTCGTCTAAGAAAAATTTCGGTGACGTTGACGCCTAGGTTTTCCTGCTGACAACAATTAATAACGGGACCCCTGGGGCTGCACGAATGGGTCCGATCACCCCAACTACGCCGCAAAGCGAAACCAGAACCCAGGAGCCAGCGCACTGCGGGGCTTTCAGTCGCCTGCGCCCACCGTGCTGGACTGATAAGCCGGCATGCGAAGACCGAGGAAAAGAGAGGAGGCCCGCTTCGGGACTCTTCTCACCCCTCCTTCCTCCCGCTTCCCAGGGGAGCGCCCCCTGGGGACCCTTCCTCAAATCTACGACTGACTCGCATCCTCCACCGCCCCTACTGGGGAGGCCACCAATCATCCCTGCAGCGCAGAGCACCGGAGGGGCCTAGGCCTTCTACCCACCCGCGCACCCACCACCACCCCGAACCAAGAAAAAGAAGCCGCTGCAGCAGCCACAGCCCCGGCGCGCGGGAGCGAAAACACAGACCGATCCCTAGCTAAAGGCGAGGCGCACTTCGACCCCGCGCCCCTCCCAACAGCTACGCGCTCACCTCCACGGCCTTCCCCACGGGCCCCGCCAGCGCGGCCGACGGTGGCCTGCGGCCGCACCTCCCACCAGCTCCGCTTTTCTTCCCCTGGCCTAGGAGGGGGCGGCGTCGCTTCTGGAAGGCCGGAAAACGGACCCGCAGCTCAGCCTGCGGGATACCAGCCTCCCGGCCACTTCCCGCAACGGCTCCAGCTCCTTCCGGTGTTTTCGCGACCGCCACCGGCTTCTAGGGCGTCGCAGGAGGGCGAGGAGGGCGGGCAGGGGCGGGGCTTCGAGGAAAGCTCCTCCCGCCTCTGGGGCGTGGCCGCGGAGAACGGCTCCAGGTGTGGAGACCCAAGCTGCTCTCACCGCTGGGACTTCCAAAGTAGCTAGCGGCACAGGGACCGTACGTGCAGAGCAGTTTTAGATCTGGGGCACTTTTCGTTTCTACACGTGTTCTTCCCGTCTTCTGCAGTCACACTACGACCATTAGCAGGTCTGTCTCTATGCATTACAGAATTTGTTAAGGCTGTCCACTGAAGGGCCTCAGGTTTCCGACTTTGTGCAAAGAAAAATTAGACTACTTAATTCAATTCAACACTTTTCCCTTCCTCTCCTCTTTCTTCTCCCAACGTCTTAGGACATAGACTATCTGAAAGTCATTGCGTTTCTTTTTCCACATCTACAAAGTAGAAATTCATCTCTCCCATTTTCCCTTAAGCCAAAATCAAGATCATATCAAATATTTATTGAAACTTTAGTATCTGCTTAGTGACTAGAGCATTTGAAGAGATCTGCCTTGTAATTTATGGATCTGTTAAAATCCGTTCAATTGATATGCAAATAATAAAAATAGTTAAATTAATATTAATTAATTGTTCAAATTGCCAGTTTCAACATGTCTGTTTACCTCTTATCTTTTTGGCTTCCCAAATGGGAGCTTGTACTCAAGCATTATGTAAGAGGCTCAATCTCCATCAGAAGCAAATAGAGAATATGAGAGCTTTCAATTCTATTCGTATGGTAAAAATAGAAGAAATGAAGTTTTGCCAGCATCCTATATAGGGATTGACACCAAGGCCTCAGTTTGCACCACAACCTATCCTGGGTTCACTGATGGTCAGCATATTTCAAAATATTGCAGTTTACATGCTTCAGTATGTCAGCAATGTGGTTAATTTTTATTTTTAAAAAATCAAATATCTAAATGTTTTTAAATGTTTATACTCCTCTGTAAAGACATAAGAGAACGATCATGAAAATCATTTGTTCCCTGATGTCTTGTAGCGAAGTACTATCTGACTTAAAGGAGAGTTTTATAGGTTTATTTGAAAAAAGACAAGTGTTTTAAATTTTCTGACCTTTGCTGTGATGACAAGTAGCTGTCAACGATATGCTAATAAAAAAAATTTTTTTAATATATACATTTATCCTATGGCCCCAAAGTAAAAGTTGTGTTTCAAAAATGAGTGAGAACTGCTTTTGGAAAGAAACTTGTACAATGAAGAGAGCATTTTGAAAAAGGAGGTTTGAAACTGTTTCCCTTATTTAGTAATATTCCTGCCAAAAATTGTGTCACCTATAAAAAACTCATCTCTGCATCAAAAGACACCATTAAGAGATGAAAAATCAAGCCAGCAAATAGAAGCTATTTTAAATATGTATTGGGTTGGCCAAAAAGTTCCTTCAGTTTTTATGTAAAAATAAAAAACACATTTTTCATTTTCACCATGAACTTTATTGAACAACATATTCACCGTTTTATTCCACTACCTTCTGCCATTTTTCAGGCAACTTCATGATTCCAACTTCCCAAAACTTTTTATCTTTTTGAGCAAAGAACTGTTCCAGGTGTCTTTTACAGTCTTCCAGGGAACTGAAATTTTTTCCATTAAGAGAATTTTGTAAAGACCAAAATAAATGGAAATCCGAAGGTGCAATGTCTGGTGAATACAGTGGATGAATCAGAACTTGCCAGCCAAGCTGTAACAGCTTTTGCCTGGTCATCAAAGAAACATGCAGTCTTGTGTTATCCTGATGGAAGATTATGCGTTTTCTGTTGACTCTTTCCGGACGCTTTTCGTTGAGTGCTGCTTTCAATTGGTCTAATTGGGAGCAGTACTTGTCGGAATTAATCGTCTGGTTTTCAGGAAGGAGCTCATAATAAACTCCCTTCCAATCCCACCATATACACAGCATCACCTTCTTTGGATGAAGACCGGTCTTTGGTGTGGTTGGTGGTGTTTTACTTCTCTTGCCCCACGATCTCTTCCATTCCACGTTATCGTACAGTGTCCACTTTTCATCGCCCGTCACAATTTGTTTCAAAAATGGAACGTTTTCATTACGTTTAAGTAGAGAATCTCATGCGGAAATATGGTCAAGAAGGGTTTTTTTGCTTAACTTATGTGAAACCCAAACATCAAAGCAATTCACATAACCAAGCTGGTGCAAATGATTTTCAACGCTTGATTTGGATATTTTGAGTATGTCGGCTCTCTCCTGTGTGGTATAACATTGATTGTTCTCAATTAATGTCTCAATGTGATCGCTATCAACTTCAACTTGTCTACCCGACCGTGGAGCATCATCCAGCGAGAAATCTCCATCACAAAACTTCGCAAAACACTTCTGACACGTTCGATCAGTTACAGCACCTTCTCCATACACTGCACAAATCTTTTTTTGCGTTTCGGTTGCGATTTTACCTTTCTTGAAATAATAAAGCATAATATGCCAAAAATGTTGCTTTTTTTCTTCCATCTTCCGTATTAAAATGGCTACACAAAAATTCACCAGTTTTGATAAGTTTTTTTTTTTTTTTTTTGCTGTACGCAGGCCTCTCACTGTTGTGGCCTCTCCCGTTGCGGAGCACAGGCTCCGGACGCGCAGGCTCAGCGGCCATGGCTCACGGGCCCAGCCGCTCCGCGGCACGTGGGATCTTCCCGGACCGGGGCACGAACCCGTGTCCCCCCGCATCGACAGGCGGACTCTCAACCACTGCGCCCAGGGAAGCCCAATTTTTTTTTTTTTTTAATGCATGCTGATATGGCAGCTGTCACATACAATCTAACAAAATTGTCTCGAATGGAGTTAAAGACACCTAAGCACTACAAGAGCCATCTTACGGAGGAAAACCAAACAAACGTTTTGGCCAACCCAATATAACTAATAAAGAGCTCATATATAAATGTGTGTATATATGTGTGCATATATGTGTGTGTGTGTGTGTATGTGTGTGTGTGTATATATATATATGTGTGTGTGTGTGTGTGTTTCCATAAATCAATAAGACAATTAAATAGACAAAAGGCAAAAGTCATTGCTCCAGAAATTCCTGCATGGAAAATGTATCAGGCATGTTATGTTACCGCAGAGTGTGAGCAAATTTAGCTCAACCACAAAGTCTCCCCACCAACCTGCTTGATAACCAACATCCTCTTTGGCTTACCTGTCCTTCAGGGGTCCTAAGGCAAAGGGAAGACAAATGATGTGACTGTTCAAGGCAGGTGTGGCTCATTGCCTAGATGACAGCAGGCAAGTGCCTCTCATGTGGACACCAGGTCAAATCCTTGCTGTGGATCTGTCCTTATAAACGAAGCAAATGCACTCTGACAATGCAATCTCTCTCCCACTTTTAGCGTTCATGGATTCCCACCCTCCCTGCGAACTCATGGTTTACATTTATCCTTTTATCCCTTTATCTAGAATCCTTAATCCTTACTTTTCTTCAAATAATACCTCAACAGTAGGCTGTAAGGAAGGATGCTATCATTGGGAAATCTATCAACTCCCCTCTCAGAGAGGAGAGATTATAGATTCCATAGTGTGAACACCCAGCTGAATCACACTAATTCTGGTATAGAACTCTGGAGGTGCCATTCGTGTCCAATATGATGTGAATTGTATGCCCTGGAGCTGTGCATCAGGCCAGGTAGTGAAGGCCCTCCAAATGGGGCTGGTGACCGGGATGGGGCAGGGCAGGAAAAGAATATCAAAGCAAATACTTTCTCCTTTTTTGCAACTAAGGGCAAGTAAAATAGCAAAGCACAAAACATACATTTCAATGCTCATGTAATTGAGACTGAATAAGCCTTCGCAAATGCTGTTCCCTCAGACACACTTTTGTCAGATATACTTTGACCTGATACCAAACTCCTATCCCTCATTTACCTAATTCCTACCTAGATATTCCCTGCTTAAAGTAGCACTCTTGGACTTCCCTGGCAGTGCAGTGGTTAAGAATCTGACTGCCAATGCATGGGACATGGGTTCGAGCCCTGGTCCGGGAAGACCCCACATGCCACAGAGCAACTAAGCCCATGTGCCACAACTACTGAGCCCGCATGCCACGACTACTGAAGCCCACATGCCTAGAGCCATGCTCCGCAACAAGAGAAGCCACCGCAATGAGAAGCCCGCTCACTGCAATGAAGAGTAGCCCCTGCTCACCACAACTAGAGAAATCCCATGCACAGCAACGAAGACCCAATGCAGCCAAAAATAAATAAATTTATTTTAAAAATAATAAAGTAGCACTCTTAAACAAACAAATTAATTAAAGTAGCACTCTTCACCCCATTATTTCTCATTTCAGTACCCTGTTTGTTTGTTTCAGAGAATTTATTATGAATTTGAATTATTTTAAGATTTTTGTGTGCACCTAATTTTTTGCCTATCTTCTCTGAACTGTAAGTATTTCTGTCTTGTTCACAATATTCTCAGAGATCAGCATTGCAGGACTCAAATATTTGCTGTCTCTCAACTGGGGACAGTGGATATTAGCCCCCTGGTAGATATTTGGCAATATCCTTGAAGAGGACTGGAGGAAAAAAGAGTCACATTCCTTTGCATTAACATGACAGGAGAGTCCAAAACGTTGTTAGTGCCACTGTTGAGAAACCCTGATTTAAACTGAGGCTTTATGTTTTTGGTTATAAGTGACAGAAACCTAATGAAACTGTGGTTCCTAATTTGATGAACAAACTGAATTTGGTAGGGGGTAAGCAGAAACCAATTTTATTCTCTCTTATTACTGTCCCTGAATATTTCTGAGGATCCCTCTCTATTCCTCAGACAAAATCTTAGGCAAAGGCTTTAGCTTTTTTCCCTGGTATTATGATCTCTTTTTCATTCATTTCTTAAATTTTCCATCTTACAACTCTAAGAGCAGAGTTCCTAGTTTAAAAAATCCCAAATAATGGGCATATTGTCTTCACCTGGGTTAAGTGCATGCCTAGGGGCATTCAACCAGAGGGTCAGGGGCATAAAAGAACAGAGCAGCTCCAAAGACAATTATGTGGATGAATGGAATGAAAGTTTCCAAGAGAGAAAAATAGGGGGTCAAGTCAACCCAATATCACACACACACACACACACACACACACACACACATGATATTGGTTTAAAGGCTGAGAAAGAAGATTTCTGATGAGCCAGACGGGGAAGGATTTTTTTAGGCAGAGAGAACAGCATAGGTGAAAGCACATGAGCAAGAGGCCATGTGCTAATTTGGGAACTTGTAAGGGGTCGATATTACTAGAGCAGAGACTGAGGGCAGGGAAACGGAACAGTCTAGACGCAGAAGGCAGATCATGAGTGATCATGTCTGCTAAGTAGACTTTTCCCTCTAAAGATCCATGAAGAACTTTGAGAAAGGGAGCGACATAATGAGATGTATATATTAGATTACTTGGATAGTCATGATTAGCATAGTTTGGAGACTATTGCAGAATCCAGACAAAGGAAGGTAAGGGCCTAGCAGTCTAGATGGCTGTGAGAACTACTTAGGAGATAAAAATCAATAGACTTTGAATCGACTACATGGGAGACAGAACTTAGGGAGTTTCCTCTATGGATTCTCTTTATTTCTATTTTGAGAGTTCACTAACAAGTTTTTCTGACTCTAGTCTCAGTCTACTCTAGTACAGTGCCATACTTCTGAACACAACTCTTCCTAAAACACAAATCCAATCATGTAGCTCTTTAATGACTCCTTGTTGCCCCAGAGAATTTTTTTTCGCCAAGGGTCTAGGGTGAAAGGAGAAAATTTCCTAGGGGTTAATATCTAAGGATCTTGCACTGGTCTGAACCAGAGAATACCTTTCCAAATTGTGTGCCCTAGGCACCTGCTCCCCTAACCCTAGTCCCCTTTGGCTATAGTATTAGCCAAATTTACTCCTCCTATCTCATTTTTTGTTATACCCAACAAAACACACTTTCCTCAAACTGTTCTAATCTGCATCCCATTCTCCTAAAAGGCAAAACACTTGCTTGTGCCTCTCCTATTTAGTGCTGCTTTCCCTAACCCTATCCCTTAGAATGACCTTTTGTCCTTTGCCCTTTATCTTCAAAGTGAACTCTACTCATCTCTCAAGAGTCACCTCCTAGGAGAAGCTTTCATCAACTTTCCCAGGTCATGTGGGTCCTTCCTTGTATTCTGTCATGCTCTCTAGTGATATTATACTGCTGATTATAAATTATACAGTGTAATGTCATTATTATATATTGCAATAATTTTTTCACTTTTCAGTCTCCTGAACCAAACTATGCACAGGGATTTTTCTTACTCACCCTAGTATTTTCAGCATTGAGCACACTACAGGGCACACTGTAGGAAATGGACAAATTAATAAATTTGCTGCTTAAAGAGATGAATAAATGTGAAAATATTAAAGAAATATGATATAGTGTCTAACTTGAAGAGATAGTAATTTTCTTTTTCTTTTTTTTTTTTGCTCTGTTGTGTCTTCATTGCTGCACTCGGGCTTTCTCTAGTTGCAGCGAGCGAGGGCTACTCTTTGCTGTGGTGCGCAGGCTTCTCACTGTGGTGCCTTCTCTTGTGGAGCATGGGCTCTAGGCTCACGGGCTTCAGTAATTGTGGCTCACAGGCTCTAGAACGCAGGCTCAGTAGTTGTGGTGCACAGGCTTAGTTGCTCCATGGCATGTGGGATCTTTCTGGACCAGGGCTCAAACCCGTGCCCCTGAGTTGGCAGGCGGATTCTTAACCACTGCGCCACCAGGGAAGTCCCAGTAATTTTCTTATACGTTTAAAAATGTTTATCATTTAAATGTATAGACAGCAGATATAGTTCTTTCCATTTTATTACTTTTAGAAATAGCACATGGTTTTCTAGACCTTTGTAACGTTATGAATTCTAAATGTACAAAATAAGAATTCTTGTTTCCTTGAGGTTTAATTTTACTATGATTGCTCTTTATTTTTTTTAAATATTTATTTATTTATTTGGCTGTGCCAGGTCTTAGTTGAGTCACGCAGGATATTCCCTGCTGCGTGTGGGATCTTCGCTGTGGCATGCAGTATCTAGCTCCTGCCTTGGGAGACCAGAGTCTTAGCCACTGGACCACCAGGGAAGTCCCTCTGGCTCTTTTTTTTTTTTTTACATTTTTTAATTTAATTTTATGTATTTGTTTATACAGTGGGTTCTTATTAGTTATCTATTTTATACATATTAGTGTATACATGTCAATCCTAATCTCCCAATTCATCACACCACCACCCCCCGAGCCACTTTCCCCCCTTGGTAGCCATACAGTTATTCTCTACATCTGTGTCTCTATTTCTGCCTTGCAGACCAGTTCATCTGTACCATTTTTCTAGATTCCACATATATGCGTTAATACACGATATTTATTTTTCTCTTTCTGACTTACTTCACTCTGTATGACAGTCTCTAGATCCATCCACATCTCAACAAATGACCCAATTTCGTTCCTTTTTATGGCCGAGTAATATTCCATTGTATATATGTACCACAACTTCTTTATCCATTCATCTGTCAATGGGCATTTAGGTTGCTTCCATGACCTGGCTATTGTAAATAGTGCTGCAATGAACATTGAGGTGCATGTGTCTTTTTGAATTATGGCTTTCTCTGGGTATATGCCCAGTAGTGGGATTGCTGGGTCATATGGTAATTCTATTTTTAGTTTTTTAAGGAACCTCCATACTGTTCTCCATAGTGGCTGTATCAATTTACATTCCCACCAGCAGGGCAGGAGGGTTCCCTTTTCTCCACACCGTCTCCAGTATTTGTTGTTTGTAGATTTTCTGATGATGTCCATTCTGACTGGTGTGAGGTGATACCTCATTGTAGCTTTGATTTGCATTTCTCTAATAATTAGTGATATTGAGCAAATTTTCATGTGCTTCTTGGCCATCTGTGTGTCTTTTTTGGAGAAATGTCTATGGAGGGCTTCTGCCCATTTCTGGATTGGGTTGTTTGTTTTTTTACTATTGAGCTGCATGAGCTGTTTATATATTTTGGAGATTAATCCTTTGTCCTTTGATTCATTTGCAAATATTTTCTCCCATTCTGAGGGTTGTCTTTTCATCCTGTTTGTAGTTTCCTTTGCTTTTCAAAACGTTTTAAGTTTCATTAGGTCCCATTTGTTTATTTTCGTTTATATTTCCATTACTCTAGGAGGTGGATCAAAACAGATATTGCTGTGATTTATGTCAAAGAGTGTCCTTCCTATGTTTTCCTCTAAGAGATTTATAGTGTCCAGTCTTACATTTAGGTCTCTAATCCATTTTGAGTTTATTTTTGTGTATGGTGTTAGGGAGTGTTGTAATTTCATTCTTTTACATGTAGCTGTCCAGTTTTCCCAGCAACACTTATTGAAGAGACTGTCTTTTCTCCATTGTATATCCTTGCCTCCTTTGTCATAGATTAGTTAACCATAGGTGTGTGGCTTTATCTCTGGGCTTTCTATCCTGTTCCATTGATCTATATTTCTGTTTTTGTGCCAGTACCATATTGTCTTGATTACTGTAGCTTTGTAGTATAGTCTGAGGTCAGGGAGTCTGATTCCTCCAGCTCCATTTTTTTCCCTCAAGACTGCTTTAGCTATTCGGGGTCTTTTGTGTCTCCATACAAATTTTAAGATTTTTTTGTTTTAGTTCTGTAAAAAAAAAAAAAAAAGCCACTGGTAATTTGAAAGGGATTACAATGAACTGCAGATTGCTTTGGGTAGTATAGTCATTTTCACAATATTGATTCTTCCAATCAAGAACACGGTATATCTCTCTATCTCTTTGTGTCATCTTTGATTTCTTTCATCAGTGTCTTATAGTTTTCTGAGTGCAGCTTTTTTACCTCCTTAGGTAGGTTTAGTCCTAGGTATTTTATACTTTTTGTTGCAATGGTGAATGGGATTGTGTCCTTAATTTCTCTTTCTGATCTTTCGTTGTTAGTGTAGAGGAATGCAAGAGATTTCTGTGAATTAATTTTCTATTCTGCAACTTTACCAAATTAATTGATTAACTCTAGTAGCTTTCTGGTGGCATCTTTAGGATTCTCTATGTATGGTGTCATGTCATCTGCAAACAGTGACAGTTTTACTTCTTCTTTTCCAATTTGTTTTCCTCTTATTTCTTTTACTTCTCTGATTGCCATGGCTAGGACTTCCAAAACAGTGTTGAATAACAGTAGTGAGACAGGACATCCTTGTCTTGTTCCTGATCTTAGAGGAAATGCTTTCAGTTTGAGAATGATATTTGCTGTGGGTTTGTTATATATGGACTTTATTATGTTGAGGTAGGTTCCCTCTATGCCCACTTTCTGGAGAGTTTTTTATCATAAATGGGTGTTAAATTCTGTTAAAAGCTTTTTCTGCATCTATTGAGATGATCATATGGCTTTTATTCTTTAATTTGTTACTATGGTGTATCACATTGATTAATTTGCATATATTGAAGAATCCTTACATCCCTGAGATAAATCCCACTTGATCACGGTGTATGATCCTTTTAATATGTTGTTGGATTCTGTTTGCTAGTGTTTTGTTGAGGATTTTTGCATCTATATTCATCAGTGGTATTGGTCTGTAATTTTCTTTTTTTGTAGTATCTTCATCTGGTTTTGGTATCAGGGTGATGGTGGCCTCATAAAATGAGTTTGGGTGTGTTCCTTCCGCTGCAATTTTTTGGAAGAGTTTGAGAAGGATGGGTGTTAGCTCTTCTCTAAATGTTTGATAGAATTCACCTGTGAAGCCATCTGGTCCTGGACTTTTGCTTGTTGGAAGATTTTTAATCACAGTTTCATTTTCATTACTTGCGATTGGTTTGTTCATATTTTCCATTTCTTCCTGGTTCAGTCTTGGAAGCTTATACCTTTCTAAGAAATTTGTCCATTTCTTCTAGGTT
This sequence comes from Globicephala melas, assembly GCF_963455315.2. Taxonomy (NCBI): domain Eukaryota; kingdom Metazoa; phylum Chordata; class Mammalia; order Artiodactyla; family Delphinidae; genus Globicephala; species Globicephala melas. The sequence continues at coordinate 120,334,168 of NC_083314.1, read as the reverse complement.
GTCCATTTTATTGGCATATAGTTGCTTGTTGTATTCTCTTCTGAAGCTTTGTATTTCTGCGGTGTCGTAACTTCTCTGTTTTCATTTCTAATTTTATTGATTTGAGTCCTCTCCCTCTTTTTCTTTTTTCTTTTTTTGTGGTATGCGGGCCTCTCACTGGTGTGGTCTCTCCCGTTGCAGAGCACAGGCTCCGGACGCGCAGGCTCAGCGGCCATGGCTCACGGGCCCAGCCACTCCGCAGCATGTGGGATCTTCCCGGACCGGGGCACGAACCCGTGTCCCCTGCATCGGCAGGCGGACTCTCAAACACTGCTCCACCAGGGAAGCCCTCCCTCTTTTTCTTGATGAGCCTGGCTAAAGGTTTATCAATTTTGTTTATCTTCTCAAAGAACAAGCTTTTAGTTTTATTGATCTTTGCTACTCTTTTCTTTGTTTCTATTTCATTTTTTTCTGATCTGATCTTTATGATTTCTTTCCTTCTACTAACTTTGGGTTTTGTTTGTTCTTCTTTCTGTAGTTACTTTAGGTATAAGGTGAGATTGTTTACTTGAGATTTTTCTTGTTCCTTGAGGTAGGCTTGTACTGCTATAAACTTCCGTCTTAGAACTGCTTTTGCTGCATCCTATAGGTTTTGGATCATCCTGTTTTCGTTGTCATTTGTCTCTAGGTATTTTCTGATTTCCTCTTTGATTTCTTTAGTGATCTCTTGGCTATTTAGTTACATATTGTTTAGCCTCCATGTGTTTGTGTTTTTTACATTTTTTCCCTGTAATTGATTTCTAATTTCATAGCGTTGTGGTTGGAAAAGATGCTTGGTATTATTTCTATTTTCTTAAATTTACCGAGGCTTGATTTGTGACCCAAGATGTGATCTATCCTGGAGAATGTTCCCTGTGCAATTGCAAAGAAAGTATAATCTGCTGTTTTGGGATGGAATGTCCTATAAATATCAATTACATCTATCAGGTCTATTGTGTCATTTAAAGCTTTTGTTTCCTTATTAATTTTCTGTCTGGATGATTTATCCATTGGTGTAAGTGAGGTGCTAAAGTTCCCCACTATTACTGTGTTACCGTCGATTTCCTCTTTTATAGCTGTTAACAGTTCCGTTATGCATTGAGGTGCTCCTATGTTGGGCGCATATATGTTTATAATTGCCATATCTTCTACTTAGATTGGTCCCTTGATCATTATGTAGTGTCCCTCCTTTTAACATTCTGTATTTTAAAGTCTATTTTATCTGAGTATTGCTACTCCAGCTTTCTTTTGATTTCCATTTGCATGGACTATCTTTTTTCATCCCCTCACCTTCAGTCTGTATATGTCCCTAGGTCTGAAGTGGGTCTCTTGTAGATAGCATATATATAGGTCTTGTTTTTGTATCCATTTAGCGAGCCTGTGTCTTTTGGTTGGAGCATTTAATCCATTCAAGTTTAAGGTAATTTTTGATATGTATGTTCCTATTACCATTTTCTTAATGTAATGGGTTTGTCTTTGTCAATCCTTTTCTGCTCTTGTGTTTCCCACTTAGAGAAGTTCCTTTAGCCTTTGTTGTAGAGCTGATTTGGTGGTGCTGAATTCTCTTAGCTTTTCCTGTTGTAAAACTTTTGATTTCAACATCGCATCTGAATGAGATCCTTGTCAGGTAGAGTAATCTTGGTTGCAGGTTCTTAACTTTCATCACTTTAAATATATTGTGCCACTCTCTTCTGGCTTGCAGAGTTTCTGCTGAGAAATCAGCTGTTAACCTTATGGGAGTTCCCTTGTATATTACTTGTCATTTTTCCCTTGTTGCTTTCAATAATTTGTCTTTAATTTTTGTCAATTTGATTACTGTGTGTCTTGGCATGTTTCTCCTTGGGTTTATCCTTCCTGGGGCTCTCTGCGCTTCCTGGACTTCGGTGGCTATTTCCTTTCCCATGTTAGGAAAGTTTTCGACTATAATCTCTTCAAATATTTTCTTTGATAAGTTTCTTTCCTTCTCTTCTCTCCTTCTGGGACCCCTATAATTCGAATGTTGGTGTGTTTAATATTGTCCCAGAGGTCTCTTAGGCTGTCTTCATTTCTTTTCATTCTTTTTTTCTTTATTCTGTTCCGTGGCAGTGAATTCCACCATTCTGTCTTCCAGGTCACTTATCCGTTCTTCTGCCTCAGTTATTGTGCTATTGATTCTTTCTAGTGTATTTTTCCTGTCAGTTATGGTATTGTTTATCTCTGTTTGTTTGTTCTTTAATTCTTCTAGGTGTTTGTCCTTTAATTCTTCTCGGTCTTTGTTAAACATTTCTTGCATCTTCTCGATCTTTGCCTCCATTCTTTTTCTGAGGTCCTGGATCATCTTCACTATCATTATTCTGAATTCTTTTTCTGGAAGTTTACCTATCTCTACTTCATTTAGTTGTTTTTCAGGGGTTTTATATTGTTTCTTCATCTGGTACAAAGTCCTCTGCCTTTTCACTTTGTCTGTCTTTCTGTGAATGGGGTTTTCCTTCCACAGGCTGCAGAATTTTAGTTCTGCTTCTGCTGTCTGTACTCTGGTGAATGAAGCTATCTAAGAGGCTTGTGCACACTACCTGATGGGAGGGACTGGTGGTGGGTTGAGCTGACTGTTGATCTGGTGGGCAGAGCTCAGTAACACTTTAATCTGCTTGTCTGCTGATGGGTGGGGCTGGGTTCCCTCCCTGTTGGGTGTTTGGCCTGAGGCGACCCAGCACTGGAGCCTACAGGCCCTTTGGTGGGGCTAATGGCCATCTCTGGGAGGGCTCACAGCAAGGAGTACTTCCCAGAACTTCTGCTGCCAGTGTCTTTGTCCCCACAGTGAGCCATCGCCACCCTGTCTCTGCAGGATACCCTCCAACACTAGCAGGTAGGTCTGGGTCAGTCTCCTATGGGGTCACTGCTCCTTCCCCTGGTCCTGATGCACACACTACTTTGTGTGTGCCCTCCAAGACTGGAGTCTCTGTTTCCCCCAGACCTGTCAATGTCCTGCATCAAATCCCACTAGCCTTCAAAGTCTGATCCTCTAGGAATTCCTCCTCCTGTTGCCGGACACCCAGGTTGGAAAGGCTGACGTGGGGCTCAGAACCTTCACTCCAATGGGTGGACTTCTGTGGTATAAGTGTTCTCCAGTTTGTGAGTCGCCCACCCAGCAGTTGTGGGATTTGATTTTATTGTGATTGCACCTCTCCTACCATCTCATTGCAGGTTCTCCTCTGTCTTTGGATGTGGCGTATCTTTTTTGGTGAGTTCCAGTGTCTTCCTTTCGATGACTGTTCAGCAGTTAGTTGTGATTCTGGTGCTCTCGCAATAGGGAGTGAGTGCACGTCCTTCTATTCCACCATCTTCATTTCTTTTCCCTATTGCTCTTTACTTTAAAGTAACTTTAGAATAAACTGGCTTACCTAAACTCTTAATAGAAAAACATCTGTGTTGTTTACACTTTATTTTACATTTTGATGTAAATACTTCCCAATGGAACGCATGCCTCTTATTGGAGCAGCTTAGCATTTTGATAACTACTGAGGCAATGCAGGGAGAGCATGCGCTACCTCAGTCTCTGGCCTCAGATCTCTAGGTTTTATCATTTTCATAATCTCTTTAAGCCTCGATTTTTTGACCTAAGAAATGGCAATAATAATTTTGGGGGGTAACAGCTTTATTGAGATACAATTCACATGCTATATAATTCATGTATTTAAAGTACACAATTGAATAAGTTTTAGCATATTCACAGATTTGCACAACTAGTACCACAGTCTAAGTTTAGAATATCTCACTACCCCATACCCATTAGAAGTCCCATACCCTTTAAGGAGTCCCCTCCATTTCCTCTCAGCCCTTTGTGCCCTGGGCGGTCACTAACTTACTTTCTCAATAGATTTTCCTATTCTGGAGGTTCATGTAAACAGAATCATACAGGAACATAATCTTTTATGACTGGCTTCTTAACATGTTTTCAAGGTTTACCCATGTTGTAGCATGTATCAGTACTTCATTCCTTTTTATGGCCAAATAATATTCCATTATATGAATATACTACATTTTATTCATCCATTCATCAGTTGATAGACATTTGGGTTGCTTTCGTTTTTTAGCTATTATGCATAATGCTACTATGCACATTCATGTACAAATTTTTACTTCAATGTATGTTCTCATTTCTCTTGGTTATTGTCTAAGCGTAGAATTGCTGGGCCATGTGGTACTCTATGTTTAACATTCTGAGGAACTGAATCTGCAATATTTGGATGTGTATGGAATAGATATTTTAAATTAGCATCTAGAACAATACTCTGAGTTCTAGATGCCTTGGTTGGCTTAGTTCTGACTTGTAGAGGAGTCTTGTCAAACACTCTTGGGTGGGTGATAAGAACAAAGATACAAGGGCCAGTATATGTCCTATGGCATTGTGTAGATTTAAAGGAGGTCTTGAGTTATTGCTGGGGACTCTGCAGGTTTTAGCAGTTAATGGAAACGGTAATTGGGTATATGAATTACCTAAAAGAATTCATTTACTTAGGTAATGTCATTGGTTTTAATTGTCAAAGTGCTAGACTTTGGTCAGGTTTAATGTTGTCACTTGATAAGCACTGTTTCCATCAATAATTAGTGAAGTACACTGGTCATATATTGTCTCAGATGGACTGAGCAGTAATCCTAAATGTCTGAAATAAAATATCAGATATACCCAATCAGTGTAGTTAAATACGACTTCGGTGCTTTCTGCCTGTGCCCCACTCCTAAGAGCTGGCTCTTTTCTTATAGGTCCCTTTTATGTGTTCCTCAATGACCTCCCCTCCCCCTGCCTTGCTGGGCACTTTTCACTGTTTCATTTCCTAATACTTTGAAAAAATCTGTAGCTAACCTTTTATCAATAGATGGTCCACTTAACTCCTGATTTCAACATACGACCTTTTAAGATAACTGAAGCCTGCTACATTCTGTGGTGTTCACATGGTCCACAGGAAAACTTTTCTTGCAAGATTGCTAGTATAGGGCATTTCTGCTGCAGCCCTCTCTCTCTGCTCAGTCATCAAAGGCCTCTTTGGGTAGTCTGTTGCCTTTAGATTTTTCAGGTGACATAAACTACAGGGCACAGAGGTCAAATTGTCTGAATTTCTTAAAATTCTTTCACTTGGCTCAAGGTGGTGATAGGACGGAATAAGCAAGTACCCTTCTCTCTCCACTCTTGGGGAAGAAGAATGAAAAAGGCACAGCACTCCAGAAAATTGTCTCCTGAGTATTTCCATTCTCCAATCTTTTTTGATCAATTCTGCCACATCATTCCCTGGAGGTACATGAGGGCTAAAAGTTGCTAAATGGGCTGCCCTTTCTCCTAGCATGCCCTGTGTGGATGATTTAGCATTCTTTTTTAGAATGTTCAGGGCACTTGGCATCTATTTTGCTCAGCTTTGGAGCTTCTGCTGAAAGACATGGAAAAGTCCCACTTGATATGCCATATATCTTAGAAATATGTGCCAGGGAATGTTCTAAGTTCTTAACCATTTTTTGATGTCATTGGATTTTGATGTCAATGGATTCCATTGACATTCTGGTAAATCCTATGGACCCCTTTCTCAAAGTAATGTTTCTATGCATATAAAATAAAATATGTAGGATTACCAAGGAAACCAATTATATGGAAATAAGAGTTTTATCCTTGGATTCCACAGAAGTACAAGTAACCCAAGTTAAAAACTTATATAAGAATCTTAGGTGGGGAGGGATAAATGGGAGATTGGGATCGACATACACACCACCATATAAAATAGATAACTATGGGACTTCCCTGGTGGCACCGTTGTTAAGAATCTGCCTGCCAATGCATGGGACATGGGTTCGAGCCCTGGTCCAGGAAGATCCCACATGCCATGGAGCAACTAAGCCTGTGCGCAACTACTGAGCCTGTGTGACACAACTACTGAAGCCTGCATGCCTAGAGCCCATGCTCCACAACAAGAGAAGTCACCGCAATAAGCCCGCACACCGCAACAAAGGGTAGCCCCCGCTCGCCGCAACTAGAGAAAGCCCACGCACAGCAAGGAAGACCCAACACAGCCATAAATAAACAAATAAATTTATTTTAAAAAAGAGGATATATGTATATGTATAACTGACTCACTTTGCTGTACAGCAGAAAGTAACACAACATTGTACATCAACTATAATCTAATAAAAAATTTTTTAATCCTAAAAAAATACCTATATAAGATTCTTAGTGCTTTACAAGTATTATTACATTTCTCTTCTCAACATCCCAATGAGGAAACTGAGGCATAATGAGGGTTAGTACCTTGCCTAAGACCATGCACCTAGTAAGTGGCAGAGAAAGAATTCAAACCGTGGCAATCTGACTCCACAGTATTGTTCAATACTACGCAGACAGGATACCCAAATTCACTAATGGTTGATGTAGCAAGTACCTCAGTATTTGAACAATAGCAACAACTAATATTATTTCATGAATTCCACTTCCTGGTTTGGTGAGCACTACATGATGACTTTGGTTATCTGGGAGAGGATCAGACCTTTAGAATTAATCCAAGTGCCATTTTTTTTTTTCCTGGGCCAGGATAGCAGAAGATATCAAAGATATCAATGTTCAAATATAAGACTGTGTCCATCTGTTGCTAACATCCACATGGACCACCCTGTCCTATGGTTTAAGCTACTATTTGTTCAGTTTTCTTTCGCTTCTAGCTAACAGCATCCTACCTGATATATTCAATAATGACTAAGATTGAATATTCTGGTAACCCAGGAGAAGGGAGGCTTGGAGCAAATTACACTGATTTAGCAAAATAAATACAATCTGATAGTTCTTATTCTCCTGTTAAAGAGTAAAATCCATACCCAGTGTGTAATAATACCTTTCTCATAATGGTTATTGTGGAATTAAAGGAGAGAGTGTTCATAGGAAAGTTGCTTTAAGTGGGAGTCATCATTATTACTGTTCTTCCCATTAGGCTGAACGTTTGGAAGTTGTGGGAAATAGGGAGGAGGCACAGACAGGAGATGGAGGAATAAACAAACATAGCCTTACAAATTCCAGGTTCTTTAAGTGTCAAGAGCACTGTTCACAAGTGCACAATACTTTCACACACAACTCAGTCTGTGTATTTTTAGCTATTGTTCATCCGGTAACGTCAGACACTGGCATTACCATTCTCCCTATTTTCCATTTCACTAAATGGGAATTTCGAACACTACCAGAAAAGACTGTTCATTCTTGATTCTTAGATAGGAATAGTAGCATGTGCTCTCATGTTTTAGCAATCCTTACAAAATTATTTTGTCTTTTCACCACAAATATGCTCAGAAATTGGAATTTTAAAATCTGCAATTCTGATGGAATGTTTTGGCTCAGGACTGCACATAGAAACAGCATGTTGTTTTCTGTTGTTCTCCCTCCCACCCTATTAGTTTACTGTGTATTAGACAGAACCTCGGAGCTGTGAATACATTGCCTAACCCCCCAGAGTTGACCATATTCACATATTATTTGGTAGCCTAATTCAGTAGGAAATGTGGAGAAAAGCTAAAGAGGAATTGAAATCAATAATAACTTCATCATTACTACAGGATTGGAATACCTCAACATTAATTTGTTTGGGGGCTGAGCGTCTATAGTAGTTCTTAATCTGGGACCTGTGGATTGGTTTTGGGCATCTAACCTCATATATATATATATATATATATATATATACACACACACACACACACACACACACACAATTTTTTCTTTTAATAGTATGTGAGTGTATTTTTTTAACACTGTATTTAAATGACATATGGGGAAAAGGCCCCATAGTTTTCACCAGATTCATAGTATGGTCCTAGAGCCCTCAAATGGTTACGAACTAGGGTGCTAGCTCTTGACAGCACTGTAAGAGGACGCAATTCTTCCATTCTGTATTTTACATCTATCTGGCAGGGCGAGAGCCTCTACCCTAAACAAAAATGGCGGGAGCTGCTTCACACGTAGCCCCTCACGCAGAAAGGCTAGGAGGCCCCCGCGACTTTCTCTCCACCGTCCCACTCCTGACCCCGGAAGGACTCCGCCCCCGGGGTCGGCCTGCGGCTCGCTGCGGCGGGGAAGTAGGCGTGGGCAGGCTACACGTACCCTGGAGCGCCAGGTACGCGGATGGAGCAGGCGGGCGGAGGGTCGGGTGGGGTCGCAGCGGACACGGGGTAGAGGCTGCAGGGCGGGCAAGAGCGCCAGCCTGCGACCTCTGGACTCCGAGTGTGGGTGGAAGAACAGAAAGCCGGAGGGAGGCCCGCCCGGGACCGCTGAATCAGGGTGGGCTGGCGACCGCTTGGAGCCGGAGCGAGGGTCGGTCGGGGCGGCTGAACCGAGAGGGAGCCCCTTTCCTGGTCTTCTTGGTAAAGAAAAAGGAAGCCCTCAGAGGAGAGCGCGGTGGGGGTGAGGGAGGCCTGAGGGAGGGGCTAGTGTGGTACAAGTTCCTGCAAGAATGTCAGTGGTTTGAGCAGGGAGTGGTTTTTGGATGTGGAAGATTACGCTTTCCTTGAAGATGCTTTCCGAGAATAATTTAGCATCGGGAGGTTTGTGGCGTTAGAGGCCTAATGTAAATAAAGTTTTTCAACTTTTATTTTCTGGAGGGAGGACTCCAAAAGGTCTTGCTCGTGCACAGACCTTTATTTTTTATCATTATTGCAAGTAAGCATTTTTTGCTGTATTTCAAGGATCTTCTCAGATTTCGGTTGTATAGATTATCAAAATTTTGTGGATATTTTAGACTTTCATTCTTGCTTGGATTATAAAGTTCAATTTTAGGGTGTTTAAGAAACAAATTCTATTTATGACACTTATTTTTAACTCTCTCGTGGTTAGAATGGAGAGAAGCGAGTAATATTACAGAGTATAATATTTTTAGTGATGTTTTAGACCCCCCTCTCGAAATTCGAATAATCATGAAACTGCCTTCATGTTTTTTAAAATTAATATTTATGAAAGCAACTGAAATGACCAGTTTTTAAAAGCTATTCAGTTATTAGTGATTAAGTTTGGAATCACTTCCTCAGTGATTTTAAATGAAAGGGAATGAGGTGGTTAGAATGCAAAAATAGAAATTTGTCAGAATTCTTTTAAGAAAACCCCTGCAGCAAATTGAAGTGATTGCTTTATTTTCTTTCTCCTCTGCTTAAAAATCTGGAACTTTGTTATGGAGAAAATCACTTTGGGTGAATTACTCTCAGTATCTTTTTTTTTTTTTTAATTCAATAGCACAGATAGCTTTAATGATCCAGAATCTATTTCATTACCAAAAATGTTTCTCTAAAAGAAATTGTCAGGTTTTTGGGGGGTTTTTTTTGAGGGGGGGGATAAATGTGCTTCCCCTCCTTTTTTTTGTGTAACATTTCAAAAAAGAAGTACATGTAGGCACTTAAACAATCAAATATTACAGAAGCACTTATAATGAAAAATAGTGGTTCCCTGCCCAGCCTCCCAACATCCCTAGTCTCATTCCTCAGAAGTCTATTTTTCACTTGTTTAACTGTTTCTTCATGATTTCCTTTGTATTTCTGAATAATATGTCTCTATCACAGTTTGTTGGTTAGAATAAATGTACTTCAATTAGAACTAATTACACTGAGCTGAAATATTCTAATTAGAATATGAGTGAGGGGGAATTAAGTTTATACTCCTTTAGTGTCCCTAATAGGGAAAAGGTAAACGGTCAGTAGCAGTAACCCACCTTAAGAAGTATTACTGTGCTTGATGTGAAAGGAAACTACTACTTAATCAGTAGTTTTTGTTTGTTTGTTTGTTTGTTTGTTTGTCGGTACGCGGGTCTCTCACTGCTGTGGCCTCTCCCGTTGCGGAGCACAGGCTCCGGACGCGCAGGCCCAGCGGCCATGGCTCACGGGCCCAGCCGCTCCGCAGCACGTGGGATCTTCCCGGACTGGGGCACGAACCCGCGTCCTGCATCGGCAGGCGGACTCTCAACCACTGCGCCACCAGGGAAGCTCTTAATCAGTAGTTTTGATAGTTGTCCGAAAAAAAAAAAAAACGGGGGTTATTAACGGAAGGGATTGGTCTACTAGAGTTTAGAAAAAGAGAGCAGAGATATATGCAGAAATAAAGGACTTAAAGTATAGCAAATAAGTTTTTATAGAGGGATTGTTGGTAGTTTCTGTTTTCTCTTTGGTAGTTTGTACAGCACTCTGCAAGGGAAAGAAGTATTGAATTCGGTAGGCCTAAACATTCTGGCTAGTGGGGAAGCCTACTCTTGTACATCAGGCTCTTTCCCAGCTTGTATGAAATATTCCTTAGGGTCCATTAATTTTGTGCTCACCACACAGCCTTTTATACTTAATTCAACTCCCTGCAATGTCTTATTTCAGAAAGGGTATGTTTCGATAGCATATAAAGGTATTCTTTCACTAGATAGTGTATTTCCTTATTATAAATGAGCAAATTTGTAAACTAATTTATATTAATACTCTGTGAATTTGTTTAGTGTGTATCCAGCTGGGTACACTGATAAAATTGAGTTTCTGGCTCTACAAAGCATAGACCCAGACCCTGAACCATCATATTTCTGTCAGTGTTGTGCTACCTTTAAGGGCCTCTCTCAGTGATGACTGCCTTCTCTGTGGACAACTGATGTTTCCTTCTTTGGTTTCAATAGAAATAGGCATTCAAACAATATTAAAATTTCATAGCATGTATGTCATTTCTTTCAAGAGCTTTAAAATGGGATAGTAGGATCAACTATATTCCAGTATAAAATAAAAATTTTTCTAAAACGGGACAGTAGGAGAATAAATGCATGAGTTGTGAAGTTCAGTGAGCCCTGAGGTTCATTTTTAGCCCCTAGAGTCAAGATTCCAATCAGATTTCTTTCAGTACCTGCCCCCACCCAATGCTGTTATTGGAAGGAAATAAGTGGGAAGAAAAATATTTTAAATTACTATTTAACAGCTGAAACAATTATTTAACCAGAAAAGAGAGAATCTAGAACCTGCAGTTTTCTAAGGAAAATTTACTACTTGAACTCAAAATTGAAATCTAACTCATTTTCTTTTTGGTTACTTTGGTGATTAATAAACTTTTAGCTCAAGTAAATTTGGCTCAGAATGTTATTTTCTTCAGGTTAGTGTGCAAAAAAGACAGCTGTTTAATTAAGTGCAAAAAAGAAAGCTGTTTAAAAAGAGTTAAATTTTCAATTTGTATCTTTCATTTATAGAATAACCAGAAATCTTTGTGGCTAATATATTTTTTGTTTCATTTATTGAAGATTAGAAGAGGAGTCATGTCAGAAGAAACAGTAAGTGAATCACAGTTTTCCCTGAGGACAGCAGCACTAAGAGTGTTTGATCTTCCTCTGTCTTGGTACTATTCTCTCTGCCAGGTAAAAAAAAAAAAAAAAATGAAATACGAAGTTGAATAATAAGTCTGTTGCTCAGAGCGTATTGTGTTTACAGTATTTAAATTTCATTTGGGTTTTAAATGCTTCAAAGTGTTTATTAAAGTAGTTTAAAACTTACTTGGTTTTTATTTATTTCACGTTTTTTTGTTGTTATCATATTCATAACTCTTAAAAGGAGAGTGTATTACTTTAAAAAAATCTTCCTACCTTAAGTGAATTTACAGTCTATTACAGTTATTTTCAGAGAATTATATTATTCAGATAGGCTTGTTCTCACTATTACAGTCCTTTAATTTTAACTTTATTTTATTGTGGTAAAATATATGTAACATAAAATTTACCATTTTAGGGCTTCCCTGGTGGCGCAGTGGTTGAGAGTCCGCCTGCCGATGCAGGGGACACAGGTTCGTGCCCCGGTCCGGGAAGATCCCACATGCCACGGAGCGGCTGGGCCCATGAGCCATGGCCGCTGGGCCTGCGCGTCCGGAGCCTGTGCTCCGCAACAGGAGAGGCCACAACAGTGAGAGGCCCGCGTACCGCAAAAAAAAAAAAAAAAAATTTACCATTTTAACCATTTTTAAATGTGCAGTTCAGTAGCATTAGGTACATTGACACTATTGTGCAACCAATCTTGAGAACTCTTTTCATCTTGCAAAACTGGAACTCTGGAGCCACTAAACAGCAATTCTTTATTCCCGCTCCCACCAGCCACTGGCAACCACCATTCTCTATTCTGTCTCTATGGATTTGATTTGACTACTCTAGGTACCTCATAAGTGGAGTTACATAGTATTTGCCTTTTTGTGACTGGCTTACTTCACTTAGCAAAATGTTTTCAAGGTTCATCCATGTTGTAGCATGTGTCAGAATTCCCTCTTTTTCCCCAAGTTGGATAACATTTGATTTTATGAATATACCACATTTTGTTTATTCATTCATTCATTGCTGGAACTTGGGTTGCTTCTACCTTTTGGCTTTTGTGACTAATGCTGCTGTGAACATGACTGTACAAGTATCTATTCAGATTCCTGCTTTCAGTTATTTTGGGTATATACCCAGAAGTGAGATTTCTGCATCATATGGTAATTCTATTTTTAATTTTTTGAGGAATTGCCATACTGTTTATAATAGTGGTTGTACCATTTTTTATTTCTACCAGCACTGCACAAGGGTTCCAGTTTCTTTACATCATTGCCAACACTTGTTTTCTGTTTTTTTAATAGTAGCCACTCATGGTAGTGAGTTGGTATCTCACCGTGGTTTTGATTTGCATTTCCCTAATTAGTCATGTTGAGCATCTTTTCACGTGCTTACTATCCATTCGTGTATCTTATATAGAAACATAGAAGCTGCACGGCCTGCAGGATCCTAGTTCCCCGACCAGGGATTGAACTCAGGCCCTAGCAGTGAAAGCACTGAGTCCTAAGCACTGGACCGCCAGGGAATTCCCAATCCTTATTTGTGTGTGTATATATGTGTGTGTGTGTGTGTGTGTGTGTGTGTGTATTTTTTTTTTTGTTGCCGTACGTGGGCCTCTCACTACTGTGGCCTCTCCCGCCGCGGAGCACAGGCTCCAGATGCGCAGGCTCAGCGGCCATGGCTCACGGGCCCAGCTGCTCCACGGCATGTGGGATCTTCCCGGATTGGGGCACAAACCCATGTCCCCTGCATCGGCAGGCAGACTCTCAACCACTGTGCCACCCAGGAAGCCCATTTTTTAATTTTTTTTTTAAAATAAAATTTATTTATTTATTTTTTTGCCTGCATTGGGTCTTTCTTGCTGCACACAGCCTTTCTCTGTTTGCTGCGAGCAGGGGCTACTCTTCGTTGTGGTGCGTGGGCTTCTCATTGCAGTGGCTTCTCTTGTTGTGGAGCACGGGCTGTAGGTGCACGGGATTTAGTAGTTGTGACTCGCAGGCTCCGGAGTGCAGGCTCAGTAGTTGTGGCGCATGGGCTTAGTTGCTCCATGGCATGTGGGATCTTCCCGGATCAGGGCTTGAACTCGTGTCCTCTGCATTGACAGGTGGATTCTTAACCACTGTGCCACCAGGGAAGTCCCTCCTGTTATTTTTAATATATGCTTCTAATGCAGTTTACACTCCATTGTAGTAAATAAAAAGATACGTATGGAAAGTAGCATTTATTTCACTAAACTTAAACACTGAATTTCATCAAATCTAAGATGATCATTTTTCACATTTCAACATTTCTAAAACTTCCTTGCATCTTAAAAGGAATAGTACCTTAGATTGATAAAATATAGTATAATTTTATTTTATTTTTCTCTCTTTTTCTTTTTTTCACCATGCCACACAGCATGTGGGATCTTAGTTTCCCAACCAGTTCCCCCACCTTAGTTCCCCCATCTTAGATCCCTGTGGATTGGATCCACGCCCTGTTCTGTGGAAGTGTGGAGTCTTAACCACTGGACTGCTGGGGAAGTCCCCTAGTATAATTTTATATAGGCGAGGATGTTACACAGATAAGATGTATGAGAATAATACTGGTTAGTATTCACTATGTTTAAGACATTAGTTAGGTCATCTTTACATATAATGTCTCTAATCCTTAAAATAACCCTGGAATTTCTGTATCATCTCCATTTTACAAATCTGGCAGCTTTTTAACAGCTTAATTAACTTGTCTAAAATTGCATATATGATATGGGATTTGAACTTGCATTTCTTTGATCCCGAAATCCATTTTCTCTCTCTTTCTTTCTTTTCCTTTTTAGGATTACATGATTAAAACAAAATTTGAAAAATACAGAAAAGAATTAAAGAGAAAATAAAAATTGCCAACAACCCCTCTATAAAAGTTTACTGGCTGTACTTTACTTAGGTCTTTTATTTCTGCATATATCTCTCTGCTTCCCAATCCCTCATTCCCCACCCTCACCACTCTGTCCCCCTCATTTGAGATTATAAAGTTGTATATTTTGAGCATTTTCTCTGTCATTAAAAATGCTTTATAAGTATAGGTGTACTATAGTTTATTGAATATTTCTCTATTTTTGAGTTTTTGGGTTGTTTCAGCAGTTCATTATTTATATTTAAATCTTTGTCCAATTTTTATATTTTTATTAAGGTAGATTCCTAGAGATGAAAATATTGAGTCTAAGTGTTTGGTATTTATTCTTTTATTCGTTTATGTTATCACACCATTTGGATGACATTTAAAAAGACCAGCAACAGGACATAGCAGCACCCACTGTGTGTAAAACACTGTGTTAGAGATTTTATATTGGTTACATTTACAAACTCTTTAAACCTTACAATGATTCTAAAGTAATATTATTCTTTAAAATTTATTATTTGAATAGCTAATACATTTACATGGTACAAAAAACAATACACACACACACACACACACACACACACACACACATACACACGTACATACATGGAGATGTTTTCTCTCAATTCCTATCCACTTCTATAGGTAACCGTTTAGATTACTTGAATATCTTTCAAGGTTTCTTTATTCAGATATCAGCAAAAGCAATTATATTTTCCTTCCTTCCTTCCTTCCTTCCTTCCTTCCTTCCTTCCTTCCTTCCTTCCTTCCTTCCTCCCTCCCTCCCTCCCTCCCTCCCTCCCTCCCTCCCTCCCTTCTTTCCTTCTTTTCTTCGGCTGTGTTGGGTCTTAGTTGTGGCGTGTGGGCTTCTCTTTAGTTGTGGCATGTGGGCTTCTCTCTAGTTGTGGCGTGTGGGCTCCAGAGCATGCGGGCTCAGCAGTTGTGGCACGCAGGCTTAGTTGCCCCACAGCATGTGGGATCTTAGGTCCCCAACCAGGGATCAAACCCGGGTCCCCTGCATTGGAAGGCGGATTCTTAACCACTGGACCACCAGGGAAGTCCTATATTCTGTTTTTTTAAAAATATTTATTTATTTATGGCTGTGTTGGGTCTTCATTGCTGTGCGCGGACATTCTCCACTTGCAGCAAGCAGGGGCTACTCTTCATTGTGCATGGGCTTCTCATTGTGGTGGCTTCTCTTGTTGCAGAGCACAGGCCCTAGGAGTGCGGGCTCAGTAGTTGTGGCTCGTAGGCTCTAGAGTGCAGGCTCTGTAGTTGTGGCGCATGGGCTTAGTTGCTCCACAGCGTGTGGGATCTTCCCAGACCAGGGCTTGAACCCGTGTCCCCTGCATTGGCAGGTGGATTCTTAACCACTGCACCACCAGGGAAGTCCCAATTATATATTCTTATTTTCTCTTTCTTATAGAAGGTATCATACTACTTATGTTCTTGCTTTTTTTATACTTAAAACATTTCCTGGAGATTTTTCCATATTAATATATGTAGTTTTTTGTTTTTGTTTTTATTCCTACAGCTACATGATGTTTCTGTATATGGACATTTGGGTTGTTTCTGATCTTGTTCATTACAAACAATGCTATAATGAATAAGCTTGATATACTTCAATTCACATAGGTACAGGTATAAGATAAACTTTTAGACTTTGGATTTCTGGGTCAAAGAGTAAATGTATTTAAATTTTGATGGATGTTGTTAAATTTCCTTCCATAAGGATAGTATTGTTTTGCACTCCCCAAAGCTTTGGGATTTTTGCCAGTTATTTTTGTGTGTTTTGTCCACACTGATTCTACTATACAACCTGCTTTTCAATCCTAAGAATAATTTTCTGAGGCCAGGACTATTGTCCACATTGTTCCATGGAATATTTTTTTAAAAAATAATATAAGGAATCATTGCAAGTAAACTTAAGGATACATCCTCTACTCTCAGTCATGGTATTGCGTATCCAAAACTCATTCCATGTTATGAAATGCACTAAGGTGGGTCAGCAACCTACAGGCTATGGGCCAAATCCTGGCCGCTGCCTGTTTTTACAAGTAAAGTTTTATTGGAACACAGCCACGTTCATTTGTTAATGTATTATCTGTGACTGATTTTGTGCTACAACAGCAGTGTTCAGTGGTTGCAGTAGAGACTGTATGTTCCACAAGCCTAAAATAATTTACCTGGCCTTTACCAAAAAAGTTTGTTGGCCCTGTACTAAGAGAGTAGGCTATAGTTGGAATAGCATCAAAGGACCAAGAAAAGACCAAGGAAAAGCTCAGAGTTCTTGTTCAGACAGTTCTGTAGCTTTAAATAGTTTTGTTGATTCTCCAAATTCAGAGTGTTATGTGGAAAAGGCTAAGAATTAACTAAGCACTTAAAAAATAAAAATCTGTCTAAATGTAGTGTGGTATCTTGAGTTGGCCTTAGAATAGAAAAAGAACATTAGTGGGAAAACTGGTAAAATCAGAATATATAGTTTAGTTAATATTGTACTAATGTTAATTTCTCAGTTTTGACAAGAGTACTATGGTTATGTAGGATGTTACTATCAGAGAAAAACTGAGTGGTATGGGAACTTTCTCTACTATCTTTGCAACTTTTCTGTAAATTTAAAATTATTTCAGAGACCCGTGAGATGCAAGTAGGAGCAGTGTACAGGGTAGTTGTCTCTGAGGGGTGGCAAGGGAAAAGGATTAACCATGTCGTCTTTGATCAGAAAGGTGATCAGCACCGTGAAAGCCCCAGCGGCCATTGGTCCCTACAGTCAGGCTGTGTTAGTCGACAGGACCATTTACATTTCAGGACAGCTAGGCATGGATCCTGCAAGTGGACAGCTTGTGCCAGGAGGGGTGGCAGAAGAGGCTAAACAAGCTCTTCCAAACTTGGGTGAAATTCCGAAAGCAGCAGGCTATGCCTTCACCAATGTGGTAAAAACAACTGTTTTGCTTGCTGACATAAATGACTTCAATACTGTCAGTGACATCTACAAACAATATTTCCAGAGTAGTTTTCCTGCAAGAGCTGCTTACCAGGTTGCTGCTTTGCCCAAAGGAGGCCGTGTTGAGATTGAAGCAGTAGCTGTCCAAGGACCTTGTGACAACATCACTCTAAGTGGGCCCAGTGTTACTTAGTCTGGAATTTTAATAATGTTTTTAAATTAATTCTTAATTCTTACAGTCTTTGTTGGAAAGTGTAAGGTTGACTGAAATATCTGAAGTTATTATGGAAATACCATATAATAAGGGGAATTGAACATGAGTTGAAGATTAATAATGAATCTAGTTACTGAAGTTATAAATTACACTTCTATAACACTCATATTACTGGATGTGGGAAAAGAGACACACATTACATAGTTACTCAGAAAAATAAAAATAAAGGGAAATAACATGTAGGAAAGATGAGTTACTATTCCTGAGAAATAATAAAGAGCACACCTAATTCAGTTAAACTATTAATTTAATGATGTGAAATATTTAGTTTTCATGTCAGATACATGATTCTGCTTTTACTTGAGTAAAATTATTTAAGTTTGAATGTTAGAGGTAAAGGAGAAGAAACTGGACCAAATTTTATATAGATAATATTTTTCTAATGGAAATAAAATAGCATGCAGATTTTAAAAACTAAATAAAATAAAATCAAAATAAGGTGTTTGTTTAAAAACATTTTTTTTAATTAAAATAATAAGAGTACATATTTTTGGAATGTGTACTATGTGTCAGATATAACTTTACGTATGTTATCTCCTTTCACAACAACCCTGTGAGGAAGACGGTATTATTCTCATTTGTCCAAAGGTCACAGTTAGCATATGACATGTGGTGTGTTCAAGTTACCAGAGAGATTCATTCAAACTATGTTTATTGAGTATCTACTCTGTTTCAGTTGATATAAAGTGGTGAACAAGATCTAGATATAATCCCTGGCATTATTGAGCTTAGAACTTCAGTAACGCTCTTAAGAGTCCCCCTGCCAAAAAAAAAAAGGAGTGTTAAGTACTGTGTTAGAGGAATAGATCAACTTAGTTCTAGTTAGAACTTCATGCTGAATAAAGGGAAATAGGTTATTGGAGCAGGAGACGTGTGTGTGACTAAATAGCTATTCTGTCTCCAGAGAACATTAGATGAGGGGGGAAACTTGACAAGAACATTAAACAATGGCATCGGGTTATGGAGTGGGGAGGATTGTGAAATCTGAGCACCAGGAACAGTGTCTTATTCCTTTCTTTGTATTCTCAGTGTTTGGCCCATAAGTTGGTACTCAGTTCATGTTGAATGAATAGGACACATGTCTGGTTTCCATTTTGTCTGGGGGTAAGGAACTGTATCACCTCGAAAAGCCCCTCAGAATTTGGGATTCAGAGATGCAGTATTTTCAGTGTTCCAGGCAATGATAATAGGAAGTAATTGACTTTCCTCTGGGGAAGAAAGAAGTAACAAAATGAGAAGTGATAGGCAGGAGTAATAGAGACTTTCAAACCTTGTGTCATCTAGATTACTTGTGATAAAAATCTTTTCCTGGGAAATTTACCTTATTTTTGTCATGGAAAGGTTTCTTTTTTCATGAGATTAGGACTGTAAGTTGTAATGGGTCTTTTATGTAAAAATATTTAACATATACACAGAACTTGTATCTTAATAAAAGTGAATTGATTTATATTGTATTTGAATTCATATTAATAAAAGCATGTTATATTTCTGACAGTAGTTTTAATTTTGTATTTATGTCTCCTAATAGTTCTCTAACTTCAGTGCCCTAAGATATAGCAGAACTGACAATTTAAGAACATGTGATCACTTAGTTATGGCTGGGCCTGTGTTAATAGATTATTTTCTTTCTTTCCTTTATTTTTTCTTTTTTTTGGCTGCACCACATGGCTTATGGGATCTCAGTTCCCTGAGGAGGGATTGAAACCAGGCCACAGCAGTGAAAGTGCCGCATCCTAACCACTAGTCCACCAGGGAACTCCCAATAGATTATTTTCTTTAGTTGAGGTCTTAATTTTGTTATCTTACATTTGCTTATTCAGTAAATAGTAATTTTTATATTTGATCTAAGAAACATTTTTTGGGGGTAATGAAGTTAAGGCAGTTCATAAAATATAGTGAAAAGTAAGGTGTTCTTAATAATAGTGCTATTTTTTAGAATTTATTTTATTATTGGTTGTTTAGCATCCAAATTCCAGGAACTGTTTTGTTTTGTTTTTTTTCCCTGAATCTCATTTGCTTGCAGTGAACACTGGAGCTATGGTTCCAGAGGGAAAAACATAGAAATGGAAAGAAACAAAGATTTGGCAATTCCTGTATGGATACATTACTGAAGAGAATAATTCTTACAGTTTGCAAAAGGAAAAAATCTGAGGCAACATTGGAATGTTCCAATTTTCCATGATAGTTTTGGAAGAAATTAAATGGATTTGAAAGAAAAGTAGAGTAAGAATAGTTTTAACTTTTTGTTAGATTACAGTCGCTGAGGCCAAATAATAATGGCAAGTGGAGGTAAATAATTTCTGGTATACCAAAAATGAGCAGTTATTTTGGATTTATGTGTAGAACCAAGATGTTTTTTTTTTTATTTATTTAGTTTAAAAATTTTATTTATTATTTATTTTTGGCTGCATTGGGTCTTTGTTGCTGTGCGTGGGCTTTCTCTAGTTGTGGTGAGCGAGGGCTACTCCTTGTTGCGGCGCACGAGCTTCTCATTGCAGTGGCTCCTCTTGTTGCGGAGCACAGGCTCTAGGTGCATGGGCTTCAGTAGTTGTGGCTTGCGGGTTTTAGAGCGCAGGCTCAGTAGTTGTGAACGGGCTTAGTTGCTCCATGGCATGTGGGATCTTCCTGGACCAGGGCTTGAACCCGTGTCCCTTGCATTGGCAGGTGGGTTCTTAACCAGTGCACCACCAGGGAAGTCCCGAAGATGTTATTTTTCAAAAACAGCTTTATTGAGGTAAAATTGACACACGTTAAACTATACGTGTTTAAAGAATACAATTTAAGTTTTAACATATATGTGTATATGCCTGTGAAATCCTTGGCACAGTCAGGGTAATAAACATACCTGTGATCTCTAAAAGTCTATCATTCCCTTTTGTAATCTCTGCCTTTGCATCTTCCTGTCCAACTCCCCTCCCCCACTTTTCCCCAGGCAAGCACTGATCTGCTTTTTGTCACTATAGATTAGTTTGCATTTTCTAGAATTTTGTATAAATGGAATCATATAGTATGTACTTCCTTTTGTCTGGCTTTTTTTGACTCAACCTAATTTTTTTTTTTTTTTTTTTTGTGGTACGCGGGCCTCTCACTGCTGTGGCCTCTCCCGTTGCGGGGCACAGGCTCTGGACGCGCAGGCTCAGCGACCATGGCTCACGGGCCCAGCCGCTCCGCGGCATGTGGGATCTTCCCAGACTGGGGCACAAACCCGTGCCGCCTGCATTGGCAGGCAGACTCTCAACCACTGCACCACCAGGGAAGCCCAACCTAATTATTTTGAAATATATGCATGTTGCATGTATCAGTAGTC
This sequence comes from Globicephala melas, assembly GCF_963455315.2. Taxonomy (NCBI): domain Eukaryota; kingdom Metazoa; phylum Chordata; class Mammalia; order Artiodactyla; family Delphinidae; genus Globicephala; species Globicephala melas. The sequence goes on along the minus strand of NC_083314.1, from coordinate 120,313,457 downwards.
AGTTCTTTTTTTATTACTGAACAATATTCCATTGTATGGATATACCACAGTTTGTTCAGCTATTCACCTGTGATGGACTTTTGGGTGTCCTGTTTTTTCTTATTTTTAAAAAAACTTATACATAAAGCTGCTAAGAACATTTCTGTACTAGTCTTTGTATGAACATATGGTTTCACTTCCTTGGGTAAATACTTAGGAGAGGAATGACTGACTCATAAGTAGGTATATGTTTAATTTTTTAAGAAAATGCCAGACTTCTTCCAAAGTGGTTATACCATTGGTATGGACAGTCTTTTTAATTTTTGCCATTCTAAAATAGGTGTGTAGTGGAATCTCACTGTGGTTTTAATTTGCATTTCCCTAATGACCAGTAGTGTTGAATGTGCTTTCATGTGCTTATTTGCTATCTGTTTATTTTCTTTGTTGATGTGTCTCTTCAAAGTTTTTGCCCATTTTTTAAAATTTATTTTTAACATCTTTATTGGAGTATAATTGCTTTACAATGGTGTGTTCGTTTCTGCTTTATAACAAATTGAATCAGCTATACATATACATATGTCTCCATACTTTACCCATTTTTAAATTGGGATTTTTGTTTTCTTACTATGTTTGGAGAATTCTTTATATACCCTAGATACAATTCCTTTGTTAGATAGATGATTGGCAGCAATTTTCTCCTAATTCGTGGATTGTCTTTTCATTCTCTTAACAGTGCCCTTCATTTATTTTTTTGTTTTTTTTTCTGTTTATTTTTTAACATCTTTATTGGAGTATAATTGCTTTACTATGGTGTGTTAGTTTCTGCTTTATAACAGAGTGAGTCAGTTATACATATACATATGTTCCCATATCTCTTCCCTCTTGCATCTCCCTCCCTCCCACCCTTCCTATCCCACCTCTCTAGGTGGTCACAAAGGACCGAGCTGATCTCCCTGTGCCATGCAGCTGCTTCCCACTAGCTATCTATTTTATGTTTGTTAGTGTATATATGTCCATGCCAGTCTCACTTTGTTACAGCTTACCCTTCCCCCTCCCCATATCCTCAAGTCCATTCTCTAGTAGGTCTGTGCCTTTATTCCCATCTTACCCCTAGGTTCTTCATGACCTTTTTTTTTTCCCTTAGATTCCATATATATGTGTTAGCATACGGTATTTGTTTTTCTCTTTCTGACTTACTTCACTCTGTATGACATCCACCTGGACTCTAGGTCCATCCACCTCACCACAAATAACTCAGTTTCATTTCTTTTTATGGCTGAATAATATTCCATTGTATATATGTGCCACATCTTCTTTATCCATTCATCCAATGATGGACATGTAGGTTGCTTCCATCTCATGGCTATAGTAAATAGAGCTGCAATGAACATTTTGGTACATGACTCTTTTTGAATTATGGTTTTCTCAGGATATATGCCCAGTAGTGGGATTGCTGGGTTGTATGGTAGTTCTATTTGTAGTTTTTTAAGGAACCTCCATACTGTTTTCCATAGTGGCTGTATCAATTTACATTCCCACCAACAGTGCAAGAGGGTTCCCTTTTCTCCACACCCTCTCCAGCATTTATTGTTTCTAGATTTTTTGATGATGGCCATTCGGACCGGTGTGAGATGATATCTCATTGTAGTTTTGATTTGCATTTCTCTAATGATTAATGATGTTGAGCATTCTTTCATGTGTTTGTTGGCAATCTGTATATCTTCTTTGGAGAAATGTCTATTTAGGTCTTCTGCCCATTTTTGGATTGGGTTGTTTGTTTTTTTGTTATTGAGCTGCATGAGCTGCTTGTAAATTTTGGAGATTAATCCTTTGTCAGTTGCTTCATTTGCAGATATTCTCTCCCATTCTGAAAGTTGTCTTATCGTGTTGTTTATGGTTTCCTTTGCTGTGCAAAAGCTTTGAAGTTTCATTAGGTCCCATTTGTTTATTTTTGTTTTTATTTCCATTTCTCTAGGAGGTGGGTCAAAAAGGATCTTGCTGTGATTTATGTCAGAGTGTTCTGCCTGTGTTTTCCTCTAAGAGTTTGATAGTTTCTGGCCTTACGTTTAGATCTTTAATCCATTTTGAGCTTATTTTTGTGTATGGTGTTAGGGAGTGGTCTAATCTCATACTTTTACATGTACCTGTCCAGTTTTCCCAGCACCACTTATTGAAGAGGCTGTCTTTTCTCCACTGTATATTCTTGCCTCCTTTATCAAAGATAAGGTGACCATATGTGTGTGAGTTTATCTCTGGGCTTTCTATCCTGTTCCATTGATCTATCTTTCTGTTTTTGTGCCAGTACCATACTGTCTTGATTACTGTAGCTTTGTAGTATAGTCTGAAGTCAGGGAGCCTGATTCCTCCAGCTTCATTTTTCATTCTCAAGATTGCTTTGGCTATTTGGGGTATTTTGTGTTTCCATACAGTTTGTGAAATTTTTGTTCTAGTTCTGTGAAAAATGCCAGTGGTAGTTTGATAGGGATTGCATTGAATCTGTAGATTGCTTTGGGTAGGAGAGTCGTTTTCACAATGTTGATTCTTCCAATGCAAGAACATGGTATATCTCTCCATCTGTTTCTACCATCTTTAATTTCTTTCAGCAATGTCTTTTAGTTTTCTGCATACAGGTCTTTCTTCTCCCTAGGTAGGTTTATTCCTAAGTATTTTGTTCTTTTTCTTGCAATGGTAAATGGGAGTGTTTTCTTAATTTCATTTTCATATTTTTAATAATTAGTGTATAGGAATGCTAGAGATTTCTGTGCATTAATTTTGTATCCTGCTACTTTACCAAATTCATTGATTAGCTCTAGTAGTTTTCTGGTAGCATCTTTGGGATTCTCTATGTATAGTATCATGTCATCTGCAAACAGTGACAGCTTTACTTCTTCTTTTCTGATTTGGATTCCTTTTATTTCTTTTTCCTCTCTGATTGCTGTGGCTAAAACTTCCAAAACTATGTTGAATAAGAGTGGTGAGCGTGGGCAACCTTGGTTTGTTCCTGATCTTAGTGGAAATGGTTTCAGTTTTTCACCATTGAGAAGGATGTTGGCTGTGGGGTTGTCATATATGACCTTTATTATGTTGAGGAAAGTTCCCCCTATGCCTACTTTCTACAGGATTTTTATCATAAATGGGTATTGAATTTTGTCGAAAGCTTTCTCTGCATCTATTGAGATGACCATATGGTTTTTCTCCTTCAGTTTGTTAATGTGGTATATCACGTTGATTGATTTGTGTATATTGAAGAATCCTTGCATTCCTGGAATAAGCCCCACTTGATCATGGTGTATGATCCTTTTAATGTGCTGTTGCATTCTGTTTGCTAGTATTTTGTTGAGGATTTTTGCATCTGTGTTCATCAGTGATATTGGCCTGTAGTTTTCTTTCTTTGTGACATCTTTGTCTGGTTTTGGTATCAGGGTGATGGTGGCCTCATAGAACGAGTTTGGGAGTGTTCCTCCCTCTGCTATATTTTGGAAGAGTTTGAGAAGGATAGGTGTTAGCTCTTCTTTAAATGTTTGATAGAATTCACCTGTGAAGCCAAGCCTCGGTAAATTTTAGAAAATTGAAATTGTATCAAGTGTCTTTTCCGACCGCAACGCTATGAGACTAGATATCAATTACAGGAAAAGATCTGTAAAAAATACAAACACATGGAGGCTAAAAAGTACACTACCTAATAATGAAGTTATCACTGAAGAAATCAAAGAGGGAATCAAAAAATACCTAGAAACAAATGACAATGGAGACACGACGACCCAAAACCTATGGGATGCAGGAAAAACAGTTCTACGAGGGAAGTTTATAGCAATACAATCCTACCTTAAGAAACAGGAAACATCTCAAATAAACAACCTAACCTTGCACCTAAAGCAATTAGAGAAAGAAGAATAAAAACACCCCAAAGTTAGCAGAAGGAAAGAAATCATAAAGATCAGATCGAAGTAAATGAAAAAGAAATGAAGGAAACAATAGCAAAGATCAATAAAACTAAAAGCTGGTTCTTTGAGAAGATAAACAAAATTGATAAACCATTAGCCAGACTCATCAAGAAAAAAAGGGAGAAGACTCAAATCAATAGAATTAGAAATGAAAAAGGAGAAGTAACCACTGACACTGCAGAAATACAAAAGATCATGAGAGGTTACTACAAGGAACTCTATGCCAATAAAATGGACAACCTGGAAGAAATGGACAAATTCTTAGAAATGCACAACCTCCCAAGACTGAACCAGGAAGAAATAGAAAATATGAACAGACCAATCACAAGCACTGAAATTGAGACTGTGATTAAAAATCTTCCAACAAATAACAGTGCCTTTTAAAGAGCAAAAGTTTTAAATTCTGAAGTCCAATTTGTCAACTTTTTTTAAAAACTGAGTCAGGTTTTTGGTGTCATCTCAAAGAAATATTTGTCTAATCAGAGATCACAAAGATTTTTCTCCTATGCTTTTTCTGGAACCTTTATAGTTTTAGGTTTTGTGTTTAAGTCTGTGATCCATTAGTTATTTGTTGTGTATGGTGTGAAACAGATTGAAATTCCATTTTATTGCATATGGATACTCAGTTTTTATTTTTTTTAATACCTTATTTGAGTATAATTGCTTTACATTGTTGTGTTAGTTTCTGCTGTATAACAAACTGAATCAGCTATACGTATACATACATCCCCACATCCCCTCCCTCTTGAGCCTCCCTCCCACCCTGGCACTAGTTGTTGAAAAGACTACTCTTTTTCCACTGGACTGCGTTTTTGTACCTTTGCCAAAAATCAATCTTCTGTATATGTGTGGGTCTATTTCTGTACTCTCTCTCGTTGCATTGATCTGTTTGTCTCTTTGTGTCAACACGACAGTGTTTTGTTTATTGTAGCTTTATAGTAAGCCTCAAAATCAAGTAAGGTTAGTCTTCCAACTTTGTTTTTCTTTTTCAAAATTGTTTGGACTATTCTTGATCCTTTTCATTTCCATATGAATTTTATTTTTTTGGCTGCACTGTGGGTCTTGTAGGATCTTAGTTCCCTGACCAGGGATTGTACCTGCGCCCTCAGCAGTGAAAGCACAGAATCCTAACCATTGGACAACCAGGGAATTCCCTCTATATGAAATTTAAAAATCAAGTATCAGTTTTTACCAAAAAAAAAAAAATCTTGCTAGGATTGTCACGGGGATTGTATTGAATCTATAGATCAATTTGGGGACAGTTGACATCTTTGAGTCTTTCAACCTGTAAATGTGTTATGTCTTTCCATATATTTAGGTTTTCTTTCTTGAACCTCAGCAGTGTTTGCTAGTTTTCAGGATACATGCCTTTCACATCTTTTGTTGGATTTATCCTTAAGTATTTCATATTTTATGATGCTACTGTAAATGGTATTTTTAAAATTTCAATTTCCAGTTATTTATTACTAGTATATGAAAATAGGCTTTTGTATATTGATATTATATTTTATAGCTTTATTAAACTCAGTTATTAGTTCTGGTAGCTTTTTGTAAGTTTCATAGGATTTTTCTACACAGATGATCATGTGGTTTTAAATGGTAATGAATAATTGTTTTTATTCTACTGTTACATTATAGTTTAAAGTTTATGTTAATTCAATTTTTATTTTTACAAATAGTTCTATTATAGAAAATTTTAGGCATATACAAAATTGAATAGTTTAATGAGCCCCCATATACCTGACACTCAGCCTCAACAGATAGCAATGCATGGGCAATCTTATTTTTCTTTTTTTCTTTTTTTTAATTTTTATTGGAGTATAGTTGATTTACAATGTTGCATTAGTTTCGGGTATACAGCCAAGTGAATCAGTTATACCTATACATATATCCACTCTTCTTTAGATTCTTTTCTATACAAGTCATTACAGAGTATTGGGTAGAGTTTGCATGGGCTGTCTTGTTTCCTCTGTTTTCGTATCCGTTCCCTCCTCCATCCCTCACTGGATTCTTTTGAGGCAAATCGATACATCATATTATTTCATCTGTAACTGTTTCATTTTATATCTCACCTCTTAAAAGTAGAGCCACCACAATAACATTACATCCTTCTATACAATAGTAATTCCTTAATATTACTAGTATCCAGTCAGTGTTTAATTTCTCCTGTTGTCCTATGAGTATTTTTTGTTTGTTTTTGTTTTGTGTGATGGAATTGAGGTATCTGTCAACTCTTAGATCTCTTTTAATCTGTAGTTTCCCCCATACCGTTTTTTTTTTTTGCTTTGCTTTTATTTTCTCTGTGGAAGAAACCATGTTCTTTATTGTGACAGGATAATCCTGATTATATTCTCTCCACTGTATTTTTCTATGAATTGAGTTAGATTGGAGTATCAATTAGATTCAGTTTGTTGCTAAAGCTAAGTTATAGGAAGTACATAATATCTGGTTGAGTCTTTTTGTGATGTTGGCAGTCTTTAATAATTATTATTGGATCTGCTAATTCAAGAGGTTGTAAAATGGTGACATCATTCTATATTTCCTTCTTAATTTATTAGGTAAAATATATCAATGAAGAGAAACTTTCTGTCACTACTTGGGTACCTTGGTGCAGTTTGCATAGAAATGGCAGAATAATTGCTGCTTTCCTTTTTATTGACCAGATTGTAAAATAATTAGATGGTTCTTTAGTATTCGTCAGAGCTGATCAAGGAGGGTTTAAAAAAAGATCATTTTGATCTCACAGATTTAATTATATATGATATATTAAACCATTACTTTATTTATCCTTATTTATGCTCAAATGAACTCATTTTGGCCAGTGAGAGCCTATTCAAGTTGGCCTGTTTGCGCTTTAGATACAACTCTGTTGACAGCCTCCTTGCTATCTGGTATGAGAAGATGTTACAGGCTCCTCTCATACTTTTCATGCCCCACATCTGTAATCAGCCACTTCTCCAAGAAACCCTTTAGTGTAAAATGATATTTAAAGACAACAAACTGTGCACCATGGGTCAATTCAGTTCTTTAAAGATTTTTATTTATTTATTATTTTTTGGCTGCACCGCATGGCCTGTGGGATCTTAGTTCCCCAACCAGGGATCGAACCCAGGCCCTCGGCAGTGAAATCACAGAGTCTTAACCACTGGACTGCCAGGGAATTCCCAGTTCAGTTTAATTGAATAGTTGTGCAAATGAAAACAACCCAATCATAAAATTCTTCCAAAATTTCATTCGTTTGAATTAACTGGGATTAGCAGCTGTGTTGATACAGCTTTATTTTCTAAAAACTTTAAGTACTTATAGATTCACAGGAGGTTGCAAAAATAGTACAGAGAGGTTCAATAATTTGTTCCTTTTTATTGTGGTATTCCGTAGTCTGTATATGGATGTACCAGTTTGTTAACATTCATTTATTGAGGGACATTTTGGCTGTTTCCAGTTTTGATTATTTTAAATAAAGCTGCTGTGAACATTTGTGTACAGGTTTGGTGTGGGCATAAGTTTTTATTTTTCTGGGATATATGCTCAGGAATGTGATTACTGGGTCATATGGTAAGTGGATGTTTAGTTTTTAAAGAAATTGCCAAATTATTTTCCAGAATGGTTGTCCCATTTTAAATTTCCAACAACTATATATGAGAAGTAGTCTTCATATCCTCACCGGCATTTGATATTGTCACTAAAATAATTTTTTTTAGCTGTTCTAATAGCTGTGTCATATGTTACAGTAGATTTAATTAACATTTCTCTATTGATTATGTTGAACATCGTTTTGTGTGTGTGTGTGTGTGTGTGTGTCTATGCCATCCGTGTATCATCTTCTGTGAAATGAAATGTCTCTTCATGTCCTTTGCCTGTTTTCTAATTGGATTGTTTTCTTACTGTGGAATTTCAAGAGTTCTTTATGAATTCTGTAAACAAGTCCTTTGTCAGATAGGTGGTTTACAAATATCAATATTTTCTCCCAGTCTGTAGCATGTTTTTTCATCCTCTTGACAAGGTCTGTCAGAGCTTTATCTCTTTTATTTTAGAAAGAATTTTACTTATCAAAGTTGTAAAGATTGTACAGAGAATTTCCTTATACTTTTCACCCAATTTTCCTTAATGTATACATCTATCATAACTCTAGTATAATTACTAAAACTAAGAAATTAACATTGGCATAATATTCTTAACTAAAAACTGTAGACTTTATTTATTGGGTTGGCCAAAAAGTTCCTTTGGTTTTTAAGTAAAAATAAAAGACACATTTTTCATTTTCACCACAAACTTTATTGAACAACATATTCACTGTTTTGTTCCACTACCTTCTGCCATTTTTCAGGCAACTTCATGATTCCGTCTTGCCAAAAGTTTTTATCTTATTGAGCAAAGAACTGTTCCAGGTGCCTTTTACAGTCTTCCAGGGAAGTGAAATTTTTTCATTAGAGAATTTTGTAAAGACCAAAATAAATGGAAATCTGAAGGTGCAATGTCTGGTGAATACAGTGGATGAATCAGAACTTCCCGCCAAGCTGTAACACCTTTTGCATGGTCATGAAAGAAACATGTGGTCTTGCGTTATCCTGATGGAAGATTTTGTGTTTTCTGTTGACTAATTCTGGATGCTTTTCGTTGAGTGCTGCTTTCAGTTGGTCTAACTGGGAGCAGTACTTGTTGGAATTAATCGTTTGGTTTTCCGGAAGGAGCTCATAATATAGAACCCCCTTCCAATCCCACCATATACACAGCATCACCTTCTTTGGATGAAGACCGGCCTTTGGTGTGGTTGGTGGTGTTTTACTTCTCTTGCCCCACGATCTCTTCCATTCCACGTTATTGTACAGTGTCCACTTTTCATCACCCATCACAATTTGTTTTAAAAACGGAACGTTTTTGTTATGTTTAAGTAGAGATTCGCATGCGGAAATACAGTCAAGAAGGTTTTTTTCTGCTTAACTTACGTGGAACCCAAACATCAAAGTGATAAACATAACCAAGCTGGTGCAAATGATTTTCAGCATTTGATTTGGATATTTTGAGTATGTCGGCTATTTCCTGTGTGGTATAACGTTGATTGGCAGCTGTCACAATTCAGTCTAACAAAATTGTTTCACATGAAGTTAAAGGGATAGGTGCTACTAGAGCAATCTTATGGGGAAACCGAACGAACTTTTTGGCCAACCCAATTTTTTTTCTTTTATGTAATTACTTAAATTTCATTGCTTTTTCCACATTGCTTTTAGTTGTTAAGTCTCCTTAGTCTTCTTCAACCTGTGACAGGTCCTTCAATCTTTCCTTGCCTTTTATGCTTGACACTTTTGAAGAGTACAAATTAGGCATTTTATAGACTGTCCCTTAATTGAATTTGTCTGATGTTTTCTCAGGATTGCATTGAGATTATTCATTTTTGACACAAAACCACAGTGCATTATATCAGGGGATACATGATGATGTGTATATGTCTTTTACAGGTGATGTTAACCTTGATCACTTGATTAAAGTTTTTCTGCTGTTTTTTCTCTTTGTAAATAAATTTGGAGGTGGGTGCTTTGAGACTATACAAATATATTGTTTCTCCTTAAACTTTTGTCCCCTAATTTTATTTATTTATAATAAATTTTATTTATTTATTTATTTATTTATTTATTTATTTATTTATTTATTTCTGGCTGCGTTGGGTCTTCGTTGGCTCTGTGCAGGCTTTCTCTAGTTGCGGCGAGCAGGGGCTGCTCTTCACTGCGGTGCACAGACTTCTCATTGCGGTGGCTTCTCTTGTTTCAGAGCTCGGGCTCTAGGCCCGTGGGCTTCAGTAGTTGTGGCACGTGCACCTCAGTACTTGTTGCATGCAGGCTCAGTAGTTGTGGTGCACGGGCTTAGTTGCTCCGTGGCATGTCCAGGGATATTTCTGGACTGGGGATTGAACCCTTGTCCCCTGCATTGGCAGGCAGATTCTTAAATACTGCGCTACCAGGGAAGTCCCTGTCCCCTAATTTTAGCACTTAGTAGTGAATCTTGCCATAAGCAGTTATTACCATAGCGTTTATTGGTGATTTTCTATTTCCTTCATTCCTTCTACACTCATTATTTAAAATTATTCTATAAGAGAGAGTTGTCCCTTCTTCCCCTTTTATTAATTTATTCAATTATTGATTTATATCAGTTTGGGTATTTATTTTGTTCTTTGGTTTGTAATCTAATACTATTATTTATTTTGTTGCTCAAATTGTTCCATATTTGGCTTTGGAAGCTCTTTCAGGTTGGCTCCTGTGTCTTTTTTTTTTTTTTTTTTGCGGTACGTGGGCCTCTCACTGTTGTGACCTCTCCCATTGCGGAGCACAGACTCCGGACGTGCAGGCTCGGCGGCCATGGCTCACTGGCGCAGCTGCTCCGCGGCATGTGGGGTCTTCCCGGACCGGGGCACGAACCCGTGTCCCCTGCATCAGCAGGCGGACTCTCAACCACTGCGCCACCAGAGAAGCCCTCCTGTGTCTTTTGACATGCCTGACATGCCCTCTTTTTTTTTTTTTTTTCCCCTCTCCAGGTTCATTTTGTATTTTCTCTGCCTCAGTCCTGGAATTACCCACTTTTCCGGGGAGCTTTGGCTCTCTTTAGTCTCCATATTTAGTTCTCTTTAGTCTCTGGCAATTAGAAACTAAGATCTGGATGCAAGGTGTGTGCGTTGCTACTGGGATGTTGCTATTTCTAGTCCCTCTTAGGAGACAGAACTAGGATGTGTGTGAATGCATACTGATCAGTGTATTTATACACAACTGTATTTCTGAATTTGTCTATCTGTATATATTAAAAAGAAAAAGCAAAACATGAGTTCATATTGATACTTCTTTTTTAATATATTGAGATTATATTATGGCTTTTCTTCCTTAGTTTGTTATTATGTTGAAGTATATTAGTTTTTGAATGTTGAACCAGATTTGAATTCCTAGGATAGACACCATTTTGTCATATATATTATTCTTTTTATATATTGCTGGATTTGATTTGTTAATATTTTATGAAGGATTTCTGCATCTATCAGTGTTGGTCTGTAGGTTTGTTTTTGTAATGTCTTTGGTTTTGATGTTAATAGTAATGCTGGGTTTGTAAAAAGATTGGGAAGTGTTCCCTCTGTAGGATTTGATATTTCTTCCTTGAATATTTGGTAGAATTTGGCTTATAATTTGCTTTGTCAGAAGATTTTAACTACATATTCAGCTTCTTTAATAGGTATGTAAATATTCATGCTATCTATTTCTTCTTGAGTAAATTTTTTTTTCCAAATTTATTTATTTTTGGCTGCGTTGGGTCTTCGTTGCTGTGCGCAGGCTTTCTCTAGTTGTGGCGAGTGGGGGCTACTCTTCGTTGCGGTGCACGGGCTTCTCATTGCGGTGGCTTCCCTTGTTGCAGAGCACAGGCTCTAGGCGCATGGGCTTCAGTAGTTGTGGCACACGGGCTCAGTAGTTGTGGCTCGCCGGCTCTAGAGCACAGGCTCAGTAGTTGTGGCATGGGCTTAGTTGCTCCGCAGCATATGGGATCTTCCCGGAGCAGGGATTGAACCCTTGTCCCCTGCATTGGCAGGCAGATTCCTACCACTGTGCCACCAGGGAAGCGCCTTCCTGAGTAAATTTGATGGGTTCTCTCTTTTAAGGAATTAGTCCGTTTTATCTAAGTTGTTGAATTTATGGGCATAGAGATGTTCATAGTAATCATTTTTTTTTATCCTTTTCATATCTGTGAGGTCTGTAGTGGTGGCCCTTCTTTCATTTCTGATTTTGGTAATATGTATCTTTTCTTTCTCCCTTTCTTTTTGATCAGACTGAGTAGAGGTTTATCAATTTTATTTATTTAAAAAAAAACCTAGGGGCTTCCCTGTTGGCACAGTGGTTGAAAATCCGCCTGCCAATGCAGGGGACACGGGTTCCAGCCCTGGTCCGGGAAGATCCCACATGCCGCAGAGCAACTAAGCCCTTGCGCCACAACTACTGAGCCTGTGCTCTAGAGCCCGCAAGCCACAACTATTGAGCCCACGTGCCACAACTGCTGAAGCCCGTGTGCCTAGAGCCCGTGCTCCACAACAAGAGAAGCCACTGCAATGAGAAGCTCACGCACCGCAAGGCAGAGTAGCCCCTGCTCGCCGCAACTAGAGAAAGCCTGTGCACAGCAACGAAGACCCAACACAGCCAAGAATAAACAAATAAAATAAATTAAAACAAAACAAAACCAGGAATTCCCTGGCGGTCCCGTGGTTGGGACTCTGAACTTCCACTGTCCAGGGCCTGGGTTTGATTCCTGGTCAGGGAACTAAGATTCTGCAAGCTGCGCAGCGCAGCCAAAACAATAAAAAATTAAAAATTAAAAAACCCAAACAACTCTTGATTTTATTGAGTTGGTTTTCCATTTCATTGATTTCTGTGTCGTCTTCATTACTTCCTAATTTTCTGCTTGCTTTAGATTGGATTTGGTTTTCTTTTTCTAAGGTCAAAGCTCAGATTATGGATTCAACACCTTTCATTTTTTCTTAATATAAACATTTAATGGTATAAATTTCCCTCTAAAGTTAAAACTGCATCTCACAGTTTAAGGCTTTTGTTCCTTTTGGGGGACAAAAGAGAAGGTTACTGATGCAGTTCATGTCCCTCAACAAAAATTCCTGTTTCCCTTCCACAGTTCACCATTAGGAAGACTTTCTTAGGACTCTTGCCGTCTTTTCTGTGTGTGCTTGGTGGGATTCATGAAGATAAAAACATCCAAAAAGTGTGAATTACCCTTATATTTGCACCACACCTGCCCCCCTGGGAAGGGTGATTCACCGTCTTTCACCAGTACACTCTCAGTCTCCACCAATTTACCAACCATGCTAGCTGAACTCTTCTACTGATATCCTGATATGCCTTCTTCCTGCATGTCAGTGTTCATGTCTTATCTCTCCGGGTGAAAACCTGTGTCTTCTTAGTTTTGGGGCCAGTTGATTACCCTCCAACTTCTGCATTCTGATGGGTTCAAAAAAATTGAGAATTTGTCATTTGACTTTTTTGTTTTTGGAAGGTTGGAAGTGACACTCTTTCTAGCTTTCTATATCCCCAAGCCTATAGCTTTATTTTAAAGTTCTTTTGCATTTTAGGTGATTAATAGTGTTTGTCCCTCAAGACAAAGTTAATTACCTCTTGCTCTTATGTTAGTACTTAGTACATACTTACATTACTGTATTTATCACACTATACTGTAATTATTTGTAATACATTATTTGTATATTTGTCTTTACTATTAGTACACTCTTTAGGGAAGCAAGATCTGTATCCTCTGTATACCTGGTGCTTCTTGATAAATGAAAGACATATGCTTATTGAATAGAATTATACTAAGATTTTAATTTTCATTTTCATAGCACAGTCCTGGTATATTGTAAGATGCTGAGTAAATATTTGTTGATTAATTCATGAATAAAAGGGCTTATTTAAATGATATTTATAAATTGAGTTAATTTATGTTTGCCCACATTTCCAGATAGTTTTAAAAAATTGGTTCATTTTAAAAGTCTGATTTAATCATTCCTGCAATTAAAAATCTTGCTGTGATTCAGATAGAAGATTGAGTTGCATGAATTAATCATTAGTTGTTCAACAGATATTAATGGGATTGAATTATTTTGTGCTCCTGGTAACTTTTTGGGCATTATTATTTATCTGAGAACTGCAGAGCAGTGGATATTAAATTACTACATTTTTTTGGGTTTGTCTTTAAAATTCAGATTGGGCTAGTTGTCATTGAAAGAGTAAAATAATATTATCTTGGTAGTATTTAGAACTAGATTAGCTTAAGAATAATTTTAGTCCTTATGTCAATTTTAAACAAACAAATAAGACTTTTTTTCAATCTAATTGCATCTTTTCCAGATCAGATTTTCGCCAGTAGCTAAAAAGTTGTTTGTGGTAACTGCAGTGAGTGTTGTATCTGTAATTTTTCTGGCCCGTCACTTTAAAAGAAGACGTGGAAAGAAGAAAGGAAAAATATTACCATGGGAACCAGAGCATCTCATACTTGAATACACTAAAAGAGCAGCATCAGACAAAGGTATGTAGAAATAGCTGAATTAAGTCTGCAAAGGAAATTTTATATGTAAATCATTACTGGAGTGCAGTGATTTCAGTGTTTTAATTTCCAGAATTTCCTTGCTTAATATTTAACTCACAAGTAATACAGATTAATTTTAGAAAGATTAGAAAATACAGACAAGCAAACAGAAAAAATTAAAATCACTTGAAATTCTGCTACCCAGAAATAAATACTGCTAATACTTTGGTATATATCTATCCATTTATATTTGCACTTAAATGTCATATTGAGACATAAAATTTTATATTATATACAAGTAAATAATTTATGCATTTTAAGTAAAATTCATACCTTTTGTAACCTGCCTTTAAAATATTTAACATTATATAAGAATGTCTTTAAATGTCAATAAATATATCTCTGTGCTATCATTTTTAATATGTATTTAGTGTACAAATGTACTCTAATTATTTAACCAGTTCCCTGTTGTTCTCTTTAGGTTGTTTTTCTTGCTTTGCATATACTTGTCTGGTTTATTTCCTAAGTTTATAAAGTTCTAGAAGTAGAATTGCTGGCCTTTAAAGCATCTATAGTTTTTGTTAGAGATCTGATACATATTATCAAATTGTATCAATAGAAATAATTTCTTCAGCATGCTGGATTTATTTTTGAATTTTAAATTATTTTAAATTTATTATTTGATTTATCATATGATTTTGTGATTTGTTGGCCCAACAAATAATTAATGAATGACTATTTTGTGCCAAGTGTAGTGAACATTACAATAATGATGCCTCTCACTTACTGATGTTTTATTAGACCTCGGGTGCAGTGCTACATTCTATATATTCACTGTGTTAATTTAACCTTTATAACAATCCTATGAATTAGGACTATAATCCTATTTGTTGTTCCTATTTTATACCTAAAGAAAATTGAGATATGGAAAAGTTGAGTGACTTGCTCAAGTTCATATAACTAATAAGTGCAAGGATTTGAATTGAGGAGTGTCTTAACTTCTGCATTAAGATAAACTAAGGCACAGTGTCTGCCCTAGATGAATGGGTAGATGGTTAGGGGAGACAGACGTATAAAAAGACTGATTACAATATAATGTGATAAAGATAAAGTTTAAAGGTAATTCAGGAAAGAAGTGCTTATATTTTGTTAAATTTATAATTTGAAGGTTCATAGTTGCCAGTATTTTTATGCTGATTACAGTAGACCATTCAAATACCACCTTGAGTAATTGATGAATGTTTTAATCTTCATTTCAGAAGCAGATTTTAGCAGTATTAAAAATATTATATAGAGATGTAGATTTTAATAATGGTATACATTTAATAACTTACACAATTGAGGGAAATGTGTTTTAAAATGAGCCCTCTGAATGAATATATAAACTTTGAAATTTTACCTGAAATTTATCATTGGAGTTATTGATACTTTTAATATTAATATGTTTGTTTGGTAGGTTCAAGTTGTTCCAGTAGCAGACAGAATTTGACACTATCTTTAAGTTCTGCCAAAGACAAAGGATCTCAGTCTTATAATTATGCTAATGGAGGACTCTTCAGTAAACACTCAGGTTCTGCACAGAGTTTGGCCTCTGTAAGTAAAGAAAAAATTTTTATTAGTTTTTTCTTTTAACTATTTATATATCTATTGTTATCTATTGGTTTAAATGTCATACAGTTATAGATAGCTCTTAGTATGGAAAGAAGCTTAAGAAATCTGGTTGATCCTGTTTTCTTCAGGCAAGTAAAATTATCCTTTTGCTAAATATTCAGCCAGCTTGGTTCCAGGTTTTTTTGAGTTAAGTGATGTAGTCCCATGGGGTCCTCTGAGGATGATGTTGGTATGGAAGTGTTGCTTCAAAGCTAGATGCTCTGCAGAAAGCTAGAAGATGCAGCAAACATGGTACTAGGTCACAAAAATCACTTGATGAACCTGCCAAGGGTGGAGTTCTTCACCTCTTTCTTGACAGCATTAATATAGTATTGATTGACAGGTGAAAAATGAAGTTAATATTTGTTTAAATCTAATGTAGTTTTAAAAATTAGGTAGGATACGCACTTCCTACTAAGTAAAGAAGAGGCAAAAAGCAAACAGTGAAAATGTGCTCCTGATCCTCTCAATTCCCCTCCTTAGAGACGGACACTGACAATTTCTTATGTGTATACTTCCAGGGAGAATATGCCTCCTACCATCATGTATATTCATTAAAAAAAATAGTTTAAAAAATAAAAAAATACTTTATAGAATACCATAATCTGTTCCATACCTTGCTTCTGTATTTCGTTGGAATATACAGCTGCCCCATTCTTAAATGCCTAAAAATATACCAAATTTTTAAAGGCTATTCTGTGGTAGGAACATCTAGATCAAAGGCATGCAGACTCTCAATTCGTTTGTGAAACTGAGCTGGATGATGAAGTATATGCCCATTCTATAATCTGGGGTACCTCTGTGTTGAATTTTCTCAACTGAAAGTTGAAGCTGTTCTTGACTAGAGAAAAGGAGTTTTATGGTAATAGTATAAGTAAGAAGTCTTTAGAATCACTTTACTAGATGTGCCTTAGCTGACCTAGTCATTCCACTGCCAGGGCTGTGAACCCAGATTTCTGCCTCTTAGTGAGTGCCTCAGTGAGGGTCATGACAACAGGAGTGGAAGAGGAGGGAACAGGGTCCACAAACTTGGTAACTGGATATGAGGGGTGTGGGAAGAGAAGTTGTTTGAGGAATTATGGAGATAAAAGTACTGTGAGTGAACTTGGGAGGAGGAAGAGTTTTTGTTGTGGGAAGATGCAGAGCTCTTTTTTGATATAGTCATTTTGAGATGCCAACAGAAGAGCCAAGTGGAGTCACCAAATAGGCAGGTGGAAGTGTGGGCTTAGATTTCTCAAAAGAGGACAGAATTGAAGTTCAATATTTGGGAGTCATTTGCATAGAGGTGACTGAGATGATTGGCTCAGCGGACCTTGCTAGAGAAGGGAAGATGACAGAGGCTTTTCGATTTTCATTATTACATAGTAGAGAATCAGCATTGTAATAAGTTCTGAAAGGAAAATAAGCTAGCTACCTCAAATCCAAGTAGGTGTGGATAAAATTTATAAGTAAATACTTAATGACAGTAAACTATAAAAATAGCTGCTTGATTTTTGATGGAAATATCTGATTTATGTTCAAAATATTGTTCTAGTTGTATATTTTTGAGCAAACAAGGGTTCAGAATGCTTAGGGCCTTATGACTCTTAAGTTTGACTGAATATAATCAGATTTATTTCTTCAGGTAGAAATTCCATGGGTTGTTATACCAGGATTAAGATTTACATAAATAATTTATAAATATAAAAGATCGCAAAATACTATTACAAAAGAGATTTTGAAGTAACTTCTGTCCATTTTAATTTTAGGTCCAGAGTGTCAATTCTTGTCATAGCTGTGCTTGTGGCAATTCTAATTCCTGGGACAAAGCAGATGAAGATGATATTAAACTTGTTAATATTCCTGTGACCACTCCTGAGAACCTATACTTGATGGGTAGGAGTAACATAATGAAGTTTTAAGATACTGTACTCACATTTAATGTGAAACAGAAGAATGATGAATTGTTCTAAGGGAAGCAACTATAATTCTAAAATGTTCTCATCTGTTGACTCTAGTCTATATAACATAACATGTTGTGTTAGCTTCCTGAGGCTACTGTTAAAATTACCACAAACTTGGTGGTTTAAAACAATAGAAATATATTCTTTCAGAGTTCTGGAGGCCTGAAGTCTGAAATCATTAATTATCACTGGGCTGAAATCAATGTGGCATTTGGGCCATGCTCCCTCTGGAGGCTTGGAAGAGAATTCATTCCGTGCCTCTTCCAGCTTCTGGTGGCTTCAGGCTTGTGGCCAATGACTCTAATATCTGCCTTCCTCTTCACTGTGTGTATCAAATCTCCCTCTGCCTCTCTTTTATAAGGATGGTTGTGATTGGTTCTAGAGCCCCTCAGATAATTTAGGATAATCTCCCCATGTTAAGATTCTTAATTTAATCACATCTGCAAAGACACTTTTTTCTTATATGGTAACGTTTACAAGTTCCAGAGACTAGGGCCTGATATCTTTGGGTGGTTATTATTCAATCTATTACACTTACCTAACCTAATCTGTTGACTTTTATCTAATGAATCTATCAAAATCCACTTTATGTAGTCTTTTATCTAGGTATCATTTGTATTCTTCCTATATGTAGAAAGGATTTTAGATAGAAAGAGGCATGTGTTTACAGCTCAAACATGAGCATGTCTAGAACGTCTCACTGGAGCCCAGGAAGAGAACCAGAGACCTTAACACCAAATCAGATTCAAGTGCATTTTCAAATCCATTCCCCTGTTCTTCTGTATTCTATTTCAGGCTATATTCCTTTTAAGGGAAATGCATACTAACTAAAAAAAAAAAACCAAAAAAATCTTGATGTGACCTTGGCCAGTGAGTAGTAAGGGGATGGTGAGTTGGCAGAAGGACTGTGTGCCTGCGTGCATTCCCACACTCTAGAATAGTTAAAGACTATATCATCTGTAAAGCAATTATACTCCAATAAAGATGTTAAAAAAACAAAAAGAGAAAAAAAAAAAAAGACTATATCATCCGCCGTGATGTCACAGTAGGTAATACTGCACAGGGGGAGAGATATAGGAGTAGTTCTTCTGCCACCTTTTCCAGGTCTTCTGAGAATTAAGCTCACTATGTTTCTAGATTAACTATGCCTAGTAAACCTACACTCAAAACTTCTGTAGGAATATTGAGAGTTAGAATTGAAGAGAAATAGAGTAAAACTAGGGAAGCTGCAGGGAGTCTCAGTGTCATAGAATTAGGATCGGTAGGAGATATTGTTTCAATTCCCACCTATTGTTTCAGTTCCCTTCACAGTGTTGATGACATAAAAAATATATTGGTAACATGTTTGAATTCCTGTCACAAAACTGCTGATGTGTGACAGTTTGGGCCACGTTCTGCAGTCAGGTGAGACACAGTACTTCCTGAGAGGTAACTTTTATCTTTGGACAACTCTGCTGTTAGATAATTCTTCCTTATATTTAGCCAAAATAATCAGAAGGATAGGGAGTGGATGGAGCGAGAGGAGGATGAAGGAATTAGAATTGTATAGCTTGGAAAAAGGAAGTCTTTTAAGTGAGTAAATTTTTTAGAAGGAAGATCCAGACAATGAGTCTTTGCTACAGAAAATTAAACAATTTAAGGCCTACATTTCATTTAAAGAACATCTTATTTGTTTAGAGTTGTAGGTTCTCCAGATAACTGAAGAAATGATTTTCGAGGACAGGTATTCTCTAGCTACCATATCTTAAAAACATCTTCAGAATGACTTGGTCAGATTCTTAAGCAGCTTTTAAAGATCTTTTACTTTTATATGTCTAGAAAAATTGAGGTTTTGAAATATTTTGGTTTGGTTTGAAGTGCATAATTATTATTATTATTATTTTTTGCGGTACGCGGGCCTCTCACTGTTGTGGCCTGAAGTGCATAATTATTTTGGTAAGCCTTTTTTTTTTTTAATTTGGAGAAAAAGAGGCACATATTCACCTATTTTCCTACAAAAGCTTTCTATAAGGAGGGATATGAAATTCCTACTCATATTGTAACCCTTTATTGGTTCTTCTTGTATATTTTTAACTCTGGCCCAGCACTTTGTCCATCCAAATCAGCAAGTTGGTGTCAGGGTGGTCTAAGACACCTTTTGGTGGAAAAAAGATAGAAAAGACTTTATTCTGGACCTCTGTGCTGTTATCTTTCTTCTTAGCTTTACTCTCTCCTTCTGAGAACCTCTTGTAAACCTGATAGTTTCTTATCAACTAGTTTCTTCTATTTGCCCATCAGTTTTCTGTTTCATTTAGGGGGATATTTTGAAAGATAGTTATGTGACTATAAAAATTAGCCATTATTGTTAGGACTTTTGATGAATTCATGATATTATTTTAGAAAATTTCCAAGCACCGTATACCTTTGAGTTACATATTTTAAAAAGGGAAAACATATTAGTCATTTCTCTCTTATTGTTGGTTGACTACATCTGTAGACCTGGAATGTATTGAGATATTAAGATTCTGCTAAGAAATGATGTGAGCATAAATTTTATTCTTTAGTGCCAAAATTACAGTCACACTGTGCCATTGGTGCTAACTGTGTGAAAAACACTTTAGACTGAAAATGATTTTGGTATTGATTTCACTTATTTAAAATTGTTCTGTTCTTGGGACTTCCCTGGTGGCGCAGTGGTTAAGAATCTGCCTGCCAATATAGGGGTCGTGGGTTCGATCCCTGGTCTGGGAAGATCCCACATGCTGCGGAGCAACTAAGCCCATGTACCACAACTACTGAGCCTGCGCTCGAGAGCCCACAAGCCACAACTACTGAAGCCAGCGTGCCTAAAGCCCGAGCTCTGCAGCAAGAGAAACCACCGCAATGAGAAGCCTGTGCACCGCAACAAAGAGTAGTCCCCGCTTGATGCAACTAGAGAAAGCCTGCGTGCAGCAACAAAGACCCAATGCAACCAAATAAATTTAAAAACTTTTAAAAATTAGTAAAATTGCTCCGTTCTTGGGAAATCGCAGGCAGTCCAGTGGTTAGGACTCAGCACTTTCACTGCGGGGGGCCTGGGTTCAGTCCCTGGTTGGGGAACTAGGATCCTGCAAGCCATGTGGCACAGCCAGAAAAAAAATAAAATAAAATTGTTCTGTTCTCAATTTTTAGGTATGGAATTGTTTGAAGAGGCATTGCGTCGATGGGAACAAGCTCTAACCTTTCGAAATAGACAGGCTGAAGACGAAGCCTGTAGTTCCATTAAATTGGGTGCGGGAGATGCCATTGCAGAAGAAAGTATAGATGTAAGGATGATTTATTTGGGAGTGGTCTTCATAATATTGGAACAGTTGAACTATTTTTAACATTGATTCAGTGTATTTGATTTCTGTGGCATTTAATAGAACTTTTTTTTTTCTTCCTTGGGATTGTGTGGGGATATTTCTTACTGGGCTTTTCCTGTTCGGTTAGTTGTTAAACCCCAAATTTGCAATTTATCATTGTTTCCTGATTTTTCAAGAAAATAAAGAATTAAGCAAATATGATTTTTAAAAGTCTGTTTTGTGCTTTGGGTTTAATTAAGTGCCATTATATACATAAAAATCACACAGAGTTAGAGCTAGACTCATCTAGGTTAGTGATTCTCAAATTTGAGCATGCATCAGAAGCCTCTGAAAGGCTTGCTGAAAAATAGATTTGGGGGTCCCACCTTCAGGGTTTCTAATTCATTTCTAATTTGCAATTCTAACAAGTTCCCAGGTAATACAGATGCTGCTGGTTCAGGGACCTTACTTTGAGAACCTTACTTTGAGATCTAGTCCAACTCCTTAATTTTACAGATTATGAAATGGAGATGATTTTATCTGAGGCATAGCTAGAACCCAGGCCTCCTGACTTCTATCACAGTATTCTCACCACCCAACAGTATTTTTTTATATCCCTCACTTTTCTGCCTTTCATTTAAAAGTGGAAAGTGTTTAGAATTTTAGCATTAGAATCTAATGTTTGCTGTGTGTACTTTTTCTCTCCTTATAGGATATTATTAGTACTGAATTTATCCATAAACTTGAAGCTCTGCTGCAAAGAGCATATCGTCTCCAAGAGGAGTTTGAAGCTACTCTAGGGGCATCTGATCCTAATTCCCTTGCTAATGATATGGGTAAGGTGGTTATTTTATATGGTTTTTATGAAATGTGTGATTTTATTCTTTTCTATTCTTGGAATCATTGGCATAAGTACATTAATATGGTTACATACTTTTTAGAAAATAACCAAGAGAAAAAGAGTACTATCATATTTATTGGATTTTTTTCTTTCAGTTTAACTTTTCAAGTGAACTTATTGACATAAATTCAAGTACTTACCATAGATAGGATTGTAACATTATTTTAAAATTACATTCTAAGTGAAAGAATCCCAGTTAAAGTGTTAGAGGGAGGAAAAAAATAATAATATAAAAATGGGACAGAGACACACTACCTCAGAAACAGGCATGTAGCTCATGACTTACATTTAAAGTATTTTAAGTCACTCTATTTCTTGACGCAATTTCAGTTGCAGGCTACATTTTGATGTAAGTAGTCAATACATACGTCAATATATACCATTACCTTTGTTTCCTACTTTAAAGAAAAAAGAACTTTGAAAAGACTTCTTAAATGAAGTCTTCCAGGGAAAGAATGATTAAAATTGCTTCCGGGAGTTCCCTGGTGGCTTAGTGGTTAGGATCCTGGGCTTTCACTGTGATGGCCTGGGCTGGTTGGTGAACTGAGATCCTGGAAGCTGCCCAGCGAGGCCAAAAAAAAAGCTTCCTTGACTTCAGTACATCATCCAAAGAATGAAATAAAATAAAATTACATTATATATTTTTTTTGTTAAAAGTAATTTAAATTTTTTTATTTGAGGATTTTTGTTTTCTAATAAATAAAAATTGTTAAGGCTTGTTAAGTTTTTCCACATTTATTTCTGAACATGAAGTACTGAAAGTGGCTGCATTTTGAGATGTTTACATATTTATATATTTTGAATTTAGGTAAAAGATTTCACTTGTATTAGAATTATGAATTTCTTTCTATATGTTACAGTGAGGGTTATGTGAAACCTCTGCATTAATTTTGGTCTTTGCTTTTTCATCCTGTTACTGTCACCAAAAATTATTCATTAGACTTGAATGAATAGTTTTTTTAAAGTTTCTCTGCTTTTGGCATAGGGGAGATTCAGGCCAGAAGAAAAGTAGACAGTATTCATGTCAACAAATAGAATTTGCCAAAGGTTTCTATTTACATATTTTTTTACACAATTTCTTTTATAACTTATTAGAATGGCATTTATGATAGTAAGTAGGAAAAAGAACAGAGAGAAGCATTTTTGTAAATGAATTTTTACTGGAGTATAGTTGCTTTACAATGTTGTGTTAGTTTCTACTGTACAGCAAAAATGAATCGGCTATACATATATCCCCTCTGTTTTGGATTTCCTTCCCCTTTATGTCACCCCAGTGCATTAAGTAGAGTTCCCTGTGCTATACAGTATGTTCTCATTACTTATCTATTTTATACATAGTATCAGTAGTGTATATGTGTCAATCCCAATCTCCTAATTCCTCCCCACCAGTGAAGCATTTTTAAAAGAAGTCAAATGTAAAAATGGGAATGGAACTACTAGAAGAGATAGCAAAGTGGTTAAGTAGCAAGGAAAGCCACAGAGAAAAAGAAGTAGGAAAAAATTATAAATATAAGGATGGAAGAGGAAGAGGGCCTGAGACTTTTATTCTTTTATTCTAGGAATGGAGGCTTTGCCCTCACTGTTCTAATCTTCTGCTTGCAGTTTCTGTCTAGCCTCATGATAAGGATCATGTAGATGTGTAGTTCTTGTACTTGTTAGTCTTCTAATATGCATCTCAGATTTCGTTCTGTTTGGCATGCCCAAAGTTTCTTTTTTCTACTGTCCATAGAAGTTGGTGGAATCCATCTCTGATTTCTTCAGTTTATTAGGTAATAAAGGTTTTTTGGGTATTGCCCAGAGGGTCTGCTTTGGGTTTACATTGCATCTGGACAAGAAGACCCCTGGGAAAATGGCTTAATTTCTGGGGCCTTCAAGTTGTTTCTGAGGAAATTGTTGTTAATTTGGAACTCTAAATGGGTAGGATTTCTAGAGTGGGACTCATAATCAGTCTATCCATTTGGTTAGCTTAGGTTGTAATAAGTTCCTGACCCCACCCATGTCTTAACCTGAGCTGTCAGTGGCTACTAGGCTGGCTGGCTTTTCCCTGCAGCCTAGCAGTACCTTGGCCTGTTATTGCCCTGGAGATCCCAGTTGACATGAAGCTGTTATATTTTGTTCCTTCTTGGTAATTATTTGGATGTTCTTCTATATCGCAAGTTTCCATTTTGGAACTTCTGGATTCAAAGAGCTGAATCTATGGCCAGGACTCTAGTAGGGAAGTAGTTCTGTTATATCTGTTATTTGATATTAATCAAAATTGCTTAGAAGTCAGTTAACTCTCCTCATTCTCTAAATCCAAATTCATTTTACACATTTAATGTATATTAATGAGAGGCAACTTACAATTAGTAGTCATAAATAAAGAGAGGTTAACAAATGGCCTTCAGAGGCTCAGGGGTGAATTTAAACCACCCCTTATTGATCTGACTTCAGTGAATACTTTATTGTTTTGAAATTTGCTTTGTCTTATTTGATAAAATCAAATTTTTTTTCTCCTAAGCGTGTGATAGGTTTTCAAGGTTGGAAGATTTTTTAGCAGTCATCTAATTTATCGCCTTTCCCCCTGGACTTAATATTTGACAGCTACCATTGTTTGCATGTCACCATGTTCCAGGGCCTTTGCTAAGTAAGGCCCATAGTTTCTTCTCTGAGTCAGGCACAATTCTAAGTAAAAATTATGTCACTTAATCCTTACAACTTTTATGAGGTAAATATAGTTATCCTCATTTTTCAGACGGGGAGAGAGGTACAGAGGTATTAAATCACTTCCCCAGAGTTACATAGCTATTAAGTGACAGAACTTAGATTTGGGCCCAGGCGGCTGGCTTTGGAGTCCATAAACCACCATGCTGTATTGCCTCACCACTTAGAAGACAGACATGTTCTTTGAATGGGAGGATTGACTGTGAACTCTTTGTGGCAAAGTTCCCTGTAAGAAATGTCTTGGAGCAGGTAGTCTGGAATCCCCACAGCTGCTGAAGTAAGAAACCTTATTTCTGGTGGTGGTATCATTTATTTAGTGTGGATCTTCCTTTCCTTTAAATTTTTTCTTCCTCCGCATCTATCTGGGGATCTGCAATGAACTCATGCATCTTTCCTCCTCTCTCAGGCCCTCTATGCAGTCTAGACAGACTTCGCGCATTTTGTTTTTTAAAAATATTTATTTATTTGGCTGCGTCGGGTCTTAGTTGCAGCATGCGGGATCTTCGTTGCAGCATGTGGGATCTTTCGTTGCGGCGCGTGGCCTTCAGAGCGCAGGATCAGTATCTGCGGCACATGGGCTCTCTAGTTGTGGCGTGCAGGCTCTAGAGTGCACAGGCTTAGTTGCCCCACGGCATGTGTGATCTTAGTTCCCCAACCAGGGATCAAACCTGCGTCCCCTGCATTGGAAGGCAGATTCTTAACCACTGGACCACCAGGGAAGTCCCTCACGTGTTTTATAGAAGGGAGTTATCAAGGTTTAATCCAGGAACTGAAGACGTGAACTGCTGTATTTACCTGAGGGAATAGGGGGAGGGGGCCCAACTGTGCCAGCTGACTTTAATGTAGCACTTTAATGAGTTATTCTAGTGGATTACCTTTTGGCCTATATCTGCATAATAGCTAAAAATACAAACTCAAGATTCAGACTAACTGGGTTCAAATTCTGTCTTCACCATTTATTAGCTGTATGATTATGTAACTTGTCTAAGCCTCAGCTTCTTCATCTGAAAAATGGGCATGTAGTACCTATTTAACAAAGTAATTATGAGAATTAAATTATATTAACAAATAAAAAGTCTAGGGAACAGGGTAACAATATTTATGAGGTTGGAGTTTGGAACTCTCTGAGGAAGACAATCATTTTTACCTCTAGGATATTAGGCTGTGGTTTGATAGGACCTACCTGATCCTACCTTGGCCAATTTCAAGGTATTCTTTAAAATTTCTGGTCTGGGGCTTCCCTGGTGGCGCAGTGGTCGGGAGTCCGCCTGCCGATGCAGGGGACGTGGGTTCGTGTCCCGGTCCGAGAAGATCCCAGGTGCCGCGGAGCGGCTGGGCCCGTGAGCCATGGCCGCTGAGCCTGCGCTTCCGGAGCCTGTGCTCCGCAACGGGAGAGGCCACAACAGTGAGAGGCCCGCGTACCACAAAAAAAAAAAAAAAGATAAAATTTCTGGTCTGGTGATACCTTTTCCATGTGTTCCAGTGAGGCAGTTATTTTCTTCCTGTCATTTTTCTTTTTTTTGGGGGGGGCCACTCCACGTGGCTTGATTGAACCCATGCCCTCGGCAGTGAAAGTGCGGAGTCCTAACCACTGGACCGCCAGGGAATTCCCTCTTCCTGTCATTTTTAATGGGCCTTTAGGAAGGAGAAGTAGATGCTTTTTTTTTTTAATTTAATTAATTAATTAATTTATTTTGCCTGTGCTGGGTCTTCATTACGGCACATAGGCTTCTCTAATTGCAGTGCGAGGATTTCTCTAGTTGCAGCGTGCGGGCTCAATAGTTGTGGTGCACGGGCTTAGTTGCGGTATGTGGGATCTTAGTTCCCCAACCAGGGGTCGAACCTGGGCCCCCTGCATTGAGTTAAGAACGTGGAGTCTTAACCACTGGACCACCAGGGAAGTCTGGAGAAGTAAATGCTTGTGCTCTGTCATCTTGAACTAGAAATTCTGGACATTATAATTACAGAGCCTAAGGACTACATTAACTTGTAACATTGCTAATGTAGAGCTAATGGTTAACTAAAACGTTTAAGTTCTTTGTTGTTACTGTTAGATGTTATTATTAAGCCACATCTTCCTTCATTTGTTCCTGTGCAGTTGTGTTTTTGGACCCAAGGTTTAGATGTTATGTTTATTATTCCTACTAAATTGTCATTTCTCAGTCATCACTCTGAATTAAGATAGTTTTAGATTTTGATTTGACATCCCTTTTAGCTTTCTATCACTTTCCGGTTTGTTCAGTTTGGTCTATTTGTTCATCAATGCTCTCATTGAAACCATTAACAAAAAATGCTTAAAGGAAAACTTATTTCCCTCTACTTACAATTTCTGACAACAAATGAGTGGATTTTCCACACCAAGCAATTCTCCGGTTCTCTTTGGATACCAACTGGGTATCCTGCAATTTAATTCAATTTGAGCACTAATTACCCAGAGTTAGCACAGATTCCACAGGTAAAGGGCTCATCTCACAAGGTTGCCCCCCCTCATATGCCAATCGCAAATCCAGGCCTCCCATGCTTCTGACCAACTGTCTGTAAATCAGAGGTTCCCACCACTCCCTCCTTGGGCTTCATAATTTACTAGAATGGCTCACAGAATTCTGGGAAACACTTTTCTTACTATTACTGGTTTATTATGAAAGATATAACTTAGCAACAGTCAAATGGAAGAGGTGCATAGGGCATGGTATGGGGAATGGGTGTAGAACTTTCATACCCCGTCCAGACACAACATTCTCCCAGCACCGGGATATGTTCACCAACCTGGAGCTCTCTAAACCCTACAGTTTGGTGTTCTTATGGAGATTCCATTATGTAGGCATGATTGATTAAATCTTTGGCTATTGGTGATTAACTTAATCCCCAGCCTCTCTCCCTTCAGGGGTCAGGGTTGGAGTTGAAAGTTCCAACTTTCTAATCAGAGGGTTTGTTCCCTTGGCAACCATCCCCCATCCTCCAAGAGTCACCTCATCAATATAAACTCAGGTATAGTTGAAAGGGGCTTATTATGAATAGCAGAAGATACTCCTCTCACCCCCATCACTCAGGAAATTTCAGGAGCTTTAGAAGCTCTGTGCCGGGAACCATGATAAATACATATTACTTATTTTATCACAATACCATATTTTAAAGTGGACAGGGCCAGAGTCAAAGATCTGAGGCATGACTTTCAAGTAGCCTTAGCAACTTGTGCAATAAGCTATAAATTCAACTGTTTCTACTTTCATATTTTTTTCATCTTGATCATAAAGAGATCATGAGATACTTTATTATGTATCATGCCAAAATATGTGTGTATTTATGTACTTAACTAGTTAATTTAAGAAAATATTATATGAAATTTTTTTGAAAAAGATTTAATATCAATTCACATTATTTGGAAATATTGTCATTGCTGAGCTGTTTTGCGGATAGGTATTTTCCATCAAGTATTCATGGCTGGTTTTACACTCACTTGCAAATAAATAAATCATTTTAGTTTTGAAAGGCACATGTGTCAGGTTTTATTGACTATAAGAGCCTCAGCAAAACTTATTTCTCTAATTTTGGAATTCAAAATATAAACGGGGGCTCTACTTAATTTTACATTCATTTGTACTGTTTATAGTAAGTAGTAAGTAGTTTGCCAAGTTAACATTGTGGACTATAGGAGGACAGTTTAAATCCTCCTAAGCATGATTCTTTTAGTATGTTTAAAATCGTCTTAGAGTTTTTCTTTTTTGATAACAGTGTATTTGTTGAAAGTAAATTATATCGATCCTCTTTAGCAGATCCAAAAATACTTTTGACTTGTCAGTATTGTGAGTTATTTGGTTAGTTTAGGTAGGTGAAGTTAATAACAGAGTTTTAAAAATGTATGATTCTAACACTGGATTGCGGTGATAGTTGCACAACTCTATACATTTACTAAAATTCATTGAATTGTACACTTAAAATGGGGAAGTTTTATGGTTTGTAAATTATACTTCAATAAAGCTGTTAAAAATACAGTGTGATTCTGTTAAGCTAATTTTAAGTAAGTAATTTTTTGTGATTTGAAAAAGTGCAAAATAGCACTTCATACTAAAAATTTTAAATAATGCAAGTGTCAAAAAAATTTTTTTTTAATTCATTAAGAATCTCTTAGTTTCAAAGCTCATGGACATGGTGAATTACAAATTTTGTTTACCCAAGGTGGTGCCACTTCAGCTGGTAACCAGAAATACTGAGTATCCTATGTCAATATCCAGTGAACTATACTATTGGTTACATGCATGGGAACTTATGCAAATGGTTTGGTGATAATTGTGCTGTTAATTTTACTTTTATTGTTAACTTTAGAATGTTTTTTATATTCTATAATATAATCATCCAAGTGGTCATTAAATTAAATGTGATAAAGAAGCTCAAATAACTGCTGACACTCATGCTGTTAATTTAGTACAGAGCATCCTGGAAATATTGGAACTAATGCTAAGAAAATAAAAGAGCGGAATTGAAGCAGGAGCCCTTTTATTTAAAAAATGAAATAAACCTCTGGCAACATGGCTCTAAAATCACAACTCTAATTCACCCCTAAGCCAGGTTATCATCTGTGTTGAAATAGGAAATATTTTTGATATCTGGGAAGGAAGTGATAGTGATACAAAAAACTTTACTACCAATACTTAGTGTTTTTAAAACATTCTTAAAAACAGACCGTATTATAGTCATTTATTGTGCTTTGAAACTATGCTTGAGAAAAGAAATATAGTACAATAGTTGTATGTCAGCATTTCTTTACATTTATTCCTATAGCAAAGTAGCTTTGAATTAGGCAGGGTTTGAATTACGTTTTAAGGCATGAATTCCTTGTATAAAATGTAACCACCCTGTATTCTCTAATTCACCTTTGTCATGTTCTGTACCGATATTTCCTTAATCATTATGAATTAATGAATCATTATTGGGTATAGTTCTGTATTTGCTCTTACACACCAAAAAGTTTACTTCTGGCTTAAACAAAAGTTATTTGCTCTGTTCTTCTGATTATTAAATAAAATAAAGATTTTAGTTCTCTAATTAAAAAAAAACAATCATTTCCCTTCACTTACAAGAGACCACTTATTGTTAAATGCAAGGTGTTGAAGTCACTAGAGGGCAGCACACTTTATCTGCATGTGGGACGCCTATGACTCATAACTGCCCTTCTGTGCTGTTCGTAGCACTGGGAGTTAAATTTAGGTCACCACTCTTTTTCTGGCGTGTTTCGTATACACCTGCTACTGTAACTCAGAGTGAGACAGAGTCAGGAGGGTATGCACAGAGACTTGAAATAATATTACTGTACAGTTCCATTTGTGTGCAATTTCTTCTAGCTAACAGCATGTAGAAGTGTTACATTTATTTGTAGTTTCTGTTTTTCAGATAGTTGTTAAATTATAATTGTTAAATGATAATTTTGTTATTGTACTGATAATTTTTGAAGATTCAACCAAAAGACTGCACTATGTTTTCAGTTGTAAACAGTATAGCTTAGTGGTTAAGAACATGGGCTTTGGAGTTAAACAAACATGGGTTCAAATACTGGCTCTACCACTTTTACTAGCTGTGAAACCTAAGGAAGCCTTGACCTTTCTTAGACTCATATTCTTCCTCTGTAAGCCGGAGGACTATATTAGGATCAGCTTCATAGAATTGTGAAGATGAAATGAGATAACATGTATATCGTATTTTAGCATAGGTACATGGTGAACACTTGTTATCCATTCATATATATTCTGGCATTTTTATGAGGCCTGTTCTAAGATTGTTTAAAAAATACATGGTTGGGCTTCCCTGGTGGCGCAGTGGTTGAGAGTCCGCCTGCCGATGCAGGGGACACGGGTTCGTGCCCCGGTCCAGGAAGATCACACATCCCGCAGAGCGGCTGGGCCCGTGAGCCATGGCCGCTGGGCCTGCGCGTCCAGAGGCTGTGCTCTGCAACAGGAGAGGCCACAACAGTGAGAGGCCCGCGTATCGAAACAAAAACAAAAACAAAAAACATGGTTTATCACCACAGAATCCACCTAACCGATCTCCCACTCATATCACTCTGTCCACTCAAGTGGCAGACACTGTTCTGAATTGTGTACTTATCATTTTCTTTGAAGTTCTTTTAGTTTGACTCCTATGAAATTTCCAGTATTTGATCATATTTGCCCTATGAAACAGGCAATAAGATTAAATGCCATTGACTTATCATCCCTGTATATATTCCTGTCCAATTTATACATTTGACTCTTTATTTTTTAAAATTTATTTATTTATTTTTGGCTCTAGGTGTGCAGGCTTCAGTAGCTGTGGCACACGGCCTCAGTAGTTGTGGCTCACGGGCTCTAGATTGCAGGCTCAGTAGTTGTGGCGCACGGGTTTGTTGCTCCGTGGCATGTGGGATCTTCCCGGACCAGGGCTCGAACCCGTGTCCCCCGCATTGGCAGGTGGACTCCCAACCACTGCGCCACCAGGGAAGCCCACATTTGACTCTTTCTTAACCTGTTAGAAGATTAATCTTAAAATATGAATTTTGTGTCCTGGTTGTTCTTTTAATTATTGCACTTTCAGTTCAATCATGTTGTTGGTTGTGGCAGAAATGAACTCATTTCCAGTACTCTGGACTTTTATGTTACATGTGGTATCTTTTCAAAGTGTGTGTTCTTTCTGATACTGATGGAAATTTTATTTCTAATTAGTTCTCTGAATAAATGTTTTTGAATAGGCTCTTATTTTAAAAAAATACGTGGTTACAGGTAGATGCTATCACATGTTCATAACTTGTTTTACAGTGATATTGTTCAGTTATGCTCCAGACAGCATTTATTTGTCTCTGGAAATTTATTTTTCTCATATTTTAGTAGTAACATAAGTTTGCACTTCCTTAAACAAGGTATTTAAGCCATGTTCAAAGTTATTTGGGAAAGTAAAAAAAAATGCTCTTTATAAATCTACTTTTTCTCAGCATTAGAAAAGGAAACTGCCATCTGAAGGACAAATACTTTGTGGAAGTATTTATTTCAGATATAGCTAAGATTTTTGACTTTACTTGATCCTTAGTCTTGCCATATGCGTAGGAGGAAAACAAAAAATGATAGTGGATGTACTTCTTGCCAGCACATCCAGTAATTCTGCCTCCATAATATAGCTGTCGTTCGTTCCCATTTCTCTGCACCCTCATTGTATTTTGCTGGGATTTAATAATCTCCTAATAAGGTTCCTACCTCCAGTCTCTCTCCCCACTGGTAAATCTGTACCTTGTTTCTGGAGTTATCTTCGTGATGCAGAGCTCTCATCTTGTCACTCCCAGGTTCTCAGACCACTTTTCTGACCTATTTGTTTTACTGTTTCGCATATATTCTAGCCAGACTAGGTCTCTTCCAAAACTGAAATTCTTCTCTAAGATTTTAGTTTTATAATCAACTCCAGGTTTTTAGTAAATTTTCAGTGTTTTTCTTTTGCCATTTCTTTGCTGATGCTCTTCCTTTGTATAATTCAACATGCTTTGAATCATTTGTTTCTGCCTTTTGTGGAAGCAGTCAGGAGCTGATTTTTTAAATGTATATTATTACTCTTTTTTTTTAACAACAAAAAAAACATTTGGATAACTAGTTGCCTCAATACCATTCACTGAATGATGTATCCTGTTCTTACTGATCTGAAATGCCCCCTGTCATATGTCAAGTTGTCTTATATGTGTGTCTTTTCTGGACTCTGTTTTGTTCTGTTTGTCTGTTTCTGTATTGGTTTCTAGTGTCTTAATTACTGTAGCTTTATAAAATTTTATAATGAGTCTTGACACCTGATGGGGTGAGTCCATTCACTGTGTTCTTTTTTTTTAAGTTCTTTAATTTTAATTAATTAATTTATTTTTGGCTGCATTGGGTCTGTTGCAGTATGTGGGCTTCTCATTGAGGTGGCTTCTCTTGTTGCGGAGCATGGGCTTTAGGCGCACGAGCTTCAGTAGTTGCAGCACACGGGCTCAGTAGTTGTGGCTCGTGGGCTCTAGAGTGCAGGCTCTATAGTTGTGGTGCATGGGCTTAGTTGCTCTGCCGCATGTGGGCTCTTCCGGGACCAGGGATTGAACCCGTGTCTTCTGCATTGGCAGGCGGATTCTTAACCACTGCACCACCGGGGAAGTCCCCACTGTGATTCCTTTGGCTATTTTTAGCCCTTTGCTTTTCCATGCGAAGTTTAGGACAGCTTGTCAAGTTTCATGAAAGCCCCTCTTGGGATTTTGATTATTGCTTTGCATTTTTAGGTCAGCTTGTGGGAGAATGTATATCTTTATAATATTAATGTTTCCATCTACAAACATCATATGGCTCTTCATTTACTTAAGTCTTTTATGTCTTTCATAGTTTTTTATAGTTTTCTCCATAGAGGTCTTATATATCTTCATTCCTAAGTCCCGTATAGTTTTGTTGTCATTGTACATGGTATCTTTTCTAAATTTATTTTCTAATTTTTTATTGCTGGTATCTAAAATGTTGTTGATATTTGCATTTGAATATTATCAACAATGCTTATTAACTCTTAGTTCTGCCACCAGTAATTTGTCATAGGTTCTTTTTTTAATAATATTGATTGATTGATTGACTGATTTGGTTGCACCGGGTCTTAGTTGTGGCACGTGGGATCTTCGTTGCCGCACATGGGATCTTTAGTTGTGGCCTGCGGACTTCTTAATTGCAGCATGCAGACTCTTAGTTGTGGCATGTGGACTTATTAGTTGGAGCATGTGGACTTCTTCGTTGCAGCATGCGGACTCTCAGTTGCGGCATGCATACGGGATCTAGTCCCCAACTAGGGATTGAACCTGGGGTCCCTGCATTGGGAGCTTGGAGTCTTACCCACTGGACCACCAGAGAAGTCCCTGTCATAGGTTCTTTTTGGAATTTTTATCTAGACCACGTATCTGTGAATGATAACCTGTTTATTTTTCTTTCTTTCTTTCCAACCCTTATGCTTTTTTCCAACCTTTATGTGTTCTTTTCTTTCCTTCTCTTTTTTCCCCCATCTTACTGCTCTGGATAGATTCTTAGAGTCTTTTTGCCTCTGAAGAGAGCTGTGTAGAAAGGAGGACCATGAGTTAGCTGGCCCACTACACAGAATCAAAGACTGTGCCCCTATTGCTGTAGGCTCCCAGTTAGGTACAAGAGTGTTGATGTAGGGACTTGTGAATACTGCTAAGGCGAATTAAAGCTTAAAAGTCACCTTGCAAATATTTATTTAACTGTTTATTGTATGCCTTATGTGTGATGACGTGCAGATGAAATAAGGACTACAATGCCTGTTTTCAGGTTACTTGTAGTCTGATTGGCCAATTAAGACTTTTAGGAAGCGGTTAGAATACCATACAGATTAGTATAAACCTCAATACTGAGCTATTTTGTAAAACTCAGACCTTAAGCTCCCTCTACAAAGCAGAAGATCCTTCTTTTAACTTTTCGTTCCCACCTCCATTCTTTCCCATACTTCCCAACTGAAGTGCCCTCAGTCTGTTTAAGAGCCTAAGATAAGGGTTTGGGACATGTGGTTATCTTTGGTTATCTGCTGCTGTTTTTGCTGAATATCTATGAAATTCATTTGGAGATTCATGAATATCAGGTAAGGAGATGATATTTACAGTAGTGTCTTCTACATGATTATATTATTTTTTCCTTAATAAGTAAATAATTTTGTAAATGTTGAAAAGTGGCTGTAGGGAATTCCCTGGCGGTCCAGTGATTAGAACTCTGTGCTTCCACTGCTGGGGCCTGGGTTTGATACCTGATCGGGAAGCAAGGCACATGGTGCAGCCAGAAAAAGAAAAGAAAAGTGGCTGTAAATGGGTAGTATATTCACAAATGTTTGTTTTAGTATTTTGATTCAAAATATGCACCTATACTATATATAGTTTTTTGTTTGTTTTTTTGTGTGTGTGGTGCGCGGGCCTCTCACTGTTGTGGCCTCTCCCGTAGCGGAGCACAGGCTCTGGACACACAGGCTCAGTAGCCATGGCTCACGGGCCCAGCCGCTCCACGGCACGTGGGATCCTCCCGGACCGGGGCACGAACCTGTGTCCCCTGCATCGGCAGGCAGACTCAACCACTGCACCACCAGGGAAGCCCCTATATATAGTTTTTGTACATATCAAATATTACACAATAAAAGTATATATATTTTTCATATTAAACAGAAATTTATGTTATTTGAATTACTTTGGAAAAAATTAGACTTTATTTGGTCACAACAACTAACACCAAGGAATGGTGTTATA
Organism: Globicephala melas; assembly: GCF_963455315.2. Classification (NCBI taxonomy): domain Eukaryota; kingdom Metazoa; phylum Chordata; class Mammalia; order Artiodactyla; family Delphinidae; genus Globicephala; species Globicephala melas. Next base: position 120,278,727 of record NC_083314.1, on the reverse strand, counting down.
TTTTAGGAGACTTTTCTTATCATCATATCATGCAGAGTATACATCATTACGTAGTTTGGTAGTTTATTTCTGTAACAGTGCATTCAGGAATTAAGATTATTTTTTACTCATTTGGTTAGATTATTAGGGCAGGACCAGATTGCTGAATTTAATACCAGTGTAAAAATAAACTTGATTAATGCCGAATGAAGCTTGCTTACAATTTCTTGGGCATATTATTTAGTTGATATGGTTTACAACAGATAAAGTTTAATCTATACTTTAGATTTCTTTTAAAATTAATTGGGCTTTGTAGTTTGTATGCTTATATTTTCTCTCTTTTTTAAAATTGAAGTATAGTTGAGTTACAATGTTGTGTTATTACTTCTGTACAGCAAAGTGACTCAGTTATACATATATATATAGAGAGAGAGAGATAGATTCTTTTCCATATTCTTTTCCATTATGGTTTATCATAGGATATTGAATATAGTTCCCTGTGCTATACAGTAGGACCTGTTTATCCATTCTATATATACCAGTTTGCATCTGCTAATCCCAAAATCCCAATCCATCCCTCTCCCACCCCCTGCCCCCTTGGCAACCACCAGTCTGTTCTCTGTGTCTGTGATTCTGTTTCATAGATAGGTTCATTTGTGTCATATTTTAGATGCCACATATAAGTGATATCATATGATATTTGTCTTTCTCTTTCTGACTTGCTTCACTTAGTGTGATAACCTCTAGTTGCATCCATGTTGTTGTATGCTTACATATTCTGTAAAGAATAGTATGTGTTTGCAATAACCATGTTAGCAGGCAACTCTGAAGCCATAAGTTTGATAAATGTTGTTTTTTTGGCTGAAGCAAAGGACTTTGAAATTCTTTTATAATGATGTGTAGGGACAAATTTAGCGCTTAAAAACAAACCAGGAATTTTTGTAGCTTAACAGCATCGCTTTGCATATTTCAGATATGTGTTTAGGCCTCTTTATAATCTATTTTTTGAACAGAATGAACACAGAATCTTAGGTCTGGAATATTTATTTAGCAAACATTTGCTTTCCTGGTATATGTCAAACACGGTATAAGCCACTGGAAAGACAAGAATGAAGAAGATTTCACTCTTGCTTTTAGGCAATCCAGAATCTAGTTTTGGAGATAGGCATTAAAAAATTTTATAGCACAGTGAAGTAAGTGCTGTAATAATGTGTTTAGAAGGTGCTGTGGTGGTGTCACACAAAGAAAAGTGTGACACTTGAAGAAAGACAGTCCACCAGGAACGTGAGAAAAGAGCATTCCCAGTGGAGGGAATAACATGGATCAAGGTGTAGAGTGGAGCCTGTTCAGGGAACTATGAGTTGATTGATATGTTTGGGAACACAGTATATGTAGGAGAGTGGTGGGAAATGAATCTAAAAAGGTGGGCAGGAGATAAATCTTGAAGGTCTTTGTTTTATACCTTTAGGCAACAGGGAGCCACTGAGAATTATAAGAAGTCATAATCAAATTTACTTGTTTGCAGGAGATTGTGGAAACATTGACTGGTACAGTTTAAATATTTTATCCATCTTTCTGTCTGCTCACTTATGCATAGGATTTCAGGGGAAATTAGAGATTTTTCCAGCCTAGTACTGACTGCACAAATTCTCTGGCAGAGAACAGGAAAAGCCGTAAAGTGGGACCTCCCGACCGCTAGAGAGACGTTTTTCTTCTCTTTTGTTAAGCAGCCAGATAGAACATTTAGCGATATTGAAAGAGCTCAGCAGCAAGAGGAAATAACCTCAACCTATAATCTTATGTCAAACGTCAGACAGCCCAGAGTTGACACTCTACGACCTTGTCCTTTTCTTTCCTGCAGAATCACTGTGGTCAGAGGATAAACTCCCTGAGGGTTTATTTTTAGGGAGTGACGTGAATTACAGGCCTAACTTGTATACTCAGACCTCTAAATATACAGACTGCAAATTGCAGAACATATGAGAAATTTGCCCTGTAATTTTCTCTCACGCATTAAGGCTCATAATCTTAATTTCAAAGTGTTAAACAAAACTACAAAATGAAGTGTAAATGGTGTTATATATGCAAGTCAAAATCGGTTCAGAGATGAAAGCAGTATAATGAAAATTGCTGGGGTGCCACGCACAAGGGAAATTCCTGCTTCTTGCCTTTGCCTTTTTTGTATTCAAGTTATATCTTATCCACTTGGATTTCTAAGTACAGGACCTGCACTAGCCCATCCAAGGCCTTTGTTTGATTTAGATAAAGGCCCATGTAACCTCTTGGGAAGGGCACGTTTGTGATAAGAAAAAGGTTCAACTTCTTCCAGGAAGATGTAGGCCTGAGATGTGGGCTGGAGTTCTGCCCCTACTTGTCCCATCAGCCAGGGACCTTTGTGTAATGTACAGAGTGACCGGTGGTTCTAGTGTCCCCATTAAAGTCTCCATAACTGCAGACCTACCCTTAATTACTTTTTGCCCTTTGGGTAATCCAGTTACTTCTTTCTTCTCCTAAAAAAGGTATAAGGTGCTGTTACTCCTTTCTCTTTCCTTCTATTACTTGTTTTGCATTGGCAGCTGTATTTCCCAGTTAGGAATCACAGTTGTTATGTTGGCCAATCATGGCATATAAGAAGTTTTGATACACAGGGAAAGCCACCGACAACTGTTGTGGAACTATTGTTTTGAGTAGGGACATAGTATCAGGCTGTTTTGTGCATGTACTGTTTCACATAGGCAAAATTGTGTAAGTTATACCACATCAAGAATTGGGCAGACAGCCTTTTTTTTGATCCAGTGGATTTCATTGCTGCTCTTTTCAATATTAAGGTACATAGAGGGAAAAATAAGAAAATATCATCTGTTAGCTCACTCAATTCTTTCACTTTCTGAAATTATGGGTTTCTTGATTCCAGTTTTGTTTTAATTGACATGTAGCACTGTGTAAGTTTACGGTGTATAGCATAATGATTTGACTTACATGCGTCATGAAATGATTACCACAATAAGTTTAGTGAACATCCATCGTCTCATATAGATACACAATTAAAGAAATAGGGAAAGGAGATTGGTTCAAGATGGCAAGTAGAAGGATGTGCAGGGTCAAGATGGCAAGTAGAAGGACGTGCACTCACTCCCTCTTGCAAGAGCACTGGAATCACAGCTAACTGCTGAACAGTCATCAACAGGAGTACACTGGAACTCAGCAAAAAAGACACCCCACATCCACAGACAAAGGAGAAACCACAATGAGATGGAAGGAGGGGCACAATCACAATAAAATCAAATCCCGTAACTGCTGGTTGGGTGACTCACAAACTGGAGAACACTTATACCACAGAAGTCCACCCACTGGAAAGAAGGTTCTGAGCCCCATGTCGGGCTTCTGAACCTGGGGATCCAGCAACAGGAGGAGGGGTTCCCAGAGAATCAGACTTTGAAGGCTAGCGGGATTAGATTGCAGGGCTTCGACAGGTCTGGGGGAAACAGAGACTCCACTCTTGGAGGGCACACACAAAGTAGTGTGCGATCAGGACCCAGGGAAAGGAGGAGTGACCCCATAGGAGACTGACCCAGACCTACCTGCTAGTGTTGGAGGGTCTCCTGCAGAGACAGGGTGGTGGTGGCTCACCGTGGGGACAAGGACACTGACAGCAAAAGTTCTGGGAAGTACTTCTTGGTGTGAGCCCTCCCAGAGTGTGCCATAAGCCCCACCAAAGGATTGTAGGCTCCAGTGCTGGGTCGCCTCAGGCTAAACAACCAACAGGGAAGGAACTTAGCCCCACCCATCAACAGACAAGCAGATTAAAGTTTTACTGAGCTCTGTCCATGAGAGCAACATCCAGCTCTACCCACCACCTGTCCCTCCCATCAGGAAGCTTGCACAAGCCTCTTAGCTTCATCAACCAGAGGGCAGACAGCAAAAGCAAGAAGAAATAAAATTCTGCAGCCTGTGGAATTAAAACCCCATTCACAGAAAGACAGACAAAATGAAAAGGCAGAGGACTATGTACCAGATGAAGGAACAATATAAAACCCCAGAAAAACAACTAAATGAAGTGGAGATAGGCAACCTTCCAGAAAAAGAATTCAGAATAATGATAGTGAAGATGATCCAGGACCTCGGAAAAAGAATGGAGGCAAAGATCGAGAAGATGCAGTAAATATTTAACAAAGACCTAGAAGAATTAAAGAACAAACAGAGATCAACAGTACAATAACTGAAATGAAAAATACACTAGAAGTAATCAATAGCAGAATAACTGAGGCAGAAGAATGGATAAATGACTTGGAAGACAGAATGGTGGAATTCACTGCCGTGGAACAGAATAAAGAAAAAAGAATGAAAAGAAGCACAGCCTAAGAGACCTCTGGGATGACATTCAACACACCAACATTCACATTATAGGGGTCCCAGAAGGAGAAAAGAGAGAGAAAGGACCTGAGAAAATATTTGAAGAGATTATAGTTGAAAACTTCCCTAACATGGGAAAGGAAATAGCCACCCAAGTCCAGGAAGCACAGAGAGTCCCAGGCAGGATAAACTCAAGGAAAAACACACGGGACACATAGTAATCAAATTGACAAAAATTAAAGACAAGGAAGTTCCCTGGTGGCGCAGTGGTTAAGAATCCGTCTGTCAATGCAGGGGACATGGGTTCGAGCCCTGGTCCAGGAAGATCCCACATGCCGCGGAGCAACTAAGCCTGTGCACCACAACTACTGAAGCCTGCACACCTACAGCCTGTGTTCTGCAACAAGAGAAGCCACCGCAGTGAGAAGCCTGCGCACTGCAAGGAAGAGAAGCCCCCACTCGCCGCAACTAGAGAAAGCCGGCATGCAGCAATGAAGACCCAATGCAGCCAAAAATAAATAAATAAATTTATTTTTAAAAAAGAAATTAAAGACAAAGAAAAAGTATTAAAAGCAACAAGGGAAAAACACCAAATAACATACAAGGGAACTCCCATAAGGTTAACGGCTGATATCAGGTGAAACGCTACAAGCCAGAAGGGAGTGGCATAATATATTTAAAGTGATGAAAGGGAAGAACCTACAACCAAGATTACACAGCAAAGATCTCATTGAGTTTTGATGGAGAAATCAAAAGCTTTACAGACAAGCAAAAGCTAAGATAATTCAGCACCACCAAACCAGCTCTACCATAAATGCTAAAGGAACTTCTCTTAAGTGGGAAACACAAGAACAGAAAAGGACCTACAAAAAGAAACCCAAAACAATTAAGAAAATGGTAATAGGAACATACATATCAATAATTACCTTAAATGTGAATGGATTAAATGCTCCAACCAAAAGACACAGGCTCGCTGAATGGATACAAAAACAAGACCCATATATATGCTGTCTACAAGAGACCCACTTCAGACCTAGAGGCACATACAGACTGAAAGTGAGGGGATGGAAAAAGTTGTTCCATGCAAATGGAAATCAAAAGAAAGCTGGAGTAGCAATTCTCATATCAGACAAAATAGACTTTAAAATAAAGACTATTACAAGAGACAGTGAAGGACACTACATAATGATCAAGGGATCAATCCAAGAAGAAGATAAAACAATTGTAAATATTTATGCACCCAACATAAGAGCACCTCAATACATAAGGCTAATGCTAACAGCCATAAAAGGGGAAATCGATGGTAACACACTAACAGTAGTGGACTTCAACACCCCACTTTCACCAATGGACAGATCATCCAAAATGAAAATAAATAAGAAAACACAAGCTATAAATGATACATTAAACAAGATGGACTTAATTGATGTTTATAGGACATTCCATCCAAAAACAACAGAATACACTTTCTTCTCAAGTGCACATGGAACATTCTCCACGATAGATCACATCTTGGGTCACAAATCAAGCCTCGGTAAAGTTAAGAAAATTGAAATCATATCAAGCATCTTTTCCAACCACAACGCTATGAGATTAGAAATAATTACAGGAAAATAAACATAAAAAAAAACAAACACATGGAGGCTAAACAATACATTACTAGATAACCAAGAGATCACTGAAGAAATCAAAGAGGAAATCAAAAGACACCTAGAGACAAATGGCAACGAAAACACGACCATCCAAAACCTATGGGATGCAGCAAAAGCAGTTTTAACAGGGAAGTTTATAGCAATACAGTCCTACCTCAAGAAACAAGAAAAATTAACAATATAAAGTTACACCTAAAGGATCTAAAGAAAGAAGAACAAACAAAACCTAAAGTTAGTAGAAGGAAAGAAATGATAAAAATTAGAGCAGAAATAAATGAAATAGAAACAAAGAAAACAGTAGGAAAGATCAGTGAAACTAAAGGCTGGTTCTCTGAGAAGGTGAACAAAATTGATAATCCTTTAGCCATCCTCATGAAGAAAAAGAGGGAGAGGACTCAAATCAATAAAATTAGAAATGAAAAAGGAGAAGTTAAAACGGACACCACAGAAATACAAAGCATCATAAGAGACTACTAAAAGCAACTCTATGCCAATAAAATGGAAGATATGGACAAAATTTTAGAAAGGTATAACCTTCCAAGACTGAACTAGGAAGAAATAGAAAATATAAACAGACCAGTCACAAGTAATGAGATTGAAACTGTGATTAAAAATCTTCTAACAAACAAAAGTCCAGAACCACATGGCTTCACAGGTGAGCTCTATCATAGAGATGAGCTAACACCCATCTTTCTCAAACTCTTTCAAAAAACTGCAGAGGAAGAAACACTCCCAAACTCATTCTACGAGGCTACCATCACCCTGATACCAAAACCAGACAAAAATACTACAAAAAAAGAAAATTACAGACCAATGCCACTGATGAATATAGATGCAAAAATCCTCAACAAAATACTAGCAAACGGAATGCAACAACACATTAAAAGGATCATATACCATGATCAAGTGGGATTTATCCCAGGGATGCAAGGATTCTTCAGTATACACAAATCAATCAGTGTGATACACCATACTAACAAATTAAAGAATAAAAACCATATGATCATCTCAACAGATGCAGAAAAAGCTTTTGACAAAATTCAACACCCAATTATGATAAAAACTCTCCAGAAAGTGGGCATAAAGGGAACCTACCTCAACATAATAAAGGCCATATATTACAAACCCACAACAAACATCATTCTCAATGGTGAAAAAGTGGAAGCATTTCCTCTAAGATCAGGAAAAAAAAAGAATGTCCACTCTCTCCACTGTTATTCAACATAGTTTTGGAAGTCCTAGCCATGGCAATCAGAGAAGAAAAAGAAAAGGAATACAAATTGGAAAAGAAGAAGTAAAACTATCACTGTTTGGAGATGACATGATACTATATATGGATAATCCTAAAGATGCCACGAGAAAACTACTACAGCTAATCAATGAATTTGGTAAAGTTGCAGGATACAAAATTAATGCACAGAAATCTTTTGCGTTCCTATACAGTAACAACAAAAGATCAGAAAGAGAAATTAAGGAAACAATCTCATTCACCGTTGCAAAGAAAAGAATAAAATACCTAGGAATAAACCTACCTAAGGAGGTAAAAGACCTGTACTCAGAAAAGTATAAGATACTGATGAAAGAAATCAAAGGTGACACAAACAGATGGAGAGATATACCATGTTCTTAGATTGGAAGAATCAATATTGTGAAAATGACTATTCTACCCAAAGCAATCTACAGATTCAGTGCAATCCCTATCAAATTACCAGTGGCATTTTTTTACAGAACTAGAACAAAGAAATCTTAAAATTTGTATGGAGACACAAAAGACCCTGAATAGCCAAAGCAATCTTGAGGAAAAAAACGGAGCTGGAGGAATCAGACTCCCTGACTTAAGACTGTACTACAAAACTACAGTAATTCAGACAATATGGTACTGGCAGAAAAACAGAAATATAGATCAGTGAAACAGGATAGAAAGCCTAGAGATAAACCCACCTATGGTCAACTAATCTGTGACAAAGGAGGCAAGGGTATACAATGGAGAAAAGACAACCTCTTCAATAAGTGGTGCTGGGAAAACTGGACAGTTACATGTAGAAGAATGAAACTAGAACACTTCCTAACACCATACACAAAAATAAACTCAAAATGGATTAAAGACCCAAATGTAAGAGCAGACACTATAAAACTCTTAGAGGAAAACATAGGAAGAATACTCTTTGACATAAATCACAGCAAGATCTTTTTTGACCCACCTCCTCGAGTAATGGAAATAAAAACAAAAATAAACAAATGGGACCTAATGAAACTTAAAAGCTTTTACACAGCAAAGGAAACCATAAACAAGACGAGAAGACAACCCTCAGAATGGGAGAAAATATTTGCAAACGAATCAACAGACAAAGGATTAATCTTCAAAATATATAAACAGCTCATGCAACTCAATATTAAAAAAACAAACAAGCCAATCAGAAAATGGGCAGAAGACCTAAATAGACATTTCTTCAAAGAAGACATACAGATGGCCAAGAGGCATGTGAAAAGCTCCTGAACATCACTAATTATTATGCAAATCAAAACTACAATGAGGCATCATCAGAAAATCTACAAACAAATGCTGGAGAGGGTGTGGAGAAAAGGGAACCCTCTTGCAGTGTTGGTGGGAATGTAAATTGGTACTCTGGAGAACAGTATGGAGTTTCATTAAACTAAAATTAGAACTACTGTGTGCCCCAGCAATCCCACTACGGGGCATATACCCAGAGAAAACCATAATTCAAAAAGACACACGCACCACAATGTTCATTGCAGCACTGTTTACAATAGCCAGATCATGGGAGCAACCTAAATTCCCATTGACAGACAAATGGATAAAGAAGATGTGGTACATATATATAATGGAATATTACTCAGCCATAAAAAGGAACAAAATTGGGTTGTTTGTAGAGACGCAGATGGACCTACAGTCTGTCATACAGAGTGTAGTAAGTCAGAAAGAGAAAAACAAATATCATATGTTAACATATATATGTGGAATCTAAATAAATGGTACAGATGAACCAGTTTGCAAGGCAGAAATAGAGACACAGATGTAGAGAACAAACATATGGACACCAAGCGGGGGAGCGGGGATGGGGGTGGTGGTGGTGGGATGACTTGGGAGATTGGGATTGACATATATACACTAATATGTATAAAATAGGTAACTAATAAGAACCTGATGTAAAAAAATACATAAAAAAATAAAATGGTGAAATAGGCAATATAAAAAAAAGAAATAGGGAAAAAAAATTTTATTGTGATGTGAACTCTTAGGATTTACTCTCTCTGTTTTAGATTTATTTATTTATTATTTGGCTGCGTCACATCTCAGTTGCAGCACGCAGGATCTTCGTTGAGGCATGCGGGATCTTTCGTTGCAGTGCACGGGCTTCTGTCTCGTCGTGGTGTGTGGGTTTTTCTGTGTCTAGTTGTGGTGCGCGGGGTCCAGAGCACGTGGGGTCTGTAGTTGTGGCAGGTGGAGTTGAGAATGCCTTAGCTCTGTGGTGTGCAGCACGCAGGCTCTCTAGTTGAGGCACGCAAGCTCAGTAGTTGTGGCACGGGCTTAGTTGCCCCGCGGTATGTGGGATCTTAGTTCCCTGACCAGGGATTGAACCCGTGTGCCCTGCATTTTAAGGCGGATTCTTTACCACTGGACCACCAGGGAAGTCCCAGGATTCACTCTCCTAACAACTTTCATATATAACATCAAATAGTGTAAATTATATTTATTATGTTTTACATTACATACCTGGAAGTTTGTACCTTTGACTACCTTCATCCAGTTCCCCCTCCCCTATGTTGTTTTTGGTTTTTGTATTCCAGTTTGTTTTTTTCTCTCAAACTTTTCTGTAGTATTAAAATAAATGAGAGTAAAAAATTATCCACAGTGTGGAAGGAGCACATAGTCATACAGGATAAACAAAGAACAGCAGTAATTTTCTAGATTTCTTAATTATTTTAACAGGTTATAGCAGATTCTGGAAAATAACTTGTCAGCAGCAGGACCTTTTCCATTTTTATTAAAACCATAAAAAAGATAAGGTTCCACGTCATATTTAAACTGCTAAAAATCATCTGGAGAATAGCTGCTGACATAGAAGTCAGATGACATTGAGACATTTGGCAGGCTTCCTCTTCTTGTTGGTGTTATAAAATCCACAGTGGACAGCCTGGATTTGAAAAGAAGAGTGGCATCTTTGGAATCTCCACTAGAACCTGCTGAAGTTAAAATAGACCTGATGCCTTCTAAGTGACAGAAAATAGACTATGCCTGGGCATGGCAAAAGTGAGACATGCATAAAACCCACTTGGTTTGGTTTAAAGGAATAGATCCAGGCTTGAGTTTCCAAGTTCCAGAGCTGAAGTGTCCTCTCGTTTTTTCTTTTTCTTTATATAACTTTCAAGCAAATTCTGCTTTGGAAAAAACTTAAGTAATATGTGAATTATGAGATTGTTAAAGAAGGAGGAAGACTTGAATCCAGTCAGATTTTCAGCCTAAAATATATGACTATTTAGTTAAAAGTAAGCAGTATACTTTCAGTGTTCTTCCAAAGAACGTAGTTTATGTCTATGCATGAATGTTTTAAAAGTTCTGGATGATTGAGACATGTAAAAAAATGTTCTTAAAAATGTTAGATTTACTATTTAAGAAGGTTAGGAAAAAAAAAAAGCTGCCCTACTGAGAGCCAATGAGGCAACACATGGAGCATTTTTTTTATATTTAATCATCCAATTATGTGGAAAGCTTTCTTTTAGGCACTTCTAAGGTTAATGATGAGTCCTTAAGGGGCTTAAGCTGCATATTTCATGTTTATAGTATCATAAGTTTAATTAATTTAGGGTTGGATTTTAGAAACATAAGAATTTTAAGAGTGCTCTTAAAACAAGTTAAAGTCATAGAACAAGCAAAATAACCCAGGGGAAATACATGAGAGGTTTTAAAATAGGGATTTTTCATGTGTTGAGAATGGTCAGTCTATAATAACAAGTTTTATTTAGTTTATGTGAACAAATAATTAAGTTTGCAATGTGTTCAATGCTGTACTGAGAACTGTAGGAACCATCAGAAAAAAGAAAAAACGAAAGAAAAAGGAAAGAGAAAAAAAGAGAAAGTTCATCCACTCAAGTTGTTTCAGTCCAGCTGGACAGACAGGTTACATATTCAGGCAGTAATTAAATAAAGATTCAGAGTGTATTAAATGGTATGTCCTTATTTTTTGCATAATAATATGAATAGCTAACATTTATTCAGTGCTTACTTTACATATACAGTCATCCCTGCTCCCCATGGATACCAAAATCCGTGGATGCTCAAGTCCCTTATATAAAATGTTGTAGTATTTGCATATAACCTATGCACATCCTCCCATATACTTTAAATCATCTCTAGATTACGTATAATACCTAGTACAATGTAAATATTATGTAAATAGTTGCAAATACAATGTAAGTGCTATGTAATAGTTCTTGGCACACAGCACATTCAAGCTTTGCTTTTGGGAATATTCTGGATTTTTTTTCCCCCCATCTGTGGTTGGTTGGCTCCTCTGATGTGGAACCTGTAGTTATGGAGGGCCGACTATATTAACTTGTTTAATCCTCACACAGCCCTGTGTGGTAGATTTTATTCCGATTTTACAGTTGAGAACACTGAGGAATGGAGAAGATAAGAAACTTACCCAAGGTTACACAGCTAAAAAGTAGCAGAGTCAGACTTTGAATCTAAGCTGTCTGGCTCCAGAACCCATGGTTTTAACATCTTTTCTGTACTGCGTTACATAAAAGCAACAAATTAGGTAGTTTTTGGAGGAGAATGCATGCAGGGGTTAGATAGTACTTGAGCTGCATATTATAAAACAGTATGTGTTCCTGGGTAGCATGGGGCAAGGGAACAGAAGGAGAGAAATTTATATGTTGGAGAAGTTTCAAGAGAAACCGAAAACTTGAGTAAAGAATATATTTGGCAGGGCTTCCCTGGTGGCACAGTAGTTAAGGATCCGCCTGCCAATGCAGGGGACACAGGTTCAAGCCCTGGTCCGGGAAGATCCCACATGCCTCGGAGCAACTAAGCCCATTTGCCACAACTACTGAGCCTGCACTCTAGAGTCCGCAAGGCACAACTACTGAGCCCGCGTGCCACAGCTACTAAAGCCCGTGTTCCTAGAACCTGTGCTCCGCAACAGGAGAAGCCACCACAATGAGAAGTTCACACACCGCAACAAAGAGTAGCCCCCCGCTCACTGCAACTAGGGAAAACCCTCACACAGCAACAAAGACCCAATGCAGCTAAAACTTAAAAAAAAAAAAAAATTAAAAATTTAATATTGTAAATTTTAAAACTGCACAAAAGCAGTTAAATATTGCCCAATATTCTTTCTTTATACTTCTTATTGGCTTATCTAAAAAACAGATGTATTATTTCTCTTCAAAATTATTAAGCTGTCATTCCAGGAATCATAACAATTACTGAAATGAGAGATATGGTCTGTGGTTTATGAAGTTGGGTTTAATGAGTAAGACTTTCCAGTTCCTTGGAGCCACTTTTCTTTGTTAGATTTAAAAAAAATAAAATACAACCATGGTAACTGATCTGGATGACATTGAATGGCTGGTTACTGTTGAGTGAAGTAAAACAGACTTTTAACAGCTCCTGGGTAATGTCTGAAAGGTAAAGTGACATAAGATAAATGTCTGTGTTCTACTCTGAAAATAGCAAAAGGCATATGGAACCAAGATTTAACTTAGTTGGCTTGTAACTTAATCCCACTTTAAACGTGCTTTGGCATAATGAAGGTTGTAGTGTGATTTTTTTTTTTTTGCAGAATTAATACCAACGATGGAAAATAATTAAGAAGATAAAGGTTTGAAAGTTATGAATGCTGATTTAATTTTGTAAATAATTGATTCCTCAGAGTTTGTGTATGTATTTTGAAAGGTCATGTATGCACTGAAAAGAGAATACTGGGAATTTTTCTGGATACCTGAGTGCCCCAAAATACCAGTTTTATAGCTGTTTATAAATGTAAAACGATTATGTTGTTTTGTTCTCAAGTTTGATGAAAAGATTTTAAATTCCTAAAAGAACTTTTATTTTTGAAAATAGAATAATTTAACCTCAGATTTTGTTCAGTTAATAGTCATTTAGTAGTAGAATTTTGAACTGACAAGTTAGGTATTTTAAAAGGATTGATGTAAGCTTCATTTGAAAACAATTATAACTTAAATTTGGAAGATAAATGGTTAAAATGTCAACTATGGTCCTATCAGATATAAAGTAGAAAAAAATATGCTATGCGTATGGTTATTTTTGATACTTAATAGGAATAAACCTTGTCCCAATTCACCCTTCTGCTTGGCTTAGAGATTGGAATACAAATGGCAAAACTTGAGTTTCAACTAAATTGATGGTTTGGATTTTTTAAAACTTTACACTTCCTGTAGATCATCATAAAAGGTCTGTTTTCTGGTACTTGGGGGTTGTAAACAGGATTTGGAACATTTATGGTAAAGGTAATGAACTTTATTTTGGGAAAAAATGATGGAATAGAAACTTGGATTAATGAAAGCCAAAGAGATTTCCGATTTCTTTTCAAACAAGATTAAGTATCTGACAAATTTAGCAGATTGAAAATCAAAATAAAAATCTGTATATATTTTGTTCTTTGCTTTTTTCATACTTGTGATAGAATTTGAAGAGTATCAGTTGCTTGCTACAATGTAGTCACATCTATAAGTGAGTACTGAATTTGTTTGAAAATGTAATTTTTTTTAACTTTTTATTTTATATTGGAGTATAGTTGATTAACAATATTGTGATAGTTAGAAAACTATAAACAGAAAAGTGATTTGGTTATATATGTGTATATATATATGTCTCTATTCTTTTTCAAATTCTTTTCCCATTTAGGTTGTTACATAATATTGAGCAGAGTTCCCTGTGCCAATCAGTAGGTCCTTGTTGGTTATCCATTTTAACTACAGCAGTGTGTACATGTCAATCCCAAACTCCCTAACTATCCCTTCCCCCCACCCTTCCTCCCTGGTAACCATAAGTTCCTTCTCTAAGTCTGTGAGTCTGTTTCTGTTTTGTAAATAAGTTCATTTGTATCATTTCATTTTAGATTCCACATATGAGCCATATCATTAAGATATTTCTCTTTCCCTGAGTTACTGCACTTAGTATGACAGTCTCTAGGTCCATCCATGTTGCTGCAAATGGCATTATTTCGTTCTTTTTTATGGCTGAATAAGATTCCGTTGTATATATGTACCACATCTTCTTTATCCATTCCTCTGTTGATGGATATTTAGGTTGCTTCCATGTCTTGGCTATTGTAAACAGTGTTACAATGAACATTGGGGTGCATGTATCCTTTCGGACAATGTTTTTCTCCATATATATGCCCAGGAATGGATTGCAAGATCATATGGTAGCTCTATTTTTAGTATTTTAAGGAACCTCCATACTGTTCTCCATAGTAGCTGTACCAATGAAAATGTAACGTTAACAGTTAGATGATAGTATGTGAAGATATTGACATCGACGTTCAGAATGCTTTGTATTGGTAATAGGTAGCCTGTCTTGGTATGGTCATATTAGCCATTTACAAATGCCTTTAAAATTTTTCAACACTGCAAATCATTGGGGAGGAATTCCCTGGCAGTCCAGTGGTTAGGACTCTGTGCCCTCACTGCCAGGGGCCCAGTTGCAGTCCCTGGTTGGGGAACTAAGACCCACAAGCCGCCACAGTGTGGCCAAAAAATAAATAAAAATAAAATCATTGGGGCAGTTATATTTGATCCTCAAGTAAGCAGAATAAACATGAGGGACCTAAACCAGATCATTTTGGGCCTTTCAGTGTTTTAAAGTAGACCTTAGAGACTGAAGGTATCTTCCTGAATTATTTTAATTGGTCAGTTTATCACAAGTGACTGGCCAGACAACATTTTATGTGAATAATTCATTTAATTTGAATGAACCTACCAGTTATCCCGATTTGGGCAAGGCCACTTGCAACTTAAATTGCTCTGTTTCAGGCTATCTGTGGTATATGCTGATAGCTGGTAGATAATCCAACTCCAGTTATTATATACCAGTTTAAGTTATTATTTACTCAGAAGCTTTTAAAATCTGAAATAGTTTAATATTTTTTAAAAATAAACATGTCTCCTTTATAGTACTTTCTCCTCTTCTTGGCAGTGTTCAGAATCAGTTTGAAGCACTTTGAGAGTCTTGTCAGATTATTTCCCATTGATTTGTATTGTTTTCCTTTTAGATTCCAGAATTCTAAATAAAGACTGATGTTCAAACGAAAAAAGAAAAAGAAAAACCAACCATAGAATATGAAATATGGCAATGACAAGGAATGTCAATTTCTGAACTTTTCACCTTTTCTTTTAAGATAAAGATACAGATATCACCATGAAGGGGAATATGGATGACTTTGGCCTGAGAGACACCTTGAGTGTCACATCAACCGATTCTTTTGCTTCAGCAGCAGAGGTAGGACATGTATGTTCCTAATGAGGATTTCTTATTCTTTTTAGGTGGAGAATACAGTTTTGCCATTGTGCTGTAATTCAGTTCAGTAGCCATTTATTGAGTATCAACTCTGTAGATAGATACAGAGATACAAAGATGATAAGATACCAGGATACAAAGATGAATATACCATGAATATAAGTTCCCACAGGAGCTTAGAGTCTCTTTAGAGAGGTGGACATGTAAACACAAACTTTAGATAAGCACTTTCATACACTGTGGATTATGGGTGAGGCATATAAGTGTCTCAACGGAAAGCAATTAACCTTATATCAAGTGTCTTAAACATATTCAGATTCTTTAGCTGAGAGATCATACCTCTAGATATTTTTTCCAAGGAAATGATCGGATTCAAAGATTTATATATAAAAATATTCACTGTAGCATTTTTAATAATAATGAAAAACTGAAAACAGTCTAATACCAAATTATGGAACATCCATAATTTGAAGTATTATATTGCCATAAACATGTTTCCAATAATTTTTAATGACATGGGAACACATGTTAAGCGAAAAGAGTGGTATGTAGGTTTTATACAGAGTATGCTTGTAATTTTGTAATAAAGAAAAACATGTATGTGGTATATTATGTAAGTATTTAGGCTGAGGAAAAGAAGACTAGATATAAATACACTAATGTGTAAGGAGTGGTGATCACTGAATTACAGATTTATGGGTAATTTGTTTTCCACTGAGATTTAAATTTTTTATCCAAAGAGAAGATTGCAAAGTGGTCATCTTTTTCTACTTGAAACAGCTTTAAAAAATCACATATGGCCAATTTTGTCTTAGAATTATTTCATTTTTATGGTAGATTTTGGATACTAATGCTGTCCTTTTTCATATCGATAGTATCACACATCTGTAATTGATGTGTGAATTCAAGGTCTAGTGTGGAAAGCTTTAGGTGTTCCAACACCCTGTACCCTAAACCTTGATTCTGCCTTTTTTAAAGCTGTACTGACCATAATCTTTCATTGTCTCAAGATTTTTCTGTATATGTATATTTTAGCTATTGCTCACAGTATCATCTCCTGAATTGTTCATCTTTTTCCTTATATTTTTATACTTGTAAGTTTGCAACACACAGAACATATCTACTTGTTTTATGAAGAACCTATTTCCTCTTCTTTTTACTATTCTATATAGACAGGGTTATCTTTCTGTTTTTTTCTAGCTTTATTGAGATATAGTTGACATATAACTTTGTGTAAGTTTAAGCTGTACTAAGTGATGATTTGATACACATATATTGTGGAATAATGAACACAGTAAGGTTAGTTAACACATCCAGCACCTCACATGATTACCTTTTTTTCTTTGTGGTGGGAACGTTTAAGATCTACTCTCTTAGCAACTTTCAAGCATATAATGTAGTATTGTTAACTGGGGTCACTATGCTGTACATTAGATCCTCAGAACTTACTCATTTTCTGACTGGACATTTGTACCCTTCAACCAGCATCTCCCCATTTTTCCCACCCCCAGTTCCTGGCACTCACCATTCTAAATCTCTGTTTTTATGGGTTTGGCTTTTTTAGATCCCACATGTACGTGATACCATACAGTACAGTTGACCCTGGAACTGCATAGGTTTGAACTGTGTAGGTGCATTTATACGTGGATTTTTTTTCAATAAATACATACTACATTATCTGCAGTTGGTTGAATCCGAGGATGTGAAACTGCGAATACTAAGGGCCAACAATAGGACTTGAGCATCTGAGGATTTTGGTGTCCGAGGCAGGTCCTGGAACCAGTCCTTTGAGGAAACCATGGGATGACTATTTTCAACCACATGGGGGGTCAGCGCCCCTAACCAGCACATTGTTGAAGGGTGAACTGTATTTGTCTTTCTCTGTCTGACTTCACGTAACATAATGCCTTCAAGGCCCTGCCCCATACATATTGTTAATGGCAGGATTTCTTTCTTTCTCATGGATGAATAATATTCCATTGAATATACAGAAATATATGTATACCACATCTTCTCTATCCATTCATCCATTGATGGACATTTGACTTGTTTCCATTTCTTGGCTATTGTGAATAGTGCTGCAATGAACATGGGAATGCAGATATCTCAAGATAGTGATTTCATTTTTTTTTTTGATATATACCCGAAAAACAGTAGGATTGCTGAATTATATACATATATATTTTTAAAATTTTTTTATTTTATTTTGTTTAATTCTGTTTTTGGCTGCGTTGGGTCTTCATTGCTGCATGCGGGCTTTTCTGTGGTTGCGGCGAGTGGGGGCTACTCTTTGTTGCGGTGCTTGGGCTTCTCATTGCAGTGGCTTCTCTTTTTGCGGAGCACAGGCTCTAGGCGCACGGGCTAGTTGTGGCATGCAGGCTCAGTTGTTGTGGCTCGTGGGCCCTAGAGCGCAGGCTCAGTAGTTGTGGCGCACAGGCTTAGTTGCTCTGTGGCATGTGGGATCTTCCCGGACCAGGGCTCAAACCCAATGTCACCTGCATTGGCAGGCAGATTCTTGACCACTACACCACCAGGGAAGCCCTGAATTATATTTTTTGGTATATACCTAGAAAAGAAGTAGGATTGCTGAATTATATTTTTAATTTTTTCAGGAACATCCATATTGTTTTCCACAGTAGCTGTACCAGTTTACGTTTCTACCAGCCATGCACCAGGGTTTCCTTTTCTCCACATCCTCGCCAGCATTTGTTCTCTCTTGTCTTTTTGCTGATAGCTATTCTGTTTGAGGTGATGTTTCATTATAGTTTTGACTTGCATTTCCCTAATGATTAGTGATGTTTAACACCTTTTAATGTACCTGTTGGCCATTTGTGTCTTCTTCGGAAAAATGTCTATTCAGGCCCTCTGAATATTAACCCCTTATCAGATAGATGGTTTGCAAATATTTTTTCCCATTCTGTAGGTTGCCTTTTCATTTTGTCGATTGTTTCTTTTTCTGTACAGAAGCTTTTTAGTTTAATTCAGTCCCACTTGTTTATTTTTGCCTTGTTGCTTGTGCTTTGGGTGTCATATCCAAAATATTGTTGTCAAGACAAATGTCAAGGAGCTTTTTCTCCCTATTTTTTTTTTTAGGAGTTTTATGGTTTCAGGTCTTATGTTTATGTCTTTAATTCATTTTGAGTTAATTTTTGTGAGTGGTGTAAAATAGGGTTCCAATGTCTTTCTGCATGTGGTTATCCAGTTTTCCCACTACCGTTTATTGAAGAGTCCTTTCCCCACTGAATATTCTTGGCCCTTTTGTCAAATATTGGTTGACTTTATATGCAAGGGTTATTTCTGGGCTCTTGGTTCTGTTCCATTGGTCTGTGTCTGTTTTTATACTAGTATGATACTGTGTGATTACTTCAGCTTTGTATTATTGTATGAAATCAGGAAGTAGAATACCTCCAGTTTTGTTCTTTCTTAGGATTGCTCTGGCTAGTTGGGGTCTTTTGTGTTTCCACACAAATTTTAGGATTTCTTTTTCTGTTTCTGTGGAAAATTCCATTGGAATTTGGTAGGGATTGCAATGAATCTCTAATGGCTCTAGGTAGTATGGACATTTTAACAATATTAATTCTTCTGATCCATGAACATGAGTGTCTTTTCATTTATTCGTGTCTTCTTCAGTTTCTTCATCAAAATATTATAGTTTTCACTCTACAGATTTTTCATTTCCTCGGTTAAATTCATTCCTAAGTGTTTTACTCTTTTTCATGCTACTGTAAATGGGACTTTTCTTAATTTCTCTTTTTGATAGTTTGTTTTAGGGCATAGAAATGGAACTGATTTTTGTATATTGATTTTTGTATCCTGCAACTTTACTGAATTTGTTTATTAGTTCTAATAGTTTTTTGGTGGAGTCTTTAGGATTTTTCTGTGTATAAGATCATATCATGTACAAACAGAGGCAGTTTTACTTCTTTCTGATTTGAATGTCTTTTCTTTGTGTCTCTTGCCTAATTGCTCTGGCTAGAACTTAACAGTGCTATGTTAAATAGGATGGTGAGAGTGGGCACCCTTGTCTTGTTCCTGATCTTAGAGAAAGAGTTTTCGACCTTTCAATGTTGAATATGATGTTAGCTGTGGGCTTGTCATTTGTGGCCTTTATTATGTTGAGGTGCATTCCTTCTATGCCAATTTGTTGAGAATTTTTATCATAAAAGGATGTTTTATTTTGTCAAAAGCTTTTTATCTTTCTTGCTGTAGACACTTATGTCCTAAATGGTTTGTAAAGAGAATTGCAAGTCACTTTGCATTTTTTCCACTGTGAAGAACAACATACCTTTAGAGCAAATTGCTCTAAATTTCTTTATAATATGCAACCTTAAAAAATATTTTGCCGGGCTTCCCTGGTGGCGCAGTGGTTGAGAGTCTGCCTGCCGATGCAGGGGACACGGGTTCGTGCCCCGGTCTGGGAAGATCCCACATGCCGCGGAGCGGCTGGGCCCGTGAGCCATGGCCGCTGAGCCTGTGCGTCCGGAGCCTGTGCTCCACAACGGGAGAGGCCACAACAGTGAGAGGCCCGCGTACCGCCAAAAAAAAAAAAAAAAAAAAAAAAATTTGCCAAGTATTCATTGTACTCACTTTAAATTTGTGGTTTAAGTTACAAAGCTTTGATAAACTAAAAAAAATCTTATGGAAAACAAAATGCATGAATACCACAAGAAGGGCTCACTATCTGAGAAACCTCCTAGGAATGCTTCTAGGGTATAAATGTAGGATCTCAGAATGTGAATGTTCCAAGATAAATTGCGTACTAAGAAATGTTTGTTAAATTATTTTTAATAGCATTTACTATATGCCAAGCACTTAAGAAAAACTGCTTAATGAAGAAAGTTATTAAGAAAATAAGACCAGAACTGCTTATGAAGTTAAGCAGTTTGTGATCATTTGAAAGCTTTATTCAGAATTATCAGAAAGAGTTTTCACCTATTTAGATTAAAACAAGTCCTGGCATAGGCTTTTCTCTAAGGTTGGTCAGTCATTTGTGAAAGTGATTAACAAAATTTTCCTGTATAAGCTTTGCCAAACATTGGTTTGGAAGCAGAGCCTTTTTTCTCTGAAAAGTCTTTTTTTTAAATAATAGCTTTACTGAGATATAATTCACATACTATAAAATTCACTGTTTTAAAGTATACAATTCAGTGTTTTTTAGTATATTCAAAGGTGTGCAAACTTTCTAATTCTAGAACATTTTTATCACCCCCAAAAGAAACTCCTCCCTATTGGTCATCGCTCCCTTTTCTCTCCCTTTTCTCTGCCTAATCTCCCTTGGCACTTACTCCTATACCTTCTGTTTCTATGAATTTGCCTATCCTGGGAATTTCATACAAATAGAATCACTCAATATATGATCTTTTGTGTTTGATGTTCTTTCACTTAGCTTAATTTTCAAGTTCTGAAAAGTCTTTTTAATGTTAGGGTACCACTGCATTGAGTACTCTCCTAACTCTCCCATCTGTCAAAGAGATTGTCATTTGATAGGTAGAAACTAATATTGCAGAGAGAGAGTTTTTAGCTGTAAATTTAGTTTTTCTTAGAATTACCACTCTGCACTGTGTGCATGTTTAATATATAAGTTTTAGGGTGCTCTTTAAAGAGAAAAAATTTTATTTCTTATAGTTCAGATACCTATACTTATAGTCTAAAAGGAAGCTTGGAAAGCTTTTGATGTACCTCTCTGATTTGATAGCACTTGTTTATAGCGATCCAGAATTATCTTACTTCCTCTGGGGTCAATTTGTTTCTTTTATTTTGGGCTCTCATTCTTGTGCCAATGGTTTTCCTTTTAAATGTGAAAGCTTAGCTGGTGACTGGACTGATTTCCTTAGGTAGATTGTGGAGGTTGAGAGCATTGTTTTCTGTTTGTTTCTTCCTTGAATAGGTGAACAGGAAGGATAACTGGGCTCAGTTGACTTCTTTGAGGTTGCTGATTGACAGGCTTTTCTTTAGGATGAATGGTCTGTAAAGAGCATAATGTTCAGGGCACACCTGGATGCAGAATGAAGAGGGCCTTACTCTGGGGGACCCATCACTCACCCTAGCAGACTTACTTTCCCCAGGTAGTTCAAGTAATTTTTGTTTGTTTGTTTTTTGGCTGCACCATGCAGCTTGTGAGATCTTAGTTCCCTGACCAGGTATTGAACCCAGGCCCTTGGCAGTGAAAGCATGGAGTCCTAACCGCTAGACTGCCAGGGAATTTCCGTTCAAGTAATTTTTTTTTTTATTAAGTTTATATTATTTATTTATTTTTGGCTGCATTGGGTCTTCGTTGCTACGCGAGGGCTTTCTCTAGTTGGGGCGAGCGGGGGCTACTCTTCGTTGCGGTGCACAGGCTTCTCACTGCGGTGGCTTCTCTTGTTGCGAGCACGGGCTCTAGGCATGTGGGCTTCAGTAGTTGTGGCACTTGGGCTCAGTAGTTGTAGCTCACGGGCACTAGAGCACAGCCTCAGAAGTTGTGGCGCACGGGCTTAGTTGCTCCACAGCATGTGGGATCTTCCCGGACCAGAGCTCGAACCCGTGTCCCCTGCGTTGGCAGGCAGGTTCTTAACCACTGCGCCACCAGGGAGGCCCCTGTTCAAGTAATTTTTAAAGAGAAATGTTCTCTGGTTGCAAATTCTTTTTTTCTGGGGCAGAGAGTAGAAAAAGATACAGGACAACTACAGTTGTTTGGACAGACTTTCATTTAAACTACTATTTTCAATCCCTCTTCTTCAGTCCTGCCCTCATACCTGCTCACTGTGAGCCTGGTTCTCTTTGAGGCTCTGCTTAGCAAATGTCTCCTCTTTGACTGTATCCCCTCTTGAACTTATTCTGGACTATGGCTTCCTCATCTCTTTCATCTGTCCACACACTTCCATTTGCTTTCCAGTGTTTGGAAATCTGTGTGTCTTCCTTTTGCTCTTAGTATTATTTCCACTGTTATATTAGTTATCCATTGCTATGTAATAAATTACCCACAACTTATTGTCCTAAAACCAGTAGAATTCAGGTGTGGGCTGGGGGCTGGTGCCAAGGCTGTAGGTCCTGTCCTGGGTCTCAGAAGTGTGTGCTAAAGAGTGGGACCACATGCCCCAGTTTGGGAGTTAATTGCCAGAGTCCTCAATTTCCTAGGGATTAAATCAAGTAGAGGGCATGTGTCTTTGTGTTAATCTAGATTAGAGCCTTCTGAGTCCTGGGGGTTCCACACTTGGAGTTTAATAGAGGCACAAGCATTTTAGGAGTCCTTCTTAAAATCCAAGTCTTATGGGGTGGTTTTCTGGAGCTCTTGGGCCTTAGGGGTTAGTCCTGTGAGAACTAAATCCTAGGGCTAATCCAAGGAGCCCATCGTTTTGGTATTTAATTGTGAAGCCACATATATTAGATAAGGAGTGACTCCTGGACTGAGCGTCCCTACCAAAGGCAGCAGATACCATCTTTCAAAATAAAAAGAGGGTCCTGCTTGGAGAAACTGTCAAGGAGAAGCTCCCCCAATACAAGAACATTGGCCTGGGCTTCAAGGCACCTGGAAGGCCATTGAGGGCACCTACATTGACAAGAAATGTCCCTTTACTGGTAATGTCTCCATCTGAGGGCAGATCCTATCTGGTGTGGTGACCAAGATGAAGATGCAGAGGACTATTGTTGTCCAC
The DNA here is from genome assembly GCF_963455315.2 of Globicephala melas. NCBI lineage: Eukaryota > Metazoa > Chordata > Mammalia > Artiodactyla > Delphinidae > Globicephala > Globicephala melas. Next base: position 120,255,601 of record NC_083314.1, on the reverse strand, counting down.
TGAGACTACCTCCACTACATCCAAAAATACATAAGAATATGTCCATGGACCTGTCCCCCTGCTTCAGGGCCATCCAGATTTGTGACATTGTCACAGTGGGGGAGGCTGGGCCCTGATCAAAACTGCGAGTTCAGCATGCTCAAGGTCACCGAGGTTGCCAGCACGAAGAAGTGATTCCAGAAATTCTGAGACTGGACGCCTGCCCACTCCCCCAGTTATTTCCCATACAATAATAAGAACAATAGCAAATATTTGTTATCTCATTGTTCTGAGGGTCAAGAATTTGGAAATGGTTCTGGCTTGAGGTCTTTTGTGAAGTTGTAGTCAAGTATGTTGGCTGGGGCTACAGTCATCTGAAGGTTAACTGGAGCTGGAGAATCTGCCCCAAGATCACTTACATGAATGGCATGTTGGTGCTCCCTGTTGGTAGAAAACCTAAGTTTTTACGGTTTTATGGACTTTTCAATAAGACTGCTGGAGCCTGTTCACAACGTGGCACCTGGCTTCCCCAAGAGAGAGTGAGACAGAAGCAGTGACTGTTATAATCTAGCCTCAGAAATCACACTCCATTATTTCTATATGTTATTGGTTACACAGGTCAGCCCTCTTCAACATGGGACGAGGTATGAAGTACCAGGAAGAGAGAATCATCATGAGGGCTGTTTTAGAAGGTGGTTATTGTGGGTTTATTTCCTTTTTTATTTCTTTTCTATTAGTGACATAGGAGATACAATCAGCCCGCTTTCTTTAACTGTAAGTCCTATTTGTAATTTTACGTGATTATTTTGAAAGGAAAATGTAAATGTAAAAAATAGTCTGTATTAAAATTGAACTTAGCCTATTTTATGCCCCAGCTTATAATAGTTTTGGAACTTTGGACATTTCTTTCATGGTTGTTCAGAGGCTTTTAAAAATATTAAGGCTTTTAAAAATACTACTTCACATTCAGCAAAGTCATTGCTTGTCAAAGAAGATAAGACATCTCACGGAGGGCAAGGGGGAAGTAATTTCGGATGTTAAATAATTTAGAAAGAAAGCACATTTCACGTTTCAGCCAGCAAAGAAAAAGAACCCTTTTTCATGGTAAATTGCATGTTATGCAGAGATTAAACTGTGTTTCTGACTGCTTCTGAAGTAACGGCTCTAGTAAAATGTTAATCTTTTTCTGAAACCTTCTAAAAAGTTTTTGGGAATTTTGTCAAAAAAATTCTTCCTGTAAGATACATGCTAAAATGAGAATTTAAGCCATCATCTTAGTGATTTGCTTTTTGCTTTAAAAAATTTAAGACTTTTTTTTGTTAAAGATTTAATTTTATTTTTACTTTTTTGGCTGCGTTGGGTCTTGCTGCTGTGTGTGGTCTTTCTTTAGTTGTGGCGAGTGGGGCTACTCTTCGTTGTGGCGTGCAGCCTTCTCATTGTGGTGGCTTCTCTTGTTGTGGAGCACGGGCTCTAGGCGCGTGGGCTTCAGTAGCTGCAGCACGTGGGCTCAGTGGTTGTGGCTTGCGGGCTCCAGAGCGCAGGCTCAGTAGTTGTGGCGCATGGACTTAGTTGCTCCGCAGCATGTGGGATCTTCCTGGAACAGGGATCGAACCCGTGCCTCCTGCATTGGCAGGCGGATTCTTACCCGCTGCATCACCAGGGAAGTCCTTAAGACATTATTTAAGTTAATGTTTCTGAGTTGTCATTGTCTCTTATGAAGAATTGATGATAATGTTAGCCAGTGTCAAATCTTAAATATGATGTATTTTCACAGCTGCAGGCTTATTTTAAGAGACTTAAACGATCACCTCAGCCAAACCAACAAATAAACAAGATAGACTAAAAAATCAAGACTTGATCCTGGAATCCCTCATTGTTGGATTTGTTCACTTCTTATTAGTATAAATTATTTTATGTAGAGAGTTTAATTGGAGCCCCAGTTTCCTCCTTAGAATTTTTCTCTGCTGGTAGGTGTACATAGATCCTATTCGTTTTGACAGTGGTACAAAACTTTAAATTATTTAATATCTAAAGAATTTCCACTCTAATTTTTTAAACTGTTAGCTTTTTTTTAACCTCAAATACACTTTGCCTTTAGCGTAATATATCTTCCTTAAAACATGCAGGAAATATTACTTAAAGCAGACAGTATATATAATGGCAGGTATTGTCATTTTGTTTACTTTTTGTTTTTTTTGCCTCTGGACCAATAGATGTATATATACTGTCCTAAATAATGCTGATGTGTAAACTTATTCTCCTTTGGATTTTTGGATAAGGCTGATAGGAGAGTATGTATAGTTTGATATTTAAAAGTACATATAAGCTCTGGAATGAATGCCTGGTTTTAAGTTCTACCATTTAGTAGTGGGCCTTGGGGCAAGTTCCTGCTAATCTAAATCTCTGTTTCTTTACCTATAAAAGGTGGATAGTAATAGTACCTACTTTGTGAGTGGTTGTAAAGAAATGAGATAATCAAGTTAAAGCATTTAGCCCAGCATGGGTGCATATGAAGTGCCAGAACTGCAGCATGGAGAAACACTTCTGGAATAGCAGAGTAAAAACTTCCAAAGATCTCCTCCACAAAAGCAATGAAAGCACTGGCAAACATTGTCAAAAATCAAAATGTTAGAACTCTGAAAATTAAACATTTGTAAAAATTCAAGGAAAAGAGCTGAACCTCCATGAGAACAGTAAACTTTGTAAATTTTTAACTTGTTCTATTTCTAGCCCTTTCTCCACAGTAGTCTTGAAAACGAACAGCTTCATAACTATCTATGGTAACTGTGAAAATCAGGGGCTCAGCAGCCACTGGAAGAAACTTAATGGCTTTGGAGCTTCCCCAAAGTCCCATCACTAGAGAATCGTCACTATTTGGCTTGTATGGCAGCTCCTTGCAAAGCTCCATTCTCAGGACTTGTCTTTATTTGACCTGACTTAGAGCTTGCTCTGTGCAAAATTTCTATCCCTAGAGCCTTTGTTGAAAAATATCAGTGGTAATTGTTTAACACTGGAGCTCCCTCATTCCCCAATTTTTAAAAGGAAAAACTGGGCAATGAGATGTTTATAGGGAGCTTTGAAAAGCTCCAGTGTATTTCTGAGAATCTAGAAGGCCATAAGCATGTGCAGGGCTATGCATGTGTCCAGGAAAGACCTTAGAAGTCCCTAACCTCTCACCTCTGGCCAACCTTGATGCTCTGCACAAAAGAAAAAGTTAAGGCAGACAAAAGAAAACAAACAATTAATTGGCATTTATCAAAAGTAGAAACTTTTGTGCTTTAAAGGACACCAAGAAAGTGAGAAGACAGTAGAATGGGAGAAAATATTTGAAAATCGTGTATCTGATAAAGGTCTTATATCCAGAATATATAAAGAACGTTACAACACAACAATAAATAGACAAATAACCCAATTTAAAAATGGGCCAAGGATTTGAACAGACATTTTTCCAAAGAAGATATACAAGGGCCAATAAGGAGATAAAAGATGTTCCACATCATTAGTCATTAGAGAAATTTAAACCACTTCACGCCCACTAGGGTGGCTATAATAAAAAAAGATGGCCAATAACAATTGTTGGCAGAGGTGTGAAAAGATTTAAATCATCATACATTGCTAGTGGGAATGGAAAATGGTGCAGCCACTTTGCAAAACAGTTTCCTCAAAAAGTTAAACATAGAGTTACCATCTGACACTTCCATTTTTAGATATATACTCAAGGGAATTGAAAATATAAAAGACTTGTACATAAATGTTCAAAGCAGTGTTTCTTATTCATGATTATCAAAAAGTGGGAACAACCCACAAGTCTATCAGTTGAGAAAAGGATAAACAAAATGTGGTATATCCCTACAATTCAGCCATAAAAAAGAATAAAGTACTGATATATGCTGCGTTACAGATGAACCTTGGAAACATTATGCTATGTGAAAAAAGCCAAACACAAAATGCTGCGTATTACTTGATTCAATTAATGTGAAGTTTCCAGAGTGGGAAATTCCATAGACACTGAAAGATTATTGGTTTCCCAGGCCTAGAGAGAAAGGGACATAGGGAGCGACTGCTGATGGGCAGAGGGTTTCTTGTTGGCATAGTAAAAATATTCTGAAATTGGAAAGTGGTGCTGATTGTACCACCCAGTGAATATACTAAAAAGCCACTGAATTGTACACTTAAATGGGTGAATTTTATGGTATGTGAATTATCTCTCAGTAAAGCTGTTATTAAAAGCAAACAAAAAACCTCTACAGCGTCCCATTTAAATGGATCACCTGGTGTTGAAAAATAAAATCACTCCAGAGTTTTCCTGTTAGCTGGCAACTCTATAGTGTTTGCAGTGTTTTTTCTTTTTTGTCATCATTTTCTTTTTTTTCGCATCTTTATTGGAGTATAATTGCTTTACAGTGTTGTGTTAGTTTCTGCTGTACAACAAATTTGTTGTTTTTTAATGAACTATCAGAAGGCTGGAATTTCATTTGTAGAGTTTTTATGCTAGCCATAGGTACATGACTCTTCTTCAGTTATACAAAGGTTAGTCGAAGTTACATATAAAAAAAAAATTCCCTAGAATTAGCCAAATTGAGATTATTACAGTGTTTTTGTAGACAACTTTACTTCATTTACAATCATGAGTTATAATGCTTTTAAGCATTCTTTGGATGATAAAATTCTCTTCTTTTTTTTCAATGCTTCATCATCAGTTTTTCTTGTTGGTGAACTGTAGTTGTATTCAGAATTAACTATAAGCTTGTTATAAAGTTTTACTCTTTTTTTACAACTGAATTTTGATATAAAATGAATTCAGATCTTACTAGCTATAAAATCTTACTGAATTATTTTCACATTTTAATAAAATTGAGTATATTTTAATATTAGCAAGATCCTATTTTCTATTTTTTATAGTTTTTCTTCTCATATCAGTGTAGTCTGTTTTAACCCACTGTATTCTTAGCTTGCAGAACACAAAGAAGTACAGCATATCTACAGTCTGGAGTCTCTTTGCCACTGCCCTTTTTATGAAGAGGCCATGCATTTAGTTGAAGAAGGAAAAATTTACTCAAGAGTGCTTAGGTATCATGCTTATGTTTATAAAAAATATTAAGATGCTATTGCTATGTTTGTCTGATATTTGTTAAAAATATTTATTAGAATAGGGGAAAATATGTTCTAAGGCTCAAAAAAAATTATTTTTACATGTTTTGTCAGTACTGAAAAGACATGTGTTTTTTTATTAAGGTCCCGAGGTTAAGCCTTGTTCGAGTCCACATTTGTAGTAGGCTTGATCTTAAATGCACTTTAACAGTTGTCTCCCCTGTTTATTACTTAGAACTGAAATGTTGGAGTGCCTAGGAGACAGTGATTTTCTTGCCAAACTTCACTGTATTCGACAGGCTTTTCAGGTATTTTTTTTAACAGTAAGTGACTTCACCCAGCCACTCATCCCCACCCTCATGCCATAGAGTCCAGCTGCATATAAACAGGACAGCCCTGTGCTCTTTATTATCCTTATTCCTATTGGCAAATAAAAAGTCTGCTAAGTTTATTTTTCCTGCCTGCTGTTTCCCTTCATTTGTCTTCATTTGTCATCCTCTGCTATAACTTCCTGGGTCTACCACATTTTGTCAAAATAGAATATTTTGTTGCTAAAGATGTATGTGTATAAATTGCTGCTTAAAATATAGATCCTTTTTCTTACTGTCAATTAGCATGTGTTCTAGAATATTTTTATTTGAATCAGATGTGAAATCATCGATTTCCTAAAATGAAATAAGGTCATTTAACAACAAAATTATCTTTATTTTTCTGTGTTTTGGAGTTGTATAATATTTATTTTGGATTTTCTAATATGAAATTGAACAGAATTTAAATTCATATTTATCTCCCTTTAATCTTTTTTATTATATGTTCAAGAGCTATTTTTTAAGTATTTTTCTTTTTTAAAAAAATTTTATTTGTTTTATTTATTTATTTATTTTTGGCTGCATTGGGTCTTCGTTGCTGCGTGCGGGCTTTCTCTAGTTGCAGCGAGTAAGGGCTACTCTTCTTTGCGGTGCGCAGGCTTCTCACTGCAGTGGCTTCTCTTGTTGCGGAGTATGGGCTGCTTCTGTAGTTGTGGCTCGCAGGCTCTAGCACGCAGGCTCAGTAAGCTGTGGCGCTTGGGCCTAGTTGCTCTGCGGCATGTGGGATCTTCCCGGACCAGGGCTCAAACCCGTGTCCCCTGCATTGGCAGGCAGATTCTTAACCACTGCGCCACCACGGAAGCCCTCAAGAGCTATTTATATTTTAGTAACTTAGGACCTTTTCTGTGGTCTGCCTGCTGAAATAGAGTCACATGCCATGTATTGACTGTATTTGGGTTATTTATGCATGGATATGCTATAAAGTCAAATGTCCATTCAAATTAATTATAGGTCTCTTTTTTCTTTGTTTGGGGATGGATATTTTTCAGGTAATTCTTTCAGAAACAGCCAACAGGATATTCCTTGCTGAAAGTGGGAGGAAAATTTTATCAGCGTTAATTGTAAAAGCACGAAAGGTAAACTTGTTTTGTTGGCAGGTTTTTTTATTGTTGTTATTTCAGTTGAGCTGAAGATTAAGATGCATTAAATTTTTAATAGAAGAAAATGTTTTTGTAGATAGTTACAAAGGTTCACATATTGAAAATAAATAACCCAGGGACTTCCCTGGCAGTCCAGTGGTGAAGAATCCACACTTCCACTGCAGGGGGCATGGGTTTGATCCCTGGTTGGGGAACTAAGATCCCTCATGCCGTGTGGCGTGGCCAAAAAAATAAATAAATAAGTAGCCCAAAGAGCATTGATTTCTACTTGGGTTCATTTGTTTTCTTTGTATAAAGTTCACACTGTTTTGATCAAGTTGATAAATTATTCTCAGTTTGCCATAAAACTTGTGAATATCATGGTAAGAATTATCATTAGATCTGCTACTACAGCCACCACTATTGTTATTTCTAATACCTCTTCTCTTATGTCCCTCAATCCTGTTCAGTAAGAAGGTTCCAGGAAGTAGTATAGATCTCAGAAATCTGGAAATATAAATTGAGCTGCCTCTTACTCATCTTCATGGGACTGACAGAGGCAGAAGCAATGGCAAGAACTTTATGAAGACTGTGAGGAACCACTTTCCTTTATGCAGGTTGTGTCCAGATGATGAGGGAAAAAACAAAAACCAGACTTTCTCTGAGCCCTTTGAACACCTGGTTTTCAGACCCAGTCCCTTTGAACCTCAGTTCCCTCATTTGTAGAATAGAATTTTATTTATGGTACCCTATTTCAGAGAGTTCTTATGATGATTAAATACAGGAAAAATGGGAAAGCAAATTTTTAAAAAATACAACATAAATTTAGGGTGATATTAACTACTTGCAATTCCCAATGTAAATCTTTGTTTTTTAACAAGAAACAGAATGTTTAATGATTATATGAAAAAGTTCCATAGCATTATAGTCAAAGAAATTAAAATTAAAACAACACAGTAGCTTGTTCTGCCTATCAAATTGCTACCACTAGAAAGAAAATAAACCCAGCGTAAATCTTACATTGCTTTCTTGGCCTTCCCAAGGCAGATAAACCCACTGATTTGAACTAGAGTTCCTCCAAAAGGAATAGAACTGCATCGAAAGCATCGCGTAGTATCTGCTGTAACTGAGTTTTCATCTTAAGGACTGACCTAAATAAGCACACATATTTGAGTAGTAAGCAGTTTGTGTATGACATTTTACATAACATTCTTAGTCTTGGCTTCTGCAAAATGTTGGACTAACAAAATATTAAATCAAATGAATACGGCATCCCTTGAAAGTGCGTTTTAATTCAGTTACCTAATAGAATGAAGATCTAACAAACTTACTTGAAGAGTAACTTATTTACTTTGTAGGCTTGAGCCTTGTTATAAAGTCGGGCTTAGGATTAAAGTGTGTTTTCTTCTACAGAATCCGAAGAAGTTTGAAGATGTTTTTGATGAAATGATCTATTTTTTAGAGCAGACTGATCACTGGGATAGTACTGAAATGGAACTTGCTGCTAGAGGAGTAAGTTCAAATTTTTTATAATAGTTGTCCCCCTTAGTTATTTACTCAGAATATTTACATAATTTGAGGCCACTGTTTCTTTGTCCTTGTTAAATGACAGTAAAACCAATTGTGTGATGGTGGCTATGACAGAGTCAGAAACAAGAGCAACCACAGTCTTTATACATTGAGGCAGCAGGTGAAAATACTATTTTTTTAGGAAGCCCTTCATTCCTTCTCTCCCTGTCTTCCATCCAGAAGTCAATGAGCAGGCGCCAGCAGGGTGGTAATGGTAGCCTGTGCAAGGATGGTTTCAGCTAGGACAGTGGCAGCTCAGTGGGGCCAGGGAATTGGCTGCATACACAGGATCAGACAAACAATTAAATACATTAAGAATGATCAGAACCAGATAACTCACTGTCAGAGAAGGGAGGTATAAAAAAGCTAGGATTGGAATTGGAGCTGTCAGTGTGAATTCATAGTTTACAATATAGATAGATAGGGAAATAAATATACATAAACACACATAAACTTCCTAGCTCTATTCACTGAGAGGGTCTGGGAGCAGAAACACCTCAAAAGAAATTATTTCTAGCACACAGATTTTAACTTGTAAGTACCACTCTCCACTAAAAGGAACTAGGACTTCTTGGAAAAATGGCTGATTTCTGCGCTGGGTTAGAGAAAGCACATGATGAGCCTGGAATATTTTGTTGTTATGGAAGCTAAAAGAATGAGTTTGCAAGGGACTGAAAGGCTTTCTAGGCAGAGAAGACAGTAGGTGCAGAAACACGGAGGCACGATCTTTCCTTCTCTGGTGTTCCCTCACTCAGTGAAGGAATTGGCATCCGTTCAGTTGCGCAGGCCCGAAACCTGGGACTCATGCTTTTACACGTCACTGGTCCTCGCCTACTTTATCATATTCATCTCTAAGTTTTGTCAATTTAACTCCTATATACCTTTCAGTTTCTGCAACTTTTCTCTGTTGCTGCCCGCCCCGTGGTAGTCTGAGTAACTGTTGTTTTCCCTTGGGCTACCCCAGCGTTTTGCATTCCCCAATTTCTTGCCTGCTTCTCCCCTCCTTGCATTCACTCTTCCTCCTCTCTGTTCTGCTCTCCACATTTCTGCCAAAACGGTCTTGAGCAATACAAATCTGAATATTACTCAGCCATAAAAAAAAAATGAAATCTTCTCATTTGTGACAACATGGTTGGACCTAGAGGGTATTATGCTGAGTGAAATAAGTCAGGCAGAGAAAGACAAATACTGTATGATTTCACTCACATGTGGAATCTAAAAAACAAAACAAATGAACAAACTTAACTTTAACAAACAGAAATAGAGTCATAGATACAGACAGGTAATTGCCAGATGGGAGGGGGATGGAGGGAGGAGAAGAAATAGGTGAGGGAGATTTAAGAGGTACAAACTTTCAGGTATAAAATAAGTGAGTCACAGGTATGAAATGTACTGTGTGGGGAATATAGTCAATAACTATGTAATATCTAGACTAGACTTATCATGTTGATGATTTTAAAATGTATGGAAACATTGAATCACTGTGTTGTATACCAGGAACTAACATAGTGTAGGTCAATTATACTTTAAAAACAAACAAACATAATCATAGAAAAGGAGATCAGATTTGTGGCTACCAGAGGCAGGGGGTCAGGGGAAGGGGAATTGGATGAAGGTGGTCAAAAAGTACAAACTTCCACTTATAAGATAAATAAGTACTACAGATGTAATGTACAACACATTAAAGATAATGAACACCGCTGTATAAATATGAAAGTCATTAAGAGAGTAAATCCTGAGTTCTCAAAGAAAATTTTTTTTTCTAATTCTTCCGTGTTGTATCTATATGAGATGATGGTGTTCACTAAACTTACTGTGGTAATCATTTCATGATGTATGTGAGTCAAATCATTATACTGTACACCTTAAACTTTTACAGTGCTGTATGTCAATTATGTCTCACTGAAACTGGAAAAAAAAAAATAGATTCATGAGTTACCGAAGAATAAAAAAGAAGATCTGATCATCCATCTCCCCTCCACCACTACCCCCCAAAATACTGTGAGGATAAAATCCAAAGTCATTAACCTGGGCCATAAACTGTGCAGGAGATGGCCCTTCCTCCTGTCTCTAGGCACTCGCCCCCGTGCTGTAGAGAGCTGCGGCACACGTTCAGTGATACTCTTTGGCTCCACATCACTGTGTTCTTTCTTACCTTCAAGTATTGACAAGGCATTTCATGTACTTGGCTTGCCTCACTCCTTGAAAAAAGCCCTCACTGACATCCAGTCTAGATTAGAAGCTCCATCATAAGCTTTCATAGTACCGTGTACTTTTTCCTTTACTGTGCTTATCACAGTTTTAATTGTGCATTTGTGGAATTATTTATTGCTGTCTTTTCCCCACTAACCTCTAAGCATATAGTTTGCTTACTGTAGAAGTCTCAGCACCTGGTACAGCATGTAGTACAATACAATTTGCATGAATGAATGAAAGAGCGAGAGGTTCATGATGTGGTGGGGAAGACAGGCAGATACACCAGTAACTAAATGACGGAACAGAATGAGCATTGTGGATACCATAATATTTGGTGGGCCAAAAAGTTCGTTCGGGTTTTTCCTTAACATCTTATGGAAAAACCCAAACAAACTTTCTGGCCAACCCAATAAAAGCATGAACAAAGAACTCCTAGAATAGAGTGGAGGGAGAGATTAATTTCACCTGATAGGATCTAGGAGGGAACAGCTGTCATGTGAATTATAATTTCTGGTGGTGAGTTGTTCTCATAGTTGTCTCTCTTCTTCCTCTGTTTTTGTCAGAGATATAATCTGATTCAACTAAAAATGTACTGCTGTTGTAATGTATCAGTATGAAGCCCTGGCTCAGACTTCATTTCAGTTCTATGTAGTAATAATTTGTTTTAACTTATAATTTAATGCAGGTGAAAAATCTAAATTTTTATGATGTTGTTTTGGATTTTATATTAATGGATTCCTTTGAAGATTTAGAAAACCCACCCACATCCATACAGAATGTAGTAAATAATCGCTGGCTAAACTCCTCCTTCAAAGAAACCGTAAGTGGTGGTTTACCTTTCTCAACCATTTAAATTTGATGAAAATTAGTCAGAATTGGGAAGATGGGGACTTCCCTGGTGGTTCAGCAGTTAAGACAATACACTCCCAATGCAGGGGGCCCAGGTTCGATCCCTGGTCGGGGAACTAGATCCTGCATGCTGCAACTAAGAGTTCGCATGCCGCAACTAAAAGATCCCGCGTGCTGCAACTAAGACCCAGTGCAGCCAAATAATAAATAAATAAATATATTTTTAAAAACAAAATAGGAAGATGAATAAGATTTATATATATGTGTCTGCCTGTAGACGACTGTTATGGAAACTGAGCTCATCCTTTGATATTGGGATCAGATGTGTATGATATGTAACATCTGAAGATGAAATTTCCTTTTGGCTCTTCTGTCAGTCCCTGCCTCGACCTGGAGGACCCAGTATTTCTTCAGATCTCAAAAAACACTTGGGTTTCAAACTAGTTCAGACCTAACAAAAAATTATCTGTAACTGAAATGGCTCTATGACTAAACAAATACAGCAATTTCAGTGAAAAGACGATATATATATTTTTGGAGGAAAAAAATATATATATATTATAATACTTTTCCTTCAAAGTATGCTTTAACCATAAAAGATACATGTCTCCATTTCTGTAACTGATTTGGGACAGTGACGTTGATCGAAGTGGGGTCATGCCAGAGTAGGGTCAGATTCCTTCAGGATCCACTTGGGTGTTTTTGTCCCTGTCATTATGGTTATGTTTCTTAGTTCTTTATTTGAATAAGACTGTTGGTTCAACTCACAGCTATTTCCAGCACTACTATTCTTGAAGAAAAAAATATTACTTGAACTATAATTACCAAGTTCCTTGTCACTGGAGTCCACCCTTTTTCTTTTAGTGGCTTTGTATTTAATTTTAAAATTTATAAACATCTTTTCATTGATATTTACAAACAATAGAAGGAGCATGGACTATTTCTTTTTAGTTAATGTTTTAAACATTTTAGATCTTTAAACTTTGAATTTCTAATTAAAGTCACTCTTTTCTAAATGGAAAGTTTATATAGTTATAAATTTAAATCTTGCTTTTTCTCCTCTGTATATGTTTAGGCTGTGGCTTCAAGTTGTTGGTCAGTGTTGAAACAGAAAAGGCAACAGATGAAGGTAAAATTCATTATGTCTTGGAGTTCTCTGTAAAGTAATTTGAAGCTCCTGTCAAAGAAACTTGTGAGTCAGTTCTCAGCGGGGGATGGCAGCTCATAAGCACTGTCCCTCAAGCTAGATGAGTGCTCTTTTGGCACTGCGTTGGCTTCTCTGTTTTTAAAGTTGCAAACAGTGCTAATAGACTTTTTTTTTTCACTTAATGATATTTTAAGATTAAAAAAATTGTTTAGGGCTTCCCTGGTGGCGCAGTGGTTGAGAGTCCACCTGCCGATGCAGGGGACACGGGTTTGTGCCCCAGTCTGGGAGGATCCCACATGCCGCGGAGCGGCTGGGCCCGTGAGCCGTGGCCACTGAGCCTGCGCGTCCGGAGCCTGTGCTCCACAATGGGAGAGGCCACAACAGTGAGAGGCCCCCGTACCGCAAAAAAAAAAAAAAAAAAATTGTTTAGCATAGTGGATTCCACTTCATGTAATCCAGTTGAGAAATGATGATTGATTAGCTGGTTTATTCAACTGAGAGCGCCTACCAAAAAACATCTCAAAGTCATATCCTGCTCGCACGCTCCGCACCCTCCAGGCTATCTCACCCACCACACACTGCTCTCACATACACTCTTGTGGTAAAGGAGGATGGACTCTGGGGTGAGGCTGCCTGAGTTCAGATGCCACCTACCAGCTATGACCTCAGGCAAGTCTTGACCTCTCTATGCCTTAGTTTTCTCATCTCTAAAGAAGAGCATAGTTTCCACCTCATGGGGTTTTTTGAGGATTAAATGTAGTGTCTTAGAACAGTGCTTGACACAGTGCATTATGCACCTGTAGGTTATTATTATTTTATTATCATTTGCCCACTGACCTACAGTATTTTGTCATGTCCATATTTCTAAGTCTGAGCCTTACACCTTTGAGATAGTATTGCCAAGTGCAGTGTTTCTGGAGCATAGGTCTCACAGCATCTGCAGAAGGTGCTTGTTAAAAATAATTCTGGAAACCATATATTTGCATAATTCTTATTTCAAAGATGTTGTACAGGGTTGTATTGTACAACATGGGGAAAAAGCCAATATTTTGTAATAACTGTAAATGGAATGTAACCTTTAAAAATTGTATAAAAAATGATTCTAAAGACCCTGTGTTTTTAGCAAGCTCCCCAAATGATTAGAAACTCTAACGTCTGAGAACCACTGGTTTAGGGCTGGGGAACAGACTTGTAGACTTAGGTTTGATTTTCGCACTAACCATTATGATCATAGGCAAGTTACTGTCAGCTGACCTTCAGTTTTCCTGTTTGCAAAATGAAGTTAATACCTACCTCATAGAGCTGCTGTAAAGATGAAATGAGATAAAACATAAAATTAAGAGTAAATATAAAAAAGAGTTTAATAAGTAGTAGTTTCCATAATAATAATGATAGTAATATTATTATCATTATACCTAACCTTATTTCTTACTTCTTAGTATAAATCTCATGCCTTGGACTAATATTCTTCCTGTATCCACAGATAGCTATATATCTTACGTCTTGGGGAACTATTTCCTATCCTGGAATGTCATACTCTATCCTGTCTACTTAAATAAATTTTACCTACTGTTTCAGTTCACGTTATTCCTTGATGAAGCATGACTCTTCTACTTCAGCCTATGCTAACTTCATACCTGTCTGAATTCCTATTATAGTTAATATATATAGTTAATATAAGTATGGGATTTAGAATTTTAATATATGCAGAACATCTCTTAGACTACAGTCCATGTATCCGTGATAACTTTTTGGCCTTTACTAACTAGCTGTATGTGAGTTAGGATAGGTTTTTTTTTGTTTTGTTTTGTTTTGCAGTATGTGGGCCTCTCACTGTTGTGGCCTCTCCCGTTACGGAGCACAGGCTCCGGACGCGCAGGCCCAGCGGCCAGGGCTGACGGGCCCAGCTGCTCCGCGGCATGTGGGATCTTCCCAGACCGGGGCACAAACCCATGTCCCCTGCATCGGCAGGCAGACTCTCAACCACTGCGCCACCAGGGAAGCCCAGGATAGGTTTTTTAACCCCTCTGAAGTCTCACTTTTTACATATTAAAATGATACTAACATGACCTAATTTTTCAGGAACGTTTTATTAAATTAAATAGAACCTAGCATATTATCTGGTATATAGTGGGTACTCATTAAATGGTAACTGCTGTTATAATATATTTTTAATTTGAGATTTAAAAGATGTCTTGGAGCCTGTAAAATAGAAGATAACTCCTGCAAGAGGCAGGATCTTAAGGCATACTTATCCCCAGTAGATGCTATGACAGAATCTCACAGGATGTTATCTAACAAAGGAGATTTAGAAAGTTATTAATAAACTTAGAGAGTTTCCTAAATCACAACTGTATGTATTACTATTTCACAAGAAGGTGCATTGCCTAATTAAATGCTTCAATAATATCTGGTTCCTTAACTAAAAGTTAGAATTCTAGTAAGCATATTTTTGTGCTTAATCAATTAAAAATTCATTTTAGTCTTTTTCAGATAATCTAATTAAGTGATTGAGTAGAATTTCTTAAATTCTACTGAACTAGCTAAAACCATGTTGGTCTCATTCATCCTAAAAATTATACTGCTAAGGAACATTGTAGCATTCTTGTTATTGCTTGGTTACAGCACTGTGATTGCTTTTTTATGAGGTAAAAGTGCCTTTAAGAAATAATGTTTTCAGCAAATTGAGACTGTTGGCTAGGATATGAAATCTGCTTAAAGCATTCTGTGACTCTAACAGTTACTTGTTAAGTGTATTAACTGTCTTATTAGGCTAGCTTATCATTGACCCTTGGTCTATCCTTAAAAAGAGCTGGTCATATGATGGATAGCAAGCAAATGCAAGAAGGTAAAAATAACTTGATTCTCCTTTACTTCGTAACAGATCCCAGATGGATTTTTTGCCCATTTTTATGCCATTTGTGAGCACATCAGCCCTGTCCTAGCCTGGGGTTTTTTGGGTCCTAGAAATTCTCTCTATGACTTATGTTGCTTCTTTAAGGTATGTTCAGTCATTGAATCATTTCTTTTTTCTAAACTGAAAAACGGATAAAGTTTTATTCTGTTTGGTTTTGGTTTTGTAGAAGAATGTTATTTAAATGTAAGATTATAAAAGTCACCCATGCCAGTGAAACAGTATTATATAGATTTGGTGTTTTATCCTGGAGAAGATTCAACAAGTCCATTCACCTTATCAGTTTCTTCTTTAATGTGTACATGTTCTCATGTATGTTACAATGTTAAACAAATTGCTATAGACAGTTCTGCATGCCTGGACACTTCTGAAATTTGTAAAACAAATAATATCTGTCTTTATTGCACATGTGGCAATTTAGAAATAAGTTCTAGTTAAAGGTAATATGAATGATAAAATCCCAGCTGTGAGAAATAAGGTGGGAGTTTAAAATTGTATTCCAAAGTCAGCAGTTTAAATTTACCAAAACACAAATTGCAGCTTGTTGCAGAAATTTCTGCCTGGCACAGTGCCAAGAAAAGTCTCACTATTTAATAGTCCTGAATTTAGGCTGAGTTTCAAGGAGCAAATAAAAGTAAACATAAGTATGAATTTGAAAGTTTTTGATGTTTGAAACTTTGGATGTTACTCTATACCCTTCACTTAAAAAATTAAATTATTTTGTTTATGTGCCGTTAATGTAACATTTATATAAATGGTTTAGGACATTTTTTTTTTTCCTGTCATTGAAAACTCAATTTTTGATTAATTTACTTGACCTCTCAAGTGTAAGGTATGTGTTTAGAGGGAAAAGTTTGGACTGGGAATTAAGTATGCCATTAATGAGCACTCTGATTGTGGGCAAATCATGCTTTGTCCTCCTCCTCTTCATAAAATGAGGGGACCATACAGGTTGATCGCCAGCGACCCTTCCAGATATAAAATCCAATGAAATCTATAAACTGTGCCTTCTTAGTACCTCTTAACAGTTGATTTCTGTAGGATAGAAATTAAATATTCCTGTTTTTTTGTTCTTTGGAATTACTTTGTTTTCCATCATGGCATAACAACCTGAGACTTACTTAGTAGTATACAAGTTGCTTAAAATGGGTTTCAGCATAAGTATTAAGTTACTGAAGTGAAATATTCTTCACGATCTTCCACTGATTTGAGACCTGAAATTATTTTTATTTTTCACATGTCAAGTCATTTTTGGTACATTTGAAATTTATAAGTTATAATTATTGGAAATAGTTTACTTTCCTGTCTTAAAGTAGTACCAGTGCCCATAGGTAACAATGAAAACTTCAATTATTGGGACAGGACTAATAGTAGCCCCTTAGGTTTATACAGTGCTTTAGTATTTACCAGCATTTCCCAGAGTTTTTTTTTTAACATCTTTATTGGAGTATAATTGCTTTACAATGGTATGTTAGTTTCTGCTGTATAACAAAGTGCATCAGCTATACATAAACATGTGTCCCCATATCTCCTCCCTCTTGCATCTCCCTCCCACCCTCCTGAGATTTTTTTTTTTTTTTTAAGATTTTTTTTTTTTTAATCATTACATCAGCCCTGAGTAGTAAAAAATGACAGGTAGTAATTATCCCTTATTTTACAGAAAAAGAAAATGAGACTCCCCAAAAAGGTTTAATCACTTGTTCAAGGTTCCTTTTCTATTGAGATTTGAAATTAGTAGTGGAACTGACCCCTAATTCATTGTTTGTTACAATATTAGTAACTATTTAGTTTTAATATAATTTTGGTCTAATAAGTGCCAATTTGTTTTGTGTTCATTTTCCAGAATCAAGTTCTTTTCTTTCTCAAAGACATTTTTGATTTTGAGAAGGTGCGCTACTCCAGTATAGAGACTTTGGCTGAAGACCTCATGCAGTTGCTTATTCGCCGCACTGAACTTTTAATGGCCTATCTTGGAGCCGATGCACTGAGGCATACAAGTAGCTGTATAAGTAGTCATAGTCATGTTATGCCCAGTGGCCTATTAGAAGCCAAAGTACAATAAGTACCATAAAAATCAGACAATTTCAGTGTGCTATGAAATATTTTAAGGTAACTATTGATTTTGTAACATATATTACACAGAATTGGTGGATATGGACTCAGGGAGGGAAAAAAAACCTAGTAAAGAATGAGTGATTGTACTGTACTTACACAGAAGTTCTGTCATTGAATCCCCATGTAGTGTATCCAAAGTGCTTTTTTTTTAATCTTTAGGTAATAATCTTTGTGAAATGTATATTTTACAGAAATACTGCTTGAATTGAAACCAGTACTTGGGAGTTAATTGATTTGTTGTCTTGAAGCTGTCTGAAATGTCCAGTTTCATTCTCAAAAGCTTTGTTTTTATGCTTTGCACCTGGAATACATATACTTTAGCCAAGACTTTTATGGCCCACACATGCAAGAATATATTACTCCTAGTGTCAACAAAGTTAACTTTGCCTGAAAATGTATTTTTAGTTGTAAAGTTATTTGTTGTTTAATCAAATTTAGGCAGTAGTGGTGTTTAATACGTACTGCTTATGTTATTGCTTGTGCATTTGCTTAAGTATTTGAATCAAAGAAATTGTAATAGCCGAGTATCGTTACAGAACGTTTAAACGAATTGCCACTGAGAAGTTTACAAGTTTATATTAGATTTACTGAAGTTTCCAAAATACATTACAGTTGGTCCTATGTTACAATAGAGAGACTGAAGAAATTTCTTTTATCTTGGTATAGATTAGAATATTTCCCTTGAATGAATATTGATTAAAAATATAACACTTATTAACTATGACAGGCAATTAAAATTTTTCCATGTAGTTTTGAGACCATCTCCCAACATCCTAGGGTATTAATCTTGATACAGTAAAATCATTTCTTCTTTCTCCTTGTGCAAAACTGGCTTTTAGTTGTTTCTACAGAGAACTTAGCACACTGAGAATTTGTCATATTATAACCATATTTTTAAGTTATTCATTGATACTTTGAATCTTAGGGAGGTCTTGAAGGTTTTTCCCCCGAATATAGAACAAAATATTTTTTAATGGTATGGAAGTATGTTTCCTGTCCTTTATGATAGATGTATGAACAAGTGCGTTGTTCATATGAATAAGGTTCTTCAGAGTATATTAGATACTTTCAGAGTTGTATTAATTTTGTGTGTAAATCATATGCCACTTATTTAAAGTGGCTGTCTGAGTAAAACAATAGATTGGATTTGTTGATTTTGCTCCTAAAGTGGGCTTTATTCATTTTAGGAGTGAGTTATCCAGAAGGATCTAAAATATATTTTTTTTAAATGCATTTTTAAAGTGCCTAGTTTCTGATGAATGAATAGAAAATGAAAAGTGGGGAAAGAAGCATAGTCTTTTAAGGTTTTAAGTTTATATATGTGCCAAATTTATATAATATTAGTTACAAAATAGGACATTCAGAACCTTTATGCTGTTTGCATGTACTGTGTTCCATAATGTATAGGTTACAACATTAAACAATATGAAATATTGCTCTCATATTTTTTGAGTATATAATTCCTTGACTTTTCTTACACATATTACATATATTCTTAATTTAACACTTGGCTGTTCATAATTCTTATTGTTGATGGAGGAATATCTTTAGAGGTATCAAAGCTAAAAATTGCATTATGTAATATTTTACTTTTTAAATTTGTATCCTGTATTTTGGTTTCTTGTTGAGGTACCACCGGCCTTGAATGATTCACACACGTACACACGTGTGCACACACCTGTTCCCATCATTGTATAAGCAAGATAGTTATTGCTTATGTTAATTTTCCTGTTTGGGGGCTGAATGTTTTAAGCTGTGGTTTTATAAACAACGCTATAAGTAAACTTAATTACTTTATTATTTGAAGAGGATATTGTTTGAAATCTGTTTTGAAGAATTGCACTATTTAATAATGCTGCTAGTACATGAAACAACTCTGGGAAATTTATTTCATCAGATAAGATGAATGGCTTTCCAGAAGGTGTTTTTTCTTTTACACTTCACCTTAAAAAAAAAAAGAAATTGCCCATATTTAAGAGCATATCAACCTCAAATTCAGTGCTTGAGGTTGGTTAGTTTCTGGTCATTTCAGAAGCTACTACCTTAGTAAGAGGCTTTCTATGTGGCCTTTGACTTAAGAGACAAGAATGACCAAATAGACTTTCAAGGTAATAGGTATAGAAAAAACCCTCTCTATTATAAGGGAAGAAACTTGACTTTTCTAAAGAAACAGCTCTTAAAAATGTTTCTGACCACTGAAGAGTACTTGAGGCGTATGTTCCAATTTCAGTTTGCCTTGAAATTGGGTTAAAAGCAGTTTTAAAAAATAAAAAGTAAGTAAATTAGTCCAGAGCCTTTTAGGATAAAACCCTATTTAACACTTCTTCATGGTAGTATTATCAGAATATTGCCTTTGCCACCGTGAGTTCTACCATCTACTTCCCTATGTGAATTATAAGGGGACCTTGAATTAATCATGAGAAAATGCATTTTTTTTCCTCCTGTTTTCTGGAAGAAAAAAGATAAGTGTTCAGGTGATTTATATTTGATGATTTTTTTTTTCTATTTTGGTTTCTCTACATCTTTGTTCAACTAAAAGGCTAGTTATTTATTCTTGCAGGATTGTGATATGTTTATTAAATGTCAAAATGAGATTCTTTTTAAAAGGCAAGTTTTTCATAGTGTTATAGTCAACTCCAAAGAACTTTTTCCTTCTCATAAAAAAATTTTTTATTTGTATATATTTATTGTGATTCTATTAAGTTGTTGAATTAACTGACTTCATAAAAAATATTTACAAACTTTTTCTTGCCTTAAGATATAATATTTTCCACGTAAATGATTATCTAGGGAGTGATTATTTGCGTTACAAAAGAATTCTTTAGTTTATTATTCCTTTAAACCTGTGAGATAGGAATGCCAAAGTAACATTTAACATACTTCTCTGTGACATTTCATAATTAGAAATTTTAAATTATGTTCATAACATAATTTGCTTTTATTTTAATATGAACACATATTAGGAAATTATTTGGAATATATATTTCAAAGTGGTTGTAAGAAATAGGCTGAATTAAAAAATATATTTTTTTTGCTTGGATTAATCAAATTTAGAAATACCTCTGTATGTGAGACTTAAGAATTTGTGTAGTCTGTGATTAATGGAAATAAGGGCATCCTTTCTTTGTTCCTAATGATTATATTATGTTATTGTTTTGCTTAGTTTGAGAACAACCGTGTATTAGCTTTACTTGGCTGATATCAGTAAATGTGTCTATTTCCTATATGTAAGGACTGCACTTATTAATTTATGTAAAAGTGAAACACTACAGTAGCAGAAAAAAATAGCACTGGCTCTTTAGCCAAAATAAGCACTGTAACATGGCTGTATTTCTACTTCTGCCAAATAAAAAAGTGATGGTACATCTTGCTGATGTATTGAATATTTTATACAATGCTTATATATATTTGCAAGGTCACACTTGTCTCAGCAAACCCTACCTACCTTATGGGAGCTTTCAGTCTCCATAAGACCACATATACAGGCATGGAGAATACAGAACGCTGCAGAAATACTGAAATCAAGTGTAAAAGTATGTTTTCTTTATATACTGACGGGAGAGAAAACAGTTTTGTGATCAATAAAGGCAAAGTACTTGTGTTTTTTTATTAAGAATTTAAAGTGTTTTGGTTAAAATTGCCATCAAACACAATATAAATTTATCTTATTGATGTACGTGCATCCTTCCCTATTCAGACATGCCCCTTGCCCTTGGTTCAGATACATTTAGTCAAGGAGAGGGATGCTGCCTGGACACCACTGAAGACACCGGATGGTGAGAAGGGTTTACCTCGTTATAAAAACAGTATTCTCGATTTGGGACTTTTTAATGAAGAGGTTTATTTTAGAATAAACCTGTACAGTATAGATAAATGTGTATAGTTATACTTTTAGACTGTTAAACTAAACATAAACTTAAGTATATTACTTAATAAACGAACCATACAAATATGGGTGAAATTTTTTCCTAGCAAGGATATAGGGTTGGAGATGGAATGGGAAACCTGATCCATGTCTCAGTCTCATCTTCTGTTTTCTTTGTCATCTGCCATCCTCCTGTTGTCTCATGCCGTCCTCGTTGACCCTGCTACATGAACTTAATATTTTGCCCTTTAAACATGTCGCTCCGAATTTTTATGTTTGTCTAAAATACTCCTCTACAAGAGTCTCAGTGTCCTATTGTTACACTCTTTTTAGGGCTTTGCTGGAAATCGTTATAAACTCACTTGGTTTATCCAGCTGTCTTTCCTACTGTTCTTTCTTTTGACTTCTATTTTTTATGTAGTGTTTCTTCCTACACTCTGTATTCTGTAATACTTTAACCTGCCACTTCTCCTTTAATCTCTTTCTCTCCTCATGCTACTGACATCTTTGATCAGGCTGCTCAGCTCTTTTGTCTGATGAGGTTCTTTTTTTGTTTTTTTTCTACCTTTGAACAGTGAAAAACCCCTAAGTAACATTTATCGTTTGGGCAGGAAAGGACTGAATTCCAGTACAGGAAAAAAAAAAAAAAAAGGAAACCTTCCTTCTATGGTGCTTTTTATTCTGTACTTAAAAGCCTCAGCAAGGCAACTGGTATATCAGATACCACCTCAGCGTTTTGCTTTTAACTGTCTCTTATGTGTGTCACAAAAGGCTTTCACAAAGTATACTTATATATAGGAAATTACAGAACTTTTGTAATTTGCTATCTGAAATAATACCATAATACTTAAATATAGAGAAGAACTTCGACGTTTGAAAGCACCTGAAATATGTGACTTCTAGAATTTTGCTAATTCTTTTATTTAATAACACTGTGAGAGAATTAGGCCCAGGGACTTTAAAAAGGACTGAGTGCTTAATGTGGTAGCAGATGGATAATTTTTTTAAAAGTAGGTTAAAGCGGGTACATTTGTTATCTATTGCTGCGTAAAAAAATATCCCCAAATTTAGCAGCTTTAAACAACGAACATTATCTCCCATAGTTTCTGAGGGTTGGGAATTTAGGAACGGCTGGTTCTAGTGGTCCAGGGTTTTAGGGTCTGTCCTGAGACTGCAGTCATCTGAAGGTTTGACTAGGGCTGGAAGATTTGCTTCCAAGATTTGCTCACTCACATGGCTGTTGTCAGGGGGCTTTAGGTCCTTGCCACGTAGGCCTCTTAACAGAGCTGCCTGAGTATCTTTAAAATACAGCAGCTGGCTTTCCCCAGAGTGAGTAATCCAAGAGATATCAAGGCAAAAGACACAGTATCTTTTATAACCTAGACTTGAACAGGACATACCATCACTTGTGCCATATTCTATTAGTCACACAGACCAACCCTGACACAGTGTGGGAGGAGATTACACAAGGGTGGAAAGACTAGGAGGCGGGATCATTTGGGGTTATTTTGGTGACTGAATATCACACCAGGGAATCATAATAAATTGTATATAGATAATGTAGACATTTTAATTTTAAATGAATATGTGCACATTCTTGGACCAATCTTTTGAGGGAGGGTGAAGGCCTTTACTGGGAGTATGGATCTACTGGGTATTCTGAGATGTCTTTGTTGTAGAAACTATACCTCAAAATCATCATCTGGGTTTTCCAGTTTCCCTTATTTAAAGGAGAAAAAGTTACATGAAAAGCAATGAGTCCCAAATCCCCCTAGGTTTTCATAATTTTCTACCCAATCTTACATTTGTCTTCCCCACAGCTAGCTTGATGGTAATGTTTATAAGCTATTTGCTTTTATTACGTCTTCAAAGCATTCGACTTAGCTTTTATAAAAACTATTAACTGTTTATTTTTGCTTTGGTATTTCTTCCTTTTTATAATGTTTGTGTAATTTCAGTAACATGCAACTGATGTAATCAAGAGTGAGAACAAATCTAATCGATTCATGATAAATATACAAGGAATGTTTACACAGATAGACAAATCTTGGATTTCTAATAGTCTTCTCAAACTTAGCATGTCCAAAACGGATCTCCTGACCACACCAGCCTAAACCTCCTCCCCATCTTTCTCATCCCAGTAAATGAAAACATTTTTCCAGTTCCTCAGGCCCAAAACTTCTTTTCCTCACATCTCACACTGAATCTGTTACCAAAATCCTACCAGTTCCACTTTTTTTTTTTAACATCTTTATTGGAGTATAATTGCTTTACAATGGTGTGTTAGTTTCTGCTTTATAACAAAGTGAATCAGTTATACATATACATATGTTCCCATATCTCTTCTCTCTTCGTCTCCCTCCCTCCCACCCTGCCTATCCCACCCCTCTAGGTGGTCACAAAGCACCAAGCTGATCTCCCTGTGCTATGCGGCTGCTTCCCACTAGCTAGCTATTTTACGTTTGGTAGTGTATATATGTCCATGCCACTCTCTCACTTTGTCACAGCTTACCCTTCCCCCTCCCCATATCCTCAAGTCCATTCTCTAGTAGGTCTGTGTCTTTATTCCTGTCTTACCCCTAGGTTCTTCATGACTTTTTTTTTTTTCTTAGATTCCGTGTATATGTGTTAGCATACGGTATTTGTTTTGCTCTTTCTTACTTCACTCTATGACAGACTCTAGGTCCATCCACCTCACTACAAATAACTCAATTTCATTTCTTTTTATGGCTGAGTAATACTCCATTGTATATATGTGCCACATCTTCTTTATCCATTCATCTGTTGGTGGACACTTAGGTTGCTTCCATGTCCTGGCTGTTGTAAATAGAGCTGCAATGAACATTTTGGTACATGACTCTTTTAGAATTATGGTTTTCTCAGGGTATATGCCCAGTAGTGGGATTGCTGGGTTGTATGGTAGTTCTATTTTTAGTTTTTTAAGGAACCTTCATACTGTTTCCATAGTGGCTGTATCAATTTACATTCCCACCAGCAGTGCAAGAGGGTTCCCTTTTCTCCACACCCTCTCCAGCATTTATTGTTTGTAGATTTTTTGATGACGGCCATTCAGACCGGTGTGAGATGATATCTCATTGTAGTTTTGATTTGCATTTCTCTAATGATTAATGATGTTGAGCATTCTTTCATGTGTTTGTTGGCAATCTGTATATCTTCTTTGGAGAAATGTCTATTTAGGTCTTCTGCCCATTTTTGGATTGGGTTGTTTGTTTTTTTGTTATTGAGCTGCATGAGCTGCTTGTAAATTTTGGAGATTAATCCTTTGTCAGTTGCTTCATTTACAAATATTTTCTCCCATTCTGAGGGTTGTCTTTTGGTCTTCTTTATGGTTTCCTTTGCTGTGCAAAAGCTTTGAAGTTTCATTAGGTCCCATTTGTTTATTTTTGTTTTTATTTCCATTTCTCTAGGAGGTGGGTCAAAAAGGATCTTACTATGATTTTGCTGTGATTTGTGTCATAGAGTGTTCTGCCTATGTTTTCCTCTAAGAGTTTGATAGTGTCTGGCCTTACATTGAGGTCTTTAATCCATTTTGAGTTTATTTTTGTGTATGGTGTTAGGGAGTGTTCTAATTTCATACTTTTACATGTACCTGTCCAGTTTTCCCCGCACCACTTATTGAAGAGGCTGTCTTTTCTCCACTGTATATTCTTGCCTCCTTTATCAAAGATAAGGTGACCATATGTGCTTGGGTTTATCTCTGGACTTTCTATCTTGTTCCATTGATCTATATTTCGGTTTTTGTGCCAGTACCATACTGTCTTGATTACTGTAGCTTTGTAGTATAGTCTGAAGTCAGGGAGCCTGATTCCTCCAGCTCCATTTTTCGTTCTCAACATTGCTTTGGCTGTTCGGGGTCCTTTGTGTTTCCATACAAATTGTGAAATTTTTTGTTCTAGTTCTGTGAAAAATGCCAGTGGTAGTTTGATAGGGATTGCATTGAATCTGTAGATTGCTTTGGGTAGTAGAGTCATTTTCACAATGTTGATTCTTCCAATCCAAGAACATGGTATATCTCTCCATCTATTTGTGTCATCTTTATAATTTCTTTCATCAGTGTCATACAATTTTCTGCATACCGGTCTTTTGTCTCCTTAGATAGGTTTATTCCCAGATATTTTATTCTTTTTGTTGCAATGGTAAATGGGAGTGTTTTTTTAATTTCACTTTCAGATTTTTCATCACTAGTGTATAAGAATGCCATGAGAGATTACTACAAGCAGCTCTATGGCAATAAAATGGACAACCTGGAAGAAATGAACAAATTCTTAGAAATGCACAACTTGCCGAGACTGAACCAGGAAGAAATAGAAAATATGAACAGACCAATCACAAGCACTGAAATTGAAACTGTGATTAAAACTCTTCCAGCAAACAAAACCAGATGGCTTCACAGGCGAATTCTATCAAACATTTAGAGAAGAGCTAACACCTATCCTTCTCAAACTCTTCCAAAATATAGCAGAGGGAGGAACACTCCCAAACTCATTCTACAAGGCCACCATCACCCTGATACCAAAACCAGACAAAGATGTCACAAAGAAAGAAAACTACAGGCCAATGTCACTGATGAACATAGATGCAAAACTCCTCAACAAAATACTAGCAAACAGAATCCAACAGCACATTGAAAGGATCATACACCATGATCAAATGGGGTTTATTCCAGGAATGCAAGGATTCTTCAATATACGCAAATCAATCAATGTGATACACCATATTAACAAATTGAAGGAGAAAAACGATATGATCATCTCAATAGATGCAGAGAAAGCTTTTGACAAAATTCAACACCCATTTATGATAAAAACCCTACAGAGGGCTTCCCTGGTGGTTGAGGGTCCGCCTGCCGATGCAGGGGGGACACAGGTTCATGCCCCGGTCCGGGAGGATCCTGCATGCTGCAGAGCGGCTGGGCCCGTGAGCCATGGCCGCTGAGCCTGCCGTCCGGAACCTGTGCTCCACAGTGGGAGAGGTTATGGCAGTGAGAGGCCCGTGTACCGAAAAATAAATAAATAAATAAAACCTGCAGAAAGTAGGCATAGAGGGAACTTTCCTCAACATAATAAAGGCCATATATGACAAACCCACAGCCAACATCGTCCTCAATGGTGAAAAACTGAAACCATTTCCACTGAGATCAGGAAGAAGACAAGGTTGCCCACTCTCACCACTCTTATTGAACATAGTTTTGGAAGTTTTAGCCACAGCAATCAGAGAAGAAAAAGAAATAAAAGGAATCCAAATCGGAAAAGAAGAAGTAAAGCTTTCAGTGTTTGCAGATGACATGATGCTATACATAGAGAATCCTAAAGATGCTACCAGAAAACTACTAGAGCTAGTCAGTGAATCTAGTAAAGTAGCAGGATACAAAGTTAATGCACAGAACTCTCTGGCATTCCTATACACCAGTTCCACTTTTTAAAAAGTACCAAGAAAAAAAATATGCCAAGCATTTCTCACTACCTACAGAACTATCATCTTGGTCCAAACTCCCATTACCTTTCATCCTGATTATTTTGGAAGCCTCCTAATTGGTCTCCCTGCTTCATTTAGTGTGTTTGCAGCACATTGGCCAGAGTGAACATGTTAAAAATATGTCAGATTATGTCACTGCTTTGTTCACAATCCACCGGTGGCCACCCATCTTACTCGAGTAAAAGCCAAAGTCCTTACAATGTAATAAAGGTTTCTCACAGTCTGTCTCCTGCCCCACTCCACTCAGTATTATTTCACCCTTTGCCTACTCAGCTTCACCCACAGAAGCCTTCTTGCTCTTCCTAGAACATGTCAGATAGGATCCTTCCTGGGGCTTTTGCACCTCCTTCTGGACCATTTTTCTCCCACTCCGTTCCCATCATTCCCTACTTTTCTGCTCTGGTTTATCTCTAATGCATATCACCTAGTTGTTTATTTGCTTACCGGCTGCCCTCTTCCACTAAAATGTATGTCCCATGATGGCAGGGCTTTTTATTTGTTTTGTGACTGCTGTATCCTAAGTATCTAGAACTGAATATTTGTTGAATGAATGAATGATGAATTGAGGGGAGAAGAGGTAGGCCTTGCATGCTGTGGGTAGCTAGCAGAGTTTATAGGAAGAATGAAGAGCTTTATTGTATCTGGTGAATCTGAGTGGATCAGTTAAGACAGTTTCTACTCCTTTAAGTCATAAATATAAATGTGTTAATTATAAATTGGTAAGTGTAAGAAAGAAAAGGGTGGAGTGAGAATTTATAATGGGGGGACTGATAAAGATTGGGGTAAAAGGAAGGCTTCTCTGAGAGAGCAACATATAAGCAGACAGCAAAAGCATATGTTGAAGTTAGGTAGGTGAAGAGTCCAGGGAAAGAATTTCATGCAGAGGGAACAGCTTATGCAAAGGCCCTGCAGCCAGAATGACCACGGAAAATTCCATGAACTGAAGAAGGTTAGGGTGATGGTATTGACGGGTGCAAGGGAACAAGCTAGATCATCCAGGCCACGCTAACCTGTATTAGAGTAAGTTTAAATAGCTGTCTTAATTACCAATCTAGAACTTTTCTCTAATTGAAGAATGAATGGTTTATACCTCTTAAAAGAATTTCCATCCCGAGTAAATAGTGTACGGGGATGGGATGGAGAAGGAAAGTTTTAGTTAAGACGAGAAGGCCTTTCCAGAATCCCTGAAAATATAACCTGAGCACCACTGTGCCCAGGGCTGGAAATTGGAGGTAGTTGTCCCTGGCTTATCTGTGTGGATAGTTTCCCTGGCTTATCTGTGTGGATGCTAGTTCGATTTTGTTAATTCATTCACTCATTCATTAAATTTATATTCATTTTATGCATGCAGTGCAGAACTGAAGGTCTCCCAACCAGGAAAATGTCACCGCTGGATTAGTATTTCAGGTTTTAATGTAGGTTGTCTGATGGATTTAATTGGCAGTCTGGTGGTCCAGATTGAAAAGTTCTGTGGTGCTAATATTCGCAAGATGCATTAATGTAGGTTTAGAAAGACCAGAGATGATTTGCCTTCAATTAAGGAAAATTGGAAGATTATATAAATATTATTTATTTTTATGCCTCCTCCTCCCCGCCCCCTCACCCCTCTTTCTTCCACTTTTCTCTATCAGCCATTCTCTTTGGAGTTGAAGACCAGAACCAAGAAAAGGAGAGCAACAGACAAATGAAGTGGTCCCCGGTCTGCTGCCCAGTGCTCTCAACAGTAAAAGGAAGGTTGGCCAAGGGTCGACGCTCTGGATGAAGAAGATAAGGCAGTGCTTCGGATCCTTAGACACCAGGACCGGTAGGGCAGCTGAGAAGCGGGCCCAGCGCAAAGCGGCTGCGGGTCGCGGGGAGGCAGCCGCCGCCTGTTTCTGAACCCCATTCCGGTAGCACCCGTTTCCCACAAGGGAGGCAGCCTGCCTTCCCCGGACCCCGCCGCGAGGTGGAGGGGGACCCGCGGGGAGGGGGTCAGCGCAGGGACCCAGAGCCGGGCGACCCGCAGGTCCCGGCGGAAAGTTGGCAGCCACCGCCCCCCTCGCCCGCCTTCCTCCTGGACTCTCCACCCCTCTCCGGGCCACACGGCGGAGGCGGGGGGTTGGGGGAACTGGCCTCGTGTTTTGGAACAGCTGCAGCCGGCGTTGGGCCCGCCTGGAATGCGGGAACAGGCTGCACACCAGGACTTTTATGGAAACTTGCTGCTGGAGCCGGCGGCGGCCAGAGGGCTCGTAGCGGCTGGAGCGGCGGCGGCCGGAGCGCCAGGACCCCTGACCACACCCCGGCGCCCAGAGCCTGCCAGCGCGCACCCCGGACCTTCGCGTGTCGCCGGCTCGAGGCGGGTGAGAGGAGTCGGGGGGACATGGGGAGGGGGCGGCCGAGACGGAGCCGTTGGCTCCCCCGGGGCGGCGGGGACGCGCGCCCCGGCTCCTGGCCCGGCTCCATCCAGCTGTGGCGACGCGCTGGTCCGCCGGCGCGAGCGAAACGGCCCTCGGAGCCGCTTCCGCGGGCTTGGCGGAGGGCGGACCGGGATCGGCCTGGCTGTCCCTCCGTGGTCACCGGCCTCGGGCTCCCGGCCACGACTTCCTTGCCCGGCTCCGCAGCTTCAGCTCGGCTTGCGCCCTGTCTGTGCAGTTTCGGGAGCTTTCTCGGTCCTGCAGGTAGTGAGCCCTACGGCGGTGGAGCGGGTGCCGGTCCCCTTGCTCTGTCCCAGGGGTCCCGGCAGGTAAAGTGCCGTGTCGTCCCCCACCACGTGCCCCCGGCGCGGTCTCCGTCTCCGCCGGCAGTGCCTGTTGTTTTTAAGAGCAGTCATTCCTGATCGGTCCCTGTGGAGGCTGGGGACTGAAATGTGATTTAACAGCCCATCATCTGCCCCCTCCCTCCAGACTAGTTTTTAGTGATTCTAACCTATGTCGGATGTTGGGAGTTGTGCAACTAGAGCTGGAAGTTGGAGTGAATGATGTAGTCACCTCTCGAGACCTCCCTTCTCTGTATGCTTTTTGAAAACGCCGAGCCATTCCAACTGTTTGTAAACTCTGCAAAGCTCTACAAATGCTAAAAAATTATTATTAATGGCGTTTATAAAGAAAATAACCTAGTTGAGAGGTTAGTTGATTATCGCAATGGCTTCAAGATCTTCATTTCATATTTATTTAATTTAAGGTCCATAATGCGAACGAAGAGGTTGGAAGGGGGGGTGGGGTGAAGAGAAAGTGGGAGAGAGAGACAGAGAGGGAGGATAGAATGAGAACAAGATAAAAATAGCATAAGGATATGCCCTAACAAAATGTCTGTCCTTGGGCTGGAGGCAGGTAAAGAAAAGAAGTTAAGCCATAATAAGAAAGAAATTAGTTCCATGAGCAAAGCAACAGGAGCATCATTCACCAGCTTAATTTTGTTAATGAATTCATGTATGGGCCCATTGGCCTTCGAGTCACAACATAACTATGTGTTGGGTAGCATGATTATATAAACTTAGGTATTTATACCATCTTAGTCACCCGTCATTGAGTGAACCACATTATTCTCCGCCAATCCTTTTACAGGTTAAATTGTTGCCATAAGAAAACTCAGAATACACGTAAGTCTCTGAAATTCTTTTGAGTTTTGAAGCCCGGTAGGGTGGAAAAGTGCATTATCAACCAAATTGAGGGACAGGGTTTTTTTTGAGGAGGTATATTTAGTATAAATGAACTTTGGTTACTTAATGTAGTTAAGTCAGATTCCTTCTCACAGCTATTAGCCCCCTGTTTTTGAAGATATTTTATATTCTGGATAGGAATACTTGAAAGAAAAATGTGGGCAATTCTGTATTTTGTCTGCCACGACTCCCTTAAAGAGCCCTAAGCAAAAACCACAACAAAATTCTTTTAAATCCAATTTACGTTGATACAGTATTGATGTAATTTCCATTTTCATGAAAGAGTCACACTTTTAAATCCATTTTAAGCTGAAATGTAGTGAATAGCAATTTTTCCTACTCATTGAAAATGGAATCTGTGCTATTTTTGAAAATTTGATATGTAAGACTGATCATTGTCAAAATGTATGTCATCTTGAGATGACTATATTTAGCATCAGCGAAGGAATGCATTATCTAGGTTTTTGAACAGTATTGTTCCCCTGAAATTACATTTGAGGTATTTGGGTTAGGGTTTCATTTGTGAACAGAATGAAAACTGGATATGTATATTTGGAAGAGATTAATTGGGAATTTAGATTGCTTAGAACCCAAGTGGCCTGAAATGAGATACTACTTCATTTAGGAAAAAAAAGAAAACCTACTGTTACCTTTGAAACACCCTAAAGGCAAATAAAAGTATTGTTTAACTAAAAATACATGCCTAAAAGAAAGAAAACAATGTAGTAAATGTAGAAAAGTATGTAACAGATGGGCAGCTGTCTGAAAGATTTTATAGAAGAGAGGACTTAGTACATTGTATGTTTGTAGGCCACACACACAAAACATCTTAGTAGTCAACTTTATAATTAAGAAGGAGAATGACCTACAGCATTCTTAACAATTTCACATATCTCTGTTCTTATTTAATCTGTCTGTGGTCGAGATCACCTGTATAGTTTCTTTCATGTTCTCTTTCTTCTGGTTTTATAATTGCAAGATTACATATCTATATACACTTAGAGTTGTTATATTTTCTTTTTCTATTTAAATGCTCAGTGCATAGTTTGGCTTGACTTAATGGTAGTATACTTTCTACACTCTAGGATGGGTGGATTTTTACCCAGAAATCCAACTTATTTATTTAACTTTCAATCAACTTTGTTTTTTATTATAAAGTTAATATAACCATATTATATTTATGGTTTAAAATTGTGGGGAACTGGAAAGGGGGCTCTCATCATCTGACACATAAATGGTTAGTATTTTGATATAGTTCCCTCTTTTCCCCATGCATAGGATGTTTTTTCTATCATTGCCATATCTCAGTGAAAGTGCATATGTGAAAGCATCTGATACAGCATCTGCCATCTAGTAAGTGTTCAAGAGTTGGTTCTTTTTCTCCCTTCCCCTCTTTTTTTTTTTTTTTCTTTCTTCATCTCCTCCTTTTTGTTCTCAGATTAGAAGACAGATAGTTTGGGTTCCCTAGGCCAGGTTTTGAGGTTGGTGAAATTTGACTTCCACCTTCCTTTCTGTGCCTCTTTCCTCCCCTTTTCTCCCCTTTGATTCTGCCTCCCTCTTTCTGGCCAAAATAGGCCTCCCCTTTGTCTCTTTGCATTTTCTCAATGATGCTTGTTCATTTAGATCAAGGGCCACAAACTGGGAGCCAAAAAGCCACTTTCAGCCATAGACATGCTTAAAAATAGTACATTTTATATTAAAATATGGATTTTCAGCCTCTCTTGAAAAATTGGAAGATCTTGGCAAAACTGGGTCCACATTTCTGCATAGCAAGAATATTCTGGAACTAAGTAGTGGCTCCCTCCTCAGATAGGGTACACACTCTTCTTTTGACATAGTCTCCACCATCCCTTACTGTTTGACAGTTAGTCATCACTCATTTATATTACCTGTCAATTATACTACATAACATGAACTTACATTACCTGACTATAGACACTTGAATATGCAGGCCCCTGATCTAAGTATCAATATTAGGGCAAGTCTGAAGCCATGATATGATGGGCAGTCTGCTGGACTTGGCATTAGGAACCTGGACGTTAAATGTTGAAGGTATATTTTGGTTAGCAATCCTTCTCTTAAATAATCTGATCATGGGAATGGGAAGGAGAGGTTAACTTTCATTGACACTAATTGCTAGTGTCCATTGAGCTGAAAGGAACCATGTATTGAGAACTAAAAATATTTTAACTGGTGGGACTTTAGAAAGCATAGGGGAGATATCTCTGGGAAAGAAATCTTTCCTAGGAACTCTTAAATAATCCTACTCCTTCCCCATCTTAAGTGTTTAGGAGAGTTTTTGCAACCTTAGACATTGGTCATCAGGTGGAGTTAACTACTATTCTTCCACCTCACTGTCCCACCCACTTGTTTGGGGCCAGTGGCCTGGGTCTTCCCATTCCCAGCTGTGTCATTGAACGGCCATCTTCCACTTGAAGAGGGGATGAGGAGGCCCAGTCTCCTCCAGAAATTGCTTGGGAAGCCAACATCCTGAAAGCCCAATTTCTGGTTTTTCATGATATCTAGGTTAATAAGTAAACTCACTCCATTTTATTTTACTTTCTATAATTTTATTTATTTGTTTGTTCATTTGTTCATTCATTCGTGCAACCTCATCATCAGCCCTCCTTTTAGAGATATCATTCATAAGTTTCATTTGGGCTGATTTTGGATCAGACAGTTTTCCTCCTCTTTGTTATTTGTTCACTAGCTCAAATATGAATCGAGTTTGTACTGTGTCCTAGTTGTTATATGAGACGCAAAAGATAAAGAACCAACTAGAGCACAGTGCTTACCTTTCAGGGACTCATAGTATGGTGAATGCTCTTTTGAAAACGTTACACACAGTCATATGAGTGCAAAGTATTATATATTAATACAGAAGCATGTCAAGACAGGTTGAAAATAAGATTCTTGGTTATAAGTGAGGAATTATATATTGGTAGGAGAAAAAAACTCACTATTTTAAATAGGTAAAATAGGATCTAGTTTCATATTTTTGAGCTGTGATGAGGTTCATGATGTTTTGTAATATAAGTTTTAGAGTATAAGGTTACAACCTTCATTAAATGTAATAAGGTTACATAATATTTAAGTTTATATTTCTTGTACAAGTGCAAAATGATAAAAATTTAGGGGCTTCCCTGCTTGTGCAGTGGTTAAGAATCCGCCTGCCAATGCAGGGGACACGGGTTCGAGCCCTGGTCCGGGAAGATCCCACATGCCGTGGAGCAACTAAGCCTGTGTGCCACAACTACTGAGCCTGCACTCTAGAGCACACGAGCCACAACTACTGAGCCCAAGCGCCGCATCTACTGAAGCCCACCCACGCGCTCTAGAGCCCGTGCTCCGCAGCAAGAGAAGCCACTGCAATGAGAAGCCTGCGCACTGCAACCAAGAGTAGCCCCCACTCGCCGCAACTAGAGAAAGCGCATACGTGCAGCAATGAAGACCCAACACAGGCAAAAATAATAAATAAATTAAAATAAATCAAAAAAAATATTTAGGCTCACATTTTATGAAGCTCAAAATAATTTTGTCTGTTCCAAAGACTGTAAAGAGGTAGGTTTTAACATTTACTTCTAGTGTATAGGTAAGCGTTCTGTCTAAAACCTTCTTAAAAGCTGAGACAAAGAATTTACTTGAGTTTAATGAAATGCAGATTTAAAGCTGTCACTTTCTTGACAATTCTGTTCTCCTTGAGAAAAGAGATAATACATTAACACAATGAAATAGTTATTGTAAATGATAGCCAGCTATGATTTAAAATTCTTTTCTTGATTCCTGCCTTATTTGCTATCTTGAAATACTTTAATTGCATATCAAAAAAAGTCAAGTAAAGTAATTAAATTTAGAAAATTTAGAGGTCAGACATAAGTCCGATGAAATTCTAGAACAGGAACATTAGCATGCGTATTTTAAGACCGTCTGTCACACTTACTATTATATTCCTCTGTGAGACTTACATATTGTTTCACAGCTTGAGCTTTATACCTTAATATTCAACCTGGAAACCGTAACAGCTCAAAAGTATACACTATTTTTGAAACATATTTTATCAGGCCATTACGTCATTTTCAAAGACTTTCTGAAGGTTATCTCATTTATTGCTATGCCAGCTGATACCAATATTAGTATACTGTGTATGTATACATATATACAATTCATATATATATATTTCGTGTACTTTTAGGTAAAAATGGAGAATGACGGAGTGAAAGAGTAGTTGACTAGAAGTCAAGAAACTTGGAGTCTAGTTCCTTCTTCTGCTGCTGAATAGTTTGCAGCCTTGGATTGGTCACTGAATCTTTTTGAGCCTCCCATTTTTTCATATGGTAAATGAACGGGTTGGACTAAGTGATCTTTAAGGTCTTTAGCGAATGAGCTCTAAAAGTCCATAGTTCTTAGTACATGTATAACCAGACCCCAAATGTAATTCTGACAGGTAGTAAAACCTGTTCAAAACTGAACTCAATTTTTTATCCCTTAAACATGCTTTTAATGGTAACCCTGTCCACCCATTCACTCAAACTAAGAAACTTGAACTAATTCTTTTTTTTTTTTTAAGATTTATTATTTATTGATATATTTTGCTGCATCGGGTCCCAGCTGTGGCACGCAGATCTTCCTTGCGGCTCACGGGCTTCTCTCTAGTTGTGGTGTGTGGGTTTTCTCTCTCTGGTTGCAGTGTGGGCTCCAGAGCACATGGGCTCTGTAGTTTGTGGCACTCAGGCTCTAGTTGAGGCACACGAGCTCAGGAGTTGTGGCGCGCAGGCTTAGTTGCTCCACAGCATGTGGGATCTCGATTCCCTGACCAGGGATCGGATCCGTGTCCCCTGCACTGTAAGGCGGACTCCTTAACACCAGACCACAAGGGAAGTGCCTGAACTAATTCTTGACAGTATTCCTCTCCTCACCTCTACCCTCCAAATCTAATTGGTTAAAATTTTTGCAGTAATGCCCCCAGTACAACCCCCTTCCCTGGAGGAAGGGACTTTGTCTTTTTGTTCACTTTCATCTCTCCACAGCCTAGGATAGTCCCTGGTATGTGGTAGGAGCTTAATAAACACTTGTTAAATAAATGAATGAATGGGTCACCATGTCATGTCAATTATACTTCTAAAATGTCTTTTCCAACGTTTCATTCCTAATGCTGCTATCTTAATTCAGGCCCTTATCTTCTGTTGCCAAGATCATTCTACTTGTCCTCCCTGTAGTCTTTCCCCATTTTATTCCAGTTTTCTACACTACGTCTTTCTTTTTTCTTTCTAGAATACGTATATTATTAAGTCACATTTCTACTTTAAAAAAATCCTTTGCTGGCTCCCCATTGACTATAGGATCAAGTCTAAACTGTTTCTAAATATGGCATTTAGGAATCTTCCTATTCTGTGCCCAGTCTGTCTCTCCAGTTTTACCATAGATTCTCTGGACAACTTATAGCTCCCCCAATTTGTACTGGGCTATCAGGCCTTGGTGTTTTTGTTCGTGTTGCTTCTTTTGCCTGGATGCCGTTACTTTTCTACATTGCGAAATCCTACTTATCCTTCAGGGTCTAAATCAAATGTCACCATCTCTCTCTGTGTCATCTGCCCTCACCCCAGCCCCCTCCTTAACCCACCATAGTCTTTCCATGACTTTTCCATATTTCTGTAGCCCAGTATATCCTGCTGTTATAGCACTTATTACTTTGTTTTATAATTAGTTGTGGTCCCATCTCTTTTTCCTAACAAAGCTAATTGATTTCAAAGGCTGTCACCTACATTTTGTATACCATCACCAGGCATAATGTCTGGTACACAGTAGATTCTCCTCACAAAAATACTGTGTTTGTAAATACAGACCTAATCTGTCAAGTTTGGAAAAAAATGCATTCTTGATAAATCATGGACAGGCTATAGTAATATTGCAGTATTCCCTCTGAAACCTATGATGGGTACTTGTCTTCATTTAAGAAGACATTGAATGCTTAATATGCTGGAATGGCATTATTAAATCCCTTCATCATACTTTTATTATGACCAAGCTTTTGTTGATGAACCACATGTTCAACCTTATCCTTTGGTCAGTGTTTTGTCTTATTCTTGATAACAATTCAACTGGCTTGCTTGACATCTTAGACACTTAGAAAAGTACAGTGAGGCCTAATTGTTGTGTTGCTGCTGCCCCTTTAAGGTGGTTAAAGACATTACATCTGCCTGCCCAAACAGAGGAAAAGTTACTTAATACTAGATTAAGTGTGTGAGATTCCAGATATAAATCCTTTGGCATTTATGTTACTGAGTATAGGAATTAAGTTGTTAAACTAAGCCTCATTTGGTGTTCTAAAATACAGTAAGGGAGTGCTCAGTCTACTACTTTATTTTTAGAATTAGAACTGACATGATTTGATACAATGTTCTTTCCTATAATTCAGGAAATCTCAAAATGTGGTTTTAGAATCCTTGGGAGTCCCCAAGACCCTTCAAGGACCCATGAGGTCCTTCCTTTTCTAACAACATATCTGTATGAGGCCATGTTTTCTTTATATACTTCAGTCAAAACAACGTATCATGATAGTTTGAATGTAGAAACAGATATGAGAATATACCTGTCTTTTATTAAGCCAGATATTAAAGAGATATGCAAAAATGTAAAACAATGTCACTTTTCTAATTACTTTTATTTTGGAAAGTAGTTTTTTTCATAAAATGTGTTTATGTATAATGGGCTTGTTATTTCAAATGACTTAATAAGTATATATTTGGAAATTCTGTTTTATGTTCAATACATTATATATCTATAGATATAATCTATATAAACAAAAGCTTTCTGGGCTCCTCAGTAATAGGCTCAGGGAACTTCCCTGGTGGCGCAGTGGTTGGGGGTCCGCCTGCCGATGCGGGGGGCGCAGGTTTGTGACCCGGTCCGGGAGGACCTGCGTGCCGCGGAGCGGCTGGACCCGTGAGCTGTGGCCGCTGGGCCTGCGCGTCCGGAGCCTGTGCTCCGCAACGGGAGAGGCCGCGGCAGTGAGAGGCCCGCGTACCGCAAAAAAAAAAATAATAAATAATAAGCTCAGACATTATGCCTTTTTATACTTTCTTGGTAATTATCTTTCATCCCATGTGGTCTATGAGCTCCATGAAAAGACATATTTTATTCTATATTCATCTTTGTATATGTAGTGCCTTATACTGTCTAGCACATTGTAGAAAGATGTTTAATAAATGTTTCTTGAATTAATTAATAAATACATATTTATTCATTTTAGCAAATTTCTTCATTTCCCATTTATTCTTAGTTCTATCATACTCATCACCTCTGACTTTAAGAAATAACATTCAAAGCACCTAGTATATGGTACATAATAGGGATTCAGTTGTTATTTTCCACCCTTCTCCTTAATTAGTATAGAGACACCAGGTCTTTCTTCTAATGTACTGTAACTTTAAAAAAATTCTTACTTTTTTTTTTAACATCTTTATTGGAGTATAATTGCTTTACAATGGTGTGTTAGTTTCTGCTGTATAACAAAGTGAATCAGCTGTACGTATACATATATCCCCACATCCCCTCCCTCTTGCGTCTCCCTCCCTCCAACCCTCCCTATCCCACCCCTCTAGGTGGTCACAGAGCACCAAGCTGATCTCCCTGTGCTATGCGGCTGCTTCCCACTAGCTTATCTGTTTTACATTTGGTAGTGTATATATGTCCATGCCACTCTCTCACTTCGTCCCAGCTTACCCTTC
Organism: Globicephala melas; assembly: GCF_963455315.2. NCBI lineage: Eukaryota > Metazoa > Chordata > Mammalia > Artiodactyla > Delphinidae > Globicephala > Globicephala melas. The sequence continues at coordinate 120,217,569 of NC_083314.1, read as the reverse complement.
CCCCTCCCCATGTCCTCAAGTCCATTCTCTACATCTGCATCTTTATTCCTGTCCTGCCCCTAGAAAAAAATTCTTACATTTTATTGATATATGTAACTTCATTTCATTAATGACTTCACCAAATGAGAACTTGCCAATTTTCTTTGAGTGGTTACTTTAAAGTCTTCCCAAGAGAGAATAAAAGGCGAGAGTTACGGGGTTTGATCCTGGGCATAATTCTGAGGGCTAGGAGGAGGTCCTGCGCAGTGCCTAGAATGTGGTGGGTGCCATTGCAGTAGGGCTTAAAGCGTCTGTAAAGTGCTGTGCGCTGTGCTGAAATAGGCATTGGGCAGGCTGTAAGAAACAGACTTTGCATTGTTGAAGACAATGGAAAAAGCCGATAATTGTTGAAGCTTTGTGGTGGGTGTATGGGGGTCTATGATATGAGTTGCTCTAATTGTATATATGTGTGAAATAATAAAAAATTAAAGAAGATAGATTAGACTGATACATCTAAGATGTTTAATATAAAATATTTAAATTTATGCCAGATACATCTAGCAACTAGAAAATCTAATATATCTAGAAAATCTAAACACATTTTGAGATGTCAGAGACTGAAGGAAAAAAATCCATGCTTAGGTTGAAGTGCAGAAAATCACCATTTCTATTTATTGTTAGTTTGGGAAAATACTTCATTGGGAAAAAAGTGGCTTAAGAATTGTCTTGGAGATGGAAACAGGCATTGAATGTATTTGTCGAGGTGGGAGGTTGAAGGAATGGAAGAAGACAAGGTAAATCAGAGAGGCTAAGGGAACCTGCAAAAGGGCCTAACAAGCCCAGGTAAGAATTTCGGTTCTGGTGCATGATGCACTGTGCAGTTTATATCCTCAGAGCTGAGTGATAGACCAGAGTTAAGGAGCACAGAGCAGTAGAGAAGGCAGTAGCCGAGTTGATGAAGGTAGAAAGAATGGCAAGCTGTTACCTTATTAGAAATCAAAAGAATCATGGCTAGAAGTTACTCTGGAACTTTTAAAACCTCATTTTAGGGACTTCCCTGGCAGTCCAGTGGTTAAGACTCCACACTTCCACTGCAGGGTTGCGGCTTCGATCCCTGGTGTTGGGGAGCTAAGATCCCCCATGCCACGTGGTGAGGCAAAAAAAAGAAAAAAAAAAAAGAAAGAAAAAGAAAACCTCATTTTACTAATATGTAATGTGTACTTAAAATCATTATTCTGATTTGCAAATGAAGGAACTGACAAAGGATTAATCTCCAAAATATACATGTAGCTCAATATCAAAAAAACAAACAACCCCATCCAAAAATGGGCAGAAGACCTAATAGACATTTCTCCAAAGAGGATATACAGATCACCAACAAACACATGAAAAGATGCTCAGCATCACTAATCATTAGAGAAATGCAAATCAAAACTACAATGAGGTATCACCTCACACCAGTCAGAATGGCCATCATCAAAAAATCTAGAAACAATAAATGCTGGAGAGGGTGTGGAGAAAAGGGAATCCTCCTGCACTGCTGGTGGGAATGTAAATTGATACAGTCACTATGGAGAACAGTATGGAGGTTCCTTAAAAAACTAAAAAAAGAATTACCATATGACCCAGCAATTCTACTACTGGGCATATACCCTGAGAAAACCATAATTCAAAAAGATAAAAGTACCACAGTGTTCATTGCAGCACTATTTACAATAGCCAGGACATGGAAGCAACCTAAATATCCATCGACAGATGAATGGATAAAGAAGATGTGGCACATATATACAATGGAATATTAGCCATAAAAAGGAAGGAAATTGAGTTATTTGTAGTGAGTTGGATGGACCTAGAGTCTGTCATACAGAGTGAAGTAAGTCAAAAAAACAAATACCGTATGCTAACACATATACATGGTATCTAGAAAAATGGTACTGATGGACCTAGTGGCAGGGCAGGAATAAAGACACAGACATAGAGAACGGACTTGAGGACACAGTGGGGAAAGGGGAGGCTGGGACGAAGTGAGAGAGTAGCACTGACATATATACACTACCAAATGTAAAATAGATAGCTAGTGGGAAGCAGCCACATAGCACAGGGACATCAGCTGGTGCTTTGTGATGACCTAGAGGGATGGGGTAGGGAGGGTGGGAGGGAAGTCCAAGAGGGAGGGGATATATGTATATGTATAGCTGATTCACTCTTGTACAGCAGAAGCTAACACAACATTGTAAAGTAATTATGCTCCAATAAAGAAGTATAAAAAAATCATTATTCTGATAATATGTACCAGTTAAGAACTTTGAAGAGACTGCATTAAAAAAGCTTTCCTATAGCAACTGAAGTAACTTTATGTACTCACCACATTGGATTCTGGTACCTATTGAAAAGTTTTAATAATTCAGAAATGTTTATCAGCATTCTGAAGGAGAGAAAACTATTAAAGTGAATACTTTGAATTTTATAGCTTCTCATTTTTATTAATCAAAGTTTATTAAGTTTATTAATCAAAATAATGATCCATATGAATAGTAAATATATATGAGTATTTCTAGTAAGGATTATTATGTGAAATTGAAGGAGGGCCTGGGACCTCTGTGCTAAATAAAGCAGCAAATTCCACATGAGTTTATAGACTAGTAGGTGAAATGTTGACTAATAATGTATGTAAAAAGCATGAAAGTGGGAGGAGTTGATAAAATGATCAAAGATTGAATGGGTATTTGGAATTTGAGAATCTGTTTCCAAAACATTAATTTGAAAATCTTTTGTTAAGTGTTCGATAGCATATTTTAAAATGTAGTATTGACAGTTTATTAAGGGGATAAAAGTTGAGTCAGGGGAATGGAATCTTTTAGAGTTCCTGGTTTTGATGATTACTACATGGATATTGAAAACCTTTCCATGATGGCTTTTGGGATTTATTTTAAATTATAATTTATTATTTAACAAGCATGGAGCTAGGCACTAGAAAGGAACCAATCCTCTGTATTGTGGGAAAGGAGCATAAAGTCTACCAGATGTACAGATGAAAGTCTGGGTGGAATTAAGAGTATTGCAGAATGTAGACTGAGAATGGAAGTCATTGACCTTAGGCATCTAATGGGAAGTTTGGGGTATGGTGTGTGCTGGTTTTCAATTCTGTGTCAAGTACGGTTGCTGTTAGCACCATACCGGTGTCTACAGATAGCAAGGCAGACTGAACCATTAAAAATCCTGTTCCAAGGCTTTTGTTCAGAGTTTTGACCAAGAGACTGTTAATAACGTGAGAATAGGGAGAGCACCTGTCTATTCAGTGCTGCATTTCTCAATGTCTGGCAGAATGCCTGGCACATAATAGATGCTTAATAAATATTTTTGTAATGAACGGTGTGTTCTATTTATATTATAGTCCGGCATAATGATAATCATAGAGTCATACATTATATCCCAACAATCCTTAACTGTTTATAAAGTGCTTCCTCTTGAAGTTGGCAGGATTTACTTATTCAGTAAACAATTATTATATATGTCTTCGATGTACCAGGCACATGCTAAATACTATGGATACAGAGGTGTATAAAATACAGTCTCTACTCTCAGAAAGCTCACTTTCTGGTAGAGGAGGTGGTCAAGAAAGTCCTTTATTACCATACATTGTGGTAAATGCCACAGTTAGGGTAAGCATGGGGGTGCTACAGAAACACACACAGTAGGGAGGGTGGGAGGGAGGGAGACGCAAGAGGGAAGAGATATGGGAACATATGTATATGTATAACTGATTCACTTTGTTATAAAGCAGAAACTAACACACCATTGTAAAGTAATTATACCCCAATAAAGATGTTAAAAAAAAAAGAAAAAGAAACACACACAGGAAAAGCACCTAACCCAGTCTCGTGGAGGCAAGAAAGGCTTCCTGGAGAAAAGTGACAGTTTATCTAAGAACTAAAGGATGAGTAGGAGTTAGCTAAGAGAATAAGAGAATGAGTAGAACATCAAGCTGGGGGAGCTAGCTGTGTGAAGGCTCAGGTGTGCCAGTATTTCAGTATGGGTGATGGAGGGAGGTATGGAGAGAGATGAGACCAGAGAGGTAATTTAAACGACCAAAGTGTATTAACTCACTGAAGAAAAAGTGTAGAGTCAGAAGAAAAGGGCAAAGACTGAAACGAGGGGGCAGACAACACTGACGAAGTGTAGAGAGGCAAAGAAGCCCTCAGAGGAGCAGAGAAGGAATGGTCAGAGACATGAACAGGGAGAGAAATGGTGTCATGAGCCAAGTGAAGGCTCATGAGAAGGATTTCAAGAATGAAGGAGTGGGACTTCCCTGGTGGTCCAGTGGTAAAGAATCCGCCTTCCAATGCAGGGGGACGTGGGTTCGATCCCTGACCCCTGGTCGGGGAACTAAGATCCCACATGCCACGGGGCAACTAAGCCCGCATGCCACAACTACTGAGCTTGCACACCTCAGTGAGAGAGCCCACGTGCCACAAACTACAGAGCCCATGTGCTCCGGAGCCCACGCACCACAACTAGAGAGAGAAAAACCTGTTCACCACAACAAAGAGCCTGCATCGCAACGAAAGATCCTGCACACTGCAACGAAGACCCCGCATACCGCAACTAAGACCTGACGCAGCCAAAAGAAGATAAATAAATATTTTAAAAATAGAATGGGGCTTCCCTGGTGGTGCAATGCTTAAGAATCCGCCTGCCAATGCAGGGGACCTGGGTTTGAGCCCTGGTCCGGGAAGATCCCACATGCCACGGAGCAACTCATGTGCGCCACAACTACTGAGCCTGCGGTGTAGAGCCCGCGAGCCATAACTGCTGAGCCCGCCAGCCACAACTGCTGAGCCCACCAGCCACAACTACTGAAGCCTGCTCACCTAGAACCCGTGCTCCGCAACAAGAGAAGCCACCGCAGTGAGAAGCCTGCGCACCACAACGAAGATTAGCCCCCGCTCGCCACAACTAGGGAAAGCCTGTGCGCAGCAATGAAGACCCAACACAGACATAAATAAATAAATAAATAAATAAATAAATAAATTTGGTTTAAAAAAAAGAATGAAGGAGTGACTGAGAGTGTCAGATGTAGCAAAGAGGTTCAAAAGGCAGGAACTGTCCATTTTATTTGACAATATGAGAAAAGTATTATTATGCCTAATTTACATGTAAAACTGAAGTTCACAAAAGTTAACTGGCTTGCCCAGGACCATACATCTAATAAATGACCTCATCCAAGTTTTCTGGCTCTAACTCCAGTACTTCTTCCATAGTCATTGTCTTTTGTTTTTGTTTTTGTTTTGGCCATGCTGCACGGCTTACGGGATCTTAGTTCCCTGACCAGGGATCGAACCCGGGCTCAGGTCAGTGAAAGCGCCGAGTTCTAACCACTGGACAGCCAGGGAATTCCTACCATCATTGTCTTATTGTGTTAGAAACGTCAACAATTAACTGAGAAAGTATCAGGATATATTTATAATTCTAAATTCTACAAAGGTTCTTAAGCAGCAAAAGTTCTAGGAGAATATTTTGGAAGATTTCAAATTATATTTGTATGAATCTTTTATCAAATTTAAAAATACACAGGTTTGTACATTTTTGTATGAGAGGAGTTATGAAAAGTTATGACAAGATCAAACCTGTATATGTCATTTGTTCTGAAATTTTCATTTCATAATACACATTCCACCACCTGTAATTACAATCATTTATTGATACATATTGAGCAGCTTAGTCCACGGCATGGTCCCTAGTTGGCTGATAGAAGAGAAGGAGGTAGTTTGGGCAGAGTTGAAGGTGACGGTGCCCTTCTGGCAGGAAGGGCATGAGTATTTAGGACATTGTGGAGTTAGGATGGAGAGAGGGTACTAGGAGGCAGAAAGGAGAGGATTTAAGGAAACTGAAACATTTTCAGCTGCAGTTTAGAGTGCATTATGGCTCCATTCCTTGACTAAAGTTCACCGTCTATGACTCCCTTTCACAGGAATTTCTTCTATGGGTTTATGGTTTAGTGTTGAGATTCACTAAAATGTGTGACGTTCAACTAATTTTTAAACGTTTCACAGAGTCTTTGTCATGACTTTGTTGAAGTCAATTAATACTTTAAAAAGCCTTCATAAAACCAAAATTCTCACAGTCACTAAACAAATAAAAGTGAATTTGGTTACCCTAGGAGTACATTGTTAAATAATGTTCTGTTACATTAGCGATTCAGAAGCCTTTTGTACTCTCAGCAATTTAGCAGAATGATGAGATATATCATTGTGTTTCTTAATCAAGAGAATAACATACATGTGAATATTGTTACTGGATTCTTCAGTCATTAGTTACAGCAATAGGAGGGCTGCTTGCATGTTGCTGACTTAGGCACTTTAAAAATCAGAGACCAAACAGTCCCTAACTTTATCATACATGAATGAGTTTACTAAATGAATTCTAAACCACAACCAGCTGAGAGAGCAGCATTTCATTCAATACCTGGGAATCCTTTAATAACCTCACTGTGTGTTTTGCTTAACTCCAAGTAATTCTAAGAGAATAACTGCTAGCATGTATCACTTTAAAAGGAAATAAACTACTTAAATAAAAACTCTGTGCTGCTCACATAAGGCAAGACACCTGCTTCTCACTTACCCAGCACCATGTTCTGCTGCCAGTTGCCAGCTAAATATTACAAATTCACTAAATGTAGAGAATACTGTTAGTAATGTCTTTTTAGCTTCCAACATGTTTCTACTGCTCAGAATTGTGGTTCTCAGATAATTGGATTAAAGGCTATGTTGATTACATAAGAAGGTAAAAGCTTATAAGCTGGCTGGTATTCCCATACAAAACAATTGTGCTGCTTTCTTGGCATCAGCATAATACAGTGGGGAAGAATGCAGACTCAGTAGTCACACTGCCTGTTTCTATCCTATGTCCACCACTCATTAGTTGTGTGGTCTTTGACAAGTTACTTGACTTTTCAGAGACTCAGTTTTCAGAGACTCAATTTCCATAAGACTTCAAATCCTATTACATAAACTCCGAGACATTGTTCTCATATTAATATTTTAAGAAATTTTAAATTACTGAGCTTGGAAAGGTTTTTGAGAGAGGGTTTTATGATAGTATTTACTTTAAAGGGTTATTGTGGGAAATAAATGAAATAATGCTTATTAACCAGTTGGCACATTACCTAGCACATAGTAAAGGCTCAATAAATACTAGCTAGGATTGTTATCATCATAAATTATTCATATTGTGATCAAAGGAATTATTAGTGAGATAGTGGGTTTAGATAAGGCAATCCATCAATGACTGTGGCACAGAGTTCTTTCCTGTGAAGTTAATAAACCAAATGTAGTCAAATTTATATCTTTAACCTGGTTTAGCACAGAAGGACAACTGAGTTAGCAATGGAAACACGCTGTTGTTCTACCAGGCAGAGTCATGCCTTTTAAAAATTATCTATAAATCCTACAAATATTTATCTGTTGATTTTGAATTTTCTTCTTCAACATAAAACTATGCAAGAGATATGGGTCCTATGGGTTTTCAATCTGCACCTTAAAAGACAGTCCTACGATGCAAAAAGCTAATAAACTTATTTTGCTACAATTTTTTTATCCTCAAAATGCAGAACAGAGCGAACTCTGGGCAAAGAATAACTTGCTTGTACTTTAACCAAAAACGTTAAAGTTAGTACTATTCAAATTTTCACAGACTTTCAAAAAGAGAGCTCAGAATACTGAAATGACATTTAAAAATTTTTTTTCAAAAATATTTATTTACTTGGCTGTGCCAGGTCTTAGTTGCGGCACATAGGATATTCGTTGCCACGTGCAGGATCTTCCTTGCGGTATGCGGGATCTTTTTAGTTGTGGGTTGGTAGATCTTTAGTTGCGGCATGCAAACTCTTAGTTGCGGCATGTGGGATCTAGTTCCCTGACCAGGGATCAAACCCAGGCCCCCTGCATTGGGAGTGCAGAGTCTTAGCCTCTGGAACACCAGGGAAGTCCCTGAAATAACATTTAAAAAACCATTTTAAGTGGTTTTGCTCATACTAAATTTTAAAAAATCAATCTCATTTTATTCTGAATCTATAAATAAGTCAAGATATAATTTGAAGATTTTTAAAAAATTAGATGACGAGGGCTAGCTGATCCATGTATTCTCCAGGATTACTCTTGACAGGCTAATTCTTCACTGTCACCAAGCCACACAATTTTCTTTTATTTCACCAGGAAAAAAAGGCTTCCTGAAATTCCCTCTGGCCAATTAATTCAGCTAAAATTATCAGTCCCTATAATCCCATGTGAGATGATCAAATTTTCATCATACCCTGTGGTATTACTCTTTTAAATTGCACAAATAATATGTTAATGTGCTCACTAGCAGGGGAAATGTTGGTTTTTACTGAAAAGGGTAAATTGTGGTGAGGGAGACTGAGTAATGAAATTAATCAAACTTATTGATACCCACTAATGGTAGGTATGATTCTTGAGATATCTAATCCTAACTAGGAAGCAGCAGAGTTGGAATTTAGATTTAGGTCTGATTATCAAATTGTAGTAATCAAAGTGTGAGGTGATGAAGGCTTGTATTAGTATGGGGGCAGTGAAAATAGTCAAGTAATATATAACAGCAAATTTGAAAATAACATTCACAAATCATGACAATCTATTAAAATTTAGGAGATATAGAAGAAGAATGACAGCTTGAGAAGCTATGAGAATGAAGACTAGGTTTTATTATACAAGAAGAAATATCTTATAGGTAACTCTAGATATGATACAGTGGCTCAGGTAAGACAGCAGAACTGGAGCTGCTTGTTATTTTTATCTCAGGCACATAGATTACTCAAACCTTGGTTAATGATACTCTCATTCATGCATGACCTCCTTTTATTAGGTAATTATTGTTAATAATGTAATAAGCACCCACAGACCCACTAAACAACCAAAGTTAGGATTTGTTAATAATTATATGGAATCTTGTCCAACCCACTCCTATCATATTGTCTCCTCCTACAAAGAAAACTTTGGCCCTAGATGGCTTCACTGGGAAGTTCTTGCAAACATTTAAGGAAAAAATAATACCAAGCCTGCATGAACTCTTACAGAAAACTAAAGAAGAGGAAATACTTCCCAACTCATTCTATGAGAACAGTATTACTCTGTTAACAAAAGCAGACATTACAAGAAAATAAAACTGCAGACTAATATGCCTTATAAACATGGGTGCACAAGTGCTTAACAAAATTTTATCAAATTGAATTATCAGTATGTTGAAAGAATAATACATCATGACTAAATGAAATTTATCCTAGGAATATAAAGTCTGTTTAAGGGACTTCCCTGGTGGTGCAGTGGTTAAGACTCTGCACTCCCAATGCAAGGGACCCAGGTTCGATCCCTGGTTGGGGAACTAGATCCCACATGCCTGCTGCAACTAAGAGTTCACGTGCCACAGTTAAGGAGCTGGCGAGCCGCAACTGAGGAGCCTGCAAGCTGCAACTAAGTAGCCCACTGGCCGCAAGTAAGGAACCTGAGAGCCTCAACTAAGGAGCACGCCTGCTGCAACTAAGATAAATTAATTAATATATAATTAATTAATTAAATTAATATATATAATCGGGTGCAACCAAATTAATAAATTAATAAATAAAATAACAATAAATAAACTTACATTAAAAAATGAAGTCTATTTAACATTTGAAAATTAAGTAATTCACCATAATGAAAATTAAAATCATATGATTACTTCATAGACATAGAAAAGGCATTAAATTAAATACAACATCCGTTCCTGAAATTACTCCACCACAATAGGAATAGAAAAGAACTTCATCTGAAATAGGGCATCTAAGAAAAATCTATAGTTAAAAATCAGGGCTTCCCTGGTGGCGCAGGGGTTGAGAGTCCGCCTGCCGATGCAGGGGACACGGGTTTGTGCCCCGGTCCGGGAAGATCCCACATGCCGCGGAGCAGCTGGGCCCGTGAGCCATGGCCGCTGAGCCTGCGCGTCCGGAGCCTGTGCTCTGCAACAGGAGAGACCACAACAGTGAGAGGCCCGTGTACCGCAAAAAAAAAAAAAAAAAAAAAAAACATACTTAATGGTAAAAGACAGAACATTTTCCCCCTAAGATCAGGAACAAGGCAAAAATGTCTGTCCTCACTACTTCTTCTTTTTCTTCTTCTTCTTCTTTTAAAATATTGGACTATAGTTGATTTACAATTTTGTGTTAGTTTCAGGTGTAGAGCAAAGTGATTCAGTTGTACGTATACATACCTCTAATCTTTTTCAAATTCTTTTCCCATTTAGGTTATTACAGAATATTGAGCAGAGTTCCCTGTGCTATACAGTAGGTCCTTGTCGGTTCCTTTCACTGCTTCTATTTCACATTGTACTGGAGAGTCTAGCTAGTACAATCAGGCCAGAAAAAGAAATAAAAGACATCCAGAGTGGAAAGTAAAAGTTAGAACTGTGTTCACAGATGATATAATCGTCTATGTGGAAAATCTGATGGAATCTACAATAAAGTAATAAATTACATCAGCAGGGTAACAGGATATAGGATCAGAATACAAAAATAAGTTCTGGACTTCCCTGGTGGCGCAGTTGTTAAGAATCCGCCTGCCAATACAGGGGACACAGGTTCGATCCCTGGTCTGGGAAGATCCCACATACCGCGGAGCAACTAAGCCCGTGCACCACAACTGCTGAAGCCCACGCACCTAGAGCCCGTGCTCCGCAACAAGAGAAGCCACTGCAGTGAGAAGCCTGCGCACCACAACAAAGAGTAGCCTCTGCTCGCCGCGAATAGAGAAATTCTTCTGTGCGCAGCAATGAAAACCCAACACAGCCCCCCCCCAAAAAAGTTGTATTTCTATATACTAGTATCAAACAATCATCAACTGAAATGTAAAAAACAGCATTTACAATAGCATCAATAAACATGAAATTATTTAGAGATAAATCTCACAGAAGATGTGGAAGACCTGCACAGTGAAAACTATAAAACATGTCTGAGAAAAAATTGTAGAAGATGTAACTAACTGAATCAAGAGATATACTGTGTTCATAGATCAAAAGACTCAACATTATTAAGATGTGAATTCTCCTCAAATCCATCTACAGTTTTCAACACAATCCCAATGAATATCACAGCAGGCGTTTTTACAGAAATTGACAATCTGATCCTAAAATTTGTATGTGAATACAAAGGACTTAGAATAGCCAAAACGAGTTTGAAAAAGAAGGGTCAGAGTTACACTACCCTTTTCTTTTTCTTTTATTTTTACTTTTTTATTTTTTTTGGCCGTGCCGCACGGCTTGCAGTATCTTAGTTCCCTGACCAGGGATCGAACCCAAGCCCCAGCAGTGGAAGCATGGAGCCCTAACCACTGGACCACCAGGGAATTCTCTACAGCACCTTTTTCATATCTCATTATATAGTACACTAATCCGGGACTTCCCTGGTGGTCCAGTGGTTAGGACTCCACGCTCCCAATGCAGAGGCCACAGGTTCGATCCCTGGTCGGGAAATAAGATCCTACATGCCCCGTGGCATGACCAAGAAAAAAAAAAAAAGATTGTGGCATGGTGACTATAGTTAAAAACAAACAAACAAACGTAATATTGGCATCAAGAGAGACAGATAAATTGATGGAACAGAATGGAGGGTCCAAAAATAGACCGACATATGTAAATGGTCAATTGATTTTTTTCTTTTTCTTTTTCTTTTTTTTTTTTGCTGTACGCGGGCCTCTCACTGTTGTGGCCTCTCCCGTTGCGGAGCACAGGCTCCGGACTCGCAGGCTCAGCGGCCATGGCTCACGGGCCTAGTCGCTCCGTGGCATGTGGGATCTTCGCGGACCGGGGCACGAACCCGTGTCCCCTGCATCGGCAGGCAGACTCTCAACAACTGCGCCACCAGGGAAGCCCTGGTCAATTGATTTTTGACAAAGGTACAAAAGTATTTCAGTGGAGAAAGGGTAAGTTTTTTTTTTTCTTTTATAAATTTATTTTATTTATTTTTGGCTGCGTTGGGTCTTTTTTGCTGCAAGAGGGCTTTCTCTAGTTGTGGCGAGCGGGGGCTGCTCTTCGTTGCGGTGCGCATGCTGGTCAGTGCAGTGGCTTCTCTTCTTGCAGAGCGCCGGCTCTAGGCATGTGGGCTTCAGTAGTTGTGGCTCACGAGCTCAGTAGTTGTGGCTCACGGGGTCTAGAATGCGGGCTTAGTAGTTGTGGCGCACGGGCTTAGTTGCTCCGTGGCATGTGGGATCTTCCTGGTCCGGGGCTCGAACCCCTGTCCCCTGCATTGGCAGGTGGATTCTTAAGCACTAAGCCACCAGCGAAGCCCGGATAAGTTTTTTCAATAAATGGCCCTGGAAAGATTGTTTTCCCATATACAAAAAAAAAAAAAGAGAGAGAGAACTTGCACCATATACAAAAATTAACTAAAAATGGATCAAAGACCTAAATGCAAAACCTAAAACTATAAAACTTGTAGAAGAAAATGTAGGATAAATTATCTTTGGGTTCTTTGTGCCAGTACAACCCCAAAAGCACATTCCATAAAAGAAAAAAATTGATAAAATGGACTTTATAAAAATGAAGGACTTCTCTTCAAAAGACACTGTTAGGGCTTCCCTCGTGGCACAGTGGTTGGGAGTCCGCCTGCCAATGCAGGGGACACGGGTTCATGCCCCCGGGAGGATCCCACATGCCGCGGAGCGGCTGGGCCCGTGAGCCACAGCCGCTGGGCCTGCACGTCCGGAGCCTGTGCGCCGCAGCGGGAGAGGCCACAGCAGTGAGAGGTCCGCGTACCGCAAAAAAAAAAAAAAAAAAAAAAAAAAAAAATTGGCTTGTCTTTTGACAAGCCAAAGAGTGGGAGAAAAATTTTTCCTATTCATACATCTGATATATGTCTTGTACCTAGAATATACAAAGTACTCTCAAAACTTAATAATGGGAAAATAAACAACCAAGTAATAAAATGGGCAAAAGATTTAAACAGATACCTTCACCAAGGAATATTTATAGATAGAAAAGAAACGTATGAAAAGATGTTCAATATCATTAGGTATTAGGGAAATGTTAAAACCATAATATGATGTCACTACACACATTTAGAATGTCTAAAATTAAGAAGACGATACCAAGTGTTGATCAAGATGTAGAGAAAGTATAGCTCTTGTACACTATTGGTGGGAAGATAAAATGGTACAACCACTTGGAAAACAGCTTGGCAGTTTCTTAAAAAGTTAAACATACATTTACAATAAGGCCTAGCCATTATACTTTATTTATTTACCCAGGAGAAATAAAAAAGCATATGTCCACACAAAGACTTGTATGTGAATATTCATACCAGCTTTATTTTTTTTAAGAAGGAGACTATTTTTTTAATTATTTTTTAAAATTTATTTATTTATTTTTGGCTGCACTGGGTCTTCGTTGCTGTGCGTAGGCTTTCTTTAGTTGCCGCGAGTGGGGGCTATTCTTCACTGCAGTGTGCGGGCTTCTCTTGTTGCGGCTCATAGGCTCTAGAGCGCAGGCTCAGTAGTTGCAGCACATGGGCTTAGTTGCTCCATGGCATGTGGGATCTTCCCAGACCAGGGCTTGAACCCATGTCCCCTGAATTGGCAGGCATATTCTCAACCACTGCGCCACCAGGGAAGCCCAATACCAGCTATATTTGTAATAGTAAGTGGAAACAACCTAAATGTCCATCCACAGATGAATGATTAACAGTGGTTAACTCTGGTATATTCATACAACGGAATAAAATTCAGTAATAAAAAGAAATGAACTATTGATATATGCAACAACATGGATGAATCTCAAAATAATTATGCATGGTGAAAGAAGCCAAACAATAGAGTATACACTTGGATGATTCCATTTACAGAAAATTTAAACTAATCTGCAGTGACAGAAAGCATATCTGCCTAGGGATGGAGGTGGGAAAGGCTAGAAGAAAAGGGAGGTTAAAGGGGGTCTGAGAAAACTTTTGGGTGTAATGTGTATATTCATATCTTTTTTTTTTTTGGCCACGCTGCATGGCTTGAGGGATCTTAGTTCCCCAACCAGGGATTGATGCCAGGCTACAACAGTGAAAGCACCAAGTTCTAACCACTGGACCACCAGGGAATCCCTACATATATATTTTTTTTTAATATTTCATTTATTTATTTATTTATTTAATTTTTATGGCTGCATCTAGTCTCAGCTGTGGCGCACGGGATCTTCTTGCGGTGAGTGGGCTTCTCTCTAGTTGTGGCGTGCGGGTTTTCTCTTCTCTAGCTGTGGCGCTTGGGCTCCAGAGCACGTGGGCTCTGTAGTTTGCAGCACGTGGGCTCTAGTTGAGGCACACGAGCTCAGTAACTGTGGCACGCAGGATTAGTTGCCCCACAGCATGTGAGATCTTAGTTCCCAACCAGGGATCGAACCCACATCCCCTGCATTGGAAGGCAGATTCTTTACCACTGGACCACCAGGGAAGTCCCTCTCTCTATATATATATATATTTATATCATGACTGTGGTGATGGTGTCATGGGTATATACATATGTCAGAACTTATCAAATTGTGCACTTTCAAAAAGTATAACTAAAAAAAAAAAGTATAACTTATTGTATGTCTATTATACCTTAAAATTTTTTAAATTAAAAGTTTAAAGCCAATAGATAAAATTCTAAAAATTATTCAATTAATACAGAAGTAGGCAGAAAACGAATAATAGAGGAGCAAAAAAATAGGGGCAAACAATAAACAAATAGTAAAATGGTAGGCTTGAGTCCATTCATATACATAGTTACCTTAAATGTTAATGGGCTAAACACTGCAATTAAAAGATATTATCAGAATTTAATTTTTAAAAATGCAAGATCCAATTATATGCTGTGTCCAAGAGATGTGCTTTACATATAAAGGGATAAATAGGTTGAAAGTAAATGGCTAGAAAATTATACACCATGCAAACTAAAGAAAGTTGGCGTGGCTATTTTAATAACAGATAAATTCAAGACAATGAGATAAGAAGAGGGAAATTTCATACTGATGAAAGAGCCAATTCAAGAAGAAGATATTATAGTCATAACATATGCATTTTTAAAAGTTTGAAATTGCATAAAACAAAAATGACAGAATTAAAGGAATAGACAGGGACTTCCCTGGTGGTCCAGTGGTAAAGAATCCGCCTTACAATGCAGGGGACATGGGTTCGATCCCTGGTCAGGGAACTAAGATCCCACATGCCGCGGGGCAACTAAGTCTGTGCGCTACAACTGCTAAGCTCGCTTGCCTCAACTAGAGCCCACGTGCTGCAAACTGCAGAGCCCACGTGCTCTGTAACCCACGCGCCACAACTACAGAGCCCATGTGCCCTCGAGCCTGCGTGCCACAACTAGAGAAGAGAAAACCCACACACCACAATGAAGAGCCCGCGCTGCCACAAAAAGATCCCTCATGCCTCAACGAAGATCCCACGTGCCTCAACTAAGATCGGACACAGCCAAAACTAAATAAAATAATAAAGGAGTAGAAAATTCCATATAGTTTAAGACTGATAGAACTAGGCCAAAAAAATTTTTTTTTAGTAAAGACATAGAAGACCTAAATAACACAATCAACCACCTTGGCCCCATTGATAATTATAGAATAATACATCCAATAACTGCAGAATACAAATTTTTTGCAAGGGTACTTGATACGTTCACTAAGTTATTCTGGGCTGTAAACTTACAAGAATCTTTTAACACCTTGCACCTTGTACCTTCTATACCCTGAATCTTGGGGAAAGCTGAGGGTTATTATAATTTATTACTTGCTTGGATGATGTCATTATTCTTTGAGGGGCAATTAACGTGCTATTTCTCTTAAAAAAATACACAGCATATTAAAAAATTAAGGCATTAAAATTATTCAATACTAATATATTTTTTTCAGGTGCAAAAAATTACAAAGCTTCATAATCACCCCAAGACTGCATAGAGCAAACATGAATGATATTTCTCAAAAGGCTGAGGTAAGTCTTAAAAGTTAAAAAATGGGGGAATCATAGGGTTGACTGTAGAATTGCTGAAAAGGGCAACTGGTGGAAAGGTCATTCACAGAAGTTCATAGTGACATAGTGTCAAGATGTAAAACATAAGAAGAGGTAAAATTCACAGGCTGGTCTTGGGCCCAGTATTTTCGTTTGGATTCTTATCTAGGAAGCATGATTATTAAGTTTTGTGAGTGATAGTGAAGTAGATGTGATGGCTAGCATCTTGAGTAGATTTTAATATCTTGATAAATTTTAGAAGTTATTTTTTCAGTATTAAAAAAACAGAATTGATGTATATACTTTAAGGAGAAAGAGATAATTCACTCTCAGGTGAGGATCCTTCTTAGCTACTTCTTCTAGCATCTGCAATTAAACTTATCTTAGGCCTTTTTCTGGTTCTTGGCTGTTGTTACTGAGAATTGTAATAAGAAGAAATCAGTTGCTGACACCTCAAAATTATAAACTTTAAAAAACCTTAAAATGGCCAATGGTACCATAAGTAGAAAATAAAATAGGGGCTGGGTATGGCACAGATTAATTATGCAATTTGCCATTATCACTAGAAGAAAGGGTTTGGTGTTCTGAGGCAATGAAGTTTTGTTTTCTGAAACTTCTTTTAGAGATCAGTTTAATTTTCTAAAAGATGAAAATAATTTGCTTTCCTGGTTTCAGATGGAGGAAAATCATTTCTCTAGTCTTTTAACAGATTCCTCCTTCTTTGGAAAGCTCTTTTGTCATTTAGGAATTTTCCTCTTAGGGCACCTCCTACTTGGAATGATGCAGCATTTTTACATATTTTCAACTTGGGTTTAAAGAAGTTCTAGATGGGCAGTATAGCAGTAGTAACAACAAAAATCACTGCTTGTGCACAAAGACCTTGGCTCACCTCAGCCACAAATGAGAAGTAAAGGCCTTCAGTTTTGCTGATATTAGATATGGAAACAAGCAAGAATTCGGCTTATGTGAATTAGTCTTAAACTTTTTGCTTTGTTTTCAACTTCATCTAACTTATTAAAATTAGTCTTGGTATCTTTTAAGCAAGAGATATAAAATCTGAATCTTTAATGTAATGAAATAGGACAATAAAATACAGATTGTTTTAAATTGGAATCCAGTCTTCAGTTTTTATATTTTGCTAGCCTTCAGCTTCAGTGGAACACACCTACAAAATGGGACTTCTTTGCTTTATATTAATAACATTTTTACTCTCATATTTTCTGTAATTTCATTTTTCATACTTAGACTTTAGAAAGTATCTAATCAGATTCCGATTATACAAATAAAGGTTTCAAACTCATTTCTATCTATAGTCTGTTTCAATAAGTATTTCTTATATTGCTTATTCTGATCTATCTTTACCTAATTTCTTCCTTTCTTATTTTTTTAACTTTCTTCTCTTTATTTTCTTCTAATGAAGCTTCTGCTTTCTTCATCTAAACCTGTACCAAAAACCTATGTGCCAAAACTTGGCAAGGGTGATGTAAAGGATAAGTTTGAAGCCATGCAGAGAGCCAGGGAAGAAAGAAATCAAAGGAGATCTAGAACCGAAAAGCAAAGAAGAAAAGAACAATATATTAGAGAGAGAGAATGGAACAGGAGAAAGCAGGAGGTTATTTTATTTTATTTTATTCTCATGCAAATATTCATTTTCATCTTTTACATTTTATTTGTTATTCACATTAACCACATTTCATATTAACTATAATTAATATTTTCTGTGTTTATAAACTAATTGCAAACTCTGCATATAATATGATCTAGTCTAAAGTTTGGATATGTTCATATTAATTTATTTAACCATCTAGATTAAAGAAATGCTTGCTTCTGATGATGAGGAAGAGGTATCTTCTAAAGTAGAAAAGGCTTACGTCCCAAAGCTAACAGGTAAGACACTTGAGGGGCAAATTGTAAATAAAATTGCAAAAAAGGAAGCATAGCAAAATATCAAACATGTTTCATATATTCTTAGGAACTGTTAAAGGTAAATTTGCTGAAATGGAGAAACAAAGACAAGAGGAACAAAGGAAGAGAACAGAAGAGGAACGAAAACGCAGAATTGAGCAGGATATGTTAGAAAAGAGGAAGATCCAACGTGAATTAGCAAAAAGGGCTGAGCAGGTATACACTAGATATTAATTTGGTATTTGCTTCAGAAACTAATTGTACAGAGTAAAACTAATCAGTATGCTGCCTAATCAAAATATTTTAATATAACATAAACCTGTTAAATAGTAGCTAACATGGAAATAAGATCTTAAGCACAAATATTTAATATCAAATGCCTAGAAGGATAAGGGCAGAATGTGCCTATTTCAAGGTTGAATACTGAGATGACTTTTGTTATATACCATCTTATCATTCTCTCTGCATTCCTTACACTGTCCACATTCCTTATTTTTCTTGACACATTAGAGAATTTTACAAAGATATAAGGCAAGTTCACACATAAACTATCCAGAAGCATATAACAAAATGCTGGTCTTTTAATAGCAATCAAAAAATACTTGCTGGTTATTATCAAACACAGGCTTAATTAGGATATCTTCCTACTCAATTATTTGAAACAAATTCAAGTCACATTTTATTCAATAATGGTATTATTAGCTAGCTTAGCTTTGTTTTTTAAGTTGGGGACGGTAGTAGAAGGGAGAAATGTGTGACAGTCATTTCCTGCATATAGCCATTACTGTTGCCCATAGCCACAGAGGACAAATTAGAGGGAGAAAAACATTATTACTATGATTTTATATAGTCTCTTAATGAACTTAGAATTCCCATATATTTTCTTCTCAGAGCATGAGAACTAAGAAGCTGGTAAGTATTTTAAAATACTCAAGAATCTGATCTAATTTCCAGAAAAAGCTAATCTCTCCAAATGATTCATGTGTGTAATGACATAGAAACTTGAAATTCTAATAGTCATAATTACATTTTATTAAGTAAAGAACTGGTCAATTCACAAAAATTTCTTTAATATATTGATATCTGTTTTATATTACAAAAGATCTGTTGTCATAGAGACATAGAAAAAAGACACAGAAGACAGTTCTATTGCTTATGTACTTTAACCTTGTCTACACTGTAGGATCAAAAGAGATGATCAATGTATTGAGCTTAACAAGACAATAATGGTATATCTCCTAGCGTTTTTAATAAGATTATATGAGTTAATAAATGCAAAGCACTTAGTACAGTGCCTGGTACAAAGTAAGTGGGCTATAAATAAATGTCTCACCTAAATGGTACATATAGATAAAATGTCATGAAATCATTTTAGTTTCTCCTCCTTCTGTCATCAGTATTTTAACAACTATCCTAACATTGTCTTCACAGTATATTGTCTTTCATAACCGTTTTTATTGTGAGATTGTACTTGGCTCTTTTTTGCCTACTCTTTAAGTGCCTTAAATCTATTTGCTATGCTTCTTTCAGTTTCTACTACTTTTCTTTAAAAAACGTGACAGGGAATTCCCTGGCGGTCCAGTGGTTAGGACTTGGCGCTTTCACTGCCGGGGCCAGGGTTGGATCCTTAGTCAGAGAAGTAAGATCCTGCAAGCCACACAGTGCAGCCAAAAAAAAAAAACCAAACAAACAAAAAAATTTTTTTAAAGTGACAAAGAAGGCAAAGCATATGACTGTATTTGCATGTCAAAGAAATTTATTTACCCTGACTTTGCAAATAATCACTTTTATGGCACAAACAGCCATTTTTATGGTGACAAATAATGTCATATGCCGGATGAATTACAGAAAAGAATTGGAATTTCCTATATTTTATTACTTTGCATCTCTTTGTCTGAAGAAAGGTTGGTGTACTTTACCTCTGCCACCTCCAGTCATCAAAGATTAGTATTCATTTTGAAATGAAGTTTCGGACTTCCCTGGTGGTGCAGTGGTTAAGGATCTGCCTGACAGTGCAGGGGACACAGGTTCGAGTCCTGGTCCAGGAAGATCCCACATGCCACAGAGCAACTAAGCCCATGCCCACAACTACTGAGCCTGCGCTCTAGAGCCCACAAGCCACAACTACTGAAACCTGCGTGCCCTCACACCACGATGAAGAGTAGCCCCCGCTCGCCACAACTAGAGAAAGCCTGCACACAGCAATGAAGACCCAATGCAGCCAAAAATTAATTAATTTTTTTTAAAAAGAAATGAAATTTCACAAGGGAATACAGTTATAAGGAGGGAGTTCCCTTATTATAATAAGGGGATACAATATATAATAAATGAATATTTTAGGTTATATATAAAATATATCACTATATGTAATTATATTTATAATACAAATCGTAAACTAAGGTAATAAAATATATAATTAAAATATATGGTGTTTGGCAGGAAATGGTGAGTATGCACATGGGGTTAGTCTATCTCTTTTAAGTCTGTGCCCTTTTCCAAAAAGCACTGATTACACTACCACCCCGAGAACTGAATATGGCAGTGGTTTCAAAAAGAAGAAATATGTGTGTTGAGATGAATTTGAATATGATGAAGACATAGGATACTCAGAGAAAGATGGAAGAAAACTAATCATGAAAAAGAACCACTTTCTTTAGTAACCCTGGATACTACATGGCAGGGTGCGAGAGAATCTTGGTTAATAAAATTTTTAGCCTATTAAATTATTTGAGAATATGTCGGTAGAGCAATATAAACTATTAATAGTAATTTCATCTTGCAAATATGGGAAGTCTAATTTTAAAACCTAATTAAATACATTTTCCACTCAAATCTAATAAAATTTAATCTATCTTTGAATATAAGAAGGCACGACATAGTCAAGAAGAGTCTTAATGTTTGTTTGAAAAATCCTCTTGTATACGTCCATATTCAAGAACACTATAGAAAGGATTCCTGAGTCAGACAGGTAGCTGAGTAACATTTAAGATAATTACCAGTTCTGAGATTCTAAGATATTATGATAAATTAAAAATAGGCATAGTTCGTATACTGGATGTTGGAATCAAAGACCAATAAAATTTGGGGGAGAATCTTAATTTGGTATAATCTGGTTATCTTTGAGGGTATTTTGATGGACAAGGTTAATGTCTAACAACTTGGAAAAAGAGAAGTTATTGGTGGGAGATTGAGATGTTGAAAAGAAAGGGGAGAAAGGAAGTTGATTTGGGAAGTAGCAAAAGGAGTTTTCTTTTCATAAATCAAAAGAAATAATTGGGAAGCAGATCTTCAATGGTAGTTTCTGAAAGCTAGCACTATAATTGAACTGAATATCTTAGTTCTCTATGAATATACTGAGACCATGGCCACTTAGGCAAATTCATCTTTTTCTTTGTTTGTTGAAACCCAACGGAAAAAAAATTCTATCTTTTGTTGTTTTGATAATGGTTTAAAATGAGCAAAGAATAAAGCAAAAATAACAAAAAAACACCCAACCAAACAAAGAAAAACTATTCTAAATATAGTTTATTATCTACTGTAAGCTAATAAAAATCTGAGAAGGTTGTAGCAGCAAGAAAAAGAAATTTGGGGTTAAAAAATTTAGAATTTTTCTTCCCTATGCTCTCAATGTCTCGCTTCTCACCATATCTCCTAGAACTTTTTATTGAGATTAACATGATTTGTAGAGGAATTGTTAGCACTCTTTTGAAGGGAAATAATTTTGTAATTATTTTATTACAGATTCATTAAAATTTTTCATAGTATCATTTATCATTCAATAAAACCTTCATCATTTATACAACAACTCAGTGTAATAAATAATTCTGTAACAAAGCAAATTATTCTGAACAAAGCTATTTAAAATAAACTATTAAGATACAAAATAGACTTATTTTTAATAAATGATTTGTTCAGAATAATTTCTTTTTCAAGAAATTTGGTATCTTAATAATATGTATTATTTCTTCTTGACAGAGAATATAGAAAAGTGAGATGATGAGAGAACAGGGAGTTAGCCAGCCCAGTTCCTAGTATGAGACAAGGTACAGCAGAATTCCCTTAGACTGAGTGAGGAACAAACTACTTCCAGCTCTTTCACTGGTGTTAAAAATCAAATTAAAACAATAAACAATCTGAATTTTTACTTTCTAACTTTTTCCATTTTCCTGTTGCTTATGTTTCCTTTTCCTGAGATCTCAAACATTGTGTTATTTAAATCACTTTTCTGTCATTTCTCACTCTGTTATGTATCGTACATTAGCCTGCCCCTCAAGCTAATCTTAATGGCCAAATTGAGCTCCCTCTTTTTAAATGAGGGCCTTTCCTACCTAGGTCTGTCAAAATATAGAGTAAACAATTATGATTTCCAGAATTATTTTCCCTTCTAAACTAGCCATGTGAAAGCCTACACCTTTTACTGTGCTTTATTATTGTGTCAGTTATATTTTTGCCATCTATTTATATTATAAAATATAGTCATGATGATTATTTGATTGCTAATGATAGGTTTTCCTTTCGCTGTGGCAGAGAGAGAATGGGGAAATGTTTCTGTAGCTCCATTTAAATTGCTTAATTAATAACTGCTGGTTGTAAGCTCACAGCCAGATTATAAGAGTTTGGTCCATTATTCAAATTCCAGAATTACAAAGGTAGGCTTTATTTTAATTTTTTCTTAATATGTTGTTCCCTAGATAGTGATATCAAAATGCAAAAATTAATATAAAGTTTAATCTCTATTTAAAAGGACATAATTGGTTAATTTGGAGCAACATAAAAATACTTCAGAACGCTAAATTTTGAAATTTACCATAAATCACAACTAATACTTTTCAGTTGTATGTTTAAAACAAAAAGCAGAAATCTGATGTAATGTAATGATATAAAATTCTTATTCAATAGATTGAGGACATAAACAATACGGGAACTGAATCAGCATCAGAGGTAAATGGACATTTCCTTTAATGAAACATTCACCTAAAATTATCTGATTCACAAATAATCTTTCAATTAAAAAAATTAAGAGTTCTTTTATTATAAATATAGCAACAACAACAAGGACAAAAATATTTTGCAAAGCAAGATCATACTTTTGCACTTTCAAACGCTATAGCTTAGTGTTTTTAAAGAAAAGTATGTTTTTGCTTTCATGGTTAGAGACACAAGTCTCAATTTGAGATACTCTGCCAAGGCTATATATTTCTTGAACTGTTACTAATAGTTGAGATTGTTGAAAGCTAACATTTGAAAAAGGCAGTTTTCTTTTCATCATCTGTCTTCTTTCCTCAGAGTTCCTGATAGTTAGTTTTGCTTATCACATACTAGCAGAGAGTACAGAATCTATTACCATGAAGGAATGTTCAAACCACAAAAATTTTAGTTATCTCTTTTTATCTAACAGAGAAAGTTAAAGATCAATCAATTTGATGGTGTGCCTAAAACTACAGCCACATAAATTGGAAGCAGTTTTATTTTAGGGGGCATGTGTTACATATTACAATTCTTTGTTTTTGAAAAAAGTTCAAAGGCAATAACAGATGATGTAATAGAACTAATTAAAATGGATTTTAAAAACAAGTTTAAGAATATTTGAATAGGACCAAAGGCCAAAGAGTTTTGTCCATAATATAAATGTTTTCTAAATCACTTGGAAATACTGGGGTTTTTTTCCTTGCTAAAATGTTAGTTTTATTAAGTATTTAAAAACTTGCATGGAGAGAAAAATCAAACACAGAAACCTTTCTTGTGTGTTTAAACTGAAGCCATCCACCATCAAATTGATTTAGAGTATGCTCACATGCACATTACCTTTTGTGGGATGAGTGCACGGATAGTGAAATTCAGATAATTTCACGCAATTTTATCCAAACAGCTGTATTAACACCATCTTCTAGGAAAAAAGATGCTTCTTGAACCTGTCAGCAGTGGATTTCAATAAGATTGACTCATCATGTAAAATGAATTCAGAGAAAGAGCTATTTAATAGAAATCTGTTAAAAATATTAATTTTTGTTCTTCATAACATTGATGGCAATGTAATGAAATTCACCAATGATGGAAGTCCCATGAAACCTAAATTTTGATTAGGAAGAAATATGCTAATTATCTATTTTATAAATTAGGAAGGAGATGATTCACTGCTTGTAACAGTGGTACCTGTCAAATCACACAAAACATCTGGAAAAATGAAAAAGAATTTCGAAGATCTAGAAAAAGAACAAGAAGAAAAGGAAAGGGTCAAGTATGAAGAAGATATAAGATATGAAGAACAACGTCGGTCTCTCAAGGAAGCAAAGTGTCTTTCATTGGTCATGGTAATTTTTTTTAATAAAGAACAAATAAAAGCAGTTAAGTTGGTTAGCAGCATATCCCTTTATGATTAACAGGTTTTCATTATGTTTTCTTAGGATGATGAACTGGAAAGTGAGGCAAAGAAAGAGTCACTTTCTCCTGGAAAATTGAAACTGACTTTTGAAGAATTGGAAAGACAAAGACAAGAAAACCGAAGGAAGCAAGCTGAGGAGGAAGCAAGAAAACGTTTAGAAGAAGAGAGGCGTGCTTTTGAAGAAGCAAGGCGGCAAATGGTAAAACAAACTGATATATATGTAACATTTATATATGATATTATAATACATAATTATATTATGATACATAACATTTATATATTATATTATACAAATTATATATTATATGTATAATATGTTATACAAATGTTATATATAAAACATTTAATATTAAGGGAGGTAGCTGGCTTTAGATAAGGTTCATTGCTATAAATTTAAGGAGGTTTTCTATATACAAGGGTCTGATTTTGAAACTGTATACATATTCCATATATAACATGCATTTATATTATTTTCTAGCTTTCATTTTGGGATATTTTACCTAATATGCCTTAAATTTTTATTTTTATAAATTGTTGTAAACATACAAAATAATTATTCAACAAATCTAATTTCTCTTCATCTGTTAGCTCAGCCTGCAATGTGTTTAATAGCATGGTGCAGTGCACTTTCAAGTCTAATCATAAGTGTACACTTAGTGTCAGTATATATATATATATATACTGAATATATATAGAGAGATATATATATGTGTAATGTATATAATCTAAGTGCTTAAGAGCATGGATTTTGGAGCCAGACTGCCTGGATTCAGATATCTAACCTTTATTGTGTACCCATGGACAAGTTATTGAACCTCTCTACATCTTAGTTTCCTCATTTGTAAAATGGTGAAAATAATTGTGCCTACTTCTTAAATCATTAAATGAGTTAATATAGAAAGCAGTTAGAGTAGTGTTTGGCATGTAATAAGTGTTTCATTTATTTATTTATTATGTATTTTTATCTTTTTATTATTATTTTTTTTTGACCTCGCAGCACAGCTTTTGGGATCTTAGTTCCCTGACCAGGGATTGAACCCATGCCTCCTGCAATGGAAGCGTGGAGTCCCAACCACTAAACCGCCAGGGAATTCCCAATATGTGCTTTAAAAATGTTAACTGCTATTATTATAGTAACAGATTTAACAACAAAAAATAAAATTGAAATAAGAAAACACTGATTCCAAATCTCATTGCAAGAATTTAAGAATGGAACATATGTAATTTTTTAAACTTTCAGACTTTCTTGATCAGTTTTCATTAATGATGTTCTGAGGTCTATATCTCCAAAATTTTAATTTTCTAGATGTTTGTTTGAAAATGTTGTTATTGGGTTGGCCAAATTTCGTTTGGGTTTTTCTGTAAAATGTTATGGAAAAACCCAAACAAACTTTTTGGCCAACCCAATATTTTGGGTAGTTACAGTTGGATAATACCTACACATTTTAGATATCACTGGTGGTCAATTTAGTGGAAAGACATAGAAATATCATTAATTAATCAAATCATAAATTTCAATGAGTATTTAATTAATTTAATTAGCATTACATTAGAATTTTAATTATAAAATCATAAAATTTGAATTGTATGTAAAATAGTTCCAGATAATGTTTTATCCATTTAATAACCATAGTTCATAGTAAAAAAAATCCATGAAAATTACAGAATGAGAACTTTATTATGTAAGAGACTCAGTGTGTGTATACTTGAACCTCAATTTAAGTACACACACACACTTTTATTTTTTTTGGAAGATAAATTGTAGAATTTTTAATCAATGAAATACTATACAGCAATAGAAAATAATTAACCACAGGTAGCCCCATCAACACAGATAAATCTTAAAAAAAACTACAAGATTCAGCAAAACTGTAAGTCAATAGGACCACATACAGTATAATTTCTTATATGTAAAATTCAAAAGCTGCAACACTGAACAAATTTTTACATATTCAAACAAAGCAAAAGAATAACAAACACAAAATTAAGCATATTAGTTTCCTCTGAAAAGCCAGCAAAAGGTGGATGGGCTCTTGAAGGATACACGAAGACCTTCAAGAGTACTGGAAACATTCCATATCTTAAACTGAGTAGGACCCACATCTGTGTGTTGGTGTTACTTTTATTTATTTATTTATTTATTTTAACATCTTTATTGGAGTATAATTGCTTTACAATGGTGTGTTAGTTTCTGCTTTATAACAAAGTGAATCAGTTATACATATATGTTCCCATATCTCTTCCCTCTTGCGTCTTCCTCCCTCCCACCCTCCCTATCCCACCCCTCCAGGTGGTCACAAAGCACCGAGCTGATCTTCCTGTGCTATGCGGCTGCTTCCCACTAGCTATCTATTTTACGTTTGGTAGTGTATATATGTCCATGCTACTCTCTCACTTTGTCCCAACTTACCCTTCCCCCTCCCTGTGTCCTCAAGTCCTTTCTCTAGTAGGTCCACACACGTGTTTTATGTTTGTTCTGGGAGAGTTAATGTTTAGTAAAACTTTTAAATGATTCCTTAAGAATTTTAAACAATTAATCTTATCCATTTAAAAATCTGACTTGCTTGAGAAGTTTTATTTAACTTGAGTACATCTTTATTTGGAATTTTTCCAAATTTGATTTTTTAAATCATATGAGACGTTATAAAGGAAGGGGATTTTGGTCAAGAATACTAGAACAAAGAAACATTTCTGTGTAAGGTGGCTGAGTCTGTGCCTTTTGATTTATAATTCATTCCTGTCTTTGATTAATCCCAGTTTTTAGTAGTGAGTTGTTTCTTCGTTAGGTAAATGAAGAGGAGGAAAACCAAGACACTGAAAACATTTTTAAAGGGTACCGCCCTGGTAAACTCAAACTCAGTTTTGAAGAAATAGAAAGACAAAGGAGAGAAGATGAAAAAAGGAAAGCAGAAGAAGAAGCCAGAAGAAGAATAGAGGAAGAAAAGAAGGCATTTGCTGAAGCAAGGAGAAGCATGGTAAGATAGAATGTGACTGGAGGAGGCCACTGGGATTCAGTATGTTATGAGAAATCATTCAACTTTGGGGAATACCCTATTATTTCTGAACTTATATGCCAGAAGTAGGGATGGCATATAAGTTATTAAAGTCTCCTATGGCATAACACTGTCAGTTAAAGGTGTTTGCTTCATTATAGTGTTGAGAAGTTTCTGATTAAATTGCTATGCCTAGCATAGAGAAGTGTATGTTATCTTCCTTCTCTGGGAAGGCATGTTTTCCAGAACTAAGTATCTAAGCGAGGAGGGAGCGGGGTTCCTACCCCCACCTTTCCTTCCCTCCTCTCCATTCTCTTCTCCTTCCCTCCCTCACTCCTTCCTTCCTTTCCTCCTTTCTTTCCAGTATCCATCCCATCTGGGATATATTAAATGATCAAAGCCATTTAATCACAATTAGTTAACTCTCCAAAATGCTTACCATCACTCTGGATATTGCTACTAAACTTAACTCTGTTACAAAGTTATACTTCTTATACCATTTTTTAAATATTTATTTATTTATTTTGGCTGCGTTGGGTCTTCGTTGCTGTGCACAAGTTTTCTCTAGTTGCGGAGATCAGGGGCTACTCTACACGGGCTTCTCACTGCGGTGGCTTTTCTTGTTGTGGAGCACGGGCTCTAGGCGCATGGGCTTCAGTAGTTCTCGCTCGCGGGCTCTAGAGCACAGGCTCAGTAGTTGTGGCGCATGGGCTTAGTTGCTCTGGGGCATGTGGGATCTTCCCCGACCAGGGGTCAAACCCGTGTCCCCTGCATTGGCAGGCGGATTCTTAACCACAGAATCCAGGGAAGCCCCTATACCATTTTAATGTTTGTTAAATGTACAGTTACCTGACAAACTTTTTTTTAAGTAAGTTGACACGTGAACGCTGCATCCCCTTCCTGAAACATTTTAATTGGCTTCAATGATATCATGACCTGGTTTTCTTCCTGTGTCTGAGTGAGCTTCAGACAGATACATCCAAGTGTTTATTTGGCTTCATCACCCACCCAGATGCTCAAATCAGAAACCTGTGGGCCTTAAGCACTTTCACCTCTCATTCATGCCTCACATCCAGTCATTCACTGTCTCATTTCCTATATCACTCTAAAAATTGATCAGTTTTCCCCCATTTCCCACTACCACTACTATAATGCAGGTCACTGTTATCCCTTGCCTGAGGCCAACTCCTAATTAATTTGCTTTCTTGCCTATAATCCATTCTTTCCTATAAAGCCAGAAGTGGTCTTTCTTAAAAAATAAATAAATAAATAAATAAATTTGATTATGTTACTATTTTGCTTAAAAATTTTCCACGTCCCTTAAAACAAAAATCCAAACACTAAAATTTTTAAATAAATTTCTTTATAATCTTGCCCTAGTATTTTCTCCAGTTTCATTTCTTGATTCTTCCTTTTTTTTTTTAAATAAATATATTTATTTATTTTTGGCTGCATTGGGTCTTTGTTGCTGCATGCAGGCTTTTTCTAGTTGCAGCAAGTGGGGGCTACTCTTTGTTGCGGTGAGCGGGCTTCTCATTGCCGTGGCTTCTCTTGTTGCAGAGCACGGGCTCTAGGCACACGGGCTTCAGTAGTTGTGGCTCGCAGGCTCTAGAGTGCAGGCTCAGTAGTTGTGGCGCACAGGCTTAGTTGCTCCATGGCATGTGGGATCTTCCCGGACCAGGGCTTGAACCCATGTCCCCTGCATTGGCAGGCAGATTCTTAACCACTGTGCCACCAGGGAAGTCCCTCTTGAGTCTTCCTTAATCTGCCATGTTTGTTCCAGACATACTAAATTTCTTTCCATTTCTTCAAAACGCTATGCTCTCATCTCTGGAACTTCATAAATGCTATATGAAACGTGTCTCTCTCTCTTTTCCCTGTGCTGAGGTATCTCCTATTCATATATTCCATTTCCTCTGGAAGCCTTTCCTGCTAATACAAGTTCCAGAAAGGTGTTCCTTTCATGTGTTCTTAGAGCATTTAGTGCTCCCCTAGCATAGCACTAGCGCTGTATTGTGGCTTATGGCCATCTTCCTCACTCAGTGAGGCTGAGACCACATCAAGCACATGACACGGGACTTCACTGAAGCCCGCGCACTCTAGGGCCCGCGTGCAGCAACTACTGAGCCCATGTGCTGCAACTAAGGAAGCCCACGTGCCTAGAGCCCATGCTCCGCAACAAGAGGAGCCACTGCAATGAGTAGCCCGCTCACTGCAACGAAGAGTAGCCCCTGCTCACCACAACTAGAGGATGCCCATGCACAGCAACGAAGACCCAATGCAGCCAAAAAAAAAGAAAAAGATGGTGCTTGGACTTAGGAAAAAAAAAGCACATGGCACAATGCATTCTAGTGTAACAAACTTCCTGTAAATGCTTGTGGAATAAGTGATTTATTTTATTATTATTTTTTATTGAAGTAGAGTTGATTTACAATGCTGTGCCAATCTCTGCTCTACAGCATAGTGACTCAGTTATACACATTTATACATTCTTCTTTTTAATATTCCTTTCCATTATGGCTTATCACAGGATATTGAACATAGTTCCCTGTGCTATACAGTAGGACCTTGTTGTTTATCCATCCTATATATAATAGTTCACATCTGCTAATTCCACACTCCCAGTCCTTCCCTCCCCCACCCACCTCCCCCTTGGCAACCACAAGTCTGTTCTCTATGTCTGTGAGTCTGTTTCTGTTTTGTAGATAGGTTCATTTGAGCCATATCTTAGATTCCACAAATATGGTATTTGTCTTTCTCTTTCTGACTTCACTTAGTATGATAATCTGTAGTTACATCCATGTTGCTGCAAATGGCATTATTTTGTTCTTTTTTATGTTTAAGTTGGAATAAGTGATATTAATACTATCTTATTAGGTAATCCTTGATTCACAAATGGTTTCTACACAGAAACCCTACAAACATTCTGAGAGCACTTAATTTCTGGAGAATCAGCTGGTTCAGAAGTGGTAGATAAGAAGTAGCTGTGAAGATCAGGAAATCTAGTCCTGGGAGCAGATTTTTAGGCCAAATCTGCCATTTTATCATGACTCACTAGTGGAAAAAGTGCAGGGAAGGAAAATGGCATTAAACCAAAACTCTGGCTTCCTAAAGACATTTCTATATCAGGAAAGGAAAGAGAAACTTTTTCCTTCATTTATGTTGTTTTCTTATCTAGGGCCAAGTATTGTCATTTCATATTATTGCTCAGTTAACTCATATATTAATAAAAATTTTTTTGGCAATCTGTGGATTTTGAGACCATATAAACATTATTTCTGAGTTGAACTGGTTCTGTGGTAAAAGCCTGTCATATATAAAAATTGGAACAAATAATAATTACCCTTTACCTCTCTTATTCCTATTTCTAGTTCAGCCACAGGAACACAATTCAAGTGAGAGGTTTATGTATATACTTTCAGGGGTTAGAATTAGGTCACTGCTTTTCATGGCAAAATGTATTCCAAGTCAATGATTTAAAAGCAGAGTTTCTATTTGCAATTTAGAGATTGCCTATATACAGGGAATGATATTGTAATAATAAAACTGCTATTTGGGAGCTTACCATAGTGTCAGACACACTGCAAAGTGTTTCCAAACTTTATGTAATTCTCATGACAACTCTATGAAAGTTGTCACAGATAAGGAAACTCAGATTTAGAGAGGCTGTGTAACTTGCCCAAGGTCATAACTAAATGGCAGACATGTAATTCATGAAATTACAAAAAGGTAGTCTAAATAGTTATTTATAGTTTTATTAGAAAGACTTTTAAGGTTTGGAATATCACCTTTTCCACATAGTATTTGTGTTGACTTTGGACAAGTTACTTTTTAGTGCCTCAGTTTCCATCTATAAAATGGGGATATTAATAACACCTACTTCACAGGGTTACAGAAAAATAAGTCAATACACGTAAAGTGCTTAGAATTGTACCTGGCAGCTATAAGTATTAACTATTATTATTTATTTTTAATTAGCCTGACAGTAAATAAATCAGTAAAATCACAGCATTAACTGATTTTTGCCTGATTATGAAGGGGTCATGATATCTAATTCATTCAGGTAAAAACCATGATTTAACTGAAATGCTCTATTTTAATTACCAGAATGGAGGTTAATTTTAATCCAATTAAAACGTTTTCCCAATATTAGAACATCTTTTTAATTTTTTTAATTAAAAAAAATTTGTTATTAGAATATCTTAATGTCTAATTCAAATTACTCATAGTATAAAGTCAAAGTATTTATTTGTGTTCACTGGAATGGAGACTTTATGGTCACCATTTTCTCTGTTACTACAAAATACTTTAGTCTTACAGTTTCTAATAATTCCTTCTTGTTTATTGTTTTATACTTTTAAAGAGAATTTTTGGGTTTTAGTTCAATGTGAAACCTTTCTATTCAAGAAATATTCCCTTTGTAGTATGTATAATTCTGGCAAGAGTGATAAAAGAATTATTTTAAATAGGTAGTAGATGATGACTCCCCAGAGATGTATAAAACAACCTCTCAAGAATCTCTTACACCTGGAAAACTAGAAATTAATTTTGAAGAATTATTAAAACAGAAAATGGAAGAAGAAAGACGACGAACAGAGGAGGAACGGAAGCATAAGCTAGAGATGGAAAAACAGGAATTTGAACAACTGAGACAAGAAATGGGAGAGGTAAGACTTTAAGAAGTGTCCATTTTTATTCCACAAGTATTTAGTAATCTCAGTATTTCACATGCATTACCTTACAATAACTTTCTAAGTATTATTATTTTTACATAAAGGACACTCTTATGAGGCACTTGGTACAAGTTTCAGCATAGTTGAGTGTACCTTTCCAGCCTGCTATAACTCTACTCCTTCTTGCTAGTTTGAAAAATATATAAGATTCCAAGTGACTGAGATATTACTGTAGTATGTAAGTAAATATTTCTTCCTATATACCTCACAATTGTGTGAGATTACACCATGATTGAGAACTGTCACTCTAGCATACTTAATATACCCAGTTATACTTATTTTCCTTGAAACAGAATTAAACTGGTAATCAAAATAAGAAAAAACTATAAGAGTACCATGGATGCTAATAGGAACATCAGTTTGGCAACTCTTTGAATAATTTTACAGGCATACTGCATTTTATTGTGCTTCACTTTATTGCACTTTGCAGGTACTGCACTTTTTACAAATTGTAGGTCTGTGGCAACCCTGCATGGAGCAAGTCTGTTGCCACCATTTTTCTAACTGCATTTGCTCACTTTGTGTCTCTGTATCACATTTTGGTAATGCTCTCAATATTTCAAACTTTTTCATTATTATTATATTTGTTATGGTGATCTGTGATCAGTGATCTTCATTGTTACTATTGTAGCTGTTTGGGGGCACCACAAACTGCTCCCATATAAGATGGTAAACTTAATCGATAAGTGTGTATGTTCTGACTGCTTCACTGACCGGCTGTTTGCCCATCTCTTTCCCTCTCTTTGGGCCTACCTGTTCCCTTACACAATAGTATTGAAATTAGGCCAATTAATGGTCTCTGAGTGTTTAAGTGAAGGTAAGAGTCGCACATCTCTCACTTTACACTTGGCCAAGAAGCGATTTGTCTCACTTTAAATAAAGCTAGCAAGATTAAGCTTAGTGAGGAAGGAACGTCGAAAGCTGAGATAGATAGGCCAAAATCTAGGCCTCTTGGGCCAAACCATTAGCCAAGATGTGAATGCAAAGGAAAAGTTCTTGAAGGAAATTAAAAGTGCTACTCCAGTGAACACACAAATGATAAGAAAGTGGAACAGCCTTACTGTCGATGTGGAAAAAGTTTTAGTGGTCTGGATAGAAGGTCACATAAGCCACAACATTCCCTTAAGCCAAAGCCTACTCCAGAGCAAGGCCCTAACTCTCTTCAATTCTATGAAGACTGAGAGATGAGGAAGCTGCAGAAGAAAAGTCTGAAGCTACCAGAGGTTGCTTCTTGAAGTTTAAGGAAAGAAGCCATCTCTGTAACAAAAAAGTGCAAGATGAAACAGCAAGTGCTGTTGTAGAGGCTGCAGAAGTTATTCAGAAGATCTAAGATAATCAAAATGAAGGTGGCTACACTAAACAATAGATTTTCAATGTAGACAAACAGGCTTGTATTGGAAGAAGATGCCATCTAGGACTTTTTTAGCTAGAGAGGAGAAGTCAATGTTTGGCTTCAAAGCTTCAAAAGACAGGCTGACTCTCTTGTTATAGGATAAAACATAGCTGGTGACTTTAAGTTGAAGCCAATGCTTATTTAGCATTCTGAAAATCCTAGGGTCCTTGAGAATTCTGCTAAATCTACTTTGCCAGTGCTCTATAAATGGAACAGAGAACCTAGATATAGCAATCTATTCACAACCTGGTTTACTGAATATTTAAAGCCCACTGTTAAGACCTACTGCTCAGAAAAAATGATTCCTTTAAAATATTACTGCTCATTAATAGTGCACCTCAAAGAAACTTCAGGTGCACTGAAGGCAGGAAACACAAGAGAAGGAAAAGATATACAATAACAAACCCCAAACAATTAAGAAAATGGTAATAGGAACATACATATCGATAATTACCTTAAATGTAAATGGATTAAATGTGCCAACTAAAAGACTCAGACTGGCTAAATGGATACAAAAACAAGACCCGTATATATGCTGTCAACAAGAGACCCACTTCAGACCTAAGGACACATACAGACTGAAAGTTAGGGGATGGAAAAAGATATTCCATGCAAATGTAAATCAAAAGGAAGCTGGAGTAGCAATTCTCATATCAGACAAAATAAACTTTAAAATAAAGACTATCACAAGAGACAGTGAAGGACACTACATAATGATCAAGGGATCAATCCAAGAAGAAGATATAACAATTGTAAATATTTATGCACCCAACATAGGAGCACCTCACTACATAAGGCAAAGGCTAACAGCCATAAAAGGGGAAATCGACAGTAACACAATCATAGTAGGGGACTTTAACACTCCACTTTCACCAATGGACAGATCATCCAAAAAGAAAATAAATAAGAAAACACAAGCTTTAAATGATACATTAAACAAGATGGACTTAATTGATATTTATTGGACATTCCATCCAAAAACAACAGAATACACTTTCTTCTCAAGTGCTCATGGAACATTCTCCAGGATAGGTCATATCTTGGGTCACAAATCAAGCCTTAAGAAAACTGAAATCGTATAAAGTATCTTTTCTGACTACACGCTATGAGACTAGATATCAATTAGAGGAAAAACTCTGTAAAAAATACAAACACATGAAGGCTAAACAATACAGTACTTAATAACCAAGAGATCACTGAAAAAATCAAAGAGGATATCAAAGAATACCTAGAAACAAATGACAATGAAAGCCAACGACCCAAAACCTATGGGATGCAGCAAAAGCAGTTCTAAGAGGGAAGTTTATAGCAATACAATCCTACCTTAAGAAACAAGAAACATCTCAAATAAACAACCTAACCTTACACCTAATGCAATTAGAGAAAGAAGAAAAAAACCCCAAAGTTAGCAGAAGGAAAGAAATCATGAAGATCAGATCAGAAATAAATGAAGGAAACAATAGCAAAGATCAATAAAACTAAAAGCTGGTTCTTTGAGAAGATAAACAAAATTAATAAACCATTAGCCAGATTCATCAAGAAAAAAAAGAAGACTCAAATCAATAGAATCAGAAATGAAAAATGAGGGCTTCCGTGGTGGCGCAGTGGTTGAGAGTCCATCTGCCGATGCAGGGGACATGGGTTCGTGCCCCGGTCTGGGAGGATTCCGCGTGCCATGGAGCAGCTGGGCCCATGATCCATGGCCACTGAGCCTGCGCATCCGGAGCCTGTGCTCTGCAGCGGGAAGGGCCACAGTGGTGAGAGGCCTGCGTACGGAAAAAAAAAAAAAAAGAGATGTAACAAAGGACACTGCAGAAATACAAAGGATCATGAGAGATTACTATAAGCAACTATATGCTAATAAAATGGACAACTTGGAATAAATGGACAAATTCTTAGAAAAGCACAACCTTCCGAGACTGAACCAGGAAGAAATAGAAAATATGAACAGACCAATCACAAGCACTGAAATTGAGACTGTGCTTAAAAGTCTTCAAACAAACAAAAGCCCAGGACCAAATGGCTTCACAGGCGAATTCTATCAAGCATTTAGAGAAGAGCCAACACCTATCCTTCTCAAACTCTTCCAAAATATAGCAGAGGGAGGAACACTCCCAAACTCTACAAGGCCACTATCACCCTGATACCAAAACCAGACAAAGATGTCACAAAGAAAGAAAACTACAAGCCAATATCACTGATGAACATAGAGGCAAAACTCCTCAACAAAATACTAGCAAACAGAATCCAACAGCACATTGAAAGGATCATACACCATTGATCAAGTGGGGTTTATCCTAGGAATGCAAGGATTCTTCAATATACGCAAATCAATCAATGTGATACACCATACCAACAAACTGAAGAATGAAAACCATATGATCATCTCAATAGATGTAGAAAAAGCTTTTGACAAAATCAAACACCAATTAATGATAAAAACCCTCTAGAAAGTAGGCATAGAGGGAACTTATCTCAACATAATAAAGGCCACATATGACAAACCCACAGCCAACATGGTTCTCAATGGTGAAAAACTGAAACCATTTCCACTAAGATCAGGAACAAGACAAGGTTACCCACTCTCACCACTGTTATTCAACATAGTTTTGGAAGTTTTACCCACAGCAATCAGAGAAGAAAAATAAATAAAATGAATCCAAATCGGAAAAGAAGAAGTAAACCTGTTTGCAGATGACACGATGCTAAACATAGAGAATCCTAGAGATGCTACCAGAAAACTACTAGAGCTAATCAATGAATTTGGTAAAGTAGCAGGATACAAAATTAATGCACAGAAATCTCTGGCATTCCTATACACTAATGATGAAAAATCTGAAAGAGAAATTAAGGAAACACTCCCATTTACCATTGCAAAAAGAATAAAATACCTAGGAATAAACCCACCCAAGGAGACAAAAGACCTGTATGCAGAAAACTATAAGACACTGATGAAAGAAATTAAAGATGATACAAACAGATGGAGAGATATACCATGTTTTCGGATTGGAAGAATCAACATTGTGAAAATGACTCTACTACCCAAAGCAATCTACAGATTCAGTGCAGTCCCTATGAAACTACCACTGGCATTTTTCACAGAACTAGAACAAAAAATTTCACAATTTGTATTTTAACACAAGAGACCCCGAATAGACAAAGCAATCTTGAGAAAGAAAAACGGAGCTGGAGGAATCAGGCTCCCTGACATCAGACTATACTACAAAGCTACTGTAATTGAGACAGTATGGTACTGGCACAAAAACAAGAATATAGATCAATGGAACAGGATAGAAAGCCCAGAGATAAACCCACGCACATATGGTCACCTTATTTGTGATAAAGGAGTCAAGAATACACAATGGAGAAAAGACAGCCTCTTCAATAAGTGGTGCTGGGAAAACTGGACAGCTACATGTAAAAGAATGAAATTAGAACACTCTAACACCATACACAAAAATAAACTCAAAATGGATTAAAGACCTAAATGTAAGGCCAGATACTATAAAACTCTTAGAGGAGAACATAGGAAGAACACTCTATGACATAAATCACAGAAAGATCCTTTTTGACCCACCTCCTAGAGAAATGGAAATAAAAACAAAAATAAACAAATGGGACCTAATGAAACTTAAAATCTTTTGCACAGCAAAGGAAACCATAAACAAGACCAAAAGACAACCCTCAGAAGGGGAGAAAATATTTGCAAATGAAGCAACTGACAAAGGATTAATCTCCAAAATTTACAAGCAGCTCATCCAGCTCAATATCAAAAAAACAATCAACCCAATCCAAAAATGGGCAGAAGAGGTAAATAGACATTTCTCCAAAGAGGATATACAGATTGCCAACAAACACATGAAAGAATGCTCAACATCAGTAATCATTAGAGAAATGCAAATCAAAACTACAATGAGGTATCATCTCACACTGGTTAGAATGGCCATCATCAAAAAATCTAGAAACAATAAATGCTGGAGAGGGTGTGGAGAAAAGGGAACCCTCTTGCACTGTTGGTGGGAATGTAAATTGTTACAGCCACTATGGAAACAGTATGGAGGTTCCTTAAAAAACTACAAATAGAACTAACATACGACCCAGCAATCCCACTACTGGGCATATACCCCAAGAAAACCATAATTCAAAAAGAGTCATGTACCATAATGTTCATTGCAGCTCTATTTACAATAGCCAGGACATGGAAGCAACCTAAGTGTCCATCAACTGATGAATGGATAAAGATGTGGCACATACATACAATGGAATATTACTCAGCCATAAAAAGAAACAAAATTGAGTTATTTGTAGTGAGGTGGATGGACCTACAGTCTGTCATACAGAGTGAAGTAAGTCAGAAAGAGAAAAACAAATACCATCTGTTAACACATATATATGGAATCTAAAAAAAAAATGGTTATGAAGAACTTACGGGCAGGACAGGAATAAAGACGCTGACGTAGAGAATGGACTTGAGGACACGCGGAGGGGGAAGGGTAAGCTGGGACGAAGTGAGAGAGTGGCATGGACTTGTATATACTGCCTAATGTAAAGTAGATAGCTAGTGGGAAGGAACCGCATAGCACAGGGAGATCAGCTCGGTGCTTTGTGACCACCTAGAGGGGTCGGATAGGGATGGTGGGAGGGAGACGCAGGAGGGAGGAGATATGGGGATGTATGTATATGTATAGCTAATTCACTTTGTTATAAAGCAGAAACTAACTCACCATTGTGAAGCAGTTATACTCCAATAAAGATGTTAACAAAAAAATTAGTGCACCTGATCACCCAAGAGCTCTGATGGAGATTTGTGACGATATTAATGTTGTTTTCATGCCTGCTAGCACAGAATCCATTCTGCAGCCCATGGATCAAGAAGTAATTTCTACTTTCAAGTCTTATTATTGAAGACATACGTTTTGTAAGGCTATAGCTGCCATAGATCGTGATTCCTCTGATGGATATGGACAAAATCAATTAAAAACCTTCTGGAAAGGATTCAACATTCCAGGTACCATTAAGAATATTTGTGATTCATGGGAAGAGGTCAAAATATCAAATTCACAGGAGTTTAGCAAAAGTTGATTTCAACCCTCATGGATGACTTTGAGGAGTTCAAGCCTTCAGTGGAGGAAGTAAATGCAGATGTGGAAATAGCAAGAAAAGTAGAATTAGAAGTGGAGTCTGAAGATGTGAATGAATTGCTGCAATCTCATGATAAAACTAATGAATGAGGAGTTGCTTCTTATGGATGAAAAAAGAAAGTGATTTTAACACTTCACAGCAAGGCCCTAACTCTCTTCAGTTCTATGAAGGCTGGGAGATGAGGAAGCTACTCCTGGTGAAGGTGCTGTGAAGATTGTTAAAATGACAGCAAAGGATTTAGAATATTACATAAACTTAGTTGATAAAGCACCAACAGAGTTTTAGAAGACTGACTCCAATTTTGGAAGAAATTCTACAGCGGGTACAATGCTATCAAAGAGCATTGCAAGCTACAGAGACGTCGTTCACAAAAGAAAGAGTCAATTGATGCAGCAAACTTCATTGTTGTCTTATTTTAAGAAACTGCCCCAGCCGCCCCAGCCTCAGCAATTAACACCCTGATCAGTCAGCAGCCATCAACACTGAGGAAAGACTGTCCAACAGCAAAAAGATTACAACTCACTGAAGGCTCAGGTGATGGTTAGCAATTTTTAGCAATATTTTAAAGTTAAGGTATGTACATTATTTTTTTAGACATAATGTTATTGCACACTTAATAGACTACAGTATAGTGTAAACATAACTTTTATATGCACTGGGAAACCAAAAAATTCATGTGACTCACTTTATTAAGATATTCGCTTTATTACAATGGTCTGGAATTCCCAATATCTCCAAGTTATGCCTGTATTTTATTAAATTATTCTAAGATAGAATTTTGATACTATTAAATACCTTAGTATGGTTTCACCAGCATTGAAATGAATTTTAAAAATACATATATAGGAACTTCCCTGGTGGTGTAGTAGTTAAGAATCAGCCTGCCAATGCAGGGGACCACGGGTTCGAGCCCTGGTCCGGGAAGATCCCACATGCTGCGGAGCAACTAAGCCTGTGCGCCACAACTACTGAGCCTGCGCCTTAGAGCCCGCGAGCCACAACTACTGAAGCCTGTGTGCCGCAACTACTGAAGCCCGCGCGTCTAGATCCTGTGCTCCACAACAAGAGAAGCCACCGCAATGAGAAGCCCGCGCACCGCAACGAAGAGCAGCCCCCGCTCGCCGCAACTAGAGAAAGCCCTCACACAGCAACAAAGACCCAACACAGCCAAAATAAATAAATAATTTTAAAAATACATATATACACATACATACCTATAGACTGTACAGGGCCAGCTTCATGAACATGCAACTTGTGCCCTCACAGGACCCCATGCTCAGAAGGGACACAGGATTTAGTGCTCTGAGGTTGCCTTTGAAATTTTAAATAAGTTTATCTTTGAACTTGTGTGTGTTGTCATTGAAAGTTGGTTGGACAGTGGAACCTGCACTAGAGTCTCAGAGCCTTGGCTCACCCACTCCATGTGACGTCTCCGTGCTTCCTCATGGTGGGCTCTCAGCAGCCCTCTTCCTACCTCCTGATGTCCTAGGTCCCTGTCTAACCTTCGCCTTCCTAACCCTGAACACTGCTTCCTTCCATCTGGATGGCCAACCAGTTGCATAGGCAGAAGTGGGGAGGGTGAGGGAGGAGGCCAGCATTCCACCGTCACCCTTGGCCTCCGGCTGGGCAGGGGGCCCTAGCAGCTACACGAACAACAGTGTTGGGGATGAATGCACAACCCCATTACTTGGGGTGAGGCGAGCAGTGGCTTTCCCAGCCTAAGTAGGATTGGCAGTGATATGGCATGTTTGGTAGGTGACTTGGTGGGGGCCCCTTGCCAACTCCTGATCTAGGAACCGAGTGGGTTCCTTCACAGAGGTCGCAATCTCTTAGAAGTTGCCTCTTTGTCATGGGTTGGAGCAATGGGACTGTGGGGATATTTACTTCCTTTCCCAGGTCAACCAAGAGGCTATAAATGCTGCATAAATATATAGTTAATAAGAAAATATAATGAATATGCTGTAGGAAAATACTTCAAGGTGTACCCTCAGAATTTTAAAAAAAATGTAATAGCATTTATTTTATAAAGGAAGCTGAAAATGAATTGTCTGTCTAGAAAAACAAAGTAAATTAGAATATATTTTAGTAATACTATGGGGAAGTAATCTAATTCATATATGGCAGGGTGTAATTGTCTGACATTCTGGTGCTACTAAGTGACTTACTCCACTATGTCTGGGAGTTTTCAAACAAGTAAAATGCCAGTTCCAAGATTACATAGATCATAACTGATTAGTTCAACCATTAATTTTGATCAGAGTGATGTGGGAACCATTGTGATATGATGTAATGTCATAACTTTGTTAATTTCTGGTATTTTAGGAGTTGCCCATTTTCACCCACATAGACCAAAAAGTGGAGGTAGTATAAAGGAATAAACTTTCTTTTTTCCCTTTGTTGAACCAAGAAATTAAGCCTCATGTCAACATCATCCACTGTGACTCTTCCCGCACCCCACCCTGCCCAGTCCCACCTTTTTTTTTTCTCTCTGCCTAGAACTCTAGGTCTTCCCCAGGAGAAGTGTACCAGGAATAACTGCAATATTCTACCAGTCCATTAGGGTTTACGAAGTATACAAAGTATACTTCAAAGTGTACGAAGTATACAAAGAAAAGGGAAAGACAAGGTAAAAGACAAGGGAAAGGAACCTGAATAAGGTATTCAAGATAAAATGGTATAAAGAATTCGAACCCAATTTTTGTTGACTCATCTTTCTTGGCAGAATATAAAATTGAGAATACAAGTGATATGTAGCAAAATGTAGGGATTTTACCAGACTGTAGAAATGCTTAATTCAGTTGAATTATTAAGAGTAATATTTAACTTTGACTATCATCAAATGAAAGGCAGGAGGAATTTTAGAGATACTGTGGCTCTATATAGAGATGAAAAAATCATGTCCAGTGGACTAAGTGACCAGGCAAAAGGCCACACAGTATCAGAGTCAGAACTATTGACTCCTAGCCCAGTAGTTTTTGAATTTTCTTTACCTTCCCCTAAACAAAGGTCTTCCTACAATTCCTAGTAAAAGCTAATCGTGTACATATTTTACTTTTAGCAGGTTATAATGGAATGTTAATGAGGTTTTGAGCCATAGTCCCTAATTAAATAGCATTTTAAATGAAATGTTATCTACAGTCTTAAATTTGTAGCACTACTTTTAATTAGTAAATTTAGGCACTGTGTTTAGGGAGGAAGTTATTTAACATTTAGTTTTGGCTTCAAATAAGAAATAGTGAACTTTCTGGATGGTTTATTGTACAAACTAATTTTCTGGTATTTAATATATAAAAATCAATTTTTTTGAAGGAAGAAGAAGAAAATGAAACCTTTGAACTGAGCAGGGAATATGAAGAATTAATCAAATTGAAAAGGAGTGGCTCTATTCAAGCTAAAAATCTAAAAAGCAAGTTTGAAAAAATTGGACAATTGTCTGAAAAACAAATACAGAAAAAGATAGAAGAAGAACGAGCAAGAAGAAGAGCAATTGATCTTGAAATTAAAGAGCGAGAAGCAGAAAACTTTCATGAGGTAATACTGTTTTATATTTAACAGTTATAGTTCAGTAATGATGATGAACTTAACAGAAATAACATTGACTTTGAAATAAGTGTTGGAATTTACAGTTAACCATCAGTGTATAAAATAATCTTGGAACTAAATAGCAAAAGCACATTAAGATCTTAAGAGACTTTAAAAAGATTTCCCTACTCTAGCATTGTTCCAAAATGACTTTTATAAGAATTAAAGCCTACAGTGAACATCAAATGGTTCACTTTAGCAAAAATAGCTCAGAAATATTTATTGGCACAAGTTTTACTTTGAATCAGTAGAACCAGTGTATATTAAACTCCAGAGATGATTCATACCTACTTTCTTAAAGATGAGGCCAACAAAGCCTATATGATATGTTCAAAGTCATGCCAATCATTCAGTGGCAGAGCCTAAATCAGAATTCAGGTGACATGAATTTGAAGTACCTCCATATGTAAAATAAGGAGGCACTCACTAGATGACCTATAATGGCCATTCCAGCTTAAGGACTAGTTCCATGATTATGAATATTGGTTTAAATAAGATCTGGAAAACTTATTCTGTCAAAATTGCCATTTTATGTTATATTTAACATATATTCTTCTAAAAATTGATTTTCATCATACATTTAACTATAAAACAGGTATGGGAATTTGGGAGGGTCTTCAGAGGAGATTGGTGAATAAAAAGAATGATGAAACTATGGGCAAATTCCAGGACTATAAGCAATTCATTATTACTGAGACAAGTAGAGTGCAAGCACGGCAAAAGATGATGAAGACGCAAGCACAGGCAAGATGACCCATCTTAGATGCCATATTAAGGAACTTTGTTTTATTGGGGTGCAATGAAGGGATTTTTAAAACATGGAATGATATTATCAAATAGGCATCTTTATCGCAAGATCATGCTGAAGCTAAAGATGGCTTTAGACTTATGCATTAAAAAATTATTTGAAAGC
This sequence comes from Globicephala melas, assembly GCF_963455315.2. Taxonomy (NCBI): domain Eukaryota; kingdom Metazoa; phylum Chordata; class Mammalia; order Artiodactyla; family Delphinidae; genus Globicephala; species Globicephala melas. Next base: position 120,174,529 of record NC_083314.1, on the reverse strand, counting down.
CTACTATGTTCCGGAGACTGTTCTGGACACTGGGACTACATTGGTGAATAAACCTGCAGTCCTCGCTCATATGGTGTTTAGAATCTAACAGGTGTGGGGCAGGAGACAGGGAATGGAAACAATGATTGGGTAATAAATAAAAGCTATGGAGATTAACAAAGCAGGGTAAAAGACTATAGATTATGTGGTACAATTTTGTACAGGGTGGTCAGAGAAAACATGAGGATTTGAACTAGAACTGGAATGGAGAGGACTGATAAGTATGTAGGATACAAAACTGGCAAGACTTAGCTTGGAAATGGTGGTGGAGAGGAATCAAAGTGACTGGGTATACTAGGTAATAGGGGAACATAGGAGTTTGGTAGGAAGGGAGGTCACAAGCTAGACAAATGGAGATGCTGTAGAACATCCAGATATCAATTAAATTGATATGCATCTGAACTTAGTGCAACATACACAAAAACATAAGGACTTAGGGACTGGGTTATAAACCATTTTGTCACAGCTAAAAACTAATGCCATTGCTATTTTTAATATCTTCTATGTTGGGCCCTATGTTAAGTTTTGGGTACATAAAAGTGAATATGCCTTCAAGAAATCCAGCCTAATGAGATGTATGAAAACAATTAAAATTGTCATTAAGTGCTAAGATAGTTATGTATTTAGTGTTATGGGATCAAGTAGTATGGAATCAGTATTCCTAGGAGATGTTTAACAGGGCTGAGAAAATGACATTTTAGCTGAATGTGAAGGTTGAATAGAAGTTTCAGTTAAAGAGGGAAAGCATTCCAGATTGGAAGGACAATGTGAGTCAACAGGAAGGTTGTAAAACTTTATCTGGCAGAGTGGAAAATAGGTTCAAAGGAAAGGTTCATATAATAGGTGATAGGATAAAATGTTGTAAAACTAGGTTGCAGCTAGCTGAAGGGCCTTTTTAACCTTGTGGGCACTATAACCCGGGAACAATGTTAATAATCAGGGGTTTTTTTTGGCTGCATTGGGTCTTTGTTGCTGCGCGCGGGCTTTCTCTAGTTGCGGCAAGTGGGAGCTACTCTTCGTTGCAGTGCGTGGGCTTCTTATTGCGGTGGCTTCTCTTGTTGCAGAGCACGGTTTTCGTGGCTCGCGGGCCCTAGAGCGCAGGCTCAGTAGTGGTGCATGGGCTTAGTTGCTCCGCGGCATGTGGGTCTTCCCGGACCAGGGCTCAAACCCGTGTCCCCTGCATTGGCAAGTGGATTCTTAACCACTGCGCCACCAGGGAAGCCCAAATAATCAGTTTTAAGACAGAGTGATAAAAGGCTTATGTTTACAGAATCCTGGGATCATGGAGGATAAACTGGAAGATGGTCATGAAGTTGGGGGCAAGGGAGAAAAATTGACCCAACTTTAACAAAACTGAGTTACAGGCAGGTGGTTGCTGAGAAGCCTAACATTGCTTCAAGATTACCGGGCAAACTAGATGATGCTACAGAGAATTCAGGAGGTCAGGAGAGGAGGGAGGGGTGAATAAACTGTTTTGGACCTGTGAAGTTTGAGCTATATTTGGAAAGATAATGGCAGTCTGAAACACAGGTACTGGGCTCAGGGAAGAGGCAGGAGCTACAGATTGTTTCAAAGTATAGATGTAGATAAAACCATCTTGAGAGTTAATAGTTGGAAGGTGAATGATAAAACCCTGGAGAACACCAACATTAAATGGACGGATGGGCCATAAGATCAGTTGATCCTTTAGAGACAAATCACAGAAGGTAAAGAATTTAAATAAGCATGCATGTGCTTCCTTTTTTTTTAAAAAGATAGTGAAACCTCAGTGATACCTAGTCCTATAAAATTTGTAGGTAAAATAAATGAGGTACGTAGCTTCTGGTTTTAATGCTATTACTGACTCTTGTATAAAAGGATATGAGATTAGGACCTGGCTGATCTTCTGTAATCCATGAAGATGTCCTAAATTGAGTTTCCTGTGTAGAACCTGACATTCCTCCTATCATATCCCTCTAGATTAAGGGTCACTGAGATCCTGTGTTAGCATAGTTTTGGCAGAGTATAATCAACTTCCAGAGTAGGATCTTCCCCTCCCATCTGATATTTGTTTTCCTCCTTTAGAAAATACCTTCTCTTTATGTTCCAGACACCTTTCAAGGCCTAACTCATTCATGTAACCTAATCTAAGAATTCCGTCCCAGCTCCTGTAACCCTTAACCTGTACTAACATTTGGTAGGTAAACCACTTAATTTCCTTAGTTTGACATTCTATCTAGATCTTACAAGGTGCACTCCAAAACCATTCCTTGCATTTTTATCCCAAATTCATTGCCTATTTCGGTTGCCTGTAATATCCACATGCTGGGAGTATCAATGCCCTGCTAAGAATGCACCTAGACTCTAGAACAAAGATCATTCCATTTATAACGTGACTCTCTTAGTAGATTCATTTCCTGGAAACACTTTTAACCTGGCTTTTCAGGGATTCAACAAAAGGCAACTGTACTCAATAACTGAAAGACTGTTCATGAACTTTCTCCCAGTTAACTTATGAATCCTTTTTTTTTTTGCGGTACGCGGGCCTCTCACTGTTGTGGCCTCTCCCGTTGCGGAGCACAGGCTCCGGACGCGCAGGCTCAGCGGCCATGGCTCACGGGCCCAGCCGCTCCGCGGCATGTGGGATCCTCCCGGATCAGGACACGAACCCGTGGTCCCCTGCATCGGCAGGCGGACTCCCAACCACTGCGCCACCAGAGAAGCCCGACACAAAATTTTATGCAAAAATTCAGAAGGCAAGTTATTAACCAGGAGGGATTCAGTCAGAATAGCAGTTATTGTGCCTGCTGAAACATCCTATCTTGAAGATTTATTTTGTAAGCAAAGAATAACATGAACTGTTTTAAGTCTGAAAAAGGAGGTCCATTTTTCTTTCCATGTAAGTCTCAGAAAAGCCTGCTGAGATTAAAACTGCAGTTTAATACTTTGCTTGTTAAGCAAGCAAACCGTTGTTTAACATGTACTTTTTACCCTATCTTTTAAATATAATAAACAATCATATCAACACTGTTCATTAACAATAATGGTAGTCAGGCTTTATGTTTATCCACTGAAGGTTAAATAATGGCGTTAACAATAGAATTTACCCATTAGGTCTCTGGTTGTGTCTGATGTTCTAGCACTTTCCAGTATCAAATAAAAATTTGATTCAGGAGAACCAGAAAAACTATCCAACTTACTTTTAACTCCTCCTTCTACATTCATTGGAGCTGCGGTGCAACACCTCAAACTAATGTAAAACATTGATGAACCAAGATTTTTCTTACACAGGCAGTTATTTTACAGCTTGTTTCAAAATTTCCTTTATTGGTTGCACGTGGTACCTGGAAGCAATTTCCTCATAGTACAGTGAAATATGAAGTGGTGGCATTTCCAGATAGACCCACAAGAGTCTAAGTAGTTTAGAAACCAAGAGTCGACTACAACTAAAGTACTTTTGAAACCATGGATTAACTGTACCCATAAGACCCCACTCTACTAAAACTGCTATCAAAAGGCCAGTGAGTGATCTCATCATCACCAAACTGGTTTTACAGACTCACACTATCTGACAGTTTAAATTCTGCTCTTAAATTACCCCCTTATTTTCATGGCTTCCAGCTCTCACCCCTAAACAGACTGACTCAGAACCATACTTCACCTCAATGATTTCCCCAAGTTCCACCATTGCCTCTTTCAATAGTTGTCTTCCTGTTTATTCTCCCTGAAAACATTCTTTGCCATTGCCCATCAATAAATTATTTGTTGAATGGAATTCATCTCAGTTATTAACAAAGAGCGAGGAAAGAAATCATGAAGTGGGAAATAACAGAAATTACATTTCTGTATTATGTAGTAGGGTGAAGAGTGATATGGAGACTCTAACGAGAAGGAAGTATTTTAATAATTGTTAACAATGCATCATACCCTCACCCTTTTCTGTTACTCATTATCAACAAGCACTGAGATTTGGTTGGGCAAATAAATACACCAGGACTCCAGAGATAATGTATGATCTTTACACTGGGAGAAAAGGATTCCAATAGTTAAGAAAATAGTTCACAAATGAAACTTTCATCTTTCCCAAATTGGGGGATAGTGAAAATGTCCATGTCTGCAGTGTGGCAAATAGGCATAACCAAACATGTTAATTATTTTGTGCCTAGACATCTTCAGAACTATTAACATCTCAGTTCTTGTTCGTTTTTAGACAACAATTCTAATTCTTGGCCCATTTTTGTAAAGGAAGAAGATGTTGATATCAAGCCTGCAAAAAAAAGTGAGGCTCCATTTACTCATAAAGTGAATATGAAAGCTAGATTTGAACGAATGGCTAAGGCAAGAGAAGAAGAAGAACAAAGAAGAATTGAAGAGCAAAAGTTATTACGCATGCAGTTTGAACAAAAGGAAATTGATGCAGCACTACAAAAGGTACCAGGCTTATATTTCCTTTATTTTCCAAAGATGACCTTTTAAAGACAATGAAGTTTTATGAAGAGGTATTAAAAAAATTTTTAATAGTTTTCAAGTAATTGAAATGTTTTATAAAATACTTTGTAGTAAGCATACTTACACGTTCTTTACTTTGGGGGGAAAAATATATTTACCTCCAAATTCTATTACTAAACCACTGTCCTGAAAATAGTACTACAGTATAAATGCCAACTTGAATGCACTTATTTTATTATAGAAAAGAGAAGAGGAGGAGGAAGAAGAGGGTAGCAACATGAATGGCTCCACCATTGAAGATGAAGCGGAAACCAGATCAGGAGCTCCGTGGTTTAAGAAGCCTCTAAAAAACACATCGGTTGTAGACAGTGAGCCAGTTAGATTTACTGTTAAAGTAACAGGAGAACCCAAACCAGAAATTACATGGTGGTTTGAAGGAGAAATATTGCAGGATGGAGAAGACTATCAATATATTGAAAGAGGAGAAACTTACTGTCTTTATTTACCAGAAACTTTCCCAGAAGATGAAGGAGAGTATATGTGTAAAGCAGTGAACAATAAAGGCTCTGCAGCTAGTACCTGCATTCTTACCATTGAAAGTAAGAATTAATCACTCTTTGAATCTAGAACTTTTATTCTATTTAAAAATGTTTTCCTTTAAAAAAAAATCACTTTTCTTCTCTCTTTTTTAGCTGACGACTACTAGGTCCCCTTCCCTCTCCCTGGAACACACACCCTCTCTCTCCGACTTTCTTACTGCATCCATCCTTTCTGTGGCGGGGCCAGAAAAGGAAACTGGAAGTGCCACTATGCTGACTCCTCATTCCTTTCCCCAACAGTCTTCACAACACAAGCTCGTCTGAAAAGTACCTCCTTCCTTTTCAAATGAGCACCAGATTCACATTACGCAGTATACGTTGGTGTGTAATTTAGTAAGGCCAAGTGGGAAATTTACTCAATTATTTCTATCAGAACCCATACAAAGGCTGCGTATTTCCCATGTTTACAAGCAATGATGTTTAAAAAAAACCATAAATCGGACATATTTTGCATGAAAGAATAACACTTATGAGCTATGCACACCTAAAATTAGTCTGAAATAGCTGAGTTAAGGAATTTGGAACCTATCAATTTGAGTGGGCTTTTTTCCTCAGTAGTTTATCATTTTGGTTGTTGTAGTTTCAGAGTCTTTCTGAAGCAGAGATATGAGGGGGTAGGGGTGTCATTTCTCCCTGTGTGTGGAGAAAACAAAAAAACTAAAGACTTTTAAGAAACAACTGCCAGAGCAAATGTGATGGAAACCACTGCCTAATACAGAGTTCTGAGTGTTGAGAATATCAAACGTACTTTTCAAATGTGTGTGATATATATTCAAGCTTATAAAAGCAAATTTATGTTGTGACCTTGCCTGAACAAATTATATTTTAATGAGAAAACTTTGTATTAATAGTTCATGCAGGAGAAAACAATTTCAACATAATCAAAGATTTCAAGATCTAGAATTAGATTTAGGGAAAAATGGCACAATCTTCAATTTTGAGTTTTTAAAGTGAGTTTGTAAATAATTAGCAACCATGTACTAATCAAGTTGTTTTATATTTTAATTGTCTGGAAGACAATTTTATTTTACAATGTAAACCCATAATAAAGTCACTTCTGTATTTAAAAAAAAGTCTTTCAGTATTTTAGAAAAGAGACGAACATTCCCTTATAATATTCACCAATGTACATTTATTTTTTTATTGAGGAAACCATGATCAATACAAAATTACAGCAATCATGTACCCTTTTACATACAATGGTATTAAAGCAAACTCTAAACCACAGTTTGTAAAGTATTCAATTTACCTCAAGTCCAAGCTGCATCTCCCTAAGACACTGTTCCCATCACAGTAGCCATTTTAAGCCAATCTTCTTTTTACACGGGTAGTTTCTGTAGAGAACACTTTTCTCAGGACGAAAATGCATTGAGCATGCATAAGAAAAAATATATATATATGTGCAAATACATTTAAGAGTTTCTATAGGGGTATCACTGAAGAAAATAAAATCCTGGGACTTATTTGCTTTCTTAAAAGCACCAATTTAAAAAAATCCCTCAAAAGTTTACTGTGGCAAGAAAACTCAAGTGACTAAACAAAAACTAAGGTTATTTTCAGAGTCAAAATTATCTTTAACTAGGTATTGTTAAAATACATTTTAAAGTGAGGCAGAATTTTCAGAAAATAAAGACATCTTCATTAATTAGTAATTTCTACAACCTTATTCTAGACAACATAACTTTGCAGGCAGAAGTGGTTCTCCTGGCAGAGTATTCAAACAAATGTTATCACTTTGAATACATTTCTATTTCCCTCTTAAGGTACTCTGTTCACTCCTACCCAAACCCACTCCTGTAATTAACTACTAAGGTATCTGTCTAAGGATGTATTTTACAATGCTCATAAACAACTAGTATTAAACCACTAGTTTTAGTATTAAAACCATTTTCATTAATTAAAAATGAAAGTATACTTCCCATTTCTAAAAGAAACATCAAACCATAAGAATTCTAAGTACTACCACACTAAGAAATCTTAAAAACAAAAACACATTGTCAAGTTTAAGTGCTAAATAAAATAAATCAATTTCAAGCTAAACATTCTTTCTACCACTCCTAACATCCATTGCATTCAAATCAACTGGCTCACCTTTTCTGCTTTCCATTTATTTCAAGGTTAAGATTAGCGCCATTTAAAAAATACTTGCAGTATCAGTGAAGGCTTATGATAATGAATAAAAAAAATTCTCATGAGATAGAAACAATGCCCCAATATCTATTAGCATTCATATGTATTTTGTTTTATAAAAATGCAAACTACAACTAACCAAAACTTGACAGGCTCTTAAGGTTCAAAGAGCTCCTTAATATCAATCTTAACATACCTATCATTGACTATTAAAACACACATACACACACATAAATGTGGTGCAATAACTACATGACTTTCAAAATTTAACAGTTCATGGAACATTTAAGATCAAGTGAATATAGCACTTTAAAATGAAAAGTGATCAAAGCAGGTACATTACACCCTATACCATATATTATGTATGGGAAAACATTTCATTTTTCTCAATTATGATTTGCCAATTTTACCTTCTACATTGAGCCCTTCTATGGTCCATGCTCATCGGCTCACCAATGGCATACACTCAAAGGATTCCTCTTATGGGTAACTATCTCAGGACCTGATTTTATGAGCTATGATTTGGTGCTTGCAGCATCTTCAGCACTGTGTGTGAAAATGAAGGCAGTATTTTTGAATATTTTTCTTTGTTGCAAAGATAAGCAGGAGTTTTAAAAGGATCAGCACATTTTAGAAATCGAATAAACAAAACTGATATGATGCTGCTTTAATACATTCATCTTAACTCAAAATATGTACCAGTTAAAATCATCTATAAGAACACACAAACATTTTAAACTGGCAAAAAATAAAATGCAGCGTCAGTTATTAAAGTATTATAAACCAGAAAAATATTGGTTGCTATACAGATTATGAAAGGTTATTTGCTATACAGTTAACATTTCACTGATGCACATGCCTTTACCAAAACTTACTGCCAGTATTTCTTATAATTTTTTCCTTTTTCAGTGTATATAAAAAAGTTATGAAAACTGAATTGTCTAAAAAAAAAAGTCATAATGAAATTCTTGACCCATAATGTCCTTACTGAATTACTACAGTTCAAGAATAAGAAAAAAAATAAAGACTCCATAGCTTTGGAGGGCAAAGAAAATGTCTTGTCAATCATAAACAGATTGTGAAGGCTGTTGAAGTGTCTGACCAAATGATTTCCTAAATCCTGAAAACTATATAACTGTCCTTTTTAAAATTTTAACAATTCTTCTATATTTGGGAAAAGTTCGGATGTAGTTTAATTACAGCAGCAATCTACTCATCATTTTTTCCCATTTTAATTTAAAAAATTAAAATAAAAAACATTACCCAGAAATGTAAACAGTTGTTTGAACAACTTAAAGACTTTCCACTGAAATGGTAGCATAAATAACAAAATACACTTTGGGGAAGCAGTAGCAGATTGCTTTTGAATACACAACCACAAAAACCTCACAGGGACAACATTAATGTACTGAAATATTTATTTATATATGTCCTTAGGTTGTGCTTACCTGTTGCTTTTTGCAGCAGAACCTAAGGTGGAAGGTCTGGGAAGGCACTGTGAAGTATAAATAATTGCACTGTTTGCAATTAATAAAGATTTTAAACCTTAAATGAATCAAAATCAACAGCCTCCAATTTGTGAGTTATGATATTGAATCCAACTGAACTATCTCTTCAGTTTAATTAATAAATGTACCACTTTCCTAAAAGTTCATCTATAAAACAGTATCATGCAAAATACTGAAACTGTTCACATCAATACCCTACTCTTAAAGATAACAGATAACTCCTTAACTATTAAACTTGAAGCTAGAACTACATATCCATATCTAAATAAGGGTAAGGGAAGTCACTCTAGGTTCTATAAAACAGTCAAACAACATTTCAAAACATCTACAATGAACTGTACTGCTATTTTCTACCCTATACGTAATCTCAACATTTATGTCCTTGCACATCTTTCTTTATAGTATATTCAGAACAGCAAATGGTGCTCCCCCACCAATGAAAGAACTAGTATATATATATATAGGAAATGGTGTTAAAACCACTACATTGCTTAATATTTGCAAACTGAAAACCACTCTGTCTGATACATTTCAAGTCTTTCATATTAATATATAAGATATGCATGTTTTACACTGAAAAACAATATATTTTAGGAGCACCAATGAGTAATACTATTCAACTTTGTTAATGATCAGTTTTCTTTAGCTATAGCTAAAGCATATCAAAAATACTTACCCATTAAGCTCACTTTAAAAAAAAATACAGACCTATGAATTATTCTACGTTAAATTAAGAAGCAGTTATGGTTTTCCAAGATATAAGCACTGTATTCCAACATAATATTCACACAAAGTATGGCATTTGCATTATGTGGAACATTGACAAAAAGATACTGTTGCAGTTCATCAATTTGTCATTCTGATGTACTTACAGTGCAATGCTCCTTGAAGGAACACAATCAAGGATGATACACAGCACAGTCCTCCTCACCCCTACAGAGCTAGTTCTATACTGGCTGGATCAAACCTGCACTTCAACAGACAATGGCAAGACAGACTGTATTTGCATGTAGTCTAATATATTAATATGCAAAGAGCCAACAAATATGCAAAGAGTAAAACAATGGATTTCAACAAAATATCAGAACTTCAGCATGAGTGTTATAGAGTAATAAAATGATTTTAAGTACATAAAAAAATTAAGTTGATTCAATGATTGGACTTGTGCATTTACAAAACAAAGCTTATCTATACTGCAAAAAGAAAAAAAAGAAAAAAAAAACGAACATTTTCATACCCCAATAATGTTTCAATGGCAGATGCACTGTAGCTATACTTTTTGCACACTACTACTTTTTCTACCCTAAATTTAGAAAGAAACACTCTAATATTGTATACATTTGCAAGAGCTGCTTTACATGAAAAAACTGTTCTTATTATAGACTACTCATATTCACTATCCGAAAACTGAAACAGTCTTGGAAATCAAGTAATTATCAAATTAAAAACAGAAAGGTTAACTGTTATAGCAGCAGTACAGGTCTGAAACAGTGGTCATGTATAAAAGGAAATTTCACTGTTAATGCAATGGAAGTATGCCAAAAGATCACTGTACACACATGCAGTTTTTAATCAAACAGAAGGGGAAAAAAATGAAGATATCAGGATTACTTGTGCTGAAACAGCCAAATACAATAAATGGAAAAGATCCTCCAATCTACTACTATACTGCAAGGGGGAAAAAAACATGCCAGTGTTTAAAAACTCAAATTAATATTTCATGGGGAAAGCTTATATATTTGTGTATATGTATCTTAATTTATCATTGCTAAGAAATTATGAATCCTTTAAATACCCACATATCCAACTTACCGACACAGGAGGTTTCATATCATTTATTGTAAAGCACAAAACAGGCATTTTAAAAGTGAAAGTATACATTGAAAAAAGTACATTTATATCACAAAGCATTGACCACATAATAGTTGCAAATACATTTGCTGGAATGTGTACATCTACACTAAATACTAAAAACAAACCAATTTTCATTTCTACACAGAAATATTAACCTCCTATCAGTAGTGATAGATATTTTGTACATTTTCAAAAAAAAAAAAGAAAAAAAAGAAAGAAAGAAAGAAAGAAAAAACACTATTTTAAACCAAAAACAAAATTAAGATCTTCATCAAGCCGTCTGCATCCATATATTTAACAAAGGTTTTTTTCCCCCACACAATGAAGCAAATACTGTATTGTCCACTTCTTATTATTGGCCCTGTGCAGAAGAGATACATAAGAAATACACAAAAAGTTAAAGAAAATCCTTTAAATGGAGCTAACTCAGGAGTGAATCCTTTAAGAAAGAAAAACTGGTTAATATAAATGGTGGTGGCTTCTTGCATGATTTGCAAATCCCTGGGGGAAAAAAATTTATTTTTAAAATCAAAGGCATTATAGAGATATCTAGCACTCAGATGCCAGAAAGCATTGTAAAAAACAAACAAACAAACAAAAAAACCCAAACAATATACCACAGTACTTCATTTAGTTATACTTTGCCTGATAAAAATTTAAAAGGCAAACATAATCCCAGACAACAGTAAACATGCAGAAAACAGGACTGGAGTTGAAATCAACACATTAGCAAATTTATTATACCTGAGGTGCTGGAGGATGCTGTGGCATTCCCTGGGGACTTGTCTGGGCGTAGTAGGCTGCTTGTTGTCTATAGTACTCAGCCCAGGCTGCACTATAATCTGGCTGACCACCTGGTGGAGCACCAGTAGGGGCAGGAACTGCTTGACCTTTGAGAAAACAAAACAACTTTGTTGCTGTAACCACAACTAAAAGCCCCAAAGAATCTCAGTTCTAATAAAAACAATACCTTGCTTCTTGTAATATTCCTCCCAAGCCTTTGAATAATCTTGTGTCTGCCCTTGTTGACCTAAAAAAAACCCCCTAAATTTTAATACAAAATTATATCCACTGTAAGTACAGGTTATAAAAACAAAAGCACAGAGGGTCAGAATTGCTCCTGTTTTATTTTAAATATTCATTAGTGTCAGAAAACTACTCTGTAATTAAAAAAAAAAAATCTAAATGCTCTTTTATTTTCTTTTTGCCTTATACTAATCGTAACTTTTAGTTCTAGAGCATCACTATTAATAAAAAACAAAGCCATCCACATACTTTTAAATAAGATAGGTAAACATTTAGGCATAATCTCGATTCAATTACAGAATTAATGCTCTAAATTCAGTCTGGAACAGCGGTCCACGGTTCCCCAGTGGTGATGCTGGGAGGAATGGATGGCCCACTATTTTTTTTCTTTTGTTTTCTTATCCATTTGGATTTGTTACACTACAAATTTTAAATAAAATGTAAATCTTCAATGGAGAAAAAAACATTTTGGGGGGAAAAAAACCCACTTAAAAGCTATTATTTAAAGACTTCATTATTTTAAGATCTGGCCAACATCTTTGTTTCCTGATAAGTAACCTATAAACTACATGTATAAACACTAATCTTCAAGATATCTTTTAATATGACATTTAAAGTTTTAATATGCTGTGTCCAAATTACAACACAATTTTATTAAAAATATCTTGATGAAGGACATAAAGAATAATCACTACTGAAGAGGTTCTAAGAAGCAAAATCAATGAAACACAAAGCTCAACAGCTTGCGCAAGTACGTTCTTCTAGGTGACTTTCTGGAATTAAGAGACTAAAGAGACATACTCAAATGCGATGCATGAACCTTGAATGGTCTCTGGATTTAAAAAACAAAAACAAGCTCCCCCCCCCCAACACACAAATAGCTACAAAAGACACTTTTTCTGACAACCAGGGAAACTTAAATATGTTGATATTATTGAAAATTTATTTAGAGCAACAGTTGGCAACTTACTTTGAAATGGCTCAGGCACCAAAAAAAGTATACATACAAAGTACATGTTGCAAACTTTTTGAAAATGGTCCATCTGGATAGGAAATATAAACATGGGTGTTCGCTGTACTATTTTTCCAATTTTCTGAAGGTATAAAAAAATTTGAAACAAAAAGTTGGAGAGAAAGAGAACCTGAGTTTCCCTATTTAACTCCTTTATTTGAAAAAAAAATTTATTTAGTTTGTAATTTATCTTTTATAAAATTATTACAGCTAGACAAAAAATACTGGCAGAAAGCTGTTTTTGTCTGTTAGATGTTGCCAAAAAGGCAACTTTATAGTTTTAGAAAGTGGTCTATTCACCATCACAAAATTGGCCAAAGAATAAAAGCAACTGAGTAAATAAAAATTTAAGATTTGTGACTAACTTAAAAAATGCAAGAAACTCCCCCCTACTTATATGGGCAACAGCACAGAGAAATCCCATATACTGTAAACAAAATTCTCACACTTTGTTTTCCATACTCTTTTCAAAGAGGAAGTGAGTCTAACATTTTGATCTTATGAGACACAATTCAAGTAAATCTAAAACCAGTTTCAGTATTTAAACAACTGCCAAATATCTTGGTACCAATAGTAATAAAACCATACAACATTTTCTTACAAACTGCACACTTGAAAACTTGCTGACTTGAAGCCAAACTTATTTAAGACAGCAACACTTTCCACTTCAGGTTTACAAATGGAACTAAACCTCATTGTTAAGAGATACTCATATTTTAGAGGCAAAAAAATAACAATATCAGGGAGACATATCAAGAAAATTCATCAAACTCAAATGTTCCCTGAAAAACACCCCCCATCCCAAACTCAAATATCCCTGTGGAAAGCTAAAAGTAAACATGTTAGACTCTAAGAAAAATAAACAGTTGGTTAAGTAAGTCATCAGCATTTGACATTCCAATCTTGAAAGCGTCCACAGAAAAACTCATTCCACTCCTATGTGAAGGGCAAATGTCATTCTTTTTGCCCAGGTGAAAGCAGGAAAAGAACTGTTCCTACCTAATCTATTTATGTTTTGGCTCTTCCCCTAGTCTCTTGCCCTTTGGAAAGCCATGTCCTTAACTTGTTCCCTTTATTCTTCTCCTCAGTTTCAAAAATTGTTTTGATATGAGATAATTTAGAAGAACAATACTTAACAATTACATGTAACTTTACAATGTATAAAGTCTTAATTTCATTTCATTCAAGAGATAAGACTTGTCCTAGAGTTCATATGTAACATTCTATTACAGCCCAAGCGACAGTTTTGCTTGATTTCACCCTCAGTTATTTCTCCACACACCTGCATCTTTCCCACAACCACTCTCGCCTGGCTCTTTTAGGCTAGGTACCATATGCTAAGGGTTCAGAGTCCACCATATCAGTGCTTAACATTAAAAGGGACTCTGCCTCAAGTCAAACTTATCCCAAAATGCCTTCATTTACTTTCCTCCAAATAGAAACTGCCTGTCTCTATTCTGAAACCCTATTTCTCTTTAGGGTGTTTACTTTTTTACAAAAGTTCCCTTCATTCTAGCTTCAAAAGCACCCACATCTAGACTGCTGTCATTCCGTATAGGACAGCGATATGAATTCCTTAAAGTTTCCATCTTTAATCCTCCAGAATCTCATCTTTAAGAACTTCTCTCTTAAGTTCTCTTCATGCTAATCTAGGGAATTTACAATTGTTTCAGAAAACAAAACTAATTTAAAAAACTCATCTGTTTCAACACTTTTTTTTTTGCGGTAAGCGGGCCTCTCACTGTTGTGGCCTCTCCCGTTGTTGAGCACAGGCTCCAGACACGCAGGCTCAGCGGCCATGGCTCACGGGCCCAGTCGCTCCGCAGCATGTGGGATTTTCCCGGACCGGGGCACGAACCCGTATCCCCTGCATCGGCAGGCGGACTCTCAACCACTGCGTCACCAGGGAAGCCCTCAACAGACTTTTATTAATAAGCAAGCTGACAAATCTACAGTGTTAGTGGGGATTTTCTGTTCTTAACGAAAAAGCTGAAATGGCTTCAAAAGCTGAGACAGTCTCCCTCGTTTGGTGACGAGGGCACTGGATTAGAAATCAGGACATCCTTACTGGACTGAATGTCAGTATTATGACATAGTATGAGTGTGTTTCGTGTTTGATAATTGTAATCATTGTTGCTTTTGTTGTGGTCATCCATTTACAATGCTTGGTGTCAGTTTATTTATCTCTTGTAAAAATAAAATACAGTGCGTGTGTGTGGGGAAAAAAAAAACAACAAACCTCATGGGAACAGCAAACCCAAAAACTGCAATAGATACACAAAAAAGAAAAAAAAAAGAAATCAGGACATCCAGAGTCCTAGGAAATCCTACCTATGCCACTTGGAAGAGTAAAACTCCATCTTCCCAAATAAGGGAGTTTGACTTAGAGATAAAGATCTTGCTCTCTCCCTGATATTTTATTACCCCTTTCTTTCCCTTCCATTTAAAAACATCAAAAGATTGAACTGATTAGTCTGATGCTTTAAGGTTTCTTATTTGTAGTTATCCTAAAAAGATCTTAAGGACAAGCAATGCACCTAGAAGAAATCAAAGTAGTTAAGCAATCAATCCTTTACAAAACAAAAAACAAAAAAAGACTTATATACAGGAAAAATATATGGACCTTGTAGCTATCATTAAAGACCTGACAACCTAACATTATTTAAGATTTACATGTAAGGGGGAAATCACTCAACCAGTTCACTTAGCTCATAAAATTAATAGCTTATCATTGTGCTGCTACAGAAAAACATTCAAGTGAAAAGAAGGTGGGGGTTAGGAGGATCTTCAAACATGGTGTTATGGCAAAGAACACTGAAATTTACGTTGAGAATCACAAGTAGACTGTACCTTATGACAAAACTATCACCTATAGATACTTTCTGTATCAGTAAAGAATGAGCAAGATTATCTTATTAGCTTCTGTTTGTGACAACTGGCTATGGTGTAAGTGTGTTAATTTTGAATGACTGAGAATAAGCATCTGAAAAAAACCCGGTCTGTCCGGAAGTATAACATCAGGTTTGAAATGGTTCCTGAAAAATGCAAATTCAGGAGACAGGCTTGGGACTTAGACTCTCTTAAGAGTTCAAAGTCTGGTTCCACCACTTTGTAGTCGTGTGACCTGTTTTCCAATGTGCACATCTAAGTGTCAGTGAACAGAAAGAATCCCATCCACGGTTTTGCTTTCTGCAGTGAAGTGACCTGTGGTCAACCGTAGCCTGAAAATATTAAATGAACAATTCGTAAGTTTTAGATTGCGCACCATCCCGAGGAGCATGATGAAATCTCATACTGTCCCTTTGTCTAGCATATCCCACCAGTTAGTCACTCAGCAGCCATCTTGCTTAAAAGATTGACTGTCCTGGTACTGCAGTGCTTATGTGTCCAAGTAACCCTTATTTTACTTAATAATGGCCCTGAAGTCCAAGAATAGTGATGTTGGCAATTTGGATAGGACAAAGAGACGCCTTTTCCTTTAAGTGAAAAAGTTAGAAGTTCTCCATTTAATAAGGAAAGAAAAAAATCGTATGCTGACTGAGGTCGCTAAGATCTATGTAAGAACAAATCTTCTGTGAAATTGTGGTAGAGGAAAAAGAAATTCATCCAAGTTTTGCTGTCCCACCTCAATATGCAGGTTACAGCAACGGTACGTGATTAGCTGCTTAGTTAAGATGGGAAAGGCATTAAATTTGTACAAGGTATTTTGAGAGAGAGATCACATTCATGTAACTTTCATTCAATATACTGTTGTAACTGTTCTATTAATGTTGTTACTCTCTTACTGTACCTAACTCATAAACTTTATCATAGTTATGTACATATAGGTAAAAAGCACAGTACAAATAAGGTTCAGTACTATCCGCACTTTCAGGCATCCATGGTGGGGACGGGACTTGGAACATATCCCCCATGTAAAAGGGGGGGACCACTGTACAGTTTTCATTCACAGCAGTTTGCAATAATATATTTGCAAAGTACTTGACTGACAACTGTACTCTCCATTAGAATATAATAACCAGAAGGGCAGGGCTCCTAAGTGTTATGCCCACAGTCACATTCTCAGTATCTATTCCTATGCTTGGCATATAGTATATGCTCTACATTTATTGAATGAAAACAGCCCTTCTAGGTGACTGTTTTTCCTTTTTCATAATGCAAATGTTATTTAAGTAATTAACTTCCTCTGTCACTGTAGGTTACTTCTTTTTTTTTTTTTGCGGTACGCGGGCCTCTCACTGTTGTGGCCTCTCCTGTCGCGGAGCACAGGCTCTGGACACGCAGGCTCAGCGGCCACGGCTCACATGCCCAGCAGCTCCGTGGCATGTGGGATCTTCCCGGACCGGGGCACAAACCCGTGTCCCCTGCATCGGCAGGCGGACTCTCAACCACTGCGCCACCAGGGAAGCCCTGTAGGTTACTTCTTATCTGTTATTTTGCAGCACAAATAATATCACATGCAACCAATTTTTGCTTGGTGCTCTATAATTTAACCAGTGCCATTTAGGTTACTGACATGTAACTTATCTTTGACAAAAGTATAGGTAATATTCAATGTCCTATGTGCCAGTGGGGAAACCTTTAGCTTCAATTAGTAAATGGCTGACAAATACACTTAGAAATAAAAAGATTTCTTAACCACAAATTTAACAATTATTATTTGTAATGACCATGATACGTCTGAAAGTTCAGTGATTTTGGAATGCATTCTTGTTCAATAGTTCTATACCTCAAGATTTTAAAAGTTATTGGATGAAAGAAGTCCAAGGTAATAAAAACATGGAACAAACATGCTTTTTATCAAAATCTTCAACATTTTAGTGTGATATTTACTAAACGTTTCAGTTAAATAAAATGTATTAAAAAAGAAATGTAGAACATACCCATTTTCTTGTAGTACTCTTCCCAAGCCTTGGTATAATCAACCTGTCCAGCTGGAGCTGGATTCTGTTGATCTCCTTATTTAAAAAAAACATAAAAAATTATGATTAAGGTTTTTAAAAAGCAATTTTGGCCCTTTCCTTCTGTTTTTTGTGTAGAGGAGTTGGGAGTAGCCTGTCATGGAAAATGAGGGTAGGAGAGAAGTGCTGTGTGATAGCGGCATCCTTGCTGGTGCCAAAGACACAGGACTCTGGGAGTACAGAGATAGTGTACAGAGAAGATGGTCTATTTATTTAGAAGAGTAGTTACACTGAGCATATAAGTAAATTCAATAGTCAAGTAAAACACACTGACGATACCAGGTCTTTCACCATTTATAAGCATGGAAAGTGGGAAAAGCTAGAAAGAACTTTGAAACCCTGGAATGGAACTGCAGGTAATATGAATGTACAGTTTTAAAAATACATACACATATGGATATTTATGTATTTTTATATGTATGTAGATATGCATGTACATAAATCCATTTCCTAGCTCTGTACACTGAAAGGAGCTAGTAGCAGTAACACCTCAGCAGCAATGAACACGACTGTTTTCTAAATATCATCATCTACTAAAAGAAATCAGGGATCATTGGAAAAATGGCTGATTCAAGGGCTGGAGCTCAAAAAGCACAATATAAGCATCTTATTGTGCAAGAAAGTAGGATGTCAAAAGGATACAGGAGCCATCTTAAAGCTACTCCTGACTGACCAAATCTAGGACAATCTGGTTAAGTTAAAAACATAACTTACTGAATAAAACAGGAATCCATACTGACATCAGAAATAAACAGAAAGAAAAACGAAACCTCTTCTATTGTAAAATACCACCTAATAAATGCAGAATGAATGACGAAAGGAGAAATTATCATATTTGTAATTCAATCAGGCAGCTATTATCAATGAAGGCTAAGGCCTTCAATGAGGAACAGAATCCTAAGAAAGTTTAGCTTAGAAATCTTAGGAAGTTTTCTAAGGAACTTTAGCTGTGGTACATGTTTTGATCAGAAAGGTAGTTTTCTCTTTGCTCTAGTAGTTTTATAATTTGTACTATTTCTTTGTTTTTGCTATCATTTGTTTTTTAAAAAATGTTAAGATTATAAATCACATCTCATCAAATTGAACTGTAAAACTTCTACTGTATCTTTATTTTAAGGAAAAATGAGAATAAAATTATCCTGTTTGTCCTGCCCCCCTCCAAAAAAAGAACAGAATAGTGGTATAATCTCAGTATAACTCTATAGACAGTATTAATTTCAAAGAGAAAAATGGTGATTTTATGGTATAGAATCTTGGCAGACATCAACATGACTGAGTGACCACGGTCACCACCTCTGGAGATAAAACAGGTCCACATTATACGACCCCTATTGTAATGCACTAAGAGAACAGCATTCATTTCTGACGTATTCTTGCCATAATGTAAGCAGGAACCCTGACTGTGACCTCATCTTAATAAGGAAAGGTTGAAGGGACCTAGGTTGATCCATAAACATCTCAAAAAAGGTCTGCACTCTTTTGAAAGAAAAAGACAGGAATTATTCTTGATTGATGAGAAGCTGTTGGAACAACTGGTGAAATCTCAGTAACGGCTGTGCCTTGGGGATAGTAAGATGTATCAACGTTGATTAAAGAGTGCCGTGTGATGGTTAATTTTGGAGAAATACAGAAAGAAGTATTTAAGGGTAATGGGGCATTATGTCTATAGCCTGGTCTTAATGGTTCTGAAAAAGACTAATGATAATGGATATGGACACGTGTGACAGAGTAATGGATCAAATGGGGGAAGATAAACATCAACAGCTAGATTATCTGGATGTTCTTGTAATGTATCTTACAACTTTTATGAAAGTTTGCAGTTATTTCAAAGTAACTTGTTTTTAAAAAGCAAAGGCTGCTTACTGAAGCTGCTAACTAAATATTATTATAAATTTGGGGGTAATACACCGATATACTTTATATATAATTCCAAACACAGGTTTTCACTTCCACATAGAAAATAAATTCTTTAATTACCATAGTTACCTTGTCCATTGGTTTGGGTTGTAGTTGGTGCACCGGCAGGAGCTGCAGGCGGTGGCTGTGCTTGTTGTTGATAATAGTGAGCATAATAAGCGGCCCAAGCTGCTGAATTTGGATCTGTTCCTGTTTTAGCTAGAATAAACACAAGTTCTATATTTGTATCTAAAGTCCATAATCAATCACACACACACCTCTCTAGCAAATATATAGACCCCCAAATTAACTGGACATTAAAAAACAGTAAGTGGACACTTTCAAATTCTTCTATTATTTTTACTGTCATCATTAGCTTTTATTATAGAAAACTTAGGCTCAGAGATTAAGTAACTTTCCTAGTTCCTAGAAAACTAGTGACTGGCAGAGTTGGAATACGAATAAAGATCTTTTGGTTCCAAATCCAATGCTTTGTCTCAAACCATCCTGTGCCCTTCTTTTTCTAAAACAGTTTTGCCTCAAGCACAACAGTTTTATGTGGCAGATGACTAAAGGAAAGGAATTCTAGGGACTAAACTGTACAAGAAAGAATTATTTTACAACTATGAACTCTGTCCTATCTTGTTTTCAATGAAGAGACAACTTAAAAACCTTGGAAAAAGAAAAAGATTCACCATATTTCATCTCATCATATTTCAGTGATTATCCTAAAAGATAAACTTGATGTCACTGCCCTATTTGAAATTCATTTATTTCCTGGAGTCTTTAGGGACTATTAAAGCTTTTAAGTAAAGAATATCATTCAACATATTTAACAAGATATTTGGACACCCTCGCTTATACTTTCCCTTCCAGCCTCCTCTCCCTGCTGTCAATATTTTTCCAACATTCAAGTTCTGGCCACAGTAAATTGGTTGTACTTTTCAAAAGTCATCACGCTCATATTTGGGCGTTTCACCATGTTATGCTTCCTCTGCACTTGACTGTCCCTCACTCATCCTTCATAAAAATCAACTGATGCATTAAAAGTTTGAGGCTTCTCAGTCTGAAACAGAAATCCTCTTACTGATTCTGTCTTTTATACTGGGTGTATCATATGATACTATAGGTATATCTTTATTAGTTTATATCCTGAAGAAAGATGTAATTTCCTTAACCAGATTCTATATCTATATGTAATCTATTTAGCTTTCATCCCAAATGGGCAGCAATTCTCAGCTGCCTAATAAAACAAAGGTTAGTGATGTTTGAGAAAAAATGGGTAAGGATTCCCAGAGTGATCCAATGTCTAAGGTGATACAATTATAAGGCATTATGCCACTCTCCATTAAGTTTCTAAATTAATACATGTGTCCCAATACACAGTATCATTACCTGTATAGTAATTAATACAAATATGACACAGCACGTCTAGATAGAGAAACTGAGATAAAACAGACTTTTAGGAATTGATACTTACACTCTTAAAATGTGTAGACCATATATGAAAACCAGTCTCATAATTACATATAACTAATACATACTGAGAACTTACTAAATTCATTATTATATTCATTCATTTACTTATCATTTTATAGATACGAAAACAGATACAGAGAGGTTCAAAACTTGCTTACTATCCCGTAATTAGTTAAGTTATGACTAGGACTTATTCAAGTCTGTTTCACTCTAAGTATGTGACTACTACATAAATCTTTAACCACCCAGTAATTTTTTTATAGAAACAGATTTTAATTCAGAGAATACAGACTTTACTGTCAATATAGGGCCACATTTAAATACCAGGATGTTTAATACAAAGTAATGAAAATTTCACTTTGGTTTCTACATATAAGCAATATCTAACCCTAGCTGTTATCTTTTAGCAAAATGGGTTATTTCTTTCCCAAAGGCATTGCTAAAAGCCACATTCATTAACCAATTCTTTCACTGATGACTTCACCACTACCCCAAGTGGGAAAATGAGACTGTGAAACAGAGACCACTTCTTATTCCCATCATTTCTCTCAATCATACTACCTACCCAAACAGAGCATCCAAATAGGTGCAATCCTGCAGATCCAAGTTACCCAATATAAATCTGCCCCTTAATTTTCTCAATCTCTTCAGTGGTGGGATTCTTCTGCTTAATAACACCATACCAATTAGCTTACAAGAGGGAAAGAAAAATCCTTCCATTCTTTAAACACTATTATACAATAAATCATATTTGACCCTTCTTAAGTCCTTCTAGCACAGTACTGCTAACATTTTAAGTATGCATTTCTACAGAATGTAAATTCGTTGCTGCATACTCAGACCTTAGCGCACACAGTTTAGCTTCTTTAACGTGTGGGAGTTGTGGTTATTTGGTAACTGTCATGTTGTATCATCATGTTCCAAAGAGCATATACCTCCTATGAAATTAAGGTATGTTATAATACAGGGCCACCCTTAACTCCAGAAATGTTTAAAAAAATTCACTAAAACAATTTCATTTATATTATTTTAGTTTTTTAGAAAGTAAGTATAGGGCTTCCCTGGTGGCACAGTGGTTGAGAGTCCGCCTGCTGATGCAGGGGACACGGGTTTGTGCCCCAGTCTGGGAAGATCCCGCGTGCCGCAGAGCGGCTAGGCCCGTGAGCCATGGCCGCTGAGCCTGTGTGGCCAGAGCCTGTGCTCCGCAACGGGAGAGGCCACAACAGTGAGAGGCCCGCGTACCTCACACACACACAAAAAACTAAACTAAAAAGTAAGTATACTAGTGTGAAAAGGAATCCTTAATTCAGTACCTTCCTTGAAACTACTCCAGTGAAAGAGGCCTAAGAGGTATGTAGTAGGTGAGGAAAAAAAAAGGGATCATAAATAAAAGTTACTGGTTTCAATTAATGCTCTTTGACTGTGATGGAAAGAAAACCACAGGGTGGGAAAAGATTCAAGGATAGAATAAAATGTAACAGATAAAAATCACATCTGAACAGAGAAAATATTTAACTAAATTAATCTGAGAGTTCCAACATGCAGATATTTAATACAGGCCTGCTTTTTACTAATGTGAAGTTATATCAGAAATACTAAAATAGGCAACTTACATATCTTATTTGAGAATTTGGAAGTTTAATGCCCAAGGATTAAACACTCCAACTGACTCTCACACAATTTTATAAATAAATATACACTATTCTTTCATGGATGTCACAATTAACATACATTTGATGGCACTAGCATCTAAAACCTAAGACACTGTACTTCTTCCTATACTCTTGGCTTTTAGCATTCTGCTATATCACTTCTAAAGTAGAGAAAGCCAAATGCAGGTAGAAAAAGACCTACGAAAATAGACCATACTCACAACAGTCTTATACACTGTAGTAGAACCAGAACCTAACACTTCTGCTGAAGGAGTGAAACAAGTGCAGAAAATGCACACAATGTAGAATCAACACTAGAAAATTTATAACTGTAACAGGAGTGGCAAACAAAAACACAGATTACACCCAAATGATAAGCATCTTTTACCTGGATCTGGAGGGGCCTGTTGCTGCCAATGTGGATACGCATTTCCCCACCCCTGGGGAGCATAAGGGGCTGGAGGACCACTGAAAACACAGAAATCAATTTTAAAATAGTTTCCCAAAATCTAGAATCTTTGAGGAAAAGCCTAGAACCAAACTCAAAACTTACTGAGGAGCAGGGCCAGGTGGTCCCGGATTATAAGGTGCAGGGTTATATGGTCCCATTGGAGTTCCAGGCCCAGGGGGCCCGGGAGGCCCATGGGGGCCTGGGACACCATGGGGCCCATGGGGTACAGGTGGCCCTAAAGGATTTACTGGGCCCTGCAAAAAAGCAAAAGACAAACAAAAATCAGAAAGACAGTAATGGTTAAACATTTCAAAGGCCAAATAACCTTCCATTTCTACCCTTTTACCTAACCACAAGCAATCTAAAATTTATGATTTTCTTCATTTCCTCACTCATGTTGCAAAACTTCTGAAAGGCATGTAAAATTAATTAAAATCAACAGCATTAGCAAAGAACTGAAACATTAACTTTACCTTCTATTCTTTTCAGGCGATTCCCTTTTCCATTATTTCCCTTTCCTTGTACAATTTTTACTTTTACTAGCCCTTTATCATCTTAATCATGGAAGCTTATCAAATATCAAGTTCTTACCTCTAGCTCTTCTCTCTCTGCATCTACTCTACATCTATTTACTTAACATTGTAATCAGAGAACCATGCTGACAATACAGTCCTCAAATTGCTTAGGTCTCATATCGTGAACTGGCTATTGAATACTTCCCCAATAATGTAACAAGTTCTCACTCAACAAACCAGTCCTTCTCACAGCCTTCCTGTCACTGAGCCCCATTTCAATCAATAATTTAATTCATTTCCTCCCTTACCCTTTTTATCATAATTTTCTGAATACCATGAAGATTCCCTTTTTAATTGATTTAACAAATCAGGATATTTCGTATCCATTTCATGCCACATCATAATTAACAATGCTTAGTTGATTCTTCTTTGATAATCCAACTTGTAAGGACCACTAGATTTAACTGTTCTAAAATAAAATATTCCTTTCATGCAGTTAATACTCACCATGTGACAATTTGGACAAAAATGCTTAATCTATATATGGTTGTCAATTTTCTCACTACAATAAAGCCAAACTTCAAGACTTTCATAATAACCTGTCTCTTTAAGTCTCTAACTGCTGTCATTATCCCTCACTTCAATTATACATAACCTTTCCTTTCCAAATAGTAAAAAAAAGGATTACTGAAAAAAGGTAGCAGCATTTTTACAGGGCTTTGTGCTAGGCACTCTTTTAAGGGATAAACACACATACTTCAAACATTTAATCCCTATAACCCTAAAAGGTAGGTATGATTATCCTCACTTTCAGATGAAAAAGAGGCAAAGAGTGTAATTATCTTCCCCCAAGGTCACACAGTCAGTAAATGATTCAGAGTATTTTGAACCCAAATAGCCTGACTCAAGAGTCCAAGAACTTCTTAAGAGCTTCTCTTGAACAACCTATCTAGTCTGTCCATCAATCCAGAAGCAATGCTGATGATAGCAAAATCCAAAACCAAGATGCACTATTCATTTTTCTGCCATCAATTCCTGCCATTACTGAGTCCAACAATTATTTTCTTCATTTTTTTGAACAATTATACTTATTCTCCATACCACAGAACTTATGTTTGTATATATTTTTATAAAGTATTCTTTTTTTTTTTAAAATAAATCTGTCTATCTATCCTACCTACCTACCTATCTATCTATCTTGGTCGTGTTGGGTCTTCGTTGCTACACGAGGGCTTTCTCTAGCTGCTGTGAGCGGGAGCTACTCTTCGTTGTGGTGCGCAGGCTCCTCATTGCGGTGGTTTCTCTTGTTGCAGAGCATGGGCTCTAGGCATACAGGCTTCAGTAGTTGTGGCACGTGGGCTCAGTAGTTATGGCTCACGGGCTCTAGAGAGCAGACTCAGTAGTTGTGGCACACGGGCTTAGTTGCTCCGCGGCATGTGGGATCCTCCCGGACCAGGGATCAAACCCAGGTCCCCTGCATTGGCAGGTGGATTCTTAACCACTGCGCCACCAGGGAAGTCCCCATAAGGTATTCTGAAGTGTCTTTTGTACATCTATTTTTGTTTTCCCAAGCAGAGAGAAACACCTCATTCACAGCATGGCAAACATCAAGAAGAACTTTCCTAAGATACTCTAATTACTATTAATAATTTAAGATGCTCGTTCACGTTAATTCTTCATACTAAGATAAACACAGTAAAGCACTATTTCCTCACTATTTCCAAATTTGATCATGCATCAGAATCACCTGGAACATCCTTCTAAAATTAGATGCTGGGTCCTACTGCAGACATTCTGAATCAGAACTGTGTACGTTATATGTGTCAAGGTGTAAAGCACCCAAGCGCTCGACATTTTAAAACTCCCCAGACGACTGTCAGCCAGTCTAAGAATTAGGATTTATAGATTTCTACTTTACTGAGGGGGCAGGCATCTGATTCACCTTTGCTTCACCAAAGTTGGGTAAGCAAGCCCTTAATAAATAGTGACTTCCTGTTAACTGTCTCCTTTAGGTATATTCCACAATCTTCCACCAACCCTAATACCGTAACTCAAGTAATGCTATCCTCTTATTTACCCACCCTCAAGTACAAGGTTCTGAACACCTGTAACTGTGTATTAACTGGGTTATTTTCATCGCTGGAAAATCTCTTCTATATTGTATGTTTCTATTATGTGACCAGACCTATAATTTTAGAGTAGAAATTAACATTTTTCTGTACAGCACTTATAGGAACACATGAATTACTGTCTTATTTAACTAACAGGATCTGTGCTATCAATTGGAAGTTTAAAGCATACTCACACCAATCTTTTCTTCTATGAGTTGCCGAGCATAGTCTATTTGCTGTGGAGTGCCACGAATTGTAAATAACTTCATATTAGGATCTGCATTAGGTGGAGGATTTCTCTGAAGTTCTATTCTTGCACCAGACTGTTGGCTTATGCTTTTTATGGTTTCACCTCCTAAAATCAAAGCACAGTAATTTCTCTAAAGATTCAAAGGATACAGAGAAGCTATTCAAAAACTGGTCACAATTAAGAAGGAAGGTATGGACAGTAACCCATTTGCCTATATTCTACTAGGAGTTTCCATTTATTCTACACTTTAAATCAAATTATATGAAGCATTTCACACATTTAAGTTTCAAGACATAACTTAGTATGTCTGCACCCAACCTTAAAATGAATTATAACATCAAAATATTTGCTTCAAAGAAATTGCTTTTCTAAGCAATGTAAATATAAACTAACACAATGATTTAAAAATTCAAAAATTTAAAAACATGTCAGGAAACAGCAAAATAAACAAAAACACTAACCACTTTCTAGGTCAGAAGAAAAATTTCTTACACTAATAATTATACTGTTGGTTCCCTTCTCTAGAAGCCAATGTGATTCAAATCCCACTCTTGACTTAAGTACTTATAAAGCCCTTCATTTAGGCTTTAGGTGTTACTATCAGCGTAAGAACACTTTTCTACTAAAACACAGCCAAAAAAAAATTATTGCTACTCATTTACAACAGCAACAGAAATAGCATCCAGAACCGTTAAATTATTAAACACACAGTAATAGTTTTAAATACATTGCCTTTTCCTATTATTAATCCAGTTTTTCCAGTTGGTACAATGAAATTAAATTCCTGTAGTCCACCAGGTGGTCCCATGTTCCAGTTGCCTTGACCTCTACCTCTTCCTCGACCACCAGGTCCAGGTCCACCAGGATTACCAGCCTAAAAGAGGAGAAAGACAAAGTCAGAAATATGCTCTTCTTTCCACAGTAAAATTATTACACATCTATTTCCCTTAACTTTCATTTTCCTAAATGAGAAGTTTAGAGAAGTTGGGACACACCTTGGCCCAAATAATCAAGAAATGACCACCACCATTTATTCCTTTTATGCCGTGGTGAATAAAGCAGTGCACTTATGTAGCTGCCGTCCTGCTCCAAAATGTTCATCTTAAAGCAATTTAAACTTTCTAGCTATTAATGAAGTATCACCAAACAGATTCTGATAAAAATAATATGGAGGGGGACTTTCATATTTAATGAAGCAAAGTATTTTTAAAATGGAAACAAAACAATGAAAATTTAACATTCTGTCAAACCTGAACACTTCGGAGAAGGTCTGTAATAATTTCTGCAGCATGTTGACATCGGTCTGGAGGTCCTGTTATTTGTGCTATTCTATCTGGTGTCGTTCCGTCATCTTTAAACAAAGGAAACAAATTGGATTAATTTAGCATTAAATTAATTAGTGTCAAAAGTAACTGCCTCCAACGCTTAGAAAATAAATATATGTACTCACCTGGCTTAAACTGAATTCGAACACCAGCATCATTTTGTATTTTTTTAATCATCTCTCCATTTCTTCCTATTACGATGCCAACAGCAAATCTTGGAATGGGGACCTTATGCAGAGAAGACCAAGCATTAGGAAAGCCATTTCCTGAAAAATTAATCTGCCCCAAACCATAGAAGTACTATATTTATATCAAAGAGGTTGGCAAGATACAAAGTACACATTCTGTATTGTAAGGTAGAAAGTGAGGGGGAAGACAGTACAATGTTAGAGAAGGCTATGTAAAACAAAACAGGAAAAGCCTTATTTTATTTATGGACTAGCATTCAACCACTTCTAAATTGGTATTTTTACTTACATCTATTCCTTCATTTCCTCCTATTCTTGACCCATACTCATTTCGAACTTCTCTGAAACCACCTTGATCACGAATTAATTCTAACACCATTTCCTTGGCTTGCTGAAGTAGAAAAAATTACCCAATTTAGGAATCGTGTCTCAAAACGCTGTAATTATTCATGCATGTGTTCCCCCTCTGCCATCCACCCCAAATCCCTCTTTGTAAAATATAAACTTAAGTTTACTTGAACTTTGTATGGGTCCCCTGTAATCCTAAGAGGTTTGTCAGCACCAGTGTTCTGAGGTCCATCTTGGATCATAACCATTTTAACTCCAGCCCGTTCCTGTTAATCACAGAAATCAGATGTATTAACAAGAGGGGAGAGGAAGGAAACGGGCTTCAAAACAGACAAAAAGTAATCATTTTACAAATACCTGAAGTTGTTTAATAGTCTCTCCCCCCTTTCCAATGACTAATCCTGCTTTGCTAGCTGGAATCATGATTTCTTGAACCGCATTTCCTGGCCCATCACCATGATGGAAGCCAGGGGCTGGTCTTCCTTTTTCAACAATCTGGTCCAGTAACCGTTTTGCTGATCTGTTAACAAATTAATAGCCAATACAAAATAATATAATCAGGTACTCCTCCCATCCCAATTCAGGATAAGGTGGCCTAAAACTAAATTTTAACAATTAAAAGAAAATGCCGTGAGTGTCAAAGACTGAAACCACACAATAAATTTTCTAGGTATCAATATATAATCAATATTTTTGAGAATAGTCCAAAATTTCCAAGACACACCCTATTTCTAAAGTTATCTCAGAATAAAGCTCATTCTTCCAAAAATAAACCATGTGTTTACTTTTTAAAACCTTTACTTTGGTTACTCACATGTTAAAATTTATTTGTTCATTCAACAAATACTTAAGAAATGTCAACTATATGCCAGGTACTATTCTAAGTAATGGGGTTACAGCAATGAAATAAAAAGACAAGGTCCTTGCTGGCATGCCTTAACTTCATTAAATAAGTAAAAATAGCAGGTTAAAGAAAAAACATGTCATTTGTGAAGTGCTATAAAGAAAACCAAAACAAGGTAAGGAGGACAGGTTGTGTGTATGTATGTGAAGGGATGCTATTTTATGCAAAATATGAATGAACAATTCCCTGGCGGTCCAGTGGTTAAGACTCTGCGCTTCCACTGAAGCAGGCTCAAGTTCGATCCCTGGTCGGGGAACTAAGATCCCAGAAGCCGCATAGCAGGGCAAAAAAAAAAAAAAAAAAAAAGAATAATGAATGACCTTACTGATAAGGAGACATTTGAACCAAGACCTGAAGGAAGTAGAGGAGTGACTATGAAAATATCTGGGGAAAAATGTTCCAGGGAGAAGAAACAGAAAGCGCAAAGGACTCTAAAGAGAAGCACGCTTGGTGTGCTGAAAAAATAGAAAAGAGGCTAAATGGGGCTAGAACAGAGTGAGTTGGGAGAAGAATGGTAAAATATGAAGTGAGAAAGGTGGCAGGTAAGCCAAGACATAATAAAGACACTGACTTCTACTCTAAATGGGAAAGCATTAGAGGATCTTTGAGCAAAGTAGTGATATGAATTGATTCATATTTTAAAAGGATCGGTATGGCTATACTATAATTAGACAAGGCTAAAAAGAATGGAGACACATTGTGGTAATATAGGCAAATGGTGTCATAGATAAGGTGACAGTACAGAAGGTGGCAAGAAGAGGCTGAATTCCAAATAACTGGGAAGGAAAAAATGCTTATGGATAAATGAGACTTTAGAGAAAGATAAAGTATTAAAACAGAGTTTTCATACACTGAAATGAGATGAACTAGATTGAGTAAAAGAAAAAGCATGGGCTGGAAAACAATGATTCTGTTTTTAACAATTTGAAGTTTAACATTTAAAGATGTCTAGTAGACATTCAAGTGGACAGTATACTAAGGAAGCAGCTGGATATGAATCTGGAATTTAGGGAAAGAAATCAAGGCTGAAGATTCAAGCAGAGCTACCACCTTTTAAGGAGTTTTTTTGTAAAAGAGAGCAGAGAATTAGAAATGTGGGGTTTAGGGATGGTTTTCTGTTTAGAGGGATTTTCAAGCATGTTTATATGCTGTTAGAAATTTTCTAAAAAAAGGGAAAAGGAATAGCGCAGGAGAAAGTCAGTTCAATTGCAGGGACAATATCCTTCAGTAGGAAGGAAGGGCTGGAACATGATTTTCGTACTTACTGGACAGACTCAGGGGTTCCAGTTAACATACAAGACCTTTCTGGAAGGCCACCACTGTCTACAATTAAAAACAAACAAAAATCTTAGGCCAAGAAAATGTTAACAGAATCATTTTCACTAGCAACTTTAAAAATGCTAGTTTTCTTGTCACTTTGAAAAATAACAGCAAGAGAATAACATTACCAGGAGCTATCTGTATTTTGCATCCAGATTCCTGTTGTATGCGTGAGATCTGTTCACCTCCTCTGCCAATTACTAGTAAGAAAAAAGAAAATTATTTGCTGAAAGATTTTAAAGTATGTTTTGATTATGTTTTTTCATAGCTTTAAAAAAATCAGATTACTTACTAAATCCAACCATCCCATCTGGAACTTTGTATTCTTCTGTCATTACAGACCTGCTAAGAAATAACAGAAACCAACATTTTCCTTCAAAGAAAGATAGATAATTTGTTTATAAATAAAAGGTAAACATAAAAATGGAAACCTAATGGCTCCTAATAACTTAAACTACATTTCTAGGCACATACTTAAAATACTCAAAGTCAAAATATGGGGCCTGAGTAGTTAAACTCAGTATCTTAATTAAGGTCATACACATCAAGTGAGGAAGGTATGGTGGATGGAACAGTCTGAAGGCACGAACAAAAAGGAGTTGGGGTGCAGTTCAGGAGATACCATTTTAACAGTTATTTTAATTCAGCTTAGTTCTTCTAAAGTGTGGCTAATTCCACCCATCCTTTCAAATTACAAATGTATCTCACTCAAGAAAACAGATCATTTGCTATCACCTATTTGAGTCAAGGGAAATGAACCATATATACCAAAAAAAAAAAAAAAAAAAAAGCAGACACATATTCACTATATACTAACTTGGCTGTGTTTCATATACAGTTCAACTAAAACTTGCAAAGTGCTCTTTGAAAAGCTTTTATTTGACTATACCTTTGCTGCTGATGCATCGGTGGTAACTGTGTTCCGAAAGCTACCAAAAAATTAAATAAAGTGAGAATTTAATTTAATTGACATATATTTAACAATATAATCATTTTAAGCAATTCTAAAATCTTTCCCTGACACACAGACAACACCCTGAAGAGCACAAAAATTTTATGCAGAATACTTAACACTGAGAGTGGGCAAGAAACTCAGTGAAATGGCAGACATTATTGGCAATAGCATAAAAGAAAAACTGTCCTTTTTCAAGCAGCATAAGCAAAGATTAAGAAATGGAGCTATAACCCCTATGTTCATAGCAGCACTATTCACAATAGCCAAGACATGGAAATAACCTAAATGTCCATTGACAGATGAATGGATAAAGAAGATGTGGTACATATATACAATGGAATACTACTCAGCCATAAAAAAGAATGAAATAATGCCATTTGCAACAACATGGATGCAACTAGATATCCATACTAAGTCAGAAAGAGAAAGACAAATATATGATATCACTTATATGCGGAATCTAAAATTTGACACAAATGATTCTACCTACGAAACAGAAACAGACTAGTGGACAGAGAACAGACTTAAGGTGGTGGGGGGTGGTGTTGGGCTGGGGGAGGGATGGAGTGGGAAGTTGGGGTTAGCAGATATAAGCTAATATGTACAGAATGGATAAACAATGAGTTCTTACTACATAGCACAAAGAACTACATTCAATATCCAATGATAAACCATAATGAAATATATAACAACTGTACTTCAAAAACAGAGTTATAAAATAAATTGAACATGTAAAATGACTTAGCAACTAAATCTTAAATTATATTGATACATGGCCATAATTGAACTAGGAGATAGGAGGTATATTTTTAGAAATAAATTCATACAAAAAGATAATTTGTGGCCTTCAACTAACTTCAAAGATACCCAACAAAACATAGGAACAAAGCCCTAATATTAAAATCCATAGTTACTTTAACTTTTAACCCAATTTAAAATAAATACTTACAGTCATTTTGAGGAGCAACTTTCTTAGCATCTGGCTGATCTGTAAAATTAAGAGTCTTTTAATTTTTTGCCAGTAAGTACAAACATAAGACTTAGCTCCCCCATGCCCAATCAAGAATACCAATATAAACATTTACTGAAATAGCTGAGGGTATTGTTTATCATTTGAACCAAAACTGCCAAAACTCAACCCAAACACTTAGTGATCGAAAGAAAACGGCATTTCTTTCATTCTCTTCATGTTTAAAAGATGCACAGACATTAAAAAAAGTTCTTTTTTACGGAATCAAATCACTGACCTTAATGTATGTTAAGCACTTTAGAATGATACAAGACAAAGTATTTAGTCCGTTACTTAGCAAAACATCACATGCTAAAGTCTAATGATGCTTCCCACTGTAGGAACTGAAGATTGGAAGGAAAAAAACCTATCAAAATGTGAAAATTTGACATATCAAAAGTTGAGTGTATCTGACAGTGAACACAAAGCTATGAAAAATAAGTAAAAAATCACATTGCAAGGCAATCTCAATCTAAACTGTTCTACTGTTCCTAACCAAACATTTCACAGCATAAACTTCAAAAGAAACTCAAACAACTACATGACTTCATCTTTATCTACATCCTTTACACACATGAATACAATGCGTACCTTAGAATAGACAACCTACAGCTCAAAGTACTACGTTCTCCTCCCCCCTTCAAACTTAAATGATTAAACATCAGAATGTTGTGCAACAAAAATTCAGACACATAATCCAAGAAATATTTGTGTCCATTTAAGAATCCACTGGTTTATTTCACGTTTACATACTGAACACAGGTAATAAATAAAAATTCCTGCCTTTAAAAGGAGAGGGCATTCCCTCCCAGTGTGTTGTACTGCTCGGACTTGTCCAAGAGCCATCTACACATAAAATAAAAAGAATACATTACATACAACATCTGAAGCATCATTAGCTCATTTTTTTTGTATATTAAAACCTCACTATAAATGTGAAAGACACTTAAATAAAAGGAAACCAAGCACTCCTGGTCAAAAGCTACAAATACATTCTATACGCTCATTCAGAATCCTCCTTTAAAAAAAAAAGGGCAAAAAGAAAATGTATCAAAATTCATACATCAAATCTAAAACAAAAAAATATGTGCAGACTTCTAAGTTCAGAAGGTTCAACAATTATGTTTTTAAAAAATACAAGGCACTGTTTATCTACTGTTTTAAGCCACATTTTGAATTAAACCTGAAACACAAAACAAGGTACTAAAACAAACAAAAAATGGTATAACCTGCAACACACTAAAGTAGCAAACTATAACAACTTCAACCTTTAAAGTGAAATCTGAAATAACAAAGTAATGAGAATACAGCATCTCAGATTAATTCATGTATGATGAGAAAAACCCATGAAATGTTTCCTAAACATTTTGTATTTTTGTTTTCTTCAGTATATTAACAAGTCGTCTGTGCAAACTATCAATCTGGCACAATCCTAAAAGAGGGAAAATGATGTTCTCTAGTAAGACAAAACTGGCTGGTTAACTCAAATTTTACCTACCTTGTCTAGGTCTCTTTTCCCCCCTCTCCTTTTGAGTCCAATATAACCCTTACAATTTTAGGAACCTTATGATAAAAGCAATGTTTCAAAAAAAGAACATCTGAAAAATACTGAAAATCACTTCAACTAAACTCTGTGTAAAACAATTTAAAATATTTATGGCTATAACTTACCTCCATCTTCCAAAGGTCTTTTCTGTCCCCCATAACCATAGTCATTTGAATTCAGTGATGTACCAGCATCACCTCCAATTTTTGCTGCAATCTTAAAAAACAAAAAACACACCGTCATTAAGGATAGCACCATAACTACATTATTTCCTAATATATGCTAAATATCTATCACATAAGAAAATTAATTTGATAGACAAATTAAAATTACAGTTCAATTTATTACTATCATTAATAACTTCAGAGCTAACAAATAATCATCATCTGGAATTGCTTCTGATATATCTCTATAAAAACAAAGAAGTAATCAATTAAGAATCTTTAGAAGACTGACCAAATAACTTTGAGGAAACTATGGATCCTAATCCTATCTTCTCCATGTCTCTCTCCCATGACTCTCTATATGTTGGTATAGGGAGAACGTGAACATGCTAAGGCTGTGCTGTCTAATAAGGTAAAATGCTAGCCACATTTGGTTACTGAGTATTTCATATGTCTAGTCCAAATTGAGATGTACTTCAAGTGTAAAATGCACACCAGATAGCGAAACCTTGGAACAAATATAAAGAATGTAAAGCGTCTCAAAAATTTTTATATTGAACACGTTAAAATGGTAATATTTTAGATATGTTGGGTTAAACAAAACATGTAACTTGCATTATACTTCTATTGGACAATCTTTTTCTAAGGGAACGAGGCGGTGTGGAGGAAGCCTGGGAAGTTGTATGTCTAAGGAAGTCTCTGTTATAGAACCACAACTCATTTCACTGTTAGAGACTTTTTAACTTTTAGAGTGGGGCAAACATAGTATAAGAAACACCAGCCTCGGGCTTCCCTGGTGGCGCAGTGGTTGAGAGTCCGCCTGCCGATGCAGGGGACACGGGTTCGTGCCCCGGTCCGGGAAGATCCCACATGCCGCGGATCGGCTAGGCCCGAGAGCCATGGCCGCTGGGCCTGCGCTCCGCAACAGGAGAGGCCACAACAGTAAGAGGTCCGCGTACCGCAAAAAAAAAAAAAAAGAAAGAAAAAAGAAACACCAGCCTCAAGTCTTAAGTGGGGCACAATCAGGGGTTATTTACTGCATTTTTCTATGAAAAGGGAAATGGAACTAAAATTGCTGAGTGCCAGCAAAAGGCCAAACTCTGTATTATGATAAATGTTTTATACTCATTTTGTCACTGAATCATCACAATTCTATGAGGTACAGTATTTAGTGAGATAGATATCCATTTTACAATTGAAAACAATCTCAAGAGGTAACTTAACCAATGTTACATAGTAAGTCAATGGTGGAGAAGTCCCAATTTCTACACACCTCCTTGGCAGTTACAAGTGGTAATCACCAAAGATGGGTGATGGGCTCATTAGAGTTCACCACGTTATTCTTTCAATTCTGAGTATGCTTGAAATTATCCATGATAAAAATTAAACAGAAAATGAAACTTTTGGTGACTGGAATTCTTCTAAAAAGGTGTTGATGTGGAACTAAACCAAGTGCCTCAAGCTTCATTATAATTAGAAAACTGGAAAGGATAAGCGTATTCAACGACTTGAATCCAATATGTATCACGTAAGTCCTAAACATATATCAGTTCCCATATACCAAATGTATTTCCTAGGATTCCTAGGTTTCCCTTTTTCTCATCTGTAAATGCAAACACCCACCACAAAGCATATTAGGATTAAATATAAAAATGCTCAACAAGAAAGGTATACAATTATATATTTCCTGACTTTATAGCTTTGGTCACTCTAACCTATCTTAATCATCTTTCACTTTCTCAAAAGCTTATTCGAATCTTTGATCTAATTAAAATCTTATTTCTTCCCTGAAAGTCTTCCTCATCACATCTGAGAACTGCTTTTCCACCATTCAGTTTTAAAGCAATCAGCATTTGAATTGTTCCTCAGGAAATTTAACATACTGCTAGGCATTGATGTTATGAGGAAAATATTTCTGGTCCAAGGAAAGAGTTAATACTAATGAAAGAAAATGGTTTAGGCTGGTAGTACCTTCTGCAGTTAGCTTTTATAAACACTGAGTTTGCAAAGCAGCACTCCTTTAACTCCAAGGAACTTCTGCACAGAAAAAGGATATTTATTTATACCTCCCTATCCACTGAATAGTTCTAAAAATATCCAACTGAAAATAAAATTGATCTTTAGTTCACTCAGAAGAACCAGTTAACACCATCTCAAAAATTCAGAACCAATACAAAAACATTAGAGAAGAACTTTTAGAAAAAATACTAACACAGATTTAATCAATTCTCCAAGATCAACAGAAAACATACACTTCCTAGGTCACTGCACAGAATTTAAGAGAAACAGTAATTCCTACAATCCAGTCTCTAACTATATAAAATTCTTATGAGACTAGTAAAATTAAGTGTAGGTAACTTCTTTGATTTTCAATTTACAGTAAAAATTCAAGCTTTCCATTTGGACCCTGCCTACTTCTCAAATGAATAAATATTTTTTGTGCTTTCAATGTTTTAGCATTTTCCACCTTTCTTCATCAATTATTCCTAGAATCCAAGAATTTTGGAGTTGAAAGGAAAGTTGGGATTATTCAATCATACCACCTGATTTTAGAGATTAAAACGACAAGAACAAAACCACAAACAACAACACACAAAAAGCTGATTTTCAGAAGTAATTACCTAAATGCCCAAAATGACTATCTCCTAATTTTCAGTCTACATGCTTCCTTAGGCTTTGGGGTCCAACCGTGATTTGGGGTCAGTGGTAATTCTGGTTTTACTGCTTTGTGTCCTTGCCCAATTTTCTTAAGCATTTTGTGCCTCATTCATCTTCTGTGTACAAAAGAGATAAATAGTTTCTACACTTACCCTGTAGAATAGTTGTGAGAATTAAATGAATTAATATAAATATGCTTAGCACAGAGCCTAATATGTAGCATATAAATTGCCAGTTACTATGAACAAATCAGCACACTTTAATTCAACTATAAAGCAGGTTCACAAGACTTCAAATATTCAATTTAAAAAATTTAACAGGTTTTTATTTGTACTGGCCAAAGATATACACTTTGAAAGAACATAATTATTTTCAGAACAAAATTTCATTACTGCTTTAATTCATTAAAGATATCTGTTGATTCAATTCAATAAATAATGAGTACCTACTATGGGCAAGGTCCTAATGGATTCAATTCCTATGCACCAGAAATGTGAAGAGGCTAGAAATATTACTAGCCCACCACTTTATTAGTATTGTCCCCTCTTTACAGCCCAGAAATCTGTGCTTATTATCATAATCAAGCTTTGCTATCCCATCTCAAAATGTGTTAGAAAAACAAAAACAACCAAACAACCCCACCCCCCACACAAATACTAGTTTTCACTGGAGATTAATGCTAAGTAAAAAGTCAACAGTCCTATTTTATAAATTCTTCATTGCATTCAAACATAATACAGTCTGAATTACTTTCACAATTATCAAGAAAGAGATTTCAAGAATTGAGTACTTAATGATTAATTTAATAGTTGTTTAGAGGGGAAGTGATGAGGATTGATATTCTTGCATAACCTGTGATCTACCACTATACTTAGTCTCAGTCTCTGATTCACTTCTATCTTCATATAACCTTAAGGGGAAAAAAGTAGATAGATGTATCTCAATTTTCCAGTGTTTCAAAGACAGAACTTATTATCAGTGTGATCACTAAAGATCTAATCAAAGAATTTCAACATCACCCTCTGCAGTTACAGTTTGAAATACCCAAATATAAATTTCTAAAGTAGACAGGTTGGAAACCTAAACTAGAGAAGCAGTCTGGTGCCCCTGTGCTAGATTTAGCTCACAGAATATTATAAAAATCTGGAAATTTCACATTAAGAAAATAAGCTATTAGAATTCTCTGGAAAAAAGACTGAGCAACTCGGCCTCAATTGCCTCATGGCAACAATCAGCTAGAGTAAATGCTACTAGCATTTACTAGATAGGGACCAGGGATCCCTATCATTTGTTCTGCTTTCCTGCATAACAAAGAACTATCCAGCTGAAATGCCAATAGCTTCCCAAGCAGTATGCAGCTCTTTGAAGGCAAGAAGCTGTTCTTATACCTCTTCCTTCCAAAGAACACAGCACAATACTCTAGACAAAGAAAAGAAACTTAAGGTTAGATGGAGATTTTGGAAATATAATTCAGTATCCATTTAATATAGATAAGGAAAAACGTATTTCAGGGATTAACCTAATTTGTCCCTTCGGCCCAAGCACTTTTCCCTATACTCGACTTACATAATCAGACAAGCAGCTCTACAACCAATATAGAGGCACTCTCAAATGTAACCAGAAGGGGCAACTCAACTCAAATGCTAAATATGAGAATCTCAGATTTAAGATTAATTCTGTAGAAACAATCAAATTACAGCAAAGACACTTGTAAATTTTATTACAGAAAGGGCACTGGGGCAGCTACTGGCATACAAACAGAGGACAAGAAATTCATAGTTTGAGGACAATTTCTATATTTAAAAAGGCAGTCTAAATAAGAAAATTGTCTTCAGAAGTTGTATCCACCTGTACCTTTTCTCACCTCGTTTTCCACCCTCCTTCCCCCACGCAACCCTATCCTCCAGTGACTTCACTCTTAGGTTCTTGTCATCCCCAAAACCCCCATACCTTTGCACATGCTGCTTCTTTCTCCACTGGTCAAACTCTCTCTCATTCTTTAATGCCTTGCTTAAAATATCAGTCCTTTACTTTGACAGTTAGGTACCCCAACCCCTGGTGTTATGTACAGTACCTGATTCATAGAACTCTAAAATGTTTATAGAACAAATGGATGAATTAACAGTGCCCATATTTTGTCTACTGTTTGAAAGCATTAATCAGATACATCTATTCTTTTGTCTTTGGTTCCCTGATCATCATAGCTTCCTAGAAGGCAGAAACCCAATTAACACATTTAAAAAGTCTCCAGTATTTATGTACAGTGTCACAAATTAATTCAATATGCTGGTTGAATAAAATAATTCAGGTGAGTCTTCCAATCCAATCTAATAAAACCCTTCTAACAGAGTTCCTGACATTATATAAACGTTTCAGTCACTATTCTAAACATGTTCAGAAGTAGTAAATAAGAATTAGGTAAATAAATCGCAGAATTAGGGTTAATGATGACCTTCTGTTGACTCCTTGGAAAATTTCTGATTAAAAACAAGTACAGGTACATTTTTATTTATAATGTGTTCACATTATAAAAATATGAGCGCTTTGCTACATCACTACAGATTTTATGGATTTTGACTCAAATGATACTTTAATCCAACCGGGGGGTGAAAAGTAAGTTAACGAAATGAACTAATGTAATCAAAACATACCACAAAATTGGATTCTGATTACCATGAGCTTAACACTGTACCCTAAAAATGTCTAGCATCTAACACGCATCATGTCATAACGAGAATATAAGATTCTTTCTTTTACTTAGACACAAGTCCATACCAACATCACACGTTTTAAAATTACATTAAGGGACTATCTAATAAAGTTCAAATAAAATCCTAGAATATAACTTTTTTTTTTTTTTTTTACAGCTTTTGTTTGGGAAAGTGGTGCCTTCAGGGCAAATGTACGCACCTACGTAATACAAAGAGGTCTGGTCAGTTTACGACTCTGAACTGAGAGGCAGATTCAAATTGAAACTTAGGGTATAATGGCCCTGAAGCCATTTTGAGAAGTAAGAGGGAAGGAAACGTAGAACACGCGTAAATCCCGCCCTGAAGAGGGATTCCAACGCGGAATACGAGTGCTCGCCTCTAATTTTCTTCCTTGAAGGTGTGAAAGTGTATGGTACCGAAAGATTAACTGCGGGAGAGCTCGAACGGGTTGGAAGCTCTAAAGACTGCTTTAATGACAGATCCCTTCCCTTACCATGGCTCCGGCGGACAGCCCCTAGTCCTTTCCCAAACTCATTACCAGAAGCTTCCATACTATTGTGTAAAACTACGCGCGCTTTACCCCATGGAAGAGGATGTTCACTCCGAGGAAAAGGAAACGCTAACACCTAGGAGAAAAAAGCGCGAGTACCGCAGAAACGGGAGAAAAAAATCTAAAGCCATCTTCGCGTAGCACGCGTTGGGGTTCAAAGTGGCTTAGACACCAAGAACACAAAACCGAGTTCCAGCCTCTATTCGGTATTACCAACGTGGGGAAACGTGAGTCTCGTCACATTTCAGAGGGCGGAAGGGCACTTCTTTCCTCTTCCTCATGCGCGAAGAAGTAGCGGCCTACTCAGCCAACGGCCAATTACCGTGAGCTGTCGGGGTCTCGCCGCGCGGTCCAGACTTACCTGTCGGGCTCTCTGCAGCGCATCTTTGAAAGCATCGTTAACTCCTCCACCACCACCGCCTCCACCACCAGCTGAGCCAGAGGAGGGTGGAGGCACTGTTGAATAATCTGCCATGCCTACTCTACAGTGGCCGCTACCGCTTCTTCGCAGGGACCTCTCAGCCAACTGCTAAGAAAGGAAGAAAATGGCGGCCGCCGAGGCTGTATCACATTCTTGTGCGACCATCGTGCCGTAGAGGGGCGGAGACTGAAAGAAGAAAATCTCGCGATGTTTTGAAGCAACGCGCTGTTGTGGGGGTGAGGCTGGAAAAAGCCAGGCAGCGAGATATCGCGAGAATTGTCTTTAGATTTCGCGAGAATGGGGTTTCTATTGGCGCCTCCTCTATGGGCGTTCTCGGGTTGAGGTGGTGCGGTTATCCCTCTGGGTTAGTGGAAAGACTGGTGAGCTGGCCGCCGTCTGCATGAATTTTTGAAAGGCTGGAGGAAAGGAGTAGTTTCTTATCGGTCGCCGCCTCAAGGAGGTAGAATGGGTGGATTTTCCGCCCAGGGTCATTCTGTGTACTAATGGGGAAGTGGGGGACGTCGATAGGCGTAACGGCGGCGCAGCAGTGTCTAGAGCGTACCGCCGGGAGGGCTCGTGGGAGACGCGCGCTTTGGCCGCCGCGCGGTGATGCTCCCGAAAACGTCCGCCCGGCATAGCGGGAACGCGGCATGATTTTAAGGGTAGTGAAGTGTCCCAGCATTTTACTTCTAGATTGTCAGTTTTGAGTTTTGTCACAAGTGGGGATGAATTTAGGCCGGAGGCCTTCGTTCTCGAACTGATTTCTAAGTTATTGTGTAAATTCTTTGGATGAGGCTGTGACGATATGACTGCCCTTTTCTTTACCTTTTAAAAATGTAATTGTTCCTAAAATTCAGTTTTAGCCAGACTCAGTAACCTAGTATCGTATGTATCCATGGCCAGTTTTATTGAGGTCCTTATAGATAAGAAACGGCGTCCATTTCTTGACCAAAATTGTCTTTGTAGCTTCTTCGAAATAGTTTCCCTCAGCCGCAACCTGTGAGAACTCTGATGTTTTGTATTGTCATCCCGGGACTAGATGATGATGATATTATTTTGTTTTTTGTTATCTACTTCAGTTACCAGGTAATTTCTTTCTGGAGCATATCGCGGCACGTAGTTTACTGCATTAGTGGTAGTAGTTTCAGGCCCATTAGAATGCTTCAGGAGTCGATCACAGTGATTTTATTTTTCCCCCTAATTCTGTCCCTTTAGATAACAAAAAATGAGGTAAAATGAACTTTACCAACTTTGCTATTTTGTGTTTAGTGAGTTAGGTCTCAAAGAGTACTTTGCCCATTGCTAGTTTTAAAGTAATAAAGAGAAACGTGTGCTGCAGTCTTACTTATACCTGAAATTAATCTATCCACTTGCTCAAGGCCCAAAGTAAGTCTGATAACAGTTACATGCACACAGGTACAAGTGGGCCATCATTTTCCCATAATTAGCTTTTCCTACCATTTTATCCATTTACAGCTCTGATTATGTCCTTCAGTGTGCATAGACATCTATTTCGATTTGGGGGGGAATTTGTATTTGGAAAAGCAGTGAATGTGTTGGACTACAGATTTAAGCATAACTGGTAAAAAGAAAAACTGTATAAGCAGTGTTGGGTGGTATTGCTAAATAGGATTTCTTCAGCTGTGCTTTGAGAAAGTCTGTCCAATAAATGGCATTTATTAATCAGTAACTGATTTTTTCGTATGTTATTAATTAGACATATACCAGTTAGTCCTGATCAACATAGTGTTAGTCACAGAGTGATATAATTTACCTCCAAAGAAATAAACTTTGTTTCATGTATACCACAATTTTAGTTATCTCTAAACATTGAAAATAAGTAAAGAGCTCCATTTCTAGTTTTTTTTGGTAGAGTCTCTTGGAAGTACGGGTATTCTAGGATGGGAACCATTTGGAATCAGTCAAGATCAGGATTTCTCAACCTTAGCACTATTGACACTTTATGGCCAAGTAATTTTTTATTTTGTAGCACTACTGTGCATTGTAGTATGTTTAGCAGCATCCTTGGCCTCTACCCATAGATGCCAGTAGAACCTGTACCAATATGAGAACCCCCATACCAATTATGACAACCAAAAATGTCTCCAGAGATTGCAGATGTCCCCCGGGAGGCAAAATCACTCCACAGTGAGAACCACTGGTCAGCCTTCATTGCTGCCCCTGATTTTTCCATCAAGAAGACCTGTTTACCTTACTTCAGAGGTATATTCCACATTCCACTACTCTTCATCTCCACTACTCCTGAGTTACCGTCACCTCAGTCTTGGGCTGTTACAGTAGCATTCTAGTTGTTTTTTCTGCTTCCACCCTTAACATCTTTACAATTTACTTCTAAAAATTATGAAATTTTGTACAGCGAAGTATATAATGTATGTAATGTCTCAATTGTAACAAGCACCCATGTATCTGCTTTCCAGGAATGTTCTCCAAAAAGTAAACCATTACCAGTACTCTTGAAGCTCAAGGGTGCCTCTACTTGAATGTATTACAATTGTTTCTTCATATAGCAGCTTAAAAGCTTTCTTTAAAACATAAATCACATCATCTCACCTAGTCTTCTCTCCTGTTGCACTTTATTATTTTTTTTTTTAATTTTTTTTTTTTCCTGTTGCACTTTAAATCCCATCTCCTGGAATGGCCTAAGGGTGCCATGTAATCAGGCTACTATCTAAACACTCCTGCTCCTCATTCTATTTGAGCCACCTTGCTGTCCAAGAACATTCCTGCCTCTAGGGCTTTATGCTTGCATCTTCCTCTGCCTGATTCAGATGTTCTTATAGACCTTCACATGGATGATTTGTCCTAATCATTTGGGTCTCAGTTCAGATGTCATCTCCCTAGACAATCTCTGACCTCTGTTGTGCCATTCTGCAATCACTCTCCAATTACCATGTTCTCTTAATAGAATTTATCGGAAATTATGTCGTATGTGTTTACTTGTTTATTGTCTGTCTTCCATTAGATTGTAAACTGCTGGAGAGCAAGGACCTTGTCTGTCTCTACCACTGACTAGTTCCTAACACATAGTCTTAGCTTTCTAGATATTTGTTGAATGAATGAATGTCGAAAAAAATCCATCTCTACATTTTAGTTGATTTTGTGACCTTGGTCAAGTGAACTTAGACTTTGTGTCTCAGATTTTCTCATCTACGTAATGATCATAACCTGCATTGGTATCCTCAAATGAGGTATCTCTGTGAGCTCTTCAGAAACTGGAAAGTGCTATCAAATGGAAATTGACTTTATTAAACATAGAATTTGGCTTCTGGTATTTCATAATTAGGAAAGAATAATCCGTGGTACTCCACTTCTATAAATTTTTTGGATTAAACATCTATGTTCAAATCTTAGTTTTGGTAAAACCCAGGATCTTGTAACAGCAACTGAATTGTAGGAAAACTATAACCAGTGACTTGATTTGGTTATATGTGAATTAGTTCTGATTCCACTCAGTCTTCTCAAAGCCATTTGTAGTTTGCTGGTTACTGTAGATAATTTCATTATAACTGATGAAATCAGACTTTTCTTGACTAAATGCATTTCCCTTTGCAATGTAAATCCTCTTAAAAGTGGATGTATCATAGCTAATCTAAAACTGGTTTATTGTGCTTTGAGAGATTGGCTAAATTTAAAGCTGAATTCTATTTTATAGTCACTGTCTTATCATAGAAATTAGTATTCCATATTTCATTCTCAGGATGAAGCAAAAGTCAATGTTTTTAAGCTTATAAAAGTCTAGCTGGGGCATTCAGTTTTATCAAATAACAGAGTAAAAAGATTAGTAAAGGTAGTACAAGTTGGGTTATTAAATGTACTGGCAACATTCTTCATTTTACCTTCTGATTTATTGTTTACCAAATGACTGATTCTTTCTCAGCATAACTTTCCACTGTTGGATTAGTTAAATCTGTGTGAAATATTAACAGATTCTTATTTTATAGCTATTGGAGAAAAAGTCCATTATAGCTTTTTGGATAGGCATTTTAGAGTGGCAAAATTGTACAGACTTCCTGCCTCATCTTTATATCTATCACCCACCTCCTAACAACTCTTAGCCAAAAGGAGCTGATAACTTTATGCTGTATTCTGTGTGTCGTTTGAACCAGGCCTGTATTTTCTCAGTGCACAGTCACAACAGATTCAGGTTAAATGTGAGGAGGAAAGTGGCCAGTTAGTTCAAAGTAAAGTAAGTGGTTCAGGATGTTGTTTTAGGGTATTTGATCATTAATGTTGGTCATTGGTCTTAATGACTTTTGTATCCTTTCTGATTGAGTTTGTAGGATTCTGTTTCAGACTGTGTGAATGGAAGCAAGAACTATCAGTACTTGCATTATAAAGGACAAAGTTGTTAACACAAATGTAACTTGGGAACTTTGTGGAGAACAACAGTTTGACTAGTGTCTGAAACTGGAGGCAGCCCCATGTAGTGAAAAGAACTCTGGACTTGGTCCCAGAGGATCTAGATTCAAGTCTGACCCATGTGCCCTTTGGTAAGTCACATAACTTCCTTTTACCAGCATACCAGAGACGGCAGTTTAATCTGTTTTTGAAAAGTAAATGGTAATAAAAATGTCTTATGTTTTTACACCATGATTTCTGTCTTTTCTCTTTCAGAAGTCACCATAGTATCATCTCACCCTCAGTTATTAGAAATTTCTTCTCTGATTTGGATGTCAGATTTAATAGTATATCCTGATTGAAAGGCTGTTAGAGCATTGACAGATCCTCTAGGATATTGCTCATGACCATTGATTTGCCATAAATCCAGCCTTTTGCCATCTTTGTCATTCCCACTTATTCATAACTGTAGGGCCCTTGGGCCTTTGCACATATCTTTCTCTTTGTCAGG
The DNA here is from genome assembly GCF_963455315.2 of Globicephala melas. Classification (NCBI taxonomy): domain Eukaryota; kingdom Metazoa; phylum Chordata; class Mammalia; order Artiodactyla; family Delphinidae; genus Globicephala; species Globicephala melas. The sequence continues at coordinate 120,129,649 of NC_083314.1, read as the reverse complement.
AACACTCCTCACCTCTTCCATTTCACTGTTGCCTGTTGAAAATTTTCCATTTTTCCAGAAAACCTGTCCAGAACTATCAAATTTAGGAATTCCTATTTGTATTCATGTACCATATCATGGTAATAATACCATAATATCATTTATTGTTTAGAATTCCCACTAGATTTTAAGGTTCATGACAGTAAGGGCTATGTCTTTTTCTGTGTCTTTACTGCATAGCACACTCTAAAGTGCTATATACTGGGCACTGTAAGTGCTTCACATGTATTTTATTCATTTATCCTCACATTGGCTTTATGAGATAGGCGCTATTAAAATCTCCATTTTGCTGGGGTACAGATGAGCTAACGAATTTGCCCAGGCTCACATGTTAGTAAATGTTAGAGCTGAGATTTGAACCTAGGCAGCCTGACTTGAAAGAATGGAAGAATCTATTAAAAATCTATGAAATGTATCTCTTTGTAATTTCTAGGGTATAAGTCACAATTTGGTATTTCTTACTTGGATGTTTAAAATATTTGCATTAGTTTTTATCAAGACTTAGGCTAAAATTCTTCATGGGAAGGCAGCTCTTAATGTAAGGTAATAAAAGTAGATTACTTACAAAATTTTAAAAACCCGTGTGTTGTGTAACATTATAGAAGCTTGTTTCTCTGTATTGCTAATTGCACTGGGTGGATTAGTAATATGCCTTACTAAAGTATATAGTGCTTTATGGTGTGTGTGTATATATACATATATACCTGTATATTTGATGATGATTAGTGTTATTTTTCAAATACATTGTTCAGGGGGTTTATGTGTTTGTAGTACACATCACTAACTAGATTGTAAGACTTCTCAAGACAAGGATAGGATTGATTAATTTTAATTTTTCCCCTATATTACCACACAGCCCCTGTGATAATGTTTGCAAAATTCATATATTTACTGTTCTTAGTCTCCCTTTACTTTGTGGTCAAAAGCATCTTTATTTGTTCCTCCCCTACTTAGATCATTTATTTATACATTGGTTCCTTTCACTTCTTCTGTTACATTTATCTTTTTCATTAAATTTTTAGCCAAGTAAAGAGTCTGATAAAAAATCATCTTTTTTCATGAAACTTAACCTGACTAACCAACTCCAGTGATCTTGCCCTTAATTTAATGGTTGTCTGCATTTGTTACAAGGAGATTTTTTTAAATGTGAAAGCTGAGCCACAACTACCACTCCCAGAAACTCTGATTTAACTGGTCTATATCTGTATCTGTAAAAACTTCCTATGTTGATTTTATTTATTTATTTAATTTAGCTGTGCCGGATCTTAGTTGCGGCATGTGGGATCTTCATTGCGGCATGCAGGCGGGATCTAGTTCCCTGACCAGGGATTGATACCTGGGCCCCCTGCATTGGGAGCGCAGAGTCTTAACCACTGGACCTCCAGGGAAGTCCCCCTATGTTGATTTTTTTAAGTACAGCCCACACTTGAAAACCACTGAAATAAAAAGTCTATATGCTCCATCAGATTTTTGCTTATTTTTAATGCCTTGCAGTTTGTTCTCTAGTTGTTATGGGCATATAGTCTTGAGAACTCAAGCTCTAGAAACATTTTCTGTTTTTGAACCTATCTACTTTTTGTTGATATAGGCTAATGGCAATGTTAATTGAACAGGACCACCAGCATCATCTGGGGGTGCTTTTAAAAATGTGGATACCTGGGCCCCACCTGGATGTAGTGAATCATTTTTATGGGAAATTACATTTTTTTAAATGTGTCTTAGGGGAATTCCCTGGAGGTCCAGTGGTTAGGACTAGGTGCTCTCACTGCCAGGGGCCTGGGTTCCATCCCTGGTTGGGGAACTAAGATCCCGCAAGCCATGGGGCATGGCCAAAAAAAAAAGCATCTTAGATTCTTATGCTCATCAAAGTTTGAAAACTGACACTTTATGCAAAAAGTATTTAATAAGTATTTACATAATTAAGCTGAATTAAAATTTGTCTCCCCAGCTAGACTGTAGCAAATGTTCTGAATACAAAGATCTTGTCCTTTCCCGTTTCCCCTCTGTGTAAGAGAGGGCTGTGGTCAAGGACTGGCTTTTACTCTTCGGCTTGCCCAGTATGGCTTAGTGCTTTTCTTTTGGTAGAAGGCTGATAAATATTGAATTGAGTTTTATATGTAATCATACTTATTTTGCTGCAAAGCTAGAGCTGAAAACAAATTGTTGAATATGTGGTTACGAATGTTGGGGGCCTTCGAGACTAGGTGGCACAGAAGAGTAGCTTCACTCGAACTTTTCCTAAGAACTTGGAAAGACTTTGAGGATCGTCTGGTCCATTTCTTTCATTTTATGGAGGAAACTGTGACCCAGATTGCTTGAGTGCTATGTACAAAGTGACAAGATTAATTGCAAAACTAGAGCCAAGACTAGATTCCTAGTCCAGTGCTCTTTATTTCATGAAATAAGTTCTCTTTGAAGCAGCAGTGATTAGGTTAAGTTTCAGATGGAGGTTTTCTGCTTCTTAGGTACAAGGGGAAGAAAACTCTGTGCACAACCAGAAACAGCTGATTTTTAAAATCAGGACATTTGCCTTTACTCACATTTATTTTTTGAGATAGATCACTAGAAGATGGAGGATCTTTGCCGATGAAATCCTTAACTGAAGATGGGTGGGTGTGAGATATAGAACTCACTTGGCATACAATTTTGTTGCTGTTTTTAGTGGAACTTTGCTTCTCTGTCCTGACATTTCCATATCTATAGCAGTGATCTCTTTGGAATTTGCCTTCTGATTGTTTGTTCTTTTATGTTGCTTCATATTAACAGATATTCTCAGTTCATTTTTAAAAGAGTGTATTTGAAAGGACTTGAGAAGGAAAAGAAGGAATAAAAAATTTTAAAGTATCTGAAATTACTATTTTCCTGTGACTTAACCATAATATTCTTCATAACAGATTATCTAATTATAGTACCTAATAATACAAATACTAAATTTTCAAGATAGCATGGTAGTTTATTTTCTAAATTTAAAAGCATATCGGGACTTCCCTGGTGGCACAGTGGTTAAGAATCTGCCTGCCAATGCAGGGGACACGGGTTCGATCCCAGGTCCGGAAGATCCCACATGCTGTGGAGCAACTAAACCTGTGAGCCACAACTACTGAGCCTGCGTTATAGAGCCCGAGAGCCACAACTACTGAGCCCACGCACCTAGAGCCCATGCTCCGCAACAAGAGAAGCCACCGCAATGAGAAGCCCGCACACCACAATGAAGAGTAGCCCCCCACTTGTCTCAACTAGAGAAAGCCCACGTGCAGCAACTAAGACCCAATGCTGCCAAAAAAAAAAATAATTAAAAAAAAACTGTATAAAAGCATATGAAGTCTACAATAAATTCCTTTTATCCAGGAGACGTATTACTTTTATATTCTTAACAACCTTGCTTTTTTAACTGTACTTTGATATAAGTGAAGATCAAGAGATTTTATTTTAGTTAGAGTCTTTAAATGGTACACTCTTTAAGTGCAGGAGCTGCCTTATTTACTTTTTTTTTTAAACTTTTGAATTTTTTTTTTTTTTTTTCGGTACGAGGGCCTCTCACTGCTGTGGCCTCTCCCGCCGCAGAGCACAGGATCCGGACGCGCAGGCCCAGCGGCCACGGCTCACGGGCCCAGCCGCTCCGCGGCACGTGGGATCCTCCCGGACCGGGGCACGAACCCGTGTCCCCTGCATCGGCAGGCGGACTCTCAACCACCGCGCCACCAGGGAAGCCCTAAACTTTTGAATTTTATTTGTTTATACAGCAGGCTCTTATCAGTTATCCATTTTATACATATTAGTGTATATATGTCAATCCCAATCTCCCAATTCATCCCACCACCACCATCCCCTCCGCCACTCTCCCCCCTTGGTGTCTATATGTTTGTTCTCTACATCTGTGTCTCTATTTCTGCCCTGCAGACCAGTCAGGAACTGCCTTATTTACTTTTGAGATGAATATACTACCTGGCATCTAGTGGATGCTTATTAATCTATTCATTTATTCAGTTCAGTGAAAATGCTGGGCATTGTTCTAGGTGTTAGATATACAGTAGTGAACAAAATAGACAAATACCCTTATCCTCATGGACCTTATTCTAGTGAGTGAATGTTGAATGAAACCATGAATCACTTTGGAAAGACTATATTTTCAGATCGTAATTTGCATCACTCTAAAAAGGGTTAGCAAATTCCCTGGCGGTCCAGTGGTTAGGACTCAGCGCTTTCACTGCCAAGGGCCTGGGTTCGATCCCTGGTCAGGGAACTAGGATCCCACAAGCTGCCTGGTGTGGCCCCCAAAAAAAATTCTTTGAAGAATTAAAAAGCTTAATCAGACCACTCATTCATTTAAACATTTATTTCCTTGTGTGAGTATGTAAAATTATTTGAAATAATTACATAACTGCCAGTCATTGTCATCCTAATTGTCATTCAGTTCTTGTGTTCTGTTTGTAACCCTGAGTAAAATGTTCTATTTGTAACTCTATGAGTAAAGGCCTCAGTTGCTAGCCCGGCTACAACCAGGGAACTTCATCAAAAATCAAATACCACTGAGTGCCTCTGATTATGCTGGCCCAAAACTCCGTACACACCGAAGTCCTAGTTGTTTACTTGTTTGTTGTCAGTTTTTCACACCGTAGTGTGAGCTCCACAGGGTGTATTTTAGTCACCACTGTATCTTAAGTGCATAAAATAATGTGTCACATAGTAGATGCTAGTAAATATTAATAACTCAATCCTTGACCACTGAAAATGCAATTTCTTCCCTACTCATAGCTACAGCCTACATCTAATCTTCATCCAGACTACTCAAACAATAAAAATCTTCAATTCCAATATTCTCTCAAGAAGACCTCTTATTATTTTAATAGCCTGTTTACTGATGTATTCCTTCTGTTCTTCTAGTCTTTTGACACTTTTCTTTTTTTTCAATCTCTGTTACTTCCTGGCCTTATTTGCCAGTCACTTCAAGAATTCTCAACTCCCATTCCCCTTTGTCTTTCAGTTACGTCCACTCTTTAAATCTACTCTAAACCACTTAAAATAGACTTTGGAGTTAGTTAAGCTTCAGTTCACCATTTGCTACCTATGTGCCAAGTTATTTAACCTGGCCATGTTTAATCTTTTTTGAGTCTCATTTTGTTCTTTGTGCTCTAAGCATTGTTATGAAAATTAAATGAGATTATGGTAACCAGATACAATTGCCTATAAGTAATGAAAACCCTTATTAAATAATAATAAAAAGTCCAGGTGCAGAGTCACTCTAGGTCTGGTTGATTTAGCAGCTCAACAATACATGAGGTATCCATATTTTTTTCATCTTTGCCCTCTGCCATCCTCATCATGTGGCTTAGTGCCCCTAATGATTGCATAATGGTTGCCACAGTTCCCAGTGTTATGCAGGCATGATTGTAAAGTGGAAAAAGAAAGTTTCTTCCCTTTAAAAACAAGGAAACACTACTACCTCCTTCCTCTCGTTGCTCATTGGATTAACGTTGTGCTGCTCAGAGCTGAATCACTGGCTTACTCCAGCAAGTATCATACTTGGTTTTGAATAATTAAGATTCAACTCCTCAGGCTGAGAGGCCTTACCTTATTAGTAATAGTTATCATTACTACTATATTTGTAAATCTTAGGACTCTCTCCTTGGACCCTTTTTTTTTTCTATCTACATTCAATCTAGTATACTCTCCTTTAGTCTTGTGGTTTTAAAGTTCACCTCTACTGATATTTTGTCTTCCCTCTGTACTGCCTCTATTAATACCAAACTCATCCAAATGCCTATTGGACATTACCATTTATAAGCTTAACTGGCGTCTTAAACTTAATATGTCCAATATTGAACTCTCCAATTTCCTCCTGTAGCTCTTCTGTCTTCCTATTTTAGTAAATAGCAATTCTGTTCTTTTAGCTTGCTGAAGCTGAAAAACATTGAGGTCATTACTGATTTCTCTCACATTCCACATCTGATTCATCAGAAAATCCTATTGACTCTACCTTTAAAATAAAGTAGGACCTTCACTGCTACATCATGGTCCAAATCACCTGAACTATTATTGCAATACATTCTTAGTCTTCCATCCTTGCCCGCCATGCTTCTCTACTCCAGATGCCAAAGTAATCCCATCATTTTTCTGCATAAAACTCTCCAGTGGCTTCTCACCTTCCCTCAACTCAAGTCAAAGTCTTTAGTGGCCTGCAAGGCTATACACGACCTAGACATCTATTATTTCTCTGACCATTTCCCAATCCCTTCCCCACCCCTACCCCATCATTCTTAAATAACCAAACCTCAAAGATACCTGGCATTCTCTCACCTCTAAGCTTTTGAATGACCCCCACATATGTATATAGCTTTTCCCTTTTCCTCTTTCAGGTCGTGGTACAAATGTTTATTTTCTCTGTGAAGCCATTTCTGGCCACCCCATCTAAAATTTTAATTCTCTTATTTCCCTTTCCTACTTTTTTTCCTTAGTACCTACTACCATCTAACATTACATATAGTATTTTTTTAATATTTTTAATTATTAAAAAATCTTTAAAATTATATCTTCTTCATTATAATGTAAAGTATATGAGGCAGGAATTTTTGTTCATCTTTTATCCCCAGTACCTAGGAAGGTGCCTTGGCATATGGAAAATCCTTAATAAAATGTTTATGAAGAAATGAATAAAATGAATATTGATTCATCTTATCATGGTTTCTGGTTTTGGCTAGGTCCTCAGTGAGATTTAGTAATCCTTTACTTGTTTCTGATTAGTTTCCTTCCTAGTTCACTTAACTGCTATGTCAAACCATTACCATTCTGTGTCAAATGCCCTACTTTTATTCTCAACTCCTTAGTTGCAGATGTCCTTTTTAAAAAATTTTAAGAGGATTGATAGCATCTATAAACTTTTTAGTCTTCCTAGTCTTCTTGCCTTCAAATTTATAATTTTTTCCTTATTTATTTTCTCTTAATCTCAGAGCCCTACTTCTTATTTTGTTCAAATTTCATCTATTTCCAATCTTGGCACCAAACCCTCCTCCCTCCTATTTCCTCTGAGACCTTAATTAAACAATTATTTCATTTCTTATGTATTTATATATATATATATATATATATCTCATTTTCCTCTATATTTTTTTCTCTCGACCATCTTTTTTTTTTTTTTTGGCTGCATTGGGTCTTTGTTGCTGCACGTGGGCTTTCTCTATCTGCAGCGAGCGGGGGGATACTCTTCATTGTGGTGTGTGGGCTTCTCATTGTGGGGCTTCTCTTGTTACAGAGCATGGGCTTCAGTAGTTGCGGTGCGTGGGCTCAGCAGTTGTGGCTCGCAGGCTCTAGAGCGAAGGCTGAGTAGTTGTGGCGCATGGGCTTAGTTGCTCTGTGGCATGTGGGATCTTCCCAGACCAGGGATCGAACCCATGTCCCCTGCATCGGCAAGCGGATTTTTAGCCACTGTGCCACCAGGGATGTCCCTCACTTGACCATCTTAAAACTTCCTTTATCCCTACTTTATTACAACTCTCTCTTCTTCCCTCAGATGACTTTCTTTAAAAGCTTAAATTTACTATTCTATTTTCATATCTCTCTTATTGTTCAATTCACTGGATTCTGGCTTTTGCTTTCATTGCCCACAATTCCATCTACATCATAGGATTGTTGTGAAAGATTAAATGAGGTTATATGTATTAAGTTTTAGAATAATGCTTGCACATAGTTAATGTTTGAGTGCTTACTATGATTAGCTATAACTACTGAAACAAAAATCATTCGCACTCTAGTGGGTACTTTTCTATCACCCTTCTTGACTTTCCTATATCCTTCATGAAACACTGTCCTCCTTTTGGTTTCGGGACACCAGTGATATCAAGATGTTTTCAGCTCCAAGTAACAGAATTTCTTTAACAATAAGACCAATGATAGATGGTTCTAATATTGATTAAGGGATGCAACAACACTATCAAGGACCCAGGCTCTTGCTTTCTTTGTACTCTAGCATTCTCACTGTGTCACAGATGTTTACCTTCAGGATTGTAAGATAGCAAGCACCGTAGTTTAATCATCCCAAAGCAGAAAGGCAGTCGGTGCTGGGGTTTCTCTGGGGTAGGTATCTCTTTATGGGGAAGACAGTCTCCCCCAGAGTTCCCCAAAGCATTTCACTTACATCTCATTGGCCACCCCTACCCCAGTCACTGGCAAAAGGAAATGTGATTACTATGATTGACTTAAACTAACCATGAGTCATTCCCCAGGGGCTGGCGGAGGCACTGACCTTCCTTGAGTTCATTACTCTATTCTGGAAGAAACTAGATATCTGTTATCCAGAAAGAAGATAGGAATGGCTTTGTGGTTCATAATCAATAGTGTCTGCCATACCATTCTCACCTGGTTGATCTCTGATTGTTCCTTCTTAGTGTTTTTCATTTTTTCCTCTTGATTGATGTGTCCCCTAAATGCTGGTATCCCAAAGTTCTGGCTTTGATTCTTTCAAAAATTATTCTTCTACCCTTTAAAATAACACCTGTGTTATGATCTTTTCTAAATCTTTATCTCCAGCTAAAACTTCTTTCCTAAGCCCCAGTTTAGAATATCCAACTGTCTCCTGGACATCTTCATCCACATTCAATTCAATTGAATATTGTTGTGCTAGGTTTTTAGGAGTCAAAAAGTAAATAAACCTTGCCCTGTATGATCTTACATTATAGTTGGAACAAGTTATTCCAACACAGGTAGTAATTAGGAAGGCAGTTTTATCAAGCAATAAAATTTTCCAAGTATAGAAGTAGCATAGGGACTTCCCTGGTGGCACAGTGGTTAAGACTCTGCACTCCCAGTGCAAGGGGCCTGGGTTTGATCCCTGGTCAAGGAACTAGATCCCACATGCATGCCACAGTTAAGAGTTCGCATGCCACAGCTAAGACCCGGCACAACCAAATAAATTAAAAAAAAAAAAAAAGAAGTAGCATAGGTGAAGCGGTTATAGGAAACTAAATGGAACTCATCTTTTCTTCAAATGTACTCTTCCTATATTCTATACTTTAATTAGTAGCACAACTCTGCATACCTTTGGCCTAATGGTTAGGATTCCGGGCTTTCACTGATGTGGCCTGGGTTCACTCCCTGGTCAGGGAAGATCTCGCAAGCCACATGGCCAAAAAAAAAAAAAACAACAACAACAAAGGGGCTTCCCTGGTGGCGCAGTGGTTGAGAGTCCGCCTGCCGATGCAGGGGACGCGGGTTCGTGCCCCGGTCCGGGAAGATCTCACGTGCCACGGGGCGTCTGGGCCAGTGGGCCATGGCTGCTGAGCCTGCGCATCCAGAGCCTGTGCTGCGCAACGGGAGAGGCCACAACAGTGAGAGGCCCGCGTACCGCAAACAAACAAACAAACAAAAAGAAAACGAAGAAGAAACCAGGGCAATCTAAAATCCTTCCAAATCCCCCACATAAAGTTGGTTGGCAAATTGTATGTATTCTACCTCTATTAAATTTGCCCATTTGTCTTTTTATATCATAGTCATCATACTTTAGGTCCTTGTAATTTCTCATTTCATTGAATTATTCGCTCAGTAAAAGTTAATTGAACAGCAATGTATAACAAGGCTTTATAGTAGGAAAATGTTCTAAAAAAAAGAAAAAAACCCCAAAAAACAAAAAACTGGGTTGTAGGGAGGCTACAACCCAGTGAGTAGGGCATAAGCAAGCAGATGGTTATGTAGTTGTGATAAGTGGTAGAGATACTGAGAAAAATGTGGGAACTTGTGTTCAGTGGAACCTAACCCAAGTTGGGATCAGATTTGCCCAGTTAGAGACTGAGTCTCCAAGTAGTACTAAGCTGAGTATGGAGTGGGGAAGAGGGAAATACACACATACATACACACCCCACTCAATTTATACATACGAAAGAAATATTACTTTAAAGACATTATTTTGGGTGACTGTGTAGTTTTCATTTTGCTGTTGCTTAAAAATAATTTTTTAAATGATCATAATTAATTTAGATTATCAGTAGTAGTACATACAGTTGATCCTTCATATTCACCAGTTCTTTACTTTCAAATTTGCCCACTCACTAAAATTTATTTGTAACCCTGAAATCCAGGGTGCTTTATTGGCCATTTGCACATGCATGTGCATGAGCTGAGCAGCAAAAAAAATTTGTCTTATGTTCCCAGCTGATATCCAACAAGGCAGTGCTTAGCCTTCTTATTTCAGCTCTCTTTAACTAGTCTTTGTAGTCTATTTAGTGCAGTTTTGCATTTTCGTGCCTTTTTTTTGGTGATTTTACTGTTTAAAGAGATGTTTGAATGTGGTGCTGAAGTGCTGTCTGACGTTCCTAAGCGCAAGAAGTCTGTGATGTGCCTTATGGAGGGAATACATGTGTTAGATAAGCTTCATTCAGGTAGGAGTTACACTGCTATTTGACCATGAGTTCAGTGTTATAATAAATAAAGTGTCTTCATTACAGAAATAAATGGGAAACAAGGTTATGTGTTCATGAGTTGACTTAACCCAGCATTTTCCTTAGGGGCAATGATTCAGTATTTGCTAAAATTCAGCATTCACGCAACTTTATAGAATATAAATATGTTAAATAATGAGACAGGATAAATTTGACTTTGGGAACCAGCCAAAGTCATTTATGGCCAGGAGTGATGAGTTAGATGGTCAAGCTGAACAACATAGAGGTATGATTAGAGGTATGATTAGTTCTGTTAGATTCCAATGAGAAATTGGGGATAGGCAAATATAATTTAAAAACTGCATGACTCAGCTCAATGGCATTAATATTAATCACTATATTGATATGGAGACTTTTATTCTATAAACATATATGGGGTGCCAATGTTCCAGCTACAATCTGAGCACTGTGTTTTTCTATCTTTGCAATGGGAATAAAAAAGCAAGACTAATTTTAATTGGAATGACCATCTAGATTCCTACAAGGTACTAAGATCCGTTCTTTATATTCTTTACATTTGCAGTATGCGGTTTTCTAAAATTGTAGTTAAAATAAAAATTGAAACCATTTTACGCCCCATTTACAAAATTTATCCTTTTGATTTAAGAGAAAAGCAAATTGTTTTTTCGCAAGCTAATAAAACTCTGAGTTGTGTCTAAATCAGTAGTTTCCAAACTTGGAGTGTCCATTAGTGTCACACTAAGGGATGGGGGTGGGGTTTAGGTCTCATCAAAAATGGAGATGCTGAGACAGCATGCCCCTCTTGATAAACATCTCACTTCACTACCCTAAGTTTTCTAATATATTCCCCTTAGCGAACATGCCCAGGTTGAGAATTTTAGTTTACAAGTTTTATTTTACCATCAGCCAGGCTGATGTTTTATAAGCTTAAGTGTTTACGGTGAAAACTTTTTTTTTTTAATTTGCTAGATATAACAAAATTTTATTGTGTTCACTGCTGCTTTAGCCTGCCCTCTCCCTCCAGTTAAAGGATAATTTGTATAAAGCAGGGGTTGGCAAACATTTTCTCTTAAGGGCCAAACAGTAAATTTTTAGGCTTTGTGGGCCACACAGTCTCTGCTACAACTACTCAACTCTGCCACTGTATGGGGAAAGCAGCAATAGACAATAGGTACTATTTTATGTTTATATTGTATGGGAAGGGATCATGACTTAGACTGTTTTGATCTCAGTAACTGTTGCCTTTACTTGCTGATTTAGCCTAATAATAAAAGGCTATATTTTAAAATATTAAAAACTCAAACATTAAAACCCATCCACTTAAATTATTCTTGAAATCCTACTTTTTCTTTTACCTATAAATGTCCTCCTTTAAGCAATTACAGTACTTTGGGCTCATTGTATTTGGAGTTAGGCAGTCGATGGCCTAATTTTATAGCAGTTGGTGGATACTATACAACAAGTTGGCTTATTTTATACATGTGCTAATACTTAATATTTGGTACGTAGCAATAAAGTCTTTGAATCATATTTTAGTCTCCACAGTAGCAGAGGTTTAATTAGTTATGCCTGCACAGGTGCAACGTATTATAAAGATATTTCATACTTAAGGTTAGGTACTGATTTAAATTTAAAATAAATCATTTTAGGGACTTCCCTGGTGGTCCAGTGGTTAAGACTTCCAGGGGGCATGGTTCAATCCCTGGTTGGGGAAGTTCCGCATGCCATGCAGCACGGCCAAAAAAATAAATCATATTATTGAGTTGTAAACAGTTGGAGAGCTAAACAAACTTGCGAGATAATCAGTTTATTGCAATCTTGCCTAAGAGCCTAACAGTTTGGCGAAACAGCAGCTTATCCTCTCCTTTCCTGCTTTACCTCTGGGCTACAATCATTTTTTTTTCCCTCTACTACTTGTCTTACCCTGAGGAGCTGTTGGTTTCACTTTGGCCACAGAGTGCTCTCCTCTCTGGCCAGCCAGTTAAGTTTTCCAGGTGATTCTGATGCCTTCCCTAGCTACTTGTGAGAGGAGAAACTTTAGAAAAGAATAAAGTGAAAATCGCATAAATTCCTCATTTCCCAGTGTTGCTTTTACTTTCAACACTGTGAAAGCATATACTGAGTGAGCATGTGTAAATAGAACCATCCCCACTACTTTACCCTAAAAGTAAAGTATTACTTTGAAAAAGTCCTCACAAAAAGTCCTTTTTTTGCAGATGAAAAATGGGATGTTTTGTTTTTCAACTTTACTGAGATATAATTGACAATATTGTAAGATATTTAAAGTGTGCATTGTGAAAATTTGATATATGTATACACTGTGAAAGGACTTCTCCCCTCTAATTGAAACATCCATCACCTCACATATTTATCTTTTTTTTTTTTAGCCGTGCCCCGCAACTTGTGGGATCCTACTTCCCCAACCAGGGATTGAACCTGGGCCCTCAGCAGTGAGAACTTGGAGTCCTAACCACTGGACTGCCAGGGAATTCCCTCTATCTTTTTTAAAATATATAATGCTTCACGAATTTGCGTATTATCCTTGGGCAGGGGCCATACTAATCTTCTCTGTATTATGCCAATTATATGTACAGCTGAAGTCAGCACTGGAATACTATTTTATGAGTAAAAATGAACTTTTTAAAAATTTTATTTTATTTTATTATTTTATTTTTTTGCGGTATGTGGGCCTCTCACTGCTGTGGCTTCTCCCATTGCGGAGCACAGGCTCCGGACGCGCAGGCTCAGCGGCCATGGCTCACGGGCCCAGCCGCTCCATGGCATGTGGGATCCTCCCGGACCGGGGCACAAACCCGCGTTCCCTGCATCGGCAGGTGGACTCTCAACCACTGCGCCACCAGGGAAGCCCAAATTTTATTTTATTTTTGGCCACGCAGCATGGCTTGTGGGATCTTAGTTACCTAAGCGTGGAGTCCGAACTACTGGACCACCAGGGAATTCCCAGAAATGAACTTTTCTTTATTATTCATCTGTTAAGATTTGGTTTTCCCTAAATATGCATGTCAGAGATGTGTATGTATGATATACTTAAGTTTATAGGTTAAGGTTTCTGAAAAGTTGGATCATAGCAGTGGGAATTGGAAGGAACCTCTAGATCTACACTGTCTAATACAGTAGTCACTAGCCACATGAAGGCAAGTGCCTGAAATGTGGCTGTCTGAACTGAGATGTTGTGTAAGTGTAAAATTCACACTGGATTCTGAAGACTTAGTACAAAAAAAAGAATTGTAAAATATATCTTACTGATAATTTTTTATTGACTACATGTTGTAGTATATGATATCTTAGATTTATTGAGTTAAATATATACATTATTAAAATTTCACATTTCTTTTATTAAAATGTGGATTATAAAAATGTTTCAGTAACACATGTGGCTTGCATTTGCAGCTCACTTTATTTGTAGCTCGCTGCTGGACAGCACTACTCTAAGTTATGTGATCTTTCAACATAATCAAATACCAATTTACAACACCTATTTAAAGTGACCTAGAAACTCTATAGTTTCTTTTGGCTTTCTGATTCAATATTGAAAAATATTGTACAGACACTTTCTTTTTTTTTATTAATTAAAAAAAATGTGGGGGGGGCCACACTACGCGGCATGCAGGATCCCAGTTCCCCCACCAGGGATTGAACCCACACCCCCTGCAGTAGAAGTGCGGAGTCCCAACCACTGGACCACCAGGGAAGTCCCAGAACACTTTAATTCTAAGATGTTAGGAAAGTATGAGATTAGCTCACTGTATATTCATTAGTCCTGTGGTAAGATTTTCAGTAACTTCTTATAAAAGAGGGTTAGAAAGAAGGGCAAGTTATTATTGGGCTATTTTATTAGGAAACTTTTTAATATCACCACAGAATAAAATCAGTTCTACACTCCCCAAAAAGGAAATGCTTTTTTAAAAAGCAGAAAATATTTCTTATGCCTGGGTATCTCCAGATAACTCTAGTATTTTTTATAAAATGATTAAAGCAGTTTTATTTATTTTAAAGGCATGTACTTTAAAAATTTGTTTTAATATTATTTTAAATCTTTAAATTTTAACAGTAAATACTGTTAAATTGGTCAAACTTAATGTGTAAATTCTATTATAGTGCTTTGTGCCAGGAAAAGTATTGTAAAATCAAGCAATGAAGGACTTCCCTGGTGGCGCAGTGGTTAAGAATCCACCTACCAATGCAGGGGACACAGGTTCAAGCCCTGGTCTGGGAAGATCCTACATGCCGTGGAGCAACTAAGCCCGTGCGCCACAACTACTGAGCCCACACCCCACAACTACTGAGCCTGTGTGCCAAGAGCCCATGCTCCACAAGAGAAGCCACCGGAATGAGAAATGAGAAGCCCATGCACTGCAATGAAGAGCAGTCCCCACAATGCAGGGGACATGGGTTCGATCCCTGGTCCGGGAAGATCCCACGTGCCGTGGAGCAACTAAGCCTGTGTGCCACAACTACTGAGCCTGAGTGCCACAACTACTGAGCCTGTGTGCCACAACTACTGAAGCCTGTGTGCCTAGAGCTCATGCTCCGCAACAAGAGAAGCCACCTCAGTGAAAAGCCTGTGCACTGCAACAAAGAGTAGCCGCCGCTCACCACAACTAGAGAAAGCCCGTGTGCAGCAACGAAGACCCAACAAAGCCATAAATTAATAAATTTGAAGTACACATATAGTACACCAAAAATTTTAAATAATTAAATAAATAAAATACACAGAGAAGACTGGCACAAGAAAAAAAAAGCAATGACACAGAATCAAAACTTGGGAATTACTAATATAACTGTAGTGATTAAAGTACTGGGAAATTTAGGCGGTATAGACAGTATTCCAAGGCGAATTATGATTGATAAAGCTCTTCTTCCTATCAACTTTTTAGGTTAGTTCGACATCTTTTACTGGTGCTCTTGGAAGCTTACAAATATTAATGAAATTTTTTACCTTAATAGAATTAATTTCACTAGCTTAGTAAGACAACTAAAAAAGTAATTTCACTAGCTTCAAAGTAAATTGGCACTTAAGAAATGAAGCAAGCTTTTGAATAAAGTTTATTTCAAAGACCTAACAAGTTAGCACTTTTTTTTTTTAGCACTTTTGAAGAACATGAACGAGCAGTCATTAAGTAAAAAAGTGACATTCAAAACTTTCAGCAATCTGACCGTAACTTTTATCTGTCAGCTTCCTAAATCATACGATTTAATCTGACCACTCTTTTTGCTGTATCAAATGATTTTATGCTTTTTGCTTCTGGGCTTTGAATTCTTGGTCCAAATCACAAACCCTCGCCCTTCCTCTCTTTCTTTCTAAATTGTATCAATCTTTCAAGATCCTCACTTTTTTTTTTTTTTCTGAAACCTTTCCCATCCCCACCACTCTGCCCAAAATGAGCATATAATTAACATTTGTATAGTATTTTACTTTTCGTAAAGCCCTTTCCATATTGTCTCATTCTATATGTCAGTCTAATGAGGTGGATGATGTTATTCATTTTGGAGAATAAGGGAATAATACCTGATTTTTCCAGAACTTTGTATAAACGCTGAGTAGCAAAACTAAGAATACTGGAACCAAATCCACTCATTCCAAGTTTGATGCTCTTTCCTCTCTGCCTCAATGGTCCCTTTACTCCTATAATAGTTACATAACACCTATTTGACCTTTAATTGTTTACTGTCTTTGTATCAAACTAATTTGATTGTCAGCTATAGATTTGAAGGGATATGTACAGATTTGTACATGGGGAATGGGAATAAATGGAAAAGATGATGAGAGCTGAATACATCTCGATAATAGAATCAAAGAGGTCATTAAGAACTCCTTACCAGGCCATTTGCTTTTCTGAAAGCATTATATTTTTTAAAGTATGATACCCAGACTTTCTTCTTTTCCTCTAGCCAAAATAACTACCTACCCTAGTGCCAAAATTTTAGTATAATTTTTAAAAGGGAGCTAAAAAGAGAGGGCTTCCCTGACCACCCTGGCTAAAGTAGCCACTTTCCATCTCTGTCTTAGCAACATTTAAAATTTTTCTTTAAGGTACTTCAAATTATCTGAAATTTTATTATTTATTTTTTAACTTGTTTATTGGTTGTCTTCTCCCACCAGAATATGAGTTGAATGAGAGCAAGGATATTGTCTGTCTAGTTTATAGCACATAGTATGCACTCAGTAAACATTTGCTGAATGATTGAGATACTTTATTAATGGAGAATGTTCCCTATGGTCATAGCCATCAGATACTGTAAAATGGGCACTCACATGCTATTATTGACTGCCTAATTCCAAATTCAAGTCCAAATTACTGTAGTTACCCAAAGAAGGACATTTATCGTTAAGAAAAAAGACAGGGTTTCCAGAACAGTTTAATTTTAAGTAGATGGCATTTAATGACTTAAAGACACTTGCCTTAAGTTTGCTTTTTCTGTTTTGTAAACGTGGATGGAGTAAGAAATGAATCTTTTCAAAAATTTTTAATTTTTTTCCCTAAAGTTAAAGTTGCATTTGTAACCATGACAAAATTTTTAGGTTTTATAACTTATGCTCAAAATTTGAAGCCTTTCCACAGGAATGAGAATATAGAATCTAAGTTCCAAACTAGCAGTCAAGCAATTTGCTATAAGAAATCTATGATAATGATTCCTCAGTGCTGGAAGGACTTTTAGGAAAGTATAAAATGTAGAGGTAAAATATATTCTATTATTAGATGGCCATAGTTTGATTATATGTAATTATTTAGGTATTATCTAAAACGCAGGCCAAATATTAGGACACCAGCCTGGTAGTACTCCTTATGTTAATATTGGAACAATGTCTATTTAAGTATTGTTTAAAATATCTTAACTCAGGCTTCCCTGGTGGTGCAATGGTTAAGAATCTGCCTGCCAGTGCAGGGGACACAGGTTCAAGCCCTGGTCCAGGAAGATCCCACATGCTGCGGAGCAACTAAGCCCGTGTGCCGCAGCTACTGAGCCTGAGCTCTAGAGCCCATGAGCCATAACTACTGAACTCACGTGCCACAACTACTGAAGTACGTGCGCCTAGAGCCTGTGCTCCACAACAAGAGAAGCCACCACAAGGAGAAGCCCGCACACCGCAACGAAGAGTAGCCCCCGCTCACCGCAACTAGAGAAAGCCTGCACGCAGTAACAAAGACCCAACACAGCCAAAAATAAATAAATAAGTAAATTAAAAAAAAATTAAAAAATATCTTAACTCACTATTAAATTGCTAGCCATTGAAAAGCTCTTTGAAATCTTATCACTACTTTCAATATCAGATATGTGTGCATATATATAGATTACATATGGGAAAGCATACGGAAGTGTTTGATAAACTGTAAACTAATATATAACTGTTATTATTACAGAGAAGACATAGCACAGTTTTGTTGTTGTTGTTTTTTGGCGGTACGCGGGCCTCTCACTGTTGTGGCCTCTCCCGTTGCGGAGCGCAGGCTCAGCGGCCATGGCTCACGGGCCCAGCCGCTCCGCGGCATGTGGGATCCTCCCAGACCGGAGCACAAACCCGTGTCCCCTGCATCGGCAGGCAGACTCTCAACCACTGCGCCACCAGGGAAGCCCCACAGTTATTTTTTTAATACTAAGAGACTAAAATTCAGTGATGAAGGTCTGAAAAGGGAACATGGCAAGGGGCATGATCTTAGAGGATGCCTGCCTGAGTCCTTTGGGGGTGATTCTGGTAGTTACTCTAATGCATTATACCAAGTAAAATTTCCTCAGTAAAGAGAGATGATTGGTCAATAGACCTTCAAGTGGTAGCAGAATAGTTTGTATAACTTAAAATAATGAAAACAACTTATATGTATACGTCATTATATAAATTTTAGTGCTTTCATGTGTATTATTTGATTCTCACAATAACATGTGTGAGATAGGAATTCAAAGAAATTAAATGATTTGCCTAAATTACCTACTAAATGGCAGAGCTGAGATTAGGAACCAAGCATTGAAATGCTTAAGTCTTTATTATTTAACTTATACTTTAGACATTTGTAGCCCCTTTATGCTAGTCCACTAGTAGGAATTGACGATTCAGTGATAAATAATAGTTTTCCCTAGGCATCTTTCAAGTAATATAGTACGATTGAGGTATATGAGGCAGCAACAGAAATCAAGGCTGGAGGGATTTTCTGACTCTCAAATCAAAGATATATATTTTAAAAATATAAACACAACTTTTTATCCATTTATTTTTAAATTGACAAATAGGCTTTATTTTTTCGATCAGTTTTATGATCACAGCACGATTGAGTGGAAGGTACAAAGATTTCCCATAAACCTCCTGCTTCTAAACATGCATAGCCCCCCCCCATTATCAACATCTCCCACTAGATGGAACGATGAACTTATATTGATACATTATTATCACCCAGAGTCCGTAATTTACATTAGGTTTCACTCTTGGAGTTGTATATTCTATGGGTTTGGACAAATATATAATGACATTTGCCTACCATTCAGTATTATACTGAGTAGTTTCACTACCTTAAAATCCTCTGTACTCCACCTATTGATCCTTCCCTTTCCACTAACCCCTGGCAACCACTGATCTTTTTATTGTCTCCATAGTTTTGCCTTTGCAAAATGTTACATAGTATGTAGCCTTTTCAGACTGGCTTCTTTCACTTAGTAATATGCACTTATTTAAGTTTCCTCCATGTTTTTATATGGCTTGATAGCTCATTTCTTTATATTTTCTTGTTTTTAAATTTATTATTTTTTTCTGCCTGCCAATGCAGGGGACACGGGTTCGAGCCCTGGTCTGGGAAGATCCCACGTGCCGCGGAGCAACTGGGCCCGTGAGCCACAATTACTGAGACTGCGCGTGCGATGAAGAGTGGCCCCTTCTTGCCACAACTAGAGAAAGCCCTTGCACAGAAACGAAGACCCAACACAGCCATTAATTAATTAATTATTTTAAAAAATTATTATTTTTTAAACTCATTTCTGTTTAGTGCTGAATAGTGTTCCATTGCCTGAATGGGATTTTACCACAGTTTATCTATTCACCTACTGAAGGACATCTTGGTTGCTTCCAAGTTTTGGCAGTTATGAATAAAGCTGCTATAAACATTCATGTGCAGGTTTTTGTGTGGATATTGGTTTTCAACTCCTTTGTGTAAATACCAAGAAGCATGATTACCAGACCACATGATGGATGTATTTTTTGTAAGAAATCACCAAACTTTCTTCCAAAGTGGAAGACATTCCTGTCATCAATGAAAGAGAGTTCCTGTTGCTCTACGCCAGCATTTGGTATTGCCAGTGTTCTGGATTTTTGCCATTCTAGTAGGTGTGTTATGGTATCTTATTGTTTTAATATGCATTTCCCTGATGACATACATTGTGGAGCATCTTTTCCTATGCTTATTTGCCGTCTGTATATCTTCTTTGGTGAGGTGTCTGTTAAGGTCTAAAAAATGTTAACCCATTTTTTAACTGAGTTGTTTGTTTTCTTATTGTTGAGTTTTGGAGTTCTTTATGTATTTTGGATAACAGTCCTTTACCAGATATGTCTTTTGAAATATTTTCTTCCAGTCTGTGGCTTGCCTTTTCATTCTTTTGACAGTGTCTTTGTCAACAGAAAATTATAATTTTAACAAAATCCAGCTTATGAATTCTTTCTTTCATGAATTGTTCCTTTGGTATCATATTTAAAAAACATTGCCAAACCCAAGGTCATCTAGATTTTTTCCTATGTTCTAGGAGTTTTATCATTTGCATTTTACGTTTACGTCTGTGATCCATTTTGAGTTAATTTTTGTGAAGGGTATAAAGTCTGTATCTAGAGTCATTTCTTTGCAAGTGGATGTCCAGTTGTTCAAACACTATTTTTTCTCTATTATATTGCCTTCAATCCTTTGTCAAAGATCAGTTAACTATACTTACATGAGTCTATTTCTGGGCTCCCTATTCTGTTTTATTGACCTTTTTGCCTTTCCTGATCTATTGTTCTTTCACCAATACCACACTGTCTTGGTACGGTATTTGAAATACACTGCATTTGAATACAATGGATGCTACCTATATGATGTCTTAATGATTCTAAATTTAACAGAGAGTCAAGATGAGTAAGTAGAAAATAACTGGAATATTTGGAAAAAGCCAATTCTTCTTAGTTGGATAGCTTTTCTGTGAGTGGATGTATATGCTTGTAAATAAGGGCATTTTGTTATACATATGGTATAGTAATCATTTTTCCAGGAAAAAATTCTTCTAGTTCATATGATGAAATCATTTTTATCATTACAGTAGCTAACACTTGCATGGACTGCACTATCCACATTTAAGTGCATCAAACATTTATCTCATTTAATCCTCATAACAGCCCTGCAGAGTAGGTGTTAATGTTAATCCCATTGGACAGATAAGGAAACTGAGGCACAGAACGGTTAAGTCCAAGGCCACACAACTAGTAAGTGGTGTTGCCAGGATTCTAATACAGGCAGTCTGTCTCCAAAGTCTGTGCTTTTACCTACTACACTGTCAATATTCCCTGATAAACCTTAGCAAATTTTATAACCACTATTCAAATATCTCAAGCACTGTTAACAAGGTATAATAGAGCCTCAGTTTGCTTATTCTTGGGATAAGAAGTATCAGGGAATGGAAGTCATAATTTACTAATATTAATACTAAATGAGAAATTTCAGTTCTGAATGTACCGAGTTAACTAAATATTGACAGAAAAAGTTTTCAGCAGGAACAACGGTAAACTATTAGAAATCATTTGTATTCAAGTATTGCTGTGATGATCTAAATTTTAATAGTAATTTCTTCTGAGACTCTAGAAGGCTTACTGTCTTTATCTGTACTAATTTTCTTGTAAACTGAGAAATGATTTGTGAATTGAAGAAATAAAACTTACTTTTTTATTGTCTGTGAATAAAGCCAAAGTAGAAGGTGAAGATTGTATCAGTTGAATGACTAGTTTTATACTTTCAGGGTTTTTTTTTTTTTTTTTGCGGTACGCGGGCCTCTCCCGTTGCGGAGCACAGGCTCCGGACGTGCAGGCTCAGCGGCCATGGCTCACGGGCCCAGCCGCTCCGCGGCATGTGGGATCCTCCTGGACCGGGGCACGAACCCGTGTGCCCTACATCGGCAGGCAGACTCTCAACCACTGCGCCACCAAGGAAGCCCCAGGGGGTTTTTTTGTAGTTAAAATACTATTATCTTTAGCTCTCATTCTCTAAACATGTTTAATATTTAAAACTGTGGTGATAAAATCAGAAAGGACACATACTTCTGTAAAAATAATTTCTCTGTACTTATTAAAGCATAATATCCCAAATAAGGACGTTTTATTAAAGTTATTAAAAATAAAATGTAATGTCATTAGAATATTTACTTAATTCTGGCCCTCGACTCCCTAAAAGAGAGTGATACACTTCCCTCAAATATATTATTAAGCACAAAAGTTTTGTTGCTATTAACTTTTATAAACAAAATAATAAACATACTTAAGTTTTATGATTTTATTGAAAAAATTAAAATCATTTCTTTAAAATACATTGTAACTTGTCTTTCAGTTAGAGATGAACCACGTCTACCCCAGCATGAGAACTTGACCTTGTAAACTATAAACATTAAAAAGAAGAATCTCACTCTTTGTAATTTTCTTTTAATAAAGGGAAGAGAATTGTGTTTTCATGGAATAATCTCATCAATGTTTGAGTAATAAAAATAAAAAAATACAAACACTAATTTCATATCCTTGTTAAAAATATAGCAGCCTTAAAGAAATTAAAGAAAAAAAAAGGGGTGTTCCTAACTCGTTAGTTTTTGTTCTCTTCAAATTTTCTGCCACACATACACATACCTATAAAATTAAATAAGCACTGATTTATGTGATTTTTAAACAGTGTTTCAAATAGACTTATTATGTAATTTTTTTGTTTTTATTTTTACTTTTAAAAGCACACTTATTAGATGAGCTTTGCTTACATCTCTGCTCCATTTTCCCTACAGGCTGCCATTACTCTTTGCTTTACACACTCTATTTTTGTCATGATAATTATTTACAGGGATGACAATTGCTCTTGCGCCCCCCCATCCCCCCCAAAACAACAACCCACATTCATCTCATCTCAAACAAACTTGGATGAAGAAGATTGAATGTAAAGTGATTGTGTAATGGATTTTCAACTTTTAAGTGTATGTAAGAGTAAAATGTCTCTCAAGTACTATGTAGTATAATAATGACCACATTGATCCATTACCCTATTGCGTGTAATTGCAATGGGTATATTTGTATATATAATTTTTTCTTTGAATTATTTCTTAAGAAATTTCCAGGTATATTTACAGTGCTTCTAAAATCATTTTAAATAACCATTCCCAAATGTTTGAAAGAATTATTTACACTGCTCATTTTACCAAAACCTAGCTAGATTATTTTACCAAAACCTAGCTAGATTATTTTACTATTTAAAGTCTTAAAATTATAATTTCTTCCGTATTAACTTGGAATTTCCAAGTTGAGGGGAATTCTTGCATTTCAACACTACTACTATAATCCTTTTGTGTGCTTATGATATTCGAAAAAAATATGAAAATCCTTTATCACCGTTCTCTATGTGTGAAGAGCCAGATTTCTTTCCATTTGTTAACATGTAATGCATTTTTCAGAGATGTGAAAGATCTAGCCTTTGGGTTCTGAAATCAGTTAATATGTCAAGTCCTGATAATATTTCTGGCTCTCTGAAAATGATTGAATCAGATAAGAATCTGTTTTTTTTTTTAGTTCCCAGCATTACCCACCAGAACAATTCAGAATTTTCATATTACTATACCAGTGTTCTTTGGTAATAAATATTTAAAGGAACTCTCTTGGAAATTAATTCTAGAATAGATGATTTTTATTATATTTTTACTCTACTCTCAATGCTGATCATTGCGCTGGATTCCAACTTGCAATATGCTTTTTTAAAAAGCAGGAGTCTTAAGGTGACTTTGGATATTAGCATTTTTCCTTAAGTTTTCTGGATTTGAAAGTTTATCTTTTGACATTGACTATTCCTTGGTGGGACTAAAAAAAATTGCTGAATAGCTGACAAACCTCTGTAACCTGTAAGTAGGCTAGATAAATACGATACCTTTCTATACCAAGGTGTTTCTAGAGTTTTGAGAAATAGTAAATCCTAGCTGTCAAAATGCACAAAGAGGAACATTATGAAAGAATTGCTGAATCATTAATGTAAGGCTGATTGGTGTATAGAGTAGGTGTTCCCATATTTTTAAAGGTTAGTATGTGATCACCACCCTTTCTTTATACTCTAAACATACAGGTACATTTACTTTTTCTCATAACTGTTCTGTTTTCTTTTAATTTTACAGACTTAAGATATTCAATACAGTGCTCTGTACAATTCTTTTGACATTTTCTTATGTCACACTAACATTTAGCAGCGATTACCTAAAGTGGTATGATAGGAAGGTTTTGTTTTGTTTTGTTATTTATTTATTTATTTTTGGCTGTGCTGGGTCTTCGTTGCTGCGCTCAGGCTTTCTCTAGTTGTGGCAAGTGGGGGTACTCCTCATTGCGATGCACGGGTTTCTCACTGCGGTGGCTTCTCTTGTTGCAGAACACGGGCTCTAGGCACGCGGGCTTCAGTAGTTGTGGCATACGGGCTCAGTAGCTGTGGCTCGCGGGCTCTAGAGCGCAGGCTCAGTAGTTGTGGCACACAGGCTTAGCTGCTCTGCTGCATGTGGGGTTTTCCTGGACCAGGGCTCAAACCCGTGTCCCCTGCATTGGTAGGCAGGTTCTTAACCACTGCGCTGCGCCACCAGGGAAGCCCAGGAAGGTTTTTATTTTATTCTTTTTTCTTTCTGTGTTTTCCAAAATCTTCAGTTAGCATTTATATTTATAATTAGGGAAACTGTGGGGTTTTTTGTTTTTGTTTTGTTTTGTTTTTTTGCGGTACGCGGGCCTCTCACTGTTGTGGCCTCTCCCGTTGCGGAGCACAGGCTCTGGACGCGCAGGCTCAGCGGCCATGGCTCACGGGTCCAGCCGCTCCGCGGCATGTGGGATCTTCCCGGACCGGGGCACGAACCCGTGTCCCCTGCATCGGCAGGCGGACTCTCAACCACTGTACCACCAGGGAAAACCGGGAAAGTGCGTTTTTAAAAGAAAAAATATCTCTCATATTATGCCTCATAAATAGCATATCCAGATTTTAAGCTGATCCAGTTAAAGTCTTAAAAGAAACATGAGTTTTTACTGTCTGTAACCTGATACTTTCTCCTATCATTCCTGAAGCAAGACAAAAATTCTTTAAATAGTGACCCTAGGAGTGAGGAGGGCAGATCTCATTCTGTTTTAGTTGAAGTAACTAAAATCAGATATGAAGCTTTCAGAAGTTATTAGTTTGCCTGAACTATTAACTCTTTATACTACAAAAAAAAAGAGTTAAAATCATCAGCTAAAGTCATATTTAAGTCCTTTACTGACTTTAAAACCTTGCTTTTGATATTTATGATATGTAGACTTTTACAATGCCAAGTTCCTGGCATTTCTGATTGATAGACCCTAGGAATTTTGAAAATGACACAAATTATTTGACAATTTTAATTTAAACAAACCATATTTTATGATTGTATACCTTACATTTGAATAACTTGAAGTTGAAATTAATATACCTAAAATAAGTATTTTTATTTGTATAATAACTTTAACTTATTTTAATGGTAAGATACTTAATGGCTATAATGATTTTTTTGTTGCTTTCTTACCTAGAATGGAGTAAATAAATGTGTAGTTAGGACATTCTGTGCTGAAATATTGGTTTCTTAATCCACTTGGCCTCTTAAAAAGGACATAAAAATGGTAGAGCCAGAAGGAAAATGAATAGTTAATCGTGGAGGAGGAGAAAACCTAGCTCAATACTTTGACTAGAGGCAGCTGGGGAAGTGACGTCCTGTAGCATTTGCTGTTCTAGAAAGTACAGAGACACGTAGTGAAAATGGGAGGATCTAGAAGGAGGCCGTCTCCTGTGTAGTGTATATTTATCTGTAAGTGAGCTGTTGGGGAAGGAATTAAATACAGAGACACTGTCTGCGTGCTGCCTTAAGACAGCAAAGCTGAATTGCTGATTTGCTTTAACTTTTAAAATACCCAGCTTGGTTTATTTTTCTTAGAATCATTGTATTGCTAAGACTGGGGACGCTGTTTTCTTTCACAAAGGGAATCTAAGTTCATTTCAAGGCATTCGAAATGGGGAAAGACTATTATTGCATTTTGGGAATTGAAAAAGGAGCTTCAGATGAAGATATTAAAAAGGCTTACCGAAAACAAGCCCTCAGATTTCATCCGGACAAGAACAAATCTCCTCAGGCAGAGGAAAAATTTAAAGAGGTCGCAGAAGCTTATGAAGTATTGAGTGATCCTAAAAAGAGAGAAATATATGATCAGTTTGGGGAGGAAGGTAAGTATTCAGTGTACATCTTTCTGTTTCTCCAGCTCTGTCTCTCTTTTTTCTCTCTCAGCCTTCTGGTTATTAAATTAAATTCTCTGACATTTCAAAAGTAGAAAGACAAATAATGGATGAAAACAAGATTTCATCTCTGATCATATGAATGAATGTTATATAGCTATGAATGAAATGTATTTGTTTGCCTTTTTTTGGATTTTGACATTTTGTAATATGTATATTCTACCATTAGATTTATAATGTTAACATTATATTTGAAAAGAAACCTTAAATTCCCATACTCATTAAGAAATTGTGTCAAAAGCCTTATGCAACCTGTTTTGTTTTCTAAAGAATTTTCTGTCAGAACCAGTAAAGATTCTTTAGTCATTTAAAATCTTAAGATTGGCAGTTCAAATTCTGGGTAGTTTATATTTTATTCACGAAAACAAAAGAAGTTTTTTGCCTTTCTTATGGCAAAGCTAGTTTAAATTAAACAGGACAGAATCGTCTCTCTGAGAAGCCGAAGGCCCAGGCATTTAGCTGTAGTTGTTTTTGGCATTCTGCCTGGAGAGGAAAGAATTTTCCTGATGTCATAAAATACCAGAACAAGTTTTTAGCTTAATTGTAAACAGTAATTGTGTGCCAAGAAAATGAGATCTCAGAAATATAATTTTTTGACCTAAAATGGCCACCTAGTTAGAACAATTATTGATTTACTTTAAGGTAACATTATTTCTTTTAAAATTTTACTATCTAGGTATAGAGGAAGGCATGATAACTTCCCTTTCCTCTCCCTGCCACACTTTTGTTTCTTGGATTGTGAGATCAGAAACTAGTTGAATACAGTAAATGGGAATAATTGAAGATTATCCTTTTATCATTCTGGATTTTAAAGTGTTTATCCATCATCTCCATATAATTGTAGCTATAAAGTAAGACTATTTTAAATCGCTAATTTAACAACAACACTTCAATTTCTACAGGTTCTGGGATTTTCAACGTTTTATATAAGGACTAAGTTGTTTTATTACTAATTTTTCTCCCCAGATGTTTTTTTTTACATCATTATAGTTATGAAAATTTTTTCGGGTTTTTTGCTTCCTTTATTGCATTTAATGTTAAATTTTCCTAATTAGAAATATAGCCTAAAGTATAGTGAAGTAGCGACTGCTTATTTTGAGTTAAAACATTAAATTTAGATAAGCAGGTGATTGTGTAGAGGGTTTTTTGTTGTTGTTTTTTGTTTTTGATCTGAGTTGCCCCAAATTGCAGTTTCTGCTGCCAGTTTTGGTGTGATGAGGACCTGCAGTGTCAGGTTCTTACAAAGTAAATATTGAAAAAAGCAAATAGTGGGCAGTTCAATCCTGTTGGTTCCTTATGACCATACTACTCAAAATACTATGATTTGGTTCTTCTCAAAACCTAAGCAGGATTCTGAGATACTACTAACCATATACTACTCTTTCTGAAGAAGTTATTTTGTAATTTTGTGAAGAAATCTACAAACATGCAGTAACACAATAAATTCCCATGAAAAAGCAAATATCCACTGATTTAATCCCCATCTCACAAATAGCTCAAATCTCTCTATAACTAAACCATAAGATTCAGTGTTTACTAAGGATATTTGCGGAATTTTCAAGTCACCAAATGATACATTTTTCTTGGCTTAATATTACCTCTTAATAGTGTTTTTCTTGGGTGATATTTCTCCAGTTTGATTTTTACTGAGCATCACCAGTGAGTGAATTTAAAAAAGACTAAAACAGGATCATGTGTGTACCCCAAATCTTTTTTTGTTCTTGACTCAGGTAATTGATGTAAGCAATAGAGGTAATAGGGAAGAATAAGTTTTTTAAAGCATTGAAATATATTATTCAGAAATATCATTCTCTAGTTATGTTACTTTAAAATACAGTTAAATGAAAGTTATTCGATTATGTTTTAGAAATTATCTTCCTTTACAGAAAAGCATTATATTTACTTATCCTTTATTTAAAATACCTGGTTACGTATACTGTTAAAATGTGGGAAAATACTTTTTGTCTTTGCCTGTCATTGATCTGTTTGTGCCTGCAGGCCTGGTTCCATAGCCCTATGTGTTTCTCTAGAAGTAACATAACAATAATTTTAGGACTGTGGGGCCATTACTAATTTACCTGATATACTTTTTTCCCCCAATTATTGCATTCTTTTGCAAGGCCTGAGACTGTGGAAATAAGGAACCGTGAACTGAGAATTGTATGAGTTGAACATGCTAATTTATATATTTAGGACCTACCAGAACCAGTGATCCCAGTATATTTGTGTTTTGAAAATCTCTAATATCCACAATTTTATTTTTTTTATATCTACTTGGTTGTGTTTTTTTGGGTTTTTTTTAATTCATTTATTTGGTTGCGTTGGATCTTTGTTGCTGCTCGCGGGCTTTCTCTAGTTGCGGAGAGCAGGGGCTCCTCTTTGTTGCGGTGCTCAGACTTCTCACTGCGGTGGCTTCTCTTGTTGCGGAGCACCAGCTCTAGGCGTGCGGGCTTCAGTAGTTGCGGCGCACAGGCTCAGTGGTTGTGGCTCTTGGGCTCCAGAGCTCAGGCTCAGTATTTGTGGCGCACGGGCTTAGTTGCTCTGCAGCATGTGGGATATTCCCGGACCAGGGATTGAACCCGTGTCCCCTGCATTGGCAGGCGGACTCCTAACCAGTGAGCCACCAGGGAAGCCCCTCTAATATCCACAATTTTAAATTCTGAGTTTTTTAAAGGTTGAATAAAAATAGAGATGTTTTGAAAGTATCATATGACCCAGCATTTCCACTCCTAGGAATCTGTAAAAGAGAAATGAAAATATAGGTCCATAGAAAGACATGTACGTGAGTGTTCACAGCAGCACCATTTGTGATGGCCCCAAATGAAAAAATCCGAAAGTATCATCTTTTAGTGAATGGATAAAATGTGTTGTATATGTATACACACACACACACACAAATACTACTTAGCAATTAAAAGAACTGATTTAATAAAACATGTTACTAAATGGAATAACCTCATGAACTATGCTAAAAAAGTCAGATGTAAATGACTACATATTCTGTTACTCCATTTATATGAAATGCATGGATAAGGCAGATTTATAGAGAAAGATAGCACATCAGTGGTTGCCTAGGGCTAGAGGTGGGAGCAGGGATTAACTACAAATAGAAATGAAAGAACTCTTTGGGTTGATGGAAATGTTTTATAACTGGATTGTAGTGATGGTTGCACAATTCTACAACTTCACTAAAACTGTATATTTACAATGGGTTAATTTTATTGTACGTAATAAATAAAACTATTTTTCCATATAGAGACGTTTCTCCATAGTTGAATCATTCGAAACAAAAAACAGAACTACAGAAATTGAAAATTGGATTTTGATCCAGTCTCTCCCCTAAAGTTTTAGGTTTAGTTCTGAATTGTTCCGTGATGTCAACAGAAGTTTATATTAAAAGACTTAAAAAAAAAAAAAAATTTTCAATAACACATTTTCATAGTAGTCTAGTTTTCTAACATTTCTTTTTCCTTATGCCTTCTTTTTTTATTGTTTATGTTTTACTCAATAACTTAAATACTGAAAGTTAGTATTTATATGATCAAATTTGTGTTTAGTATATTAATCTTTATACTAGCTTGCAGCTTCTGTTCTTCATATAGTTAATCAACTGAATTTATTTACTATATATTTTTTTAAATGAGTATTTACTCATTTTTTGTATTTTTATGAATCAAAGCTGTCTAAAGAATTTCATTATGCTAGTTAACTCTGTAAGTATTTTTTATAAATCTGGGTT
The DNA here is from genome assembly GCF_963455315.2 of Globicephala melas. Taxonomy (NCBI): domain Eukaryota; kingdom Metazoa; phylum Chordata; class Mammalia; order Artiodactyla; family Delphinidae; genus Globicephala; species Globicephala melas. The sequence goes on along the minus strand of NC_083314.1, from coordinate 120,099,953 downwards.
CTTACATATTAGATCTCCTTAAAGAAAGTTTTTAAAGTCCTATAATTTTTTTTTCTTTGAAATCCTAATTCTTCTCCAATGCTGCTGCTTTTGATAAACTTTTAATCAACTAACTAACGGATATCATTGTTATGGATAGTATCCCAGACACATAATTGTTTCTGGATTGCAAATTGGTTGATTGGTTGTTTTTTAAATAATAGCTGTCGGTACAGCATACGTAAATGTTGACTCTGGGGTGCATTTCTTGCTCACACGAGTGATGATTATGTCTAGAAAAAATTTTGGATAGCAGAGGGAATCTAGCTGAATATTAAAATTTTCCATGAGCAGTCAGAATGTATGTAGTGAAGAGTTGACTCTGTAGTTGATGACAGGCTTGTTCCAATTCAAGTGCCGGGCAATGCAAGTGATACTTGCATAATAATTCATGTTGTATTGGTGTGAATTTTGGTAGGATTTTTCTCAGTCATAGAGGATACGTAGTTGACTGTTTAGTGTCAAAGCTGCATTGTTAGCTGTTAGCTTTGATAAACGTCACTTCAGACAGTGTGTGAATCTTCTCAGGGACTCTGTAATCCTGATTGAGTTACCATTTTTGGCAGAGGAAGGAAGGGCTTTTAGAGAAAAGCCAAACCCATGATGTAATAACTTAAAATGTTGTTCTTTCTTTTCATGAATCCATTATAGGTCTAAAACATTTAGATTTTGTCTTGTAGAGGGTTAGACTGGGTAGGCTAATTCACTCAATTTACTTTATTAACTCTGTTAAATTATTATACTCTATTTGTGGGATGAAAGATGAAGTGATTGAAATAATTTAGCATTGGTTTAATCACATTGGTAATGACCTTGAGTTATATGATATATATATATATCATTAAAAAAATCTGCCACTAGCTTTTTTTAACATTTGGAGTTATAACTATACCACTAAAATTTATAAAAAGAAGTTTTGGATGAGCTGTGTGGTAAAAGTTCTTGTCCTGCTTATACTTGTCATTCTGATTCTACAAGGCATATCCCTGAGTGCTCTTTGGATATATCATCCAATACATATATTGACAATTTTCAAATTGTTAGATTTCTTTTTGTGTCTCCAGATTTCTATTCACGGATGAAGGTAAAAATTTAAACATCATCTGACACTGTTGGATGAAGTAGAGTACATGTATACCTTTTAGTGGAAGTTGCCAAATAGAATAAGACACGTAAAACTCTGTGAAATCATGCTGAGTGACTTCAGTAGAATTTTTTATTATTAAATTTCTCATATATGTGTATGTGTGATTATACTTTATATTGTTTTTGCTTCTGCCTTTTCTCAAATATCTTGACACTCAAAATACATTTTAAAGTTTATTTTTGGAGGCTTTAAGAATTAGTTCATTCCCTTTATTCAATAAACATGAGCGGGGCTTCCCTGGTAGCGCAGTGGTTGAGAGTCTGCCTGCCAATGTGGGGGGCACGGGTTCGAGCCCTGGTCTGCGACGAACCCACATGCCGCGGAGCAACTGGGCCCGTGAGCCACAACTACTGAGCCTGCGCATCTGGAGCCTGTGCTCCACAACAAGAGAGGCCGCGATAGTGAGAGGCCCGCGCACCCGATGAAGAGTGGCCCCCATTCGCTGCAACTAGAGAAAGCCCTCACACAGAAACGAAGACCCAACACAGCCAAAAATAAATAAATAAATTTAAATAAATAAATAAACATGAGCGTCTGTCATTTTCAGACCTGTATGCATGAGTAATGCAAAAATGAATAAAATGTATTTCTTGCCCTCAAATTGGTCACTGCTTAAATATATTGGAATCTCTTAGTTTAATTCTCTTGAATTTTTCTTTACAGTTTCATAATTTTTATATTCTTTTCCTGCTTGTTTCCTTGGTCAGGAATGCCCATAAGGCTCATTCAGAAACTTTGCTGATACTGTAATGATATAAATCCTTGTCAGCATTGATCCCTTAAAAGATCACTATACTGTTGTTCTGTGGGTTTCAGTAGAATCTTCCTTCAGTTTGTAGTAGAAAATGCTACTTCAAATATGTAATCTCTTGTGAGCTACTTATTACTTAGTTGAGCTTAAAAAAGAGGATCAAAGGGTCACTATCTTGGGGTCTGAAGCAGGTTGTCCATAATAGACAGAAATAACCAGCCCAAAGGCCTTACATGTCAAAAGAGTTCACAGCTCATGATTTCAGGCTTTTCACATGCTGTTGAAATTAATGCTATCACATGGTATGCCTAGATAAAGAATTTCGTTATCTAGCATAGGATAACAATTTTAGTGTCTAAAATTTTTTTTCATAGGGTTTTCTGTTATTAGAATTTTTTCCCTTTCTGCCACAAATGAGTTCTATTTAATTCTTAAACAGTGAAAGGTGATCTGAAATACAGATAGTTAGTATAAATATGGTATTTTATATTATTGATTTGTGCTGACTGATTATAATGGTACTCAAAGATTTAGGTTACGTATTTTGCATTGATTACTGAAGACATTTCAATTGACATCTTTTATTTTTTATTATTATTATTTTTCTATTTTATTGAAGTATAGTTGATTTACAATGTTGTGTTAATTTCTGCTATACAGCAAAGTAATTCAGTTATATATATATATATATATATTCTTTTTTATATTCTTTTCCATTATGGCTTATCACAGGATATTGAATACAGTTCCCTGTGCTATACAGTAGGACCTTGTTGTTTATCCATCCTATATATACTAGTTTGCATCTGCTAATCCCGAATTCCCAATTCTTCCCTCCCCCACCCCTTGAATGACATCTTTTAAAAACTTAAATTTATATACTTTAGGTTATCAAACCAGTAGCTTATGAGATAAGAGGTTCCCGATTTTTATTTATTTTCTTTTTACCTGTGGAACAAAGACTCAGGAATAATTTATCATTAAAGATGGGGTTTGGGGCTTCCCTGGTGGCGCAGCGGTTAAGAATCCGCCTGCCAGTGCAGGGGACACGGCTTCGAGCCCTGGTTCGGGAGGGTCCCACATGCTGCGGAGCAACTAAGCCCGTGCGCCAGAACTACTGAGTCTGCGCTCTGGAGTCCATGCTCCGCAACAAGAGGAGCCACCGCAATGAAAAATAGCCCCTGCTCTCCGCAACTAGAGAGGGCCCACCTTCAGCAACAAAGACCCAACGCAGCCAAAAATAAATAAAATGAAGTTTTTTAAAAAAAACAAACAAACCAGTTTAAAAAAAAAAAAGATGGGGTTTGGAAGAAGAATTTGAAAGATAAAAATTTAACTTAGGGTGGAATGATTGGAAGTTATGTAGCTGTTCTGTATTCAGTTATAATGGCATTTCTGGTCAATATTAATAATAGCAACCTAAGTTAGCCAAAGTTTATTAGTAATACAGTTGTTGAAAGTTTAACTTTCAAGAGTTGTAAGCATTTTTCTAATCATGTTTATCTCTTCATTTAGGGTTGAAAGGAGGGGCAGGAGGTACTGATGGACAAGGAGGTACCTTCCGGTACACCTTTCATGGCGATCCTCATGCCACATTTGCAGCATTTTTCGGAGGTTCCAACCCCTTTGAAATTTTCTTTGGAAGACGGATGGGTGGTGGTAGAGATTCTGATGAAATGGAAGTAGATGGAGATCCTTTTAGCGCCTTTGGATTCAGCATGAATGGATATCCAAGAGACAGGAATTCTGTGGGACCATCCCGCCTCAAACAAGATCCTCCAGTTATTCATGAACTTAGAGTATCACTTGAAGAAATATATAGTGGTTGTACCAAACGGATGAAGATTTCTCGAAAAAGGTTAAACCCTGATGGAAGGAGTTATCGAACTGAGGACAAAATTCTTACCATCGAGATAAAAAAAGGGTGGAAAGAAGGTACCAAAATTACTTTTCCAAGGGAAGGAGATGAAACACCAACTAGTATTCCAGCAGACATTGTTTTTGTCATTAAAGATAAAGATCACCCCAAATTCAAAAGGGATGGATCAAATATAATTTATACTGCTAGAATTAGTTTACGAGAGGTAAGTTGGTAGGACATAGGATTCTGAAACCAAACAGAATTATGCATGTGATCTTAGGGCATTTATCTAAATAATAGCTAACATTAATTTTATGTTTACTACACAATATTTTTAAAATTATCATAAGAACCTTCTGAGGTAGTACCACTATTATACCTCATTTATGGATAAGATTATACTTTCTAAGTTTAGTTATTTATACTAACAATTTAAATCACAATTTTAAGTGAATTATATACTATGAGGCCTAGTCTGGATTAACTCTACTCTGTTTTTTACAAGTATGGTTTATGAGATCTGTACTGTAATCTCATCACCTTAGTCCATGTATAGAATTTTTCCAAAATTGTTAACTTGGGTTAATAATTATATAACAAAAAAAGTATTAAAAGACAAAATAATTTATGAGGGTACTGCTTTAATACATTAGTTCGTATTTGTTCTATTTTTAGGCACTCTTTCTCAAATTGGATTGTAATCCTGCAAATAAGGCCATATCAGTTCCCTGCTTAAAATTCTTAAATGACTCCACATAGCATCTACCATAATGTCTAAACTCTTTATCTTAAAATAAAAGATTGTTTTTAATCTGATTTCTAACCCTCAATGTATATGCATTTCCCTAAGTTTGATGTATTATTATCTCATATACCTCTGTGTCATTGTCTGAGCTGTACTCTGTGGAACACTGCTGTTCCTCACTCTACCTCAACACCTGCTACTGGTCCAATGCTTACCCCAAACTTACCCCCCCTGAAGCTAAGGGGGTAGGTTGGGTGCCCTTTCTCTCACAAAAGACTTCTGCACATACTTCTGTGCCAACTTTGTACCGTATTATAATTACTAGTTTGCTTCTGAATTCTTTGTGCGTTCTTTGAGGTGGGGTCTGTGTGCATGGTCCCTATGTGCTCAGGCTCTAACAGGAATATATGGCATATAGTAGGTACTCAGTAAATATTTATTGACTAAAACATTAAGTATATTTCTTGTCCTAACATTTTCCCTCTAGAGAAGTTTGTAGTTGCTCCTATCTTATTCTTTCTAGTCCTGAATTTCTCCCTCTTCTCTTCTCCCATTCCATCCCTGCATCTTGAATGTTGTAATAGCAGCCTCAGACAATCCATTTCATTCCAGGGCAATGTGAAAGACATTCTTTCCTCCGTTTTTCCTTTTCTTTTCCTTCCCCTTTTCCTTTCCTTCTTTTGTAAAATGTCTGATTATATGTGTCCTGAAGGGACTTTCTAATGTGGAAAAAGTCTTATAATTATTGATATTTTTTGGAGGTTAAAAATTTGCCTTAGAGGTATCGTTCTTTACAGCTGGTAATATTTTTGATTAGACTTTTACGTTTTGAAATTTGTTAATTTTATTTGGTCCATTTTAGGCATTGTGTGGCTGCTCATTTAATGTGCCAACAATGGATGGAAGAACCATACCTATGACAATAAATGATATTGTGAAACCTGGAATGAGGCGAAGAATTATCGGATATGGGCTACCGTTTCCAAAAAATCCTGAGCAACGTGGTGACCTTCTAATAGAATTTGAGGTGTCCTTCCCAGATACTATATCCTCATCATCCAAAGAAGTACTTAGGAAACATCTTCCTGCCTCATAGAATGAAAAACTTTGTTACCCATATTTTGATAAGGCACTGAAAATATAAAAGAACTGGCCATTTACTGATGTAGATGTGAATTCTGTATAAAGACATGTAAATTATTTCGGGGGTTCATTAAATTGCATGAATAGACGGGTCAAATAAAAAGGCAAAAGGGATTTTTACAGTTAGAGAAGAAGAGAAAACCATTCACTGTATTTTATTTCATTTCTCCCAAATCAGAAAATTTTAGTATTTTGCTTACATATAAAACTTGTTTCTGTGGAGTTAGTAGATATATTTCTAATAAAGTACTAGGATATCCAAGTACTTTATTTCTTATATCTTTACATTATCAGTATGATAGGTTCTCATTTATGATGGAAATTTAAATTCTTAACAAAACTATACATGTGATAGGTATTTCTAGAAAGTAAAAACCCAAGTCACTTGGAAATCTAGTTAACTAGATTAAAGTCACCATATGAAATGCTGCTATAGGGCTGGTACCCATAAAAGAATATCCTAATACATATGTTTCACCATTTTGATTTTTAAAGTATGTTGTAGCATTTCTTAATAACATAGTTGTAATGTTCTTAAGGCAGACATTTTCTTCATAAAAAGGATATTAATGGCAATTTATCTCCTGTGGAAATCCCAATTGGCCTGAATTACTGATATTTTAGAAATAGGTTGTTTTTAAAATGCCATATATAATTTTATGCAAGTTGACTATATATCTTGGACTTAATAAATTATAGGTACATTTTATTGTCCACTAGTTAAAAATAATTTGTTTGATAATAAATGTGTTTTTAGAGGAAATATTGCTACTTGGAATTAATTTTCCAATTACACAGCCTTCTATAACTTACTCATAATATGCTATATGTACCATATGCAATTTCCCTAAAAAGAATAAACTACCACTATGGTGTTAAACCAAAATATGGGGAAAATAAACACTAACTGCTGCTTATGAATGATGTTGCTACTACTTGTTATGCATATAAATATTTTACTTTTTCATATGTATAGATTGCATTCTTAGGTGTTTTAATTTTTTAAATATATTTACGTTTAAAAACTTATTCTGGGGCTTCCCTGGTAGCGCAGTGGTTGAGAGTCCGCCTGCCAATGCAGGGGACACGGGTTCTTGCCCTGGTCCGGGAAGATCCCACATGCCACGGAGCGGCTGGGCCCGTAAGCCATGGCCGCTGAGCCTGCGCTCCGCAGCGGGAGAGGCCACAACAGTGAGAGGCCCATGTACCGCAAAAAAAAAAAAAAAGTTATTCTGTTTTCTGTTTTATAGCTATAGTGAGAATGATATTTTGAACCAATGTTTTTGGTTCAAAAGTGATTTTCAGGATGATTGGTATACAAGGTATATTGAGCCCTGTCACCTTTCAGCAGAATATTGTCTTCTTTTAGAAATTCAACACATAGGTTTTAATCACCACATGCTTTACCACTTTATTGAGATATAATTTCACCTGCTAAAAAGTTTACCCTTTTAAAGTGTACAATCCAGTGGTTTTAGTATATTCACAGAGTTGTGCAACCACTTTCTAATTCCAGAACATTTTTATCACCCCAGAAAGAAACTGAATAACCATTAGCACTCACTTCGCATTCCTCCAGCCCCTGGCAAACACTAATCTACTTTCTGTCCCTATGGATTTATCTATTCTGGACATTTCCTATAAATGGCATCAAACAATGTTTGGCTCTTTTTTTTTTTTTTTTGGCTTCTTTCACTTAGCATAATGTTTTCAGGGTACATCCATGTTGCATCATGTATCAGTACTTTGTTCTTTCTTTATGGCAGAATAATATTCCATTGTATGATATACCACCTTCTGTTTATCCATTCATTAGTTGATGGGCATTTAGGTTATTTCCACTTTTTGGCTATTATGAATAATGACACTATGAACATTTTTGTACAAGTTTTTGTGTACATCATTTTTCAATTCTCTTGGGTATATATATACCTAAGAGTAAAATTGTTGGGAATAACCATATACTTTAGTTGCAAGTGGAAAATGCTTGAAAATACCAGAGAATTCAGCTAATCATGCATATTATTCCATCTAATTCGTAAATGATTCCTTTATAACTTTTCACTGAGTGACATTTAAAACTCCTTAGGGAAGTAAGAACATCATGGAAATTTTCTCACAGGTCTAAAGAGATAAGAGTTGAAAAGCATCAGTCAGAGTGGTAGGTGTGGTTTCTATTTTAAACCCACTGTTATTTATTGTAATTTTCTTGATTAAGCATTTTCTCCCAAGTTAAATAAATGATTTGTAGATTAGATAGATGGATAATCTTTGGATTAAAAAGTATTTTTTTAAAGTACAGAATTATTCTTCTAGTAGTAAAATTAATTTGCATTGCTATAGAAAAACAGTATATCAATATTTTTCATGTCTTTCAGTATATCAATATCAAATAATGCCTTAGTTTGCAGTAAGTGCCCAATTTTTATTTATTGAATTTGACTTAATGTAAGAGTTTTACAGTTTTCTTATTTACTTAAATTATGAAGGTACTTTTGATTTTAAAATGTTCTCTTTAAATTCAACCAAGTTCTTGGATACCTGGATAGTTTTGAAGTACTGTGGATCTCAGTAAGCTAATTGATAAACATGTTTACCTACCTTTCCTACAACTAAAATTTGATTGGTACATCATCTCTGTAGCTGTTAGAATTTTGGTTTATGTGAATGTAGTTCTTAAGCCATTCTTATAAAGAGGAAACTGGAGATTTGGGAGAGTAAAGTGAATGACAAAGGAAAATGAGAAGTTTTGGATGCAACCTTAAGCATGAGAAAACCAGAGGCAAAGAACTCCACTCCTGTTTCTGTTAGAGGGGTGGCACTGAGATGAAGACAAAAAATCTGGACCAGAAGTACTACTGTGACACTAAATTATAACAGGAGATCTGTATCAGAGAAGAGCTTGGGAAATATTTAGTTACGTTCAATAGGTTAAAGGTTGCACAATATTTTTAATCAGTATTTATTTTGCATCTCTGGGACTGGGAATGAAGGGGTTCAAGAGATGGGATTAAGTGAGAATTCTAAAACCTGAAAAATATGAAACATTTGGAATGAGGCTAGGCTTCTTTTTTTCTTAATTGCCTTTCTTCATATACCTGTTATGTCTAACAAAGGGAAAATAAATTTGCAAGCATCTTACTGAAGCTGTGAGAATGAGCGATCCTGAAGAGTTTCTAGGAAGCAGGGACGACAAGCCATGTTTATTCCTAGCTAAAGACTATCACTCTTGACTTCGTGCAGCCTTCATTTTAGTGAGCATAAACGCTGAGTTCCGGGCGCAGCCCACCCGAGGGCTGTGCGGCCCCCAGCCCCGACAGGGGGTCCCCGCTCTCCCCAGCTCTGCGCGGCCCCCCTCCCCAGCCTCCTGTAGGACTGGGTGCCAGCTCCGGGCCCACCCACCTCCCGCGCTCCCCGCCCCGTCCCTCCGGTTGAGTTCCCCACCCCATGCCCCGGAACACACGGGCCGACCACCTCCCTCCACCGCAACCTCCGGCGACCCCATCGCCCAGACCTCTCCTCTCGCATCCCCGGGTTCTTCGTGCCCTTCGGTGCGTGGGATCCCCACTTCCTCACCCACCCCATCCCGCGCACTCACGGGCTCTCCCGGGGCAGCGCCCAGGCCCGCGCTCCCCAGCGCCTCAGCCTGGCTCAGGCCGGCCGGACCGACTCACCGGCCGGAAGGGAGGGCGGGGCTCTGGGCCTTCTCAGAGGGCCTGGCCGCTGCTGCTGGGCTACCAACCCCGGCGTCCCCAGGTCAGAGTCCCGGAAAAGCGTTAATCTAAAAACCGCTTGACTAGATGACAACTGGGTTGGAACCGCGTATGCTCCAGGCAGGGGTTTCTGAGAGTCTATTCTTCCGTGGGCTAGCTTCAGTTGGGCGGGGGCTTTGATTATTTTTGTCCGTTTCTTCAGAAACTTTCTTTGAGTTGGATTGCTTCTGAACAAGCTTCTAACTTCCAGCAAGTTGTTCCCGTTCTGTGGTGTTTATGGCGGGGCGGGGTTTGGGAGTGGGGTTTGAAACCATCCAGAGATTTCCTGTTTGCGGGCTGTTAAGGACAGAAGGTCAGTTACAAACCGCAGGGTGGCCAGCAGGTGCCCAGGTGTGACCCACACAGCCCGGATCAGTCTCTGCCCCTGCATCTGTATTGGGAGGGTGTGTGTGTTTGTGTGTGTGTGTGTGTGTGTGTGTGTGTGTGAGAGAGAGAGGAGGGGGGAGGGGGGAGAGAGAGAGAGAGAGAGAGAGAGAGAGAGAGAGAGAGATTCCTGTTTGCCTTACTTGGATTTTCTGACTTTTCTGTAATAACCTTGCTTTGCCTTTGGCGAGGGTGGGGCAGAGCTGGGGGAGGAAGCATAAACTAGAAAAGAAAGGAACCCCGGTATTTTCAAGTTTGGATTTTAAAGTCTCAAATCCAAAAAAGAAAAAGAAAAATCTGACTACTTAGGGTTCTGCCTAAAACATTTTTTTTTTTCCTATAACAACTGAAATTCCTCAGCTAATTGTGTTCCTACCGAATGCTTTCAGAAACATACCTCTCTCAACTGGGGAAATTATATTTTACTCTGGCTTTTATAAATTACACTCCCTTACTTATTAAAACAACCTGGAAAATTGGCACAGCCCACTTCAGAGTAGTAATTATACAATGGGACTAGTTAAACATTTTATGCCTCTTTTTCCAAAATATATATATATTTTCTGCGGTACGCGGGCCTCTCACTGTTGTGGCCTCTCCCGCTGCGGAGCACAGGCTCCGGACGCCCAGCCTCAGTGACCATGGCTCACGGGCCCAGCCGCTCCGCGGCATGTGGGATTTTCCCGGAGCGGGGCACAAACCCGCGTCCCCTGCATCGGCAGGCGGACTCTCAACCACTGCGCCACCAGGGAAGCCCCTTTTTCCAAAATATTTGACTCATCAATCTTGAAGGAAATTTTTCAGAAGTTAAAACTGGAACACTTAACTGATAATGGGGCCTTAGTATTATTTAAAAATTAGTTGCTGGCTTATATACGTTTATTCTCATTAAGTTTGTAGAAGGTATACATGATGACCAAGTGGGATTTTTTCTAGGAGTGCAAGACTGGTTTAGTATTTGTAATTTCTCCAATACAGCATTGTTCTCACTCATCTTCTTTGTGTTGTCGTTGGCAAATATACTACATTTCTATATATTATGGTCGTTACGTTATATGTATGTTGTTTTATACAATTGCTTTCTAAATCAGTTAAGAGAAAGAAAGGAGAGGAAATAGGATTTGCATTGTGTTTTATAATTACATAATTACCTCTACCAGGGCTCTTTGTTCATGTGGATTTGAGTTACTGTCTGCGGCCACTTGCTTTCAGCCTGAAGATCTTCTGTTAGTATTTCTTGTAATGTGGGTCTGCTATCAACAAATTCTCTCAGTTTTTGTTTATCTGAGAATGTCTTTATTTTGCCTTCATTTTTTGAAAGATAGCTTTGCTGGATATAGGATTCTTGGTTGACAGATTTTTTTCTTGGAGCACTTTTAACATCTTATCCCACTGTCTCTGGTCTCCCTTATTTCCAGTTATAAGTAAGCTGATTGTATTGGGGTTCTTTTGTAAGTGATGAGTAGTTTATCTCTTGCTGCATTCAAGAGTTTCTCCTTGTCATTGGCCATCAGCATTTATACTATGATGTCTATGGATCTCCATGCTTATCCTGTGTGGAGTTTGTTGACCTTAGTGGATATATAGACTAATGTTTTTCAATAAATTTGGGAAGTTTCCAGCCTTCCTTCCTTCCTTCCTTTCATTCTTTCTTTTTTTAAGATTTTTTTTTTTTTGATGTAGACCATTTTTAAAGTCTTTATTGAATTTGTTACACTATTGCTTCTGTTTTATGTTTTGGTTTTTTGGCCACGAGGCATGTAGGATCTTAGCTCCCCAACCAGGGATCAAACCCGCACTCCCTGCATTGGAAGGCAAAGTCTTAACCACTGGACCACCAGGGAAGTCCCCAGCCATTATTTCTTTAAATATTTTTTCTTCTCCTTTCTTTCTCTCCTCTCCTTTTGGTACTCAAGTTTTGCATATATTGATGCATTTAATGGTGTTCCACATTTCTCCAAGGCTCTGTTCATTTTCCTTCATTGTTTTTTCTCTATATTCATTCCTCATTCTCTCTATTCCATTGAATTGCATAAACTTCATCAGTCTGTCTTCAAGTTTGCTAATTTTCTTCTCCTGCCAGTTGACATCTACTGTTGAGCCCCTCTAGTGAGTTGATTATTTCAGTTATTGTTGTTTCAGCTCTAGAATTTCCACTTGGTTCTTTTTCATAATTTCTCTGTATTGACATTCTGTATTTGATGAGACATGGTCATCATATCTTCTGTAATTAATCATGGATTCCTTTTGTTCTTTGAACATATTTATATTGTCTACTTTGAAGTTTTAAAATCCGACATCTGGCTGCTTCACATGCAGTTCTTGTGCCTTCTTACTTTCAAGTGTAGGGGTCATATTTTGTTTCTTTGTATGTCTTATTATTTATTTATTTTTATATTAAGCATTTTCAACAATATATTAGAGCAACTCTAGGTACTGGTCTCCACCTTCTTTTAGGACTTGTTATTTACATTTTTAGCGACTGGCTGAAAAATTTAGTAAAGTCTATTTTCCCCCTGTGATAGGAAGCCTCTGGTGTTGCTCTTCAGAGGTTGCAGCCTTCAGTATGCTCAGTCACCCTGGGATGACAGTGATTTTAATAAGGCTTTCTTTGTCTCTTTCCCTCACCACACCCTGCTGTTAAGCTACACTAACTGCTGAGTGATACCCTATTGTTTTCAACAACAGCCCTTGGGCCATAAATTGCTCCACAAACTGATCAAATTAGATTCCTTTGAAAGGATAGTTCTACAATTTTGTTTGAGATTTGTTCTGACCCCAGGAGGGCTCCTCCCACTTTTCTCTTTCCTCTCTCAGGCAAACTAGTGCTGGCAGGTAGGAACAATGTTGCCGATTTTTCTGAGTGACACCCCTGCTTTAAGAGCTTAGTGCTGCTGGGTGGGGGGCAATTTGAGAGTGACACCAGGTTTCCTCAGTTTGTCTCTCCAAGCATGGAAACTCTGCCCCATGAACCAGTATAAGGGCCCTGAGGGCTCCAGTGTCCTCAGCTGTGCTGCTCCCAAGGTAGATCCTCCATCCTAATGTGGGAGTAGAAGAAGGGATCCCCCAACTCTCCCTCATACTCACCCAGAACTTAGCCTCAGCCACAGATAATGGGACAGGATGAGAAATACTGATGTCCTGCCTTCCCAGGAAGATAACCCTCTGACTGGGTTATAATTCCTCCCACTGGAGGAACAGGATACTCCTGGCTGTGCCCGTCTGGAGTGGAGTTTCCATCTCACTGAGTTGGAAGGGGGAGGGATAGTGTGGGTCTTTGTTCAAATACCACAAGTTCTCACTATTCTTACAAAATTTTAGTAGCTTTTCTTTCTTTCTTTGTTTCTTTCTTTCTTTCTTTGTTTCTTTCTTTTTATTTATTTATTTATTTGGCTGAGCCAGGTCTTAGCTGCAGCACGCAGGATCTTTAGTTGCAGCATGCGGGATCTGGTTCCCTGGCCAGGGATCAAACCTGAGCCCTTGGCAGTGAAAGTGCAGAGTCCTAACCACTGGAGTGCAGGGGAATTCCCTCTAGAGATTTTATTTATTTTTAAAATATTTTATTTATTTTTGCTGCGCCGGGACTTAGTTGTGACATTTGGACTCTTAGTTGCATGCATGCAGGATCTAGTTCCCCAACCAGGGATTGAACCCAGGTCCCCTGCATTGCGAGCTTGGAGTCTTACCCACTGGACCACCAGGGAAGTCCCTCCCTCTAGAGATTTGAAATAGTTGTTTTAAAAAGTAATTTTCACCAGTTTCACTGGGGAGTAGGACTGTGGAGCGGCACATTACTGTCTCATACCGGAGCCTCATAAGGTTTAAATCCTAACAGATTAAAAAAACCTTCTTGAAAGGGTGATAGGTAAGTTGCTTGTAATATGTTTTTATTATTGATTAATTAATTAATTAATTTTTGGCTGTGCTGGGTCTTGGATGCTGCGCACGGGCTTTCTCTAGTTGCAGCAAGCAGAGGCTTTTTCTCGGTGTGCAGGCTTCTCATTGCGGTGGCTTCCCTCATTGTGGAGCACAGGCTCTAGGTACATGGGTTAGTAGTTGTGGCTCACAGGCTCTAGAGCGCAGGCTCAGTAGTTGTGGCACACGGGCTTAGTTGCTCTGCGGCATGTGGAATCTTCCTGGACCTGGGCTCGAACCTGTGTCCGCTGTATTGGCAGGCAGATTCTTGACCACTGCGCCACCAGGGAAGGCCTGTAATATGCATTAGTTGTTCATATTAGTGCAATTATTAAAATGCCTAATCTAGTAATGATGTGTTTTAACAAATGTCTTTGGAGAAGGAAAATGGATATGCCTTTATTTTTTTATGAGTAATTTTTTTGCTTACTTCTGAAAGCTGAAATAAAGTACATAATAATATAATACTAGAGGGTGGTCTGTTTAAAATATGATCCACTAATGAAGGAAAGCAAAATATTGGTGGGAAGAATACTATTAGGTATCAGGTTTTATCAATAACTAACGTTTGTAACCTTGGGCAGGTAATTTTTTTTTTTTTTTTTGCGGTACGCGGGCCTCTCACTGTTGTGGCCTCTCCCGTTGCGGAGCACAGGCTCCGGACGCGCAGGCTCAGCGGCCATGGCTCACGGGCTTAGTCGCTCCACGGCATGTGGGATCTTCCCGGATCGGGGCACGAACCCGTATCCCTTGCATCGGCAGGCAGACTCTCAACCACTGCGCCACCAGGGAAGCCCTTGGGCAAGTAATTTAACCTCTCTGCTTTAGGTGTTCTTCATTGATAAAAAGTTTAGTAAGATGATCTCTAAGTCCTAGGACACTTGAAAAATATTGTATTTCTAACAAGGAGAATTATGGAGTGATGACTTCCAAATTTTATTTTGTTTTCAAATTATTTATTTTTCAACAGGTCAAATTTTTAAAATTAGGGTACAATGCTATTTATAGTGTATCTATAGAAAAAAGATTGGAGAAAAGAAACCAAAATGTTTAACAGTGATGATCTTGAGACCATGAGATTAAGGATAACTGTTGCTTTCATTTTAATTTTTAAATTAAAAAATATATTTTCTTCAAGGAGCACATGCTACATTTATAGACATAAAGTTGTTTTATAATGACCCCTGTTTAAAGTCACATTGTATTAAACAAGAGAGGGGACAAATGTCTTCAGAGGTTGATTTGCTTGTCCAAAGTCTCACAGCCAGTATTCATTCAACACATTTTGACTGGTACCTACTCAGATGCCAGGTGCTGTTCTGGGCCTGGGAAAGGCAGCAATGGACACAGACAGCTGGACTACACTTCCCAACCTCCCTTGCAATTAGGTGTGGCCATGTGAGTAAGTCTCCTCCAGGGAATGTGAGCAGTGTGCTACCTTCTAGGGCACATAGAACCTGGCTTGTTTTCCCTACCAAGTCTAGAATTCTAACATTGCTAGGACACCAAAACACCGTGTGTGCCCTTTCCAATTTTAACCTCTTCCTTCCCTCCCTTACAGGTAACCAGTGACCTGATTTTACAATAATCTTTTTCTGGCTTTTTGTATACTTTCATCTTCATTCTAACAACATAGTTGGTTTGTCAGTTTTTCAGCGTTACATGGTGGGATTCATACTTCCTTTTGTGTTTTGCCTATTGCTTAATATGTCTATGAGATTTATCCATATTGTTTCCTGGAACTGGAGTTCGTTTTTATTGCAGGATACTACTCCATTGTATGAGCACACACCACCTACCAAAGATGAATATTTGGGTTGTCTTCGGACCTAGCTTACCATGAATAATGCTGCTGAGAAAATTGTTGTCCATTGCCCTTGGCACACATGTGCACAGATTTCTCTAGGGTAAAGACCCACATGTCTTAGGACGTGTCCAAGCTCACATGATAATTTCTGTTCTCCAAAGTAGTTAAAGTTGTATTGTCAGATCTCTTATATACTGAATATAAAACCAGCATCTCATTGTGCTCTTGTTTTGCATTTCCTTGATTACCAGCAAGTGAGCAGCTTTTCACATGCTTATTCCTCATTTGTATTTTCTCTTTAGTGAAATCACTATCCCTGTCTTTTACATTTTCTATTGGGTTATTTCTTATTGTAGTTCTTTATATTCTGGATATTAATTACTTGTTGGCTAAATGTGTTGCAAATATATCCTTCAAGTTTGTGGCTTGTCCTCTGTTTTCTTCATGGCATTTTTTGGTGAATAGAAACTCTTAATTTTTAATGTAATCTGGTTTCTCAATCTTTTCTTTTATGATTTGGAATTTTTGTGTCTTCAGAAATCTTTACCTACCTTGAAGTCCAAAAGATATTCTTTTATATTTTCTAAGAGTTTTCAAGGTTTTAAAAAATCTCATTTTAAACATTTTAATCCACTTAGATATACTTTTTCTGTATGGTGTGAGGCAGGCCTCCAGTTTCATTATTTCCATCCGGATAACCAATTGTCTCAGTATCAGTTATTCAAGAGATCGTCCTTGCCTCAGTTGATCAGGAATGCCACCTTGGATATTTCATCTTCTGGAAAACCAGGAGTCTAGGAGTGAACATGGTGGTGGTTCCATCAGATTTCAGCTCTGGGTTCAGGCAACAGGGAACTTGAAGAGCTGGAGGGAGGGAGGGAAGGAGGGGTGGGACAGAGGGAGCAACAGGAAAGAGGGTGTAGGGTGGGGGCAACCAGTGAGCATTCGTGTCTGGAGCCCCAGCCCAGCCTGAGCTGGAGCCTATGATTACCTTTTCTAAAAAAAAAATTTGACCTCATGGGTTCTAACAAAAGATTTAATTTTCACACATTGTTTTTATTTTTAAAATGTCAAGGTATCAAAATAAAATTTATAATTTTATTTAAAAAAACCTTCCTTTAGTCATTAAACAAGTATTTACTGAGCATACTGAGTGTATATCACTGTTGTAGGTGTTGGGATACAGTCCTACCACTAAAAACCTTATGTTCTAATCGCAGAACATTTTTAAAAAGTTAAAGAATAATGTATTTTTTTGGATGATGATAAGCATTAAGAAAAAAAGTGATAATGGGTAGGGAAAGAAGAGTGCTACTTTTTAGGTAGAGCACTCAAAGAACGTCTCTTTGGGAAGAGTGACATTTGCACTTAGACCTCAATGATGCAAAGGGGGCAGCTGTCCATGACCTGGTAGGAGAGCATTTAAGGAAAAAGAATAGCAATTACAAAAGTCCTGAGATGGGAACCTTTATTGAAAACAAGAAAAATACATTTAATTAAGATTTACTTCCTAATTTTCAAATAGTGTTAATATTATGTTTCCTATTTCACACCAAAAATGCAGAAGATAATGTCAAAGAAAGAAAATGGAACTAGAAGATGTCAAATGTTGACCTCTGATCCTGGTTTTCAGAGCTATAGAGCCTCAATCATATTTCTTTTCAGGCTTGTTTTACCTATTTGTAAATGGAGAATACTTATTGCTTCGTAATAGAATATGATACTGTATAAAGAATACTAGGTATGGATAGGATGATATTAAAAGAAAAGTTTACTTAGACATTTTAAGTTATGTTAAACTAAAAATTTATCTTTGGCTAAAGTTTCTCAAATGAAGATTTTAAAGGACATATGGTTCTATAGCTCTCAGGCTGCTGATTTATATATAGTAGAAAATATTCCTGCATATTCTTGTAAATTGAAATTCTTACCTCTTAAAAATAAAAAAAAAGTAAAGATTTACAATCACAAGTTTTAAAGAGGAGAGATCTTCAAGTTGGCAGAGGAGTAAGACATGGAGATCACTTCCTCCCCATAAATACATCAGAAATACATCTACATGTGGAACTACTCCTACAGAACACCTACTGAATGCTGGCAGAAGACCTCAGACCTCCCAAAAGGCAAGAAACTCCCCACTTACCTGGGTAGGGCAAAAGAAAAAAGAAAAACCAGAGACAAAAGAATAAGGATGGGACCTGCACCAGTGGGAGGGAGCTGTGAAGGAGGAAATGTTTCCACACACTAGGAAGCCCCTTCACTGGCGGAGACGGGGTGGGGGGTGGGGGTGGCGGTGGGGAAGCTTCAGAGCCACGGAGGAGAGCACAGCAACAGGGTTGCAGAGGGCAAAGCAGAGAGCCCGCACAGAGGATTGGTGCTGACCAGCACTCACGAGCCTGAGAGGCTTGTCTGCTCACCCTCTGGGACGGGTGGGGGCTGGGAACTGAGGCTCCGGCTTTGGAGGTCAGATCCCAGGGAGAGGACTGGTGTTGGCTGCATGAACACAGCCGGGAGGGTGCTAGTGAACCACGGCTAGCTGGGAGGGAGTCCGGGAAAAAGTCTGGAGCTGCCTAAGAGGCAAGACACCATTGTTTCCGGGTGCGTGAGGAGAGGGGGTTTAGAACACCGCCTAAACGAGCTCCGGAGACTGGCGCAAGCTGTGGCTGTCAGTGCAGACCCCAGAGACGGGCATGAAACACTAAGGCTGCTACTGCAACCACCAAGAAGCCTGTGTGCAAGCACAGGCCACTCTCCACACCTCCCCTCCCAGGAGCCTGTGCAGCCCGCCACTGCCAGGGTCCTGTGATCCAGGGACAACTTCCCCGGGAGAACACATGGCGCCTCAGGCTGTTGCAGCATCATGCTGGCCTCTGCCGCTACAGGCTACCCCGCATTCCATACGCCTCCCTCCGCCCAGCCTGAGTGAGCCAGAGCCCCCTAATCAGCTGCTACTTTAACCCCGCCCTGTCTGGGCAGGAACAGATGCCCTCAGGGGACCTACATGCAGAGGCGGGGCCAAATGCAAAGCTGAACCCCAGGAGCTGTGCAAACAAAGAAGAGAAAGGGAAATCTCTCCGAGCAGCCTCAGGAGCAGTGGATTAAATCTTCACAATCAACTTGATGTACTCTGCATCTCTGGAATACCTGAATAATCAACGAATCATCCCAAAATTGAGGCAGTGGACTTTGGGAGCAACTGTGGACATGGCATTTGCTTTCTGCATCTAATTTGTTTCTGCTTTTATGTTTATCTTAGTTTAGTATTTAGAGTTTATTATCATTGGTAGATTTGTTTATTGATTGGGTTGCTCTCTTCCTTTTTTTTAATATATAGATATAGGTATATTTTTTGTTTTTCTGCTTTTGTGAGTGTCTGTGTGTATGCTCCTTTTTGTGATTTTGTCTCCTTAGCTTTGCTTTTACCATTAGTCCGAGGTTTCTGGCTGTCCGTTTTTGTTTTTGTATAGTTTCTAGTGCTTGTTATCATTGGTGGATTTGTTTTTTGGTTTGGTTGCTCTCTTCTTTCTTTCTTTTTAATAATTTTTTTTTTTTTTTTTTTTTTTTTTGCGGTACATGGGCCTTTCACTGTTGTGGCCTCTCCCGTGGTGGACCACAGGCTCCGGACGTGGCTCACAGGTCTAGCCACTAGGCGGCATAAGGGATCTTCTTGGACCGGGGCATGAACCCGTGTCCCCTGCATCGGCAGATGAACTCTCAACCACTGAGCAACCAGGGAAGCCCTATTTTTTATTTTAATAACATTATTCTATTTTATTTTTTCGTTCTATCTTCCTTTTTTTCTCCCTTTTCTTCTGAGCCGTGTGGCTGACAGAGTCTTGGTGCTCTGGCTGGGTGTCAAGCCTGTGCCTCTGAGGTGGGAGAACCAAGTTCAAGACATTGGTCCACCAGAGACCTCCTGGCTCCATGTAATATCAAACGGCAAAAGTTCTGCCAGAGATCTCCATCTCAATGCTAAGACCCAGCTCCATCAACAACCAGCAAGCTACAGTGCTGGACATCCTATGCCAAACAACTAGCAAGACAGGAGCACAAACCTACCCATTTGCAGAGAGGCTGCCTAAAATCATAATAAGGTCACAGACACCCCAAAACACACCACCAGACATGGACCTGCCCACCAGAAAGACAAGATCCAGCCTCATCCACCAGAACACAGGCACCAGTCCCCTCCACCAGGAAGCCTACACAACCCACTGAACCAACTTTAGCCACTGGAGACAGACACCAAAAACAATGGGAGCCAGAAACCTGCAGCCTGTGAAAAGGAGACCCCAATAACAGTAAGTTAAGCAAAATGAGGAGACAGAGAAACACAGCAGACGAAGGAGCAAGATAAAAACCCACCAGACCTACAAATGAAGAGGAAATAGGCAGTCTACCTGAAAAATAATTCAGAATAATGATCGTAAAGATGATCCAAAATCTAGGAAATAGAATGGAGAAAATACAAGAAATGTTTAACAAGCACCTAGAAGAACTAAAGCTCAAACAAACAATGATGAACAACACAATAAATGAAATTAAAAATTCTCCAGAAGGAATCAAGAGCAGAATAACTGAGGCAGAAGAACAGATAAGTGACCTGGAAGATAAAATAGTGGAAATAACTACTGCAGAGCAGAATAAAGAAAAAAAGATTGAAAAGAATTGAGGACAGTCTCAGAGACCTCTGGGACAACATTAAACGCACCAACATTCGAATTATAGGGGTCCCGGAAGAAGAAGAGAAAAAGAAAGGGACTGGGAAAATATTTGTAGAGATTATAGTTGAAAACTTCCCTAATATGGGAAAGGAAATAGTCAATCAAATCCAGGAAGCATAGAGAGTCCCATACCAGATAAATCCAAGGAGAAACATGCCATGACACATATTAATCAAAGTACCAAAAATTAAATATAAAGAAAAAATATTAAAAGCAGAAAGGGAAAAACGACAAATAATATACAAGGTAATCCCCATCAGGTTAACAGCTGATCTTTCAGCAGAAACTCTGCAAGCTAGAAGGGAGAGGCAGGACATATTTAAAGTGACAAAAGGAAAAAACCTACATCCAAGATTACTCTACCCAGCAAGGATCTCATTCAGATTCGACAGAGAAATTAAAACCTTTACAGAGAAGCAAAAGCTAACAGAATTCCGCACCACGACCATACCAGCTTTACAACAAATGCTAAAGGAACTTCTCTAGGCAAGAAACACAAGAGAAGGAAAAGATCTACAATAACAAACAATTAAGAAAATGGTAATAGGAACACACATATTGATAACTACCTTAAATGCAAATGGATTAAATGCTCCAACCAAAAGCCATTGACTGGCTGAATGGATACAAAAACAAGACCCGTATATATGCTGACTACAAGAGACCCACTTCAAACCTAGGGACACATACAGACTGAAAGTGAGGGGATGGAAAAAGATATTCCATGCAAATGGAAATCAAAAGAAAGCTGGAGTAGCAATTCTCATATCAGACAAAATAGACTTTAAAATAAAGACTATTACAAGAGTCAAAGAAGGACACTACATAATGATCAAGGGACCAATCCAAGAAGAAGATATAACAATTGTAAATATTTATGCCCCCAACATAGGGGCACCTCACTACATAAGGCAAAGGCTAACAGCCATAAAACGGGAAATTGACAGTAATACAATCATAGTAGGGGGCTTTAACACCCCACTTTCACCAATGGACAGATCATCCAAAATGAAAATAAATAAGGAAACACAAGCTTTAAATGATACATTAAACAAGATGGACTTAATTGATAATTATGGGACATTCCATACAAAAACAACAGAAAACACTTCCTTCTCAAGTGCTCATGGAACATTCTCCAGGATAGGTCATGTCTTGGGTCACAAATCAAGCCTTGATAAATTTAAGAAATTGAAATCGTATCAAGTATCTATTCTGACCACAACACTATGAGACTAGGTATCAGTTACAGGAAAAAATCTGTAAAAAATACAGACACATGGAGGCTAAACAATACACTACTTAGTAACCAAGAGATCACTGTAGAAATCAAAGAAGAAATCAAAAAATACCTAGAAACAAATGAAAATGAAAACACAATGACCCAAAACCTATGGAATGCAGCAAAAGCAGTTCTAAGAGAGAAGTTTATAGCAATACAATCCTACCCTATGACACAAGAAACATCTCAAATAAATAACCTAACCTTACACCTAAAGCAATTAGAGAAAGAAGAAAAAACCCCAAAAGTAAGCAGAAGGAAAGATATCATAAAGATCAGATCAGAAATAAATGAAAAAGAAATGAAGAAAATGATGCAAAGATCAACAAAACTAAAAGCTGGTTCTTTGAGGAGATAAACAAAATTGATAAACCATTAACCAGACTCATCAAGATAAAAAGGGAGAAGACTCAAATCAATAGAATTAGAAATGTAAAAGGAGAAATAACAACTGACACTGCAGAAATATAAAGTATCATGAGAGATTACTACAAGCAACTATATGCCAGTAAAATGGACAACGTGGAAGAAATGGACAAATTCTTAGAAAAGCACACCCTTTCAAGACTGAACCAGGAAGAAATAGAAATTATAAACACACCAATCACAAGCACTGAAATTGAGACTGTGATTACAACTCTTCCAACAAACAAAAGCCAAGGACCAGATGGCTTCACAGGCAAATTCTACAAAACATTTAGAGAAGAGCTAACACCTATCCTTCTCAAACTCTTCTAAAATATAGCAGAGGGAGGAACACTCCCAAACTCATTCTATGAGGCTGCTATTACCCTGATACCAAAACCAGGCAAAGATGTCACAAAGAAAGAAAACTACAAGCCAATATCACTGATGAACATAGATGCAAAACTCAAGAAAATACTAGCAAACAGAATCCAACAGCACATTAAAAGGATCATACACCATGATCAAGTGAGGTTTATCCCAGGAATGCAAGGATTCTTCAATATACACAAATCAATCAATGTGATACACTATACTAACAAACTGAAGAATAAAAACCATATGATCATCTCAATAGATGCAGGAAAAGCTTTCAGCAAAATTCAACACCCATTTAGGATAAAAACGATCCAGAAAGTAGGCATAGAGAGAACTTACCTTAACATAATAAAGGCCATGTATGACACACCCACAGCCAACATCATTCTCAGTGGTGAAAAGCTGAAACCATTTCCTCTAAGATCAGGAACAAGACAAGGTTATCCACTCTCACCACTATTATTCAACATAGTTTTGGAAGTGGTAGCCACAGCAATCAGAGAAGAAAAAGAAATAAAGGGAATCCAAATCAGAAAAGAAGAAATAAAGCTGTCACTGTTTGCAGATGGCATGATACTCTACATAGAGAATCCTAAACATGCTACCAGAAAACTACTAGAGCTGATCAATGAATTTGATAAAGTAGCAGGATACAAAGTTAACCACAGAAATCTTTTTCATTCCTATACACTAATGATGAAAAATCTGAAAGAGAAATTCAGGAAACACTTCCATTTACCACTGGAACAGAAAGAATAAAATACTAAGAATAAACCTACCTAAGGAGACAAAAGACCTGTATGCAGAAAACTATATGACACTGATGGAAGAAATTAAAGATGATACAAACAGATGGAGAGATATACCATGTTCTTGGATTGGAAGTATCAACATTGTGAAAATGACTATACTACCCAAAGCAATCTACAGATTCAGTGCAATACCTATCAAACTAACAATGGCATTTGTCACAGAAGTAGAACAAAAAATTTCACAGTTTGTATGGACACACAAAAGAACCTGAATAGACAAAGCAATCTTGAGAATGAAAAACGGAGCTGGAGGAATCAGGCTCCCTGACTTCAGACCAAACTACAAAGCTACAGTAATCAAGACAGTATGGTACTGGCACAAAAACAGAAATATGAATCAATGGAACAGGATAGAAAGCCCAGAGATAAACCCACGCATGTATGGTCACCTTATTTTTGATAAAGGATGCAAGAATATACAATGGAGAAAAGACAGCCTCTTCAATAAGTGGTGCTGGGAAAACTGGACAGCTACATGTAAAAGAATGAAATTAGAACACTCCCTAACACCATACACAAAAATAAACTCAAAATGGATTAAAGACCTATGTTTAAGGCCAGACGCTATAAAACTCTTAGAGGAAAACATAGGCAGAACACTCTATGACATAAATCACAGCAAGATCCTTTTTGACCCACCTCCTAGAGAAATGGAAATAAAAACAAAAATACACAAATGGGACCTAATGAAACTTAAAAACTTTTGCGCAGCAAAGGAAAACCTAAACAAGGTGAAAGACAACGTTCATAATGGGAGAAAATATTTGCAAATGAAGCAACTGACAAAGGATTAATCTCCAAAATATACAAGCAGCTCATGCAGCTCAATATCAAAACAACAAACAACCCAATCCAAAAATGGGCAGAAGGCCTAAATAGACATTTCTCCAAAGAAGAGATACAGATAGTCAACAAACACATGAAAGGATGATCAACATCACTAATTATTAGAGAAATGCAAATCAAAACCACAATGAGGTATCACCTCACACCAGTCAGAATGGCCATCATGAAAAAATCTACAAACAATAAATGCTGGAGAGGGTGTGGAGAAAAGGGAACCCTCCTGCACTGTTGGTGGGAATGTAAATTGTTACAGCCACTATGGAGAACACTACGGAGGTTCCTTAAAAAACTAAAAATAGAACTAACATATGACCCAGCAATCCCACTACTGGGCATATAACCTGAGAAAACCAAAATTCAAAAAGAGTCATGTACCACAATGTTCCTTGCAGCTCTATTTACAATAGCCAGGACATGGAAGCAACCTAAGTGTCCATTGACAGATGAATGGATAAAGAAGATGTGGCACATATATACAATGGGATATTACTCAGCCATAAATAGAAACAAAATTGAGTTATTTGTAGTGAGGTGGATGGACCTAGAGTCTGCCATACAGAGTGAAGGATATCAGAAAGATAGAAACAAAAACCGTATGCTAACACATATATATATATGGAATCTAAAACAGAAAAAAAAGGTCTGAAGAACCTAGGGGCAGGACAGGAATAAAGATGCAGATGTAGAGAATGGACTTGAGGACACAGGGAGGGGGAAGGGTAAGTTGGGACAAAGTGAGAGAGTGGCATGGACATATATACACTACCCCCTCCCTGTGTATAGATAGCTAGTGGGAAGCAGCCACATAGCACAGGGAGATCAGCTCGGTGTTTTGCGACCACCTAGAGGGGTGAGATAGCGAGGGTGGGTGGGAGTCTCAAGAGGGAGAAGATATGGGGATATATGTATATGTTTATCTGATCCACTTTGTCTTAAAAGAGAAACTAACACACCATTGTAAAGCAATTACACTCCAATAAAGATGTCCAAAAAAAACGTTTTAACGAACCTGAGTATATTATCATAAAAACAATTTATTTCATATTCTTTGTTTCAACCTTTCTATACCAAATTGGCCTTTTATTATATTATTTCCCCCATTAAATCTTTTCAAATATTTTTGTTCTGCTGAACAGATTGTATTTATTAATAATTTTTTATGTATCAAACATAATACAGCTGCTGGTCACCTACTGATAAACAGGAGGTAAACAAATAGAAGCAAAAACTTGATGCTTAAAAATTATCCTTAGTTACCCGTTTGAGGATATGTGAGTCCCACTACGCGATCTGGGATATCAAAAGTGACTTGACTTATTCCCATTACTTCCACTGTAATTTCCTTGGATCCTAGAGACCTCAGATTAGGAGTCATTAGCCTTTGTCTTTGATTGTAATTTTGGTGACTGCTGTTAGATGACAATGACGTTAGATGAGGTCTATCCTCCCATAGATGAAACTGCCTTGAGTGATTGTACCATAAATTTAATTCACTAGTATGTATTTTTTTAGAAATCATGGTCCAAAAGCTCATTTGTACGGTTAACAGCTTTGGAAGGTCCTGCAATTTCTTAAAAAAAAAGAACAAATAGTGTTAGGTTATAAAAAAATAATGTATGATCTTCACAGTTATAACAAATCATACTAAATGATGTCTGCAATTTAAATTAGTTAATGTTACTGTTTAATAGCACTTTGAAATTTAAACTATTTAATAGAAATAATATGGTTTTGAAATATTGATATGGGAACAATGTTAGAAAATCAGTTTTTCTACCTTTCTTGATTGTTCTTCACATAACCCCCAATTTTTTCCTCAAAGGTGTTACTAGAGATAATAAAAATCAGAGAAGCTTAGAAATTTTACAGTATCTGTATATATATATGAAGCCTGTTAAAGTTCATTGTCAAATATCAACCCACTTCATAGTAGAATAAAAAGTTAATAAACAACAAAAATTTCATAATTTTGAGTACAACTGCACTGTAATTTAATAGAAATAAAAATTCTTAAATATTAGTCTATTTTCTAAAGCTACATAATGCGTAGCAGTGTTTTGTTTTGTTATGTTTTTTACTCTTTGCCAGTAAGGATACATTTTGCAATTGCTTACATTTGTGCATGAATGTTTGAGTTTGAACCCTAAGAAATTATAGATATTCAACTGTGTTTTTAAAGAAATACTCTTTAAAAAAAATAAATTTACTTATTTTTATTTATTTATTTTTGGCTGCATTGGGTCTTTGTTGCTGTGTGCGGGCTTTCTCTAGTTGCAGCCAGCAGGGGCTACTCTTCGTTGGGGAGCATGGGCTCTAGGCCCACAGCCTTCAGTAGTTGTGGCTCACAGGCTCTAGAGCGCAGGCTCATCAGTTGTGGCGCACGGGCTTAATTGCTCCATGGCGTGTGGGATCTTCCTGGACCAGGCCTCAAACCTGTGTCCCTTGCATTGGCAGGCGGATTCTTAACCACTGTACCACCAGGGAAGCCCTCACTTTTTTGACGTATAAAAATAGCAATAAGAAATTACCTGATTTTTTGCCCTATGAAAATAATCTCATATGCGTATATTTATATGAAATGAGTTTCATAAAATATCAAAGACCCAGAGATTTTCTATTTTACTTTAATTACTCTTTTTCTGATGATATCCCACTACATTTCTTTTATGATTTACATTTGTGGAATAGCTCTACAATTTGAAAAACACTCGTAGGTATTCTTTTTTTTCTTTTTTTTGGCCATGCAGTGGGGCATCCCTTCCCCAACCAGGGATCAACCTGTGTCCCCAACAGTGGAAGCTAGGGGTCTTAACCACTGGACCACCAGGGAAGTCCCTAGGTATTCTTGTAATGACATAAAAGTAGTAATTGACAAAAATTAAAACTTAACTGTTGTTTAAATTCACTTTTAAGCTATTGATTGGAAGATTTTAACTCATTATTTAATTGTTGGAACAGCAATAGATATAGCTTTTTCTTGGTCATGAGACAACTTCTAATAAAAGACCATATTTCCAGTTAATTTATAGACGGTGTTCATTCCTCTCCCTCCCCCAGAACTTAAGGTAATTATAGATAAGAAAGTAAATTTGTATTAAATATACCCACATAAAGGCTCATAACTGTGACAATAACATTAAGATTTCCTTCAAATTCTGTTTATACGTTATTTTAGCA
Organism: Globicephala melas; assembly: GCF_963455315.2. NCBI lineage: Eukaryota > Metazoa > Chordata > Mammalia > Artiodactyla > Delphinidae > Globicephala > Globicephala melas. The sequence goes on along the minus strand of NC_083314.1, from coordinate 120,072,785 downwards.
AACCAATTAGTGACATTTTTAAAAATTAAGTTTATGCACCAAAAACTTTATGAAGATCCTACATAAAGAGATGGTGTTTTAGTAAGAAACAGAAATGTCTTAAATTTCTCATTAGATTTATTGTATTTGGAATATTTGGAATGGACTTGAGTGAGCTTAATTCTGATGTGTTGTTTTACCCCAATTGAGGGAAGATTATTTTTTTAAAAAATTTTATTTATTTATTATTTTTATTTATTTATTTATTTTTGGCTGCGTTGGCTCTTCGTTGCTGCACGCAGACTTTCTCTAGTTATGGCGAGCGGGGACGATTCTTCATTGTGGTGCCTGGGCTTCTCATTGCAGTGGCTTCTCTTGTTGCAGAGCACAGGCTCTAGGCGCACGGGCTTCAGTAGTTGTAGCTTCCGGGCTCTAGAGCACAAGCTCAGTAGTTGTGGCACATGGGCTTAGTTGCTCTGCAGAATGTGGGATCTTCCTGGACAGGGATCGAACCCATGTCCCCTGCACTGGCAGCTGGATTCTTAACCACTGTGCCACCAGGGAAATCCCAGGAAGGTAATTTTTAAAATAGCACATTTTTACTTAAATTTTTACAATTTACTTTAAATTTTAAAGTAAATATTTAAAATTTACTTTAAAAATTTCATTCTGTTTGTCAGCATCACAATAATTTATCTCAGGATTACATACGAGAAAACAAAATACCATTAAAAGTGTCTGATTAAATTCCATTTTCACGTTATTTTAAAATTTTTTGGTTGTCATTAGTGACCACAAAAGTAGTGTAGGAAAAAGTATGTTTCCCAAGTTGTTATATTCAGTGGTTTTCATTTGTAAGCATTAAGTGTAACCTTGATGTTTTAAGAGACTATACATAAAACTTATGTGTAGCCTGTTGGAATTCATAGACCTTCACGTAAGAGTCCTCTTTTTTTTTTGTTGTTAGTTTCTGCATTATAACAAAGTGAATCAGTTATACATATACAAATGTTCCCATATATCTTCCCTCTTGCATTTCCCTCCCTCCCACCCTCCGTATCCTACCCCTCCAGGCGGTCACAAAGCACCGAGCTGATCTCCCTGTGCTATGCGGCTGCTTCCCACTAGCTATCTACCTTACGTTTGGTAGTGTATATATATGTCCATGCCTCTCTCTCGCTTTGTCACATCTTACCCTTCCCCCTCCCCATATCCTCAAGTCCATTCTCTAGTAGGTCTTTGTCTTTATTCCTGTCTTACCCCTAGGTTCTTCATGACATTTTTTTTTCTTAAATTCCATATATATGTGTTAGCATAGGGTATTTGTCTTTCTCTTTCTGACTTACTTCACACTGTATGACAGACTCTACGTCTATCCACCTCATTACAAATAGCTCAATTTCATTTCTTTATGTGGCTGAGTAATATTCCATAGTATATATGTGCCACATCTTCTTTATCCATTCATCTGATGATGGACACTTTGGTTGTTTCCATCTCCGGGTTATTGTAAATAGAGCTGTAATGAACATTTTGGTACATGACTCTTTGAATTATGGTTTTCTCAGGGTATATGTCCAGTAGTGGGATTGCTGGGTCATATGGTAGTACTATTTGTAGTTTTTTAAGGAACCTCCATACTGTCCTCCACAGTGGCTGTATCAATTTACATTCCCACCAGCAGTGCAAGAGGGTTCCCTTTTCTCCACATCCTCTCCAGCATTTATTGTTTGTAGATTTTTTGGTGATGGCCATTCTGACTGGTGTGAGATGATATCTCACTGTAGTTTTGATTTGCATTTCTCTAAAGATTAATGATATTGAGCATTCTTTCATGTTTTTGTTGGCAGTCTGTATATCTTCTTGGAGAAATGTCTATTTAACTCTTCTGCCCACTTTTGGATTGGGTTGTTTGTTTTTCTGTTATGGAGCTGCAAGGGCTGCTTATAAATTTTGGAGATTAATCCTTTGTCAGTTGCTTCATTTGCAAACATTTTCTCCCATTCTGAGGGTTGTCTTTTGGTCTTCTTTATGGTTTCCTTTGCTGTGCAAAAGCTTTTAAGTTTCATTAAGTCCCATTTGTTTATTTTTGTTTTTATTTCCATTTCTCTAGGAGGTGGGTCAAAAAGAATCTTGCTGTGATTTATGTCATAGAGTGTTCTGCCTATGTTTTCCTCTAAGAGTTTGATAGTTTCTGGCCTTACATTTAGGTCTTTCATCCATTTTGAGCTTATTTTTGTGTATGGTGTTAGGGAGTGATTTACCTGTCCAGTTTTCCCAGCACCACTTATTGAAGAGGCTGTCCTTTCTCCACTGTACATTACTGCCTCCTTTATCAAAGATAAGGTGACCATATGTGCATGGGTTTATCTCTGAGCTTTCTATTCTGTTCTATTGATCTATCATTCTGTTTTTGTGCCAGTACCATACTGTCTTGATTACTGTAGCTTTGTAGTATAGTCTGAAGTAAGGGAGCCTGATTCCTCCAGCTCTGTTTTTCATTCTCAAGTTTGCTTTGGCTATCCGGGGCCTTTTGTGTTTCCATACAAATTATGAAATATTTTGTTCTAGTTCTGTGAAAAATGCCATTGGTAGCTTGATAGGGATTGCACTGAATCTGTAGATTGCTTTGGGTAGTAGAGTCATTTTCACAATGTTGATTCTCCCAATCCAAGTACATGATATATCTCTCCATTTATTTGTATCATCTTTAATTTCTTTCATCAGTGTCTTATAATTTTCTGCATCAGGTCTTTTGTCTCTGTAGGTAGGTTTATTCCTAGATATTTTATTCTTTTTGTTGCAATGGTAAATGGGAGTGTTTTCTTGATTTCACTTTCAGATTTTTCATCATTAGTGTATAGGAATGAAAAAGATTTCTGTGGTTAACTTTGTATCCTGCTACTTTACCAAATTCATTGATCAGCTCTAGTAGTTTTCTGGTAGCATGTTTAGGATTCTCTATGTATAGTATCATGTCATCTGCAAACAGTGACAGCTTTACTTCTTATTTTCCGATTTGGATTCCTTTTATTTCCTTTTCTTCTCTGATTGCTGTGGCTAAAACTTCCAAAACTATGTTGAATAAGAGTGGTGAGAGTGAGCAACCTTGTCTTGTTCCTGATCTTAGTGGAAATGCTTTTAGGTTTTCACCATTGAGGACGATGTTGGCTGTGGGTTTGTCATATATGGCCTTTATTATGTTGAGGACAGTTCCCTCTATGCCTACTTTCTGCAGGGTTTTTTTTTTTTATCATAAATGGGTGTTGAATTTTGTCAAAAGCTTTCTCTGCATCTATTGAGATGATCATATCGTTTTTCTCCTTCAATTTGTTAATATGGTGTATCACGTGGATTGATTTGCGTATATTGAAGAATCCTTGCATTCCTGGAATAAACTCCACTTGATCATGGTGTATGATGCGTCTAATGTGCTGTTGGATTCTGTTTGTTAGTATTTTGTTGAGGATTTTTGCATCTATGTTCATCAGTGATATTGGCCTGTAGTTTTATTTCTTTGTGACACCCTTCTCTGGTTTTGGTATCAGGGTGATGGTGGCCTCGTAGAATGAGTTTGGGAGTGTTCCTCCCTCTGCTATATTTTGGAAGAGTTTGAGAAGGATAGGTGTTAGCTCTTCTCTAAATTTTGATAGAATTTGCCTGTGAAGCCATCTGGTCCTTGGCTTTTGTTTGTTGGAAGAGTTTAAATCACAGTTTCAATTTCAGTGCTTTTGATTGGTCTGTTCATATATTCTATTTCTTCCTGATTCAGTCTTGGCATGTTGTGCATTTCTAAGAATTTGTCCATTTCTTCCAGGTTGTCCATTTTACTGGCATATAGTTGCTTGTAGTAATCTCTCATGACACTTTGTATTTCTGCAGTGTCAGTTGTTACTTCTCCTTTTTCATTTCCAATTCTATTGATTTGAGTCTTCTCCGTTTTTATCTTGATGAGTCTGGCTAATGGTTTATCAATTTTGTTTATCTTCTCAAAGGAAAAGCTTTAAGTTTTATTGATGTTTGCTATCATTTCCTTCATTTCTTTTTCATTTATTTCTGATCTGATTTTTATGATTTCTTTCCTTCTGCTAACTTTGGGGTTTTTTGTTTTTCTTTCTCTAATTGCTTTAGGTGCAAGTTTAGGTTGTTTATTTGAGATGTTTCCTGTTACTTAAGGTAGGATTGTATTGCTATAAACTTCCCACTTAGAACTGCTTTTGCTGCATCCCATAGATTTTGGTTTGTCCTGTCTCCATTGTCATTTGTTTCTAGGTATTTTTTATTTCCTCTTTGATTTCTCCAGTGATCACTTCATTATTAAGTAGTGTATTGTTTAGCCTCCATGTGTTTGTATTTTTTACAGATCTTTTCCTGTAATTGATATCTAGTCTCATAGCATTGTGGTCAGAAAAGATACTTGATACAATTTCAATTTTCTTAAATTTACCAAGGCTTGATTTGTGACCCAAGATATGATCTATCCTGGAGACTGTTCCATGAGCACTTGAGCAAAATGTGTATTTTGTTGTTTTTCGATGTAATGTCCTATAAATATCAATTAAGTCCATCTTGTTTAATGTATCATTTAAAGCTTGTGTTTCCTTATTTATTTTCATTTTGGATGATCTGTCCATTGGTGAAAGTGGGGTGTTAAAGTTCCTTACTATGAATGTGTTGTTGTCAATTTCCCCTTTTATGGCTGTTAGTATTTGCCTTATGTATTGAGGTGCTCCTATGTTGGGTGCATAAATATTTACAATTGTTATATCTTCTTCTTGGATCGATCCCTTGATCATTATGTAGTGTCCTTCTTTGACTCTTATAATAGTCTTTATTTTAAAGTCTATTTTGTCTGATATGAGAATTGCTACTCCAGCTTTCTTTTGATTTCCATTTGCATGAAGTATCTTTTTCCATCCCCTTACTTTCAGTCTATATGTGTCTCTAGGTCTGAAGTGGGTCTCTTGTAGACAGAAAATATATGGGTCTTGTTTTTGTATCCATTCAGCCAATCTGTGTCTTTTAATTTTATTTATTTATTTATTTATTTTGCGGTATGCGGGCTTCTCACTGTTGTGGCCTCTCCCGTTGCGGAGCACAGGCTCCGGACGCGCAGGCTCAGCGGCCACGGCTGACGGGCCCAGCCACTCCACGGCATTTGGGATCTTCTCGGACCAGGGCATGAACCCACGTCCCCTGCATCGGCAGGCGGATTCTCAACCACTGCACCACCAGGGAAGCCCCAATCTGTGTCTTTTGGTGGGAGCATTTTGTCCATTTACATTTAAGGTAATTATCGATTTGTATGTTCCTATTCCCATTTTCTTAATTGTTTTGGGTTCGTTATTGTAGGTCTTTTCCTTCTCTTGTGTTTCTTGCCTAGAGAAGTTCCTTTAGCAGTTGTTGTAAAGCTGGGTTGGTGGTGCTGAACTCTCTCAGCTTTTGCTTTTCTGTAAAGGTTTTAATTTCTCCATCAAATCTGAATGACATCCTTGCTGGGTAGAGTAATCTTGGTTGCAGGTTTTTCTCCTTCATCACTTTAAATATGTCCTGCCACTCCCTTCTGGCTTGCAGAGTTTCTGCTGAAAGATCAGCTGTTAACCTTATGGGGATTACCTTGTGTGTTATTTCTTGTTTTTCCATTGCTGCTTTTAATATGTTTTCTTTGTATTTATTTTTTGACAATTTTATTAATATGTGTCTTGGTGTATTTCTCCTTGGATTTATCCTGTATGGGACTCTCTGTGCTTCCTGGACTTCATTAAGTATTTCCTTGCTCATATTAGGGAAGTTTTCAACTATAATCACTTCAAATATTTTCTCAGTCCCTTTCTTTGTCTCTTTTCTTCTGGAACCCCTATAATTCAAATGTTGGTGTGTTTAATGTTGTCCAAGAGGTCTCTGAGACTGTCCTCAGTTCTTTTCATTCTTTTTTCTTTATTCTGCTCTGCAGTAGTTATTTCCACTATTTTATCTTCCAGGTCACCTATCCATTCTTCTGCCTCAGTTATTCGCTATTGATCCCATCTAGAGTATTTTTAATTTCATTTATTGTGTTTTTCATTGTTGTTTGTTTCACCTTTAGTTCTTCTAGGTCCTCGTTAAATGTTTCTTGCATTTTGTCTATTCTATTTCCAGGATTTTGGATTATCTTTACTATCATTATTCTGAATTCTTTTTCAGGTAGACTGCCTATTTCCTCTTCATTTGTTAGGTCTGGTGGGTTTTTATCTTGCTCCTTCATATTCTGTGTGTTTTTCTGTCTTCTTATTTTGCTTACCTTACTGTGTTTGGGGTCTCCTTTTTGCAGGCTGCAGGTTCGTAGTTCCCATTGTTTTTGGTGTGTATTCCCAGTGGCTAAGGTTGCTTCAGTGGGTTGTGTAGGCTTCCTGGTGGAGGGGACTAGTGCTTGTGTTCTGGTGGATGAGGCTGGATCTTGTCTTTCTGGTGGACAGGTCCACATCTGGTGGTGTGTTTTGGGGTGTCTGTGGACTTATGATTTTAGGCAGCTTCTCTGCTAATGGGTGGGGTTGTGTTCCTGTCTTGCTAGTTGTTTGGCATAGGATGTCCAGCACTGTAGCTTGCTTGTCGTTGAGTGAAGCTGGGTGCTGGTGTTGAGATGGAGATCTCTGGGAGTTTTTTGCTGTTTGATAGTACGTGGAGCTGGGAGGTGTCTTGTGGACCAGTGTCCTGAAGTTGGCTCTCCCACCTCAGAGGCACAGCCCTGACTCCTGGCTGGAGCACCAAGAGCCTTTCGTCCACATGGCTCAGAATAAAAGGGAGAAAAAGTAGAAAGAAAGAATTAGTAGAAGTAGAAAGAAAGAAAGAAAGGAGGGAGGGAGGGAGGAAGGAAGGAATGAGGGAAGGAAGGAAGAAAAAAGAAAGAAGATAAGGTAAAATAAAGTAAGATAAAATATAATAAAGTTATTAAAATAAAAAATAATTATTAAGAGAAAAAAAAGAAAAAAAAAAAAAAAAAAACGGACAGATAGAACCCTAGGACAAACGGTGGAAGCAAAGGTATACAGACAAAATCTCAGCGAAGCATACACATACACACTCACAAAAAGAGGAAAAGGGGAAAAAGTCATAAATCTTGCCCTCAAAGTCCACCGCCTTAATTTGGGATGATTCGTTGTCTATTCATGTATTCCACAGATGCAGGGTACATCAAGTTGATTGTGGAGCTTTAATCTGCTGCTTCTGAGGCCGCTGGGAGAGATTTCCCTTTCTCTTCTTTGTTCTCACAGCTCCCAGGGGCTCAGCTTTGGATTTGGCCCTGCCTCTGTGTGTAGGTCGCCGGAGGGTGTCTGTTCTTCGCTCAGACAGGACGGGGTTAAAGGAGCCGCTGATTCAGGGGCTCTGGCTCACTCAGGCCGGGGGGAGGGAGGAGCACGGAGTGCGGGGCAGGCCTGCAGCTGCAGAGGCCAGCGTGAAGTTGCACCAACCCGAGGCGCACCGTGTGTTCTCCCAGGGGAGTTGTCCCTGGATCCCGGGACCCTGGCAGTGGCGGGCTGCACAGGCTCCCCCCAAGGGGGGTGTGGAGAGTGACCTGTGCTCGCACATAGGCTTCTTGGTGGCGGCAGCAGCAGCTTTAGCATCTCATGCCCGTCTCTGGGGTCCGCGCTTTTAGCCGCGGCTCGGACCTGTCTCTGGAGCTCCTTTAAGCAGCGCTCTTAATCGCCTCTCCTCGCGCACCAGGAAACAAAGAGGGAAGAAAAAGTCTCTTGCCTCTTCGGCAGGTACAGACTTTTCCCCGGACTCCATCCCGGCTAGCTGTGGCACACTAACCCCCTGCAGGCTGTGTTCACGCCGCCAACCCCAGTCCTCTCCCAGCGCTCCGACCGAAGCCCGTGCCTCGGCTCCCAGCCCCGCCCGCCCCGGCGGCTGAGCAGACAAGCCTCTCGGGCTGGCGAGTGCCGGTTGGCCCTGATCCTCTGTGAGGGAATCTCTCCGCTTTGCCCTCCGCACCCCTGTTGCTGCGCTCTCCTCCGCGGCTCCGAAGCTTTCCCCCTCCGCCACCCGTAGTCTCTGCTCGCGAAGGGGCTTCCTAGTGTGTGGAAACCTTTCCTCCTTCACAGCTCCCTCCCACTGGTGCAGGTCCCGTCCCTATCCTTTTGTCTCTATTTATTCTTTTTTCTTTTGCCCTACTCAGGTACGTGGGGGGTTTCTTGCCTTTTGGGAGGTCTGAGATCTTCTGCCAGCGTTCAGTAGGTGTTCTGTAGGAGTTGTTCCAAGTGTAGATGTATTTCTGGTGTGTCTGTGGGGAGGAAGGTGATCTCTGCGTCTTACTCTTCCGCCATCTTCCCAGAAGCCTCCACACCCATGTTTGTAAGTGTCCTCTTTATTACCACTATTTCAGTATAAGGTATGCTTCTGGGATAACAATAAATGGGCCACATACATATATCTCTAAGGCAGCAGCCACGAAATTGTCTATAATAACGGTTCTTATAAAAATTTGGAAATTAGGGGCTACCCTGGTGGCGCAGTGGTTGAGAGTCCGCCTGCTGATGCAGGGGACACGGGTTCGTGCCCCGGTCCGGGAAGATCCCACATGCCGCGGAGCGGCTGGGCCCGTAAGCCATGGCCGCTGAGCCTGTGCGTCCGGAGCCTGTGCTCCGCAACGGGAGAGGCCACAACAGTGAGAGGCCCACGTACCGCAAAAAAAAAAAAAGGAAATTATTAGAAAATTTATTTGCATTAGGTGCTTTGTGTATATGCATAATTTACAAATTTAGGGACTTCCGTCGTTGTCCAGTGGGTAACACTCCACACTCCTAATGCAGGCGGCCTGGGTTCGATCCCTGATCAGGGAACTAGATCCCATATCCGTGCTACAACCTCGAGACCACATGCGTCAACTAAGAAGTCTGTAGGCTGCAACTAAGAGACTGAGTGCCGCAACTAAGAGCCTGAGTGTCGCAACTAAGACCAGGTGCAGCCAAAATAAATAAATAATAAATAAATATATAATAGAACAAACAAAAAGACAAAAAAAACCACATGCTAAATTCATGAAAATACATTTTCAGAAAAACGAAACCTTCTTCTTTTTCCTAGGAAAAAAAATCAAAGTACTAGTCGACTAAATTTATTTGGAAGCTATTAGCTCTATTAGGTAAATCATAATGCCTAGGGTATGAGTTAGGATTCTCCAGAGAAACAGAATCAATAGGATATATATCTGTATTACTATATATATATATATATATATATATATATATATATATATATATATATATATATGATGAGATTTATTGTAGGAATTGGCTCATGCAGTTATGGAGACTGAGAAGTCCCACAGTCTGCCATAGACAAGCTTGAGAATTAGGAAAGCCAGTGGTATAATTCAGTCCAAGTCCAAAAGCCTGAGAATCAGGGCCCCCTGGAGTAGTCCAGAGTATGAAGGCCCTTGAATGAGGAGCTCCAACGTCCCAGGGTAGGAAAAGATGGATGTGTCAGCCCAAGAAGAGAGAGTGTGATTTGCCCTTTCTTCCCCTTTTAGTTCCCTTGTTGCCCTCAATGATTGGTTAAGATTGAATATGGATAATGCTTGCCCACATTGGTGAGGGCAGATCTCTTTACTCAGTCTACTGAATCAAATGCTAATGTCTTCCAGAAATTCCCTTACAGACACACCCAGGAATAATGTTTTATCAGCTGTCTTGGCATCCCGTAGCCCAGTCAAGTGGACACAAAGTTAACCATCACACATAATGAACATTTAAGTTATAAGTAATTATTGTAAAAAAGTATAGCCCATGGGGGATTGGTTCCAGGATCCCCATGGATACCAAAATCTGGGGATGCTCAAGTCCCTTATATAAAATGGTGTAGTGTTTGCATATAACCTAAGCATATCCTCCGCTATGCTTTAAATCATCTCTAGATTATTTTTAATACCTAATACAATGTAAATGCTATGCAAATAGTTGTAAATACAATGTAAATGCTATGTAAATAGTTGCCAGAGCTTAGCAAATTCAAGTTTTGATCTTTGGAACTTTCTGGAATGTTTTTTTGAATATTTTCCATTCGTGGGTGTGGAACCTGTGGGTGCACAAGTCTTACTGTATGCTTCTTTTTCTTAGTCCCCTCTCAGAACACAAAAGGAAATCATAGTTGTTTCATCTATTACATGCATTACTTCATTAAAGAAATAAACACCTATAATCATGTTTGGCTCAATAATAAATATTAGTTATTATTAATCATAGCATATTTTCAACTGGAAATGAACTTAGAATTCTAGTTTCAGGCCTTAGTGCCAGGGTTTATTCATTCAATAGTAATTAAACATTTAAGAGCAAACTATATGCCAGGTATTGCATTCATGAGAATTTGAGAGTTTCTAGTTCCTGGCTAAGATAGGATAACAGCAGGAGCTGCAAGCTCCCTCTCTGATAATCAACCCTAGAGAAACTATAGAACTAGGGGAAAATAAGAGGAACCCTATAGAGTTTGAACTGTCTTGAACTACGTTGTCAGGATTGACGGGTGGCAGGCTGGTGAGGCAGCAGTGAAAAGACTAGTTGGCGGAAAGCTTAAGTCTGCACTTATCTTTCTCCTGCATTACCTTGTAATAGATATTACTTGCAGCTTCACTTTTTTTTTAATACATTTATTTATTTATTTTTGGGCTGCGTTGGGTTTTTGTTGCTGTGAGTGGGCTTTCTCTACTTGCGGCTAGCTGGGGCTACTCTTCATTGTGGTGTGTGGGCTTCTCATTGCAGTGGCTTCTTTTGTTGCGAGCACAGGCTCTAGGAGTGCGGGTTTCAGTAGTTGTGGCACTGGGGCTCAGTAGTTGTGGCTCATGGGCTTAGTTGCTCTGCAGCACGTGGGATCTTCCCAGACCTGGCTCAAACCCGTGTCCCCTGCATTGGCAGGTGGATTCTTTTTTTTTTTTAATATAAATTTATTTATTATATTTCATGTTTTGGCCATGTTGGGTCTTCATTGCTGCACATGGGCTTTCTCTAGTTGCGGCGAGCGGGGGCTACTCTTCATTGTGGTGCGTGGGCTTCTCATTGCGGTGGCTCCTCTTGTTGCAGAGCACGGGCTCTAGGTGCTCAGGCTTCAGTAGTTACAGCATGCTGGCTCAGTAGTTGTGGCTCACGGGCTCTAGAACGCAGGCTCAGTAGTTGTGGCACACAGGCTTAGTTGCTCCGCGGCATGTGGGATCTTCTTGGACCAGGGCTCGAACCTGTGTCCCCTGAATTGGCAGGCAGATTCTTAACCACCGCGCCACCAGGGAAGCCCCAGCTTCACTTCTGAAAATGGATGCAACAGTCCAGGTTGCGGATACTGATAACTGTAGAGTATTACCTGGGCAATGCAAAGCCTCGTTGTTGAGGTGGTGATGAAAATGAATGTAGACTGACTGGTAGGCCTTGGATATTTATTCCTCCTCCACCTTTCCTTTAAAATCCTTGTACTATTGAATTACTTCTCCCAGTGTGCTTCTCACTAAGGACTTACAGGTAATACTCTGATAAAGAAGTTGCTTAATGGATAAGCAGCAAACCAGAATGATCAATAGTGCTTAGGCAGTGCCTGTAGTTCTGTGCCCTTGGGCTCCTCACATGACTTTAAACTCACCCATTCCCTTTGTTAATTTACATATCAGCTAGAGTACCTGGGGGAATGTGGCCAAAGTAAATAGATACCAGGGCATTTTTCGGAAATGACAGATACTGTGCCTAAATATTTTGCCTGGAATTTTTATGGCAGTCTGTATTTTTTCAAAGCATTTGAGATCCTGGCAGAGAAGAAAGTGCTATAATGGCAGAAGAGGAGATAAACTTTCTTTGGGGGAATTTATTTTATTTATGTATTTATGTCTTCATTTATTTAATTGAAGTATAGTTGATGTACAATGTTGTGTTAGTTTCAAGTGTACAGCAAAGTGATTGTTTTATATATATATATATATATTAAGCTTCTCTTCCCTTGTAGGTTATTACAAAATATTGAGTATAGTTCCCTGTGCTAGAATATATTTTATTTAATTTCCAGAAAGAAAATATTTATTTGTTATAGATTTAGAACCAGATTTCAGCAAAATTGAATCATCATTTAACAACCATGAGGATGATATGATTTAAATTTTTCTATGTTCTATTTAAATAGGAATAATCCATCTTCAGCTTGTAAATTATACAGAATGATAAAAGGTTAAAGTAGTCCCATAGTTTTATATTGAATCATAGAATTATATTACTTTTTTCTTTTTGGCCGCGACTCACTGCTAATGGGATTTCAATTCTGCAACCAGTGGCCCAGTTTTGGGCCCCATCAGTGAAAGCACCAAATCCTAACCACTAGACCACCAGGGAACTCACCAGAATTACATTACTTTTGTATTTAAAGGAATCTTAGATGATTCAGTTCAACTCTCAGTTTTGTTTTTTAAAATGCAAGTGAGGAAACTGATGCCCAGAGTTGATGAATGATGTGCACATGAGCTAAGTGGCAGTAGAGCTTGGGCCAGGTGTCCTTATTGCTGGTCTGGTGTTCTGCATTAATCACATCATTGGTTATCATCAATTGCTTACAAAATAAAATTCAAACTTCTTCCTAGTATTCAAGATCATTTATCATCTAGTATTGACCTGCTTTTTCAGTTTTATATATTTATTCCAAACTTAGGCACATATATAACATAAGCCATTCACATCTAATATTTGGCCTGTGCAGAAAGAAATCCCCTCAGGTTTTCTCCTCATGTGGTTCTTATACCATTCTAATCCCATCTTCTGTCAAAATCGAGATCAACCTAAAATGTGAGATATTCCTGATCTCTTTGATCAGAATCAATCTTTCCCTCATTCTGCTTATTTCCTTGTAGAGCTCATTAAAATCTGCCTTGTATAATTCACAATTATGTAACTCGTCCTCACTAGACTGGGTCTTCCTGAAAATAGACTTTTCTTTCCCAACATTTAGGTCAGGCCTTATACAAAACAATTTCTCAATACATGTTGGACTGAATTTATGCTGAATAATTTAAATAGATATCTTGTGGAATTTATTTGTTAATATTTTTATTTAAGAAAAATGTCCAAGGAGGGAGATAATGCAACATGTCTTTGAAACACAATAAACTGAAATAATTTAGAAATAGACTATTCTGAATTAAAGAAATATTAAATACAATGAATCATGAAGACAGATCGTTTGATAATTTTCCAGTTTATTTTATAACTCGCAATACTCATTTGCCAAATAAATGTACTTCAGGATTTGATTTAATGAGCAGATAAACATGTAATAATAAGCATAATTAAGCTGTTGAAATTTCCTATTATATTTTAAAATGATTGGATTGAAAGTGTCTTTTCTTAAGATTTCTCTTATAGTTTATATTCACTATTTAAACCAACTTTTATTCATCCAAAATTTTTGGAATAAACTAGTCTGATTCATTATTTTGAATAATTAAATATATACCATGTTCAGATAGCCTATTATCAAACTTTGAGTACAATGAAATACTCCGTCTGAAAGCTTATCAAACATAGAACACATACTTGATTTAGCATGTCATTCATTTTCGTTATGATTATCTATTATGCAATAAGGAATAACTAATATTCCTTAATCACTTACTATGTGCTAGGTGTTATGCCACCAGATCTACATGTTATTTCATATAACCTTCACAGTATCCATAAGAAGTAAATATCTTCAGGGAATTCCCTGGCAGTCCAGTGGTTAAGACTCCATGTTTCCAATGCAGAGGGAGCGGGTGTGGCGGAACTAAGATCCTGTATGCTGCGAGGCCAAAAAAAAAAGAAAAGTAAATATCTTCAAGTATGAAAAATTAGCCAAGAGATTAAAAGATTTGTTCCAAATCATAGTCAATTACTGTTATATAATGTCTTGATGACTTGAATCAGGTCACTTAATCCAATACTCATGTACTTAATCGGTATCCTGAACAGTTTCCCTGATTTATAACAGTTGTGGAAAGTATGGAAAGTAATACCATCTCTGTGTAACATTCCCTTATGGCTGATTTTTTTCCTTTTTTAAAATATATAAACTCATAATTTCTATTTGTTTACTTGACTCTTGAAAGTGGAAAGCAGGATGCCCACTTAAAAATTCCATTTGGGGCTTCCCTGGTGGCGCAGCGGTTGAGAGCCCACCTGCCAATGCAGTGGACACGGGCTCGTGCCCCGGTCCGGGAAGATCCCACGTGCCGCGGAGCGGCTGGGACCGTGAGCCATGGCCGCTGAGCCTGCGCGTCCGGAGCCTGGGCTCCGCGACGGGAGAGGCCACAACAGTGAGATGTCCGCGTATCGCAAAAAAAAAAAAAAAAAAAAATTCCATTTGGATTTTGAATTTATATGTATGTCATGTAAAACAACATTCTCTGCATTCTGCTTGGCAGATAAAAACTTCAGCCCTGTCTCTGCTAAAATTACAGCAAAACCTGAAATATGTTACGTTAAATGACGGAGGTTATATTACACTGATTAGTTTTCAGATCAAATTCTTAGTTTTAAAACTTTCTGGGTAGGTTCAGTATTCTAATTTTAATTATCAAATGTGGCAAAATATTTCTGGATGACATTTACTGTATAATTTTTCCAATAAAACCGAGGAACAAAATGAAAAATATTTGGCCCTGTTTCAGAACCTATTATTTGCATGTATTTGAAATTAAAAATGGAACAGTTGGAGACAATTATCTCATCACCACTAATGACTATCAGGTGCTGACAATCTGTCACCCTTTTCTCCCAGCAAATGGAAGCAACCCCAGATTTCATATTTTTGATATGTAATATAATTGCTCCACTATTTCTACTCTTATGTGAGATATTTTTCCTTAGAGAAATTACATTTTTTAGCCTTTGCTGTATCCTGACCTCCAAATCACTATAATGGTTATCTTCAAAGGTTACTTAGTTATCAATTTCATCAAGAATATTTGTTTTACTCTAAATACTATTTTGGATTCTATATAAAGGAAATTATTTGCCCAACTCTGAAGAGTCATCAAGGGCTTATATGCCAACTACTTACTATTTTCAGTTCTGAATACAGTTCTCGAGTGATTAAAATATGTGACTTTTGAATGAGACTACTTTCTAAATCCCATGCAGCTTTTTCATATTTGTATTATTATAGAGGGACTTATGTTAAATTAGTTTATTGTTCACATCTATTATTGTTTCTTTACTGTTTTATTTACCATAACCTTAGAGATGCAGAGTAAGTTGGATTCCAAGCCAGAGGGTTTCCTCCAAGTATCAATTAATGAGACAATGCATGTAACATAGTGAACACTATGCCAGACACACAGTAGGTGCTCAGCGAACAACTACATATTATTATCTTATCCTTCCCACTATATCACTTCACCTTCTTTCCCTCTTCCCATTTTCCAGTTCTTAATTTCCAATTATTCCTAAAAGGATTTATCTGAATTTCAGCTAAATAAGGGTTATTTCCTTGCCTACTTGTCATCTTCAGTTGTTCATTGTTTCCATGCAACTATAAAACATGCTATCTTTACTTCCAGGGAAAACTGCCTATGGTTTAACAAATCCTGTGTTTATTTTCTCCCAAGTATTTGCTTACTGGATACATACATAACTGGTGTGGGGGAGGGAAAGAGTGTTGAGTGGGGTGGGCGGTGTGTGTTTCTTCAGAACTACTAATGTTACATGTAATTAGAGGCTATATTTGCTGGGAAAAACAAGTTAGTAAATTTGTCTTATGATTCATTTGATGACTACATGTTTTCTTACAAACAAGGTAATATTATTGCTTTTGGCAGGCATATAAAGTTATATTAATTTAATCCTAGAATTTTTTTTTTATGACTCAACTCATACTTGATTTTATTGTTGATACTTTTAGGCTGTAGCAACACAAAATGCTAGTGAGTGGAAGTACTGTAGATTGATAACTGGGTTGAACTCTACGGCTAGATGTAAAGCAAAGACAATATATATATTTTAAAAATTATTTATTTATTTATTTATGGCTGCCTTGGGTCTTCATTGCTGTGTGCGGGCTTTCTCTAGTTGTGGCGAGCGGGGGCTACTCTTCATTGTGGTGTGAGGGGTTTCTCATTGCGGTGGCTTCTGTTGTGGAGCACAGGCTCTAGGCACGCGGGCTTCAGTAGTTGTGGCTCGCAGGCTCTAGAGCGCAGGTTCAGTAGTTGTGGCACACGGGCTTAGTTGCTCCATGGCATGTGGGATCTTCCTGGACCAGGGCTCAAACCCATGTCCCCTGCCTTGGCAGGTGGATTCTGAACAACTGCGCCACCAGGGAAGCCCCAGACAATATTTTTGATTAATTGTAGTTAATTCATTTGTCTTAGGTAGGAACAAAGATTGGTTTATTTTATCCAATAATATTTACTGATATATATTACATATATAACACTACTTGAGAATCTGGAAAGGGTACCAAAGAGGAATATGAAACATGTTCTCTAACTTCAAGGAACTGTGTGGTTGGGTAGACAATTCACCATATGTGAAAAAAGTCAGCATATATGCAAATTCAGAACTCTGTTGCGGAGAAATATTTCTGGTACAATAGATGGGATTAGGTGGGCTGGTATGCCAGCCTCTCTAGACACAAACTTCATGTTTTCCAATTTTTCCTGGAGACATCTGCAGCCTGGACAATGTCAACAGACACTCTCTTCCCTCTGACATCTGGTTTGGTTCAAGGTTGCATTTGGGCAGGTGACCTGGGGAGGGGAATGAAGTCAGGGTAGGCACATGTGTGAGATGTGGGGCAAGAGTACACATGGAGGCCCAGTTACCATATCTTAACTACTGAAAACTAATTGCTTAGAAACAAACTGTCAAATAATATATGTTCTAGCCTCCTATTTTGACCAATATATTTTAATAATGATCTGAAAGGCCAGGTTCAAAATTTGAGGTCTCCAGATCATCAGAGTTACACAGAGGAATGTAGGGACATGGGGAGAAACAGGTCTCTGCCTGAAGCCTACCTCATTCTTTTCCTACCCAGCTCTGCTCTGTGCTCCCCCCCCCCACCTCTTATTGTGGCGAAGAGCTGCTCCTGGGCCACCCCCCAGGCATAAGGTTGTGCACATCAGGTGCTGACCTGCCTTGACCCTGGGAAAGCCTATGCAGTTTTTGGAACAAGACTTGGGGCCACTTGAGCAGGGAAACCCAGGATCCTGTGTATCCAGAGCATGGTCTAGAAGGGAGGGCATGAGTTCTGGGTGACCATGCCCCTTGACCCTGTGGACTCCATATCTTATAGGATTTTTTGCAGCTAAAGGAGGGCTGGAGTAGGTGCTCCCTTTGCTCAGGTCTAAGGGTAATATTAGGTCAGGCTATTCATTTCCCTAGCTTCTTTCCTTCTAGATTGCCTTTGGCTACCTGTTTCCTTCAAGCAAATGTCACAGCTCCTCTTAAGGTGATTCTCTCTACAGAATTTCCTAATTCCTCATTTCTTTGGACTTGGGAATAGAAAGGGCTGTGGGGTATTATACTATATGTTATGAGTATATCCTGACTGCTACCTGTCCATTCCTTTTATTAAACCATCACCATATGTTCTTAATTTGAGTGTACCATCTATTTCCTTCTATTACTATGGCTGATACAGCTGGTGCCTCAAGTGAGATTTTCTTTTCTTCCAGTTTTATTGAGATATAATTGACATATCGCATGCTTAAGTGAGATTTTACGGTAAAGGTGAACTTGATGTAGACCTTAAGGGAAACTTCCACTCTCTAGGCAAAGAAAAATAAATGGAATTGAAAGGCTATAGAGGGCTTCCCTGGTGGCACAGTGGTTAAGAATCTGCCTGCCAATGCAGGGGACACGGGTCCAAGCCCTTGTCCGGGAAGATCCCACATGCTGTGGAGCAGCTAAGCCCGTGTGCTACTGAAGCCGCGTGCCTAGTGCCCGTGCTCCGCAACAAGAGAAGCCACCGCAATGAGAAGCCTGCGCACCGCAACAAAGAGTAGCCCCTGCTTGCCACAACTAGAGAAAGCCCACGTGCAGCAACGAAGACCCAATGCAGCCAGAACTAAATGATAATAAAAAACATAAATACAAAAAAAAAGAAAGAAGGACTGTAGAATTCAAACTTCCCACCTTATGCCAATATTTTTACCTGTTTATTTGATATTTTATTTGATGCAGCTTAAAGGGATTCTTATCTTTGAAGTTTTTCTTAACTTCACACCCTATTGTGTTCCCTTGTACTAATCCCTCATACATCACATGTAGATATTGATAATGTATCTGCCGTATACCCTACGATGACTCACTTCTCTTCTTACTTTTCTTTAATCAAATTTCAGTAAGCTTTTTACTCAGGCAATATATTGTGACATTATTTCACTTGATGGGAATGCATTATTTATAGTACTTACTAGGTTTTCTCTAATCTTTTCTCATTAGCTCAAGACAAGGTAATGCTATTTGGTGCTATAACAACCATAAGTACAAAGGTAAATTCAAGCCTTGAGATCCTGTAGCAATATTCCATTTTGAGGGAGTATGAACCAGACTATGAATCATAATATGTTTATATTAATTTCTTAAGTTATAGAAATATAAACACAAAAAATGTTGTTATCCTAAGGAATTAGTAGACTCTCTTTGTCTCCCCCTGTAATTCTGCTAACCTTAATTAGGAAAACATGAATTTTCAGGACTGAAATGATAAGAGAGGTGAGGGAAAATAAAAAAGCTTGGTATGATGACTCAAATATGTCTGGTCTGGGCCACTGAGTACGTGATCCTGTTTACTGAAATCAGGAGAAAAAAAAAGATATTTTTCAGGAGAAGGGATGAACTTGTACAATCTCAATTTTAGTTTCCTACAGTACATTCCCTTTCTGGTAGATGGAGCTGTAGATACAAATTTGGAGATCAACAACATCTGCTGAAACCAGAAGAATAGATGTGGTCATTCAGGGAGAGCATGTAGGGTAAGAAGACAAGATGGCCAAAGAAAAACGCCTTCCTTGCAGAAAAAAGTTCCTGCAGAGTAGCAGTTAGCAAAGATGGGGAGAGGTAAGGAAGTGCCAACTAATGAAGGTTGATCGCCATTCGGCTCTACAAGGATTGAGTTATTAGCCGCTGCAGCTGCTGAACTTTAGCATCCTGAAAGGAGGCCAGGGGAGAGATCAGGAGTGAGGTACTCTGTGCTCTGGAAAACTGGCAGAATAGGCTTTCAGATAGTTAGATATTTTCAGGAGAATTTTCTATGAACCTGGATTCTTGCATCTTCCCATAGTTGGAAAAGTACCAAAACCATTAATGAAGATATCTGTTCCTCATGACTAGCAGCAACCTTCTACTGAGATGTGTGCTTAGTTGCATGTACCCCCTTTGCCAAAAATCACATAGATACTGACCTTCCCCCTTACCTTTTCTGAGCAGTTACTCAGAGCTTTCCAAGAGGCTGTCTCCTGGGCTGTAGTCCTCAGTAAGTCCCCCAGTAAAACTGAAGCTCAGAGCTCTCATTTTGTGTGTTTTTATTTCAGTTGACAGTTTTGGTGACCATTAAGTGACTCAGAGCAGACTTCTCTCCTTTGCCTGAACTTTATGTGGATCTGGATCCTTGGTACCAGAAGGGCCCCTTGTGCTTGTCTGCCTCCTTGGTGAACCCAGATGAATTTGAGTAAGCCTCTTCTGGTTCTTGGCTCTCCCAATTGTTGGTTGATGAGCCTAAGTTTTGTTTAGTGGTATATAACAGGTACCTGGCTCTCCAGTTGAAAGATACATGGATTTGCTCAGTTGAAAGACACTGAGAGGTCTGGAGTGGGTGATTAGATGGGAGGCTGGCCTAACACCATTACTAAACGAGGGGCATTAGAAAGCCAGCCTCCAGCCAAAGCAATCTTGGAAAAAAACAGAGCTGGAGGAATCAGACTCCCTGACTTCAGACTATACTACAAAGCTACAGTCATCAAGACAATATGGTACTGGCACAAAAAACAGAAATATAGATCAATGGAACAGGATAGAAAACCCGAAGATAAACCCACGCACCTATGGTCAACTAATCTATGACAAAGGAGGCAAGGATATGGAGAAAAGACAGTCCCTTCATTAAGTGGTGCCGGGAAAACTGGACAGCTGCATGTAAAAGAATGAAATTAGAACACTCCCTAACACCATACACAAAAATAAACTCAAAATGGATTACAGACCTAAATGTAAGATCAGACACTATAAAACTCTTAGAGGAAAACATAGGAAGAACACTCTTTGACATAAATCACAGCAAGATCTTTTTTGACCCACCTCCTAGAGAAATGGAAATAAAAACAAAAATAAACAAATGGGACCTAATGAAACTTAAAACTTTTGCACAGCAAAGAAAACAACAAACAAGACAAAAAGGCAGCCCTCAGAAGGGGGAAAATATTTGCTAACGAATCAACGGACAAAGGATTAATCTCCAAAATATATAAACAGCTCATGCAGCTCAATATTAAAACAACAAACAACCCAATCAAAATATGGGCAGAAGACCTAAATAGACATTTCTCCAAAGAAGATGTACAGATGGCCAAGAGGCACATGAAAAGCTGCTCAACATCACTAATTATTAGAGAAATGCAAATCAAAACTACAATCAGGTATCACCTCACACTGGTTGGAATGGGCATCATCAGAAAATCTGCAAACAACAAATGCTAGAGAGGGTGTGGAGAAAAGGGAACCCTCTTGCACTGTTGGTGGGAATGTGAATTGGTACAGCCACTGTGGAGAACAGTATGGAGGTTCTTAAAAAAACTAAAAATAGAACTACCATATGACCCAGCAATCCCACTACTGGGCATATACCCAGAGAAAACGATAATTCAAGAAGACACATGCACTCCAATATTCATTGCAGCACTATTTACAATAGCCAGGTCATGGAAGCAACCTAAATGCCCATCAACAGATGAATGGATAAAGAAGATGTGGTACATATATACAATGGAATATTACTCAGCCTTAAAAAGGAACAAAATTGGGTCATTTTCAGAGACGTGGATGGACCTAGAGACTGTCATACAGAGTGAAGTAGGTCAGAAAAAGAAAAACAAATATCATATGTTAAGGCATATATGTGGAATCTAGAAAAATGGTACAGATGAACAGGTTTGCAAGGCAGAAATAGAGACACAGATGTAGAGAACAAACCTATGGACACCAAGAGGGGAAAGCAGGGGCAGGGGTGGTGGTGGTGGGATGAACTGGGAAATTGGGATTGACATATATATACTAATATGTATAAAATAGATAACTAAGAAGAACCTGCTGTATAAAAAATAATAATTAAATTAAATTAAAAAAAAAAAGGAAAGAAAGCCAGCCTCCAACTAACACCCGAGCCAGGTTATGTACATACAAAACTTATACTTACAAGCACCAACTTAATTGGGAATTAAAGGAAATCTTGCTTCCAAAATGGCCAAGATGGGGCTCTTTCGTTGCATATGCAGTTAAGTTCAAGAAAGCCAACTTGATAAAATATCCTTTCAGAATTCTGATCCTAAGGGAAAGTCCTTCTAGGAGAAGCTTGCATTTCTCTCTCTGTGTCTTGAGATGTAAATGTTCTACTAGGGCTCTTAGAAATTCATGTCTTATCTAGACCATCTTCAATTCCTGAGACTGAGAATAAAAAGTGTGTGTGTGGGGGAGGCCTTTTTAAACTCAAACGAGTAAACTTAACTTATTCCAATTGTTACTTATGAACTAGTGAGTTTTATATTGTAACACATGATTCATGACTAAGTTTTAAAATCCAACTGTGAGATCTCTCTGTGTCTATACGGATATATGTATGGCTGTGTGTATGTTAGAGATGTGATATGTCTCTACCTCCAGATGGTATTACCAAAATTAATTTGCAAATGAGTTCTATTTAATTGACTTAAAGGAAATTAAGTGCTTATTTAAATTCTCAGAAGTATAAAAGAAGCTAATCCAAATGAATTTCAGGTTCATGTGAACTGGGAAATATTCAGTATTAAATTAATATTTGGTATTAAATTTAGTTTAATCAATACAGACATGTCTTTAGAGTCATCAACATTAAATATAATAGTATGATTGTACCTAGGTTTACTAGAAGTCAAATAAGATCTTACTGTATCTGGTGCAAAGTTTGTTAGCTTTACCAAAGTTTGTCAGCTTTTTTATTTACCAAGAAAAATAACTTGGTATGATGAAGTTTTTAATAAGTGAATTAAATGTAAATGAGATTAAGAACCTAAAGGTAAACTCTTTAGGAATAATTATGTTTTAGGAATGTCTACCTAAAAATAGTCTCTCCAGATTTTGCTAACTTGAAACTTTACAGTTTTGCTAAATTAAGTTAAATGATGGAAGTTTATTGACTATCTAGGTCATTTCCAAATAAAATAAGATACTGAAACATTAATTACTGAACACTGGCTTTCTTTTACAGAGAAACTAAAGATATTTAAGGACGATTAATAAATATGTTTGGTGCCACACTGAGACATTTTCTATAAGAAAGCATGTTTTTAGACATTATAAATAGTGTTTATAAGTTTGCCAATCTACAGAATGGTAATGTAAAATTTCCTAAGTGCTTACTTCTTTGTTTTCACTAGAAATTAAGATTTTTAAGAGTTGAGAATTCTAATTAAAATACGTACTTAAAGCTAATTGAAATAATAAGGGAAACATTTCACTATGCAAGGAAAGTAAGAGTTGTGTTTTCAGTAAAAGAAGATATGAGGAATGGAAATGCATTTTGTTAAGGGAAAATAAAGTAATTTTGTCTTAAAGCTGGTTATTTCTGCATAAGAAAGAAAATAAGGGACAAATTAATATGGATATAGCAAATTGTGGAAGGTTCCTGGGGAAGAAATTAAAAAAGAGTCCTTAGAAAGGAATCCTATGTGTGGTCAGGACTGACTTAGATTAGAATGAATTTAATTGAGTAGATACATTTTAAGATTAAAGGTAAAGTGGTACAAAACTTGAATTTGGTTTTCTCTCTCTGTGAAGAAAACAAAGTTCTCTTAGGAAGTTGATCTGCTTTCGGTAACAGATTGTAAAGTTTCTTTCCTTATTTATTTATTTATTTATTTATTTTTGGCTGCATTGGACCTTTGTTGCTGAGCATGGGCTTTCTCTAGTTGCAGCGAGTGGAGGCTACTCTTTGTTTCGGTGCACGGTCTTCTCATTGTGGTGGCTTCTCTTGTCGTGGAGCACAGGCTTTAGGCGCACGGGCTTCAGTAGTTGCAGCGCATGGGCTCAGTAGTTGTGGCTCATGGGCTGTAGAGCGCAGGCTCAGTAGTTGTGGCACACGGGCTTAGTTGCTCTGCAGCATGTGGAATCTTCCTGGACCAGGGCTCGAACCTGTGTCCCCTGCATTGGCAGGCAGATTCTTAACCACTGTGCCACCAGGGAAGTCTCTCTTTACCTTTTAAGTAATGTATCATAACTTTCTGAATTTGCCTTTGAAATCTTTCTTTCTTTATTTAATTTCAATTTATTAATTAATTAATTTTTTTGGCTGCGCTGCATGGCATGCGGGATCTTAGGGATTGAATCCATGCCCCCTGCAGTGGAAGTGCAGAGGCTTACTGGACTGCCAGGGAAGGTCTGCCCTTTTTAAAAAATAATTTTAATTAATTAATTAATTAATTTATCTTTTGGCCTCACCACGCAACATGTGGTATCTTAGTTCCCCGACCAGGGATTGAACCCGTGCCCCCTGCATTGACACTGCAGTGTCTTAACCACTGGACCGCCATGAAACTCCAAAAAGAGGTATTAAATTAATTAGGTTTATTTGGTATGTTAAATTACATGGGAAGCATCATTAAATGAGTGATAAACCTTCCTATGTTATATTGGGGTAAATATTATTAATACAGGTATTCTAGAAATTATATGGAATTCCTAAAAATCTGGTATGTCCTGGCAAAATGTTATCAGTCATAATTCTAGTTATTTTAAAATGTTGTATGTCACAGCAGTAACCAAGCTTCCTTGTCAATTGCATTGAAATAAGATCTTTAACTATGCCTTTTAAAATCTTTTGTCATTTATAGACAGTTATTGTTGTATTGATGTTTTTGCAAAAAAATAAAGCTTCATCTTCAAGATTCATAGAAAGGACTGTTTGACAAGTACAGGTTTCTGATAAATTTCATATCATACAGCTGAACTGGGTAAGGAATTAAAGAATTTTAATGGAAACCCTGATGGCTTCATAAAACTGTTAACAAGAGATCAAGGATTAGTTACATAGGACTGAGTGAACTACTGAATATGGTTATAATTTTTATGTTTTAAAAAATTTTTTGTCTGAAATGTTACTGGCCTTTACTCTGTGTTTTCCAGATATAAGGAAACATTTCCCCTTAAGCTAATTATGGCTTACAGCAATTTGGTAAATTATATCCTTGTAAGCAGAATTGAAACGTTTATCTTTTCTCTCTACCTCATCCCTCCAGAAATTGGAAACTCTTAGGTTCCCAGCAGACTTATCAGGTGAATAATGAAGGCCATCTCCTGACAAGTGCAGGAATCTCAAGATATCTTGGAAGCTTCAAGAAGAGAGGAATGCATTCAAATTTGTTGATATCATAAGTGGAATTGAGTTATTAGCCACTGCAGCTGCTGACCTTTAACACACCCTGAAAGGAGTTCAGGACAGAGATTAGGAATAAGACTCTGGGAAAACTGGTAGAACAA
Source organism: Globicephala melas (assembly GCF_963455315.2). Lineage (NCBI taxonomy): Eukaryota > Metazoa > Chordata > Mammalia > Artiodactyla > Delphinidae > Globicephala > Globicephala melas. The sequence continues at coordinate 120,048,105 of NC_083314.1, read as the reverse complement.
AGCTTCAAATAGTTAAATATCTTCAGAAGAAATTTTTTATAAACCTGGATTCTTGTGCCTTCCCATACTTAGAAAAGCACTAAAACCATTTATGAAGATATTTGTTAACCTTCTACTGAGATGTGTGCTTGGGTGCATGTACCCCCTTTGCCAAAAGCACATAGATACTGACCTCCCTCTTACCTCTTCTGAGCAGTTCCTCAGAGCTATCTGAGATGCTGCCTCTTGGGCTATAGTCCTCAGTAAATCTCCAAATAAAACTGAAACTCAGAACTCTCATGTTGTATGTTTTTATTTCAGTAGAAGCCAAAAGAGAGCTGTGATTTAAGAATAAGATGGTCAATGCAGTCAGATATTCCAAAAGGTGAAGTAAGACGGAAAAGTATTAATCATATCTGATGATTAAGTGCTGACCATAGTAAGAGCAATTTCAGTGAAGAGTGAGGGCAAAGTCTGATCACAGTGAGTCTAAGAGCAAAGGGGGAATTGAGGAAATGCAGCTAATTCAAGACTGTTTTGCTTTGCTGTGAAAATGCAGAGGTGACTGCAGGGGCGGAGGGGTGGAGGACTTGAAAACAATGTAAAAGATTTGGGCTTTTGACCATCAGTGGATGGTACCAGGTGGGGAGATGAAAGATGAGAGTCAACAGGTAGCTTAAACATAGAGATTCTCAAGGAATGAACAGATCAGCTCAAGGGTCAAATAAAAGAAGAGATTTCTTCAGAGTTTGGAGAAGGGAGGTTGGTGGAATTACAGACAAAGGGTGGGGAATTGAGGGAGTTCAGGAGTCACACTGAGTGGCCTCAATTTCCTCTGTAGAATAAGAGACAGGGTTTTCTACAGAGACCAAGGAGGGCGGAGGTGGAGTAAATCACCTTGGGAGAGTGCTGAACGTTTGGGAGAGAAAGATGCCCAGGAAGAAGTAAAAAGGATTACTGAGAGTTGCTGAGGGCATGGCTGAGGGTGTTTAACTATGAATTCAATGTGGCACTAATCTCAAAACTTCTTCCAATTCTGCCTTGCAGGGTGTAAGGTACAGAGAAGAAAGATGGAGATTGACTTCCACTTAAATTCCTATTCTCAATGGCCCAGACACATAGTTACGAAGGCATGTGGCCCAGTCGTGTGTGAGTGCCGACCACACGTTTATGACCATCACCAGAAGGGCCAGCATGTTTGTATTCTAAGATGTGTTGTTCTATAGAATCAGAATCCTAAGGCTTTTATAGAAATTGAGTCATTTAAAAACAAAATTTATTTATTTATTATTTATATTTGGCTGTATTGGGTCTTCATTGCTGCGCGCGGGCTTTCTCTAGTTGCGGCGAGTGGGGGCCACTCTTCATTGCGGTGCAAAGGCCTCTCACTGCGGTGGCTTCTCTTGTTGCGGAGCATGGCTCCAGGTGTGCGGGCTTCAGTAGTCGTGGCACGTGGGCTCAGTAGTTGTGGCCTGTGAGCTCTAGAGCGCAGGCTCAGCAGTTGTGGTGCATGAACTTAGTTGCTACAGGGCATGTGGGATCCTCTCGGACCAGGGCTAGAACCTGAGTCCCCCACATTGGCAGGCGGATTCCTAACCACCGCACCACCAGGGAAATCCCTAGAAATTGAACCATTTTTAAAGGAGGGGAAAGAAGCCAGGAGATGAGAGGAGGGAATGGGCTATCGACTGAAGAACCTGCACAACCTAAACGTTTTGAGTTGTTTCATTCGGGGACCTTACTGAGCACTATAGCGGAGGAGAGCCTCTCAGATAGCTCTGAGGAACTGCTCAGAAGAGGTAAGGGAGGAGCCAGGATATATGGGTGTTTTTGTTGGATAAAAACGTGTTATGGAACATGAAAAGATTACTGCTAATCACAAAGGACAGACGTCTCAAGTTAATGATTGTAGTGCTTTCCTATGTAGGGGAAGATGCAAGAGTCTGAGTTCACTGAAATGATTCCTTAGATGTGCATCTTAACTATCTAGGGCCAGTATCCAAATAACAGAATGCTTCCTTGTTTTCTCCATCCTGAATTCCCCTCAGGGCACACCATCCGGGGCAGCTGCGATGGTTGATGGCTTGATCCTTGTAGAACTGGAATGGTAGGCAACATTCCCCTTCCTCAGGGTCCAACTTTTCTTCTCCCTGATCCATCCGGAGGGCAGGTGGCTGCTCGGTGGGTTGCAGGTGCAGCTCCTCTCAGTGGAGGAGGGCCCTGAGCAGGCGGGGCCTGGCGGGAGCTCCTCTGCCATTGGCCCAGCCCAGGCTGCACCTGCCCGGAGCCGGCAGGCCCATAGCACAAAGTCCGCGGGCCCAGGCCAAGGAGGCAGCAGTCCGTGGAGTGCAGGTGGGTCCCCGCCCTCGGCCAGGCAAGATGCCCCTGCGGCTGCGGAGAAAAAAGAAATTCAATACCAAGGAGACCTCCCGGCTGGTGGAGGGCGAGCAGACTAATGCGGCTGGCGGCAGCCTACCCAGCCTCCCGGCGCCCACCTGCAGGCTGGTTTTCCACACGCAGCTGGCCCACGGCAGCGCCACGGGCAGAGTGGAGAACTTCTCCAGCATCCAGGAGCTCTACGCCAAGATCGCGAGCGTGTTTGAGATTTCGCCGTCGGAGGTAAGCGCCGGGGGCTGGGGCTCAGCCTCTCGCTCCCTCTCGCCGCTTCTCCCACCGCCCCGCGCAGGTTTAAATTGGCTCCGGCTGGTTGAGCTGCGCTTCCCGGATCCCGAAGTCGGAAGCGGGGTGGGGTCCGCGGCTGTGAGCGCCCCAGGGGGGGCGAGAGGGCCTTACAGGGAAGGGAAGAGGTAAGTCCCAGGACTGGAGAAAGTCACACTCTCCAGTCTCTATCTGGCCTCTGGGAAACCCGGGACGACCTTTCTTCCTCATGTAAATGAGCATGCTCTAGTAACCCGAGATTCAGCAGCTTCGGCGCCTTCCCAGCGTCGAGATCTGGCTCGGCAAATTAACACCCTTCACTTTGTCTGGACTTTGCCCTCCTGCTTCCTCTGCAGGGGTGAGCGGGCCACGCTGAGCATCTCCGGGATTGGCGGGCTAGGGGGTGCCTTCCGGGTGATACCAAACCGAGCCCCATTTTGACCCGCATATATCATGTCACATGTCATCAATGCTTTGGTATTTCCGGGAAGCTTATTATTCTAAGGGTGGATAACTAAGAGAGTTATACTAAACTATGCGGGACTAGTTGACAAAAATTTCAGAGGGAAAAGCCCCTCTAAATTTTACCCCATATCCTTGAAAAGGGACTGAAATTTGCTTTTATTAGATCGATAGCATGTGTGCCAGAAACTGGAGTTTGTTATAGGGTGATTTCCAAAGCCCTAGTTTAGGCGGACATTTGTGTGACCACTTTTATTTATGCTTTCCCAAGCTAACTGCAAATGCAGGTGTGAGAAGTCAGTCCAAGAAAATATTTTGTCCATATTTCAAGGAAAAGCACAAGACCTTGTTGCCCTGGACTCCTGAGAGTGCAGAGAGCTGCCTTTGGGTGGCAAAGAGCAGCATTTGGCTATCTATTCTTTAATGTTGTTTATCAGGTCAGTTCAAGCAAAATTGAGGTCAAGACAAAATTCCAAGAGGAGATGAAAGAGATCTTGAAGCTAACCTTTTATTCTTTCAGGGTTCCCAGGCACTGAGGGGGCAAATCACAGACCCATTCTATGAATTATTTAGATTGATATAGAGTATTAACGATAATACTTCACGTTTGTATAGGACGTTTCAATTCAAAAAGCACTCTTGCAGGAAAAATGTTATTTGATCTTCTCTAAGAGAGGTAGGTGGCAGAGAGTTCATTGGGTAGTTAAGGACAGGATTTGGAGACTGACAAACCCCACTGTGGATCCAGGCTCTACCACTTACTAGCTGGGTGGCCTTGAACAAGTTTAACTTCTCTCAATTTCAGCCATTTGTAAAATAGAGATAAGGATATCTACCTTGAAGGGTTATTGTAAAGACTGGAGTGCATGTGTAAACCTATCAGATTGCATTGGTGTATGGTCAGTGCTTTACAAATTGTAACTAATATCATTAATACCTAATATCATTAATACCTAACAGTTAAATGAGTGGGCTGAGGTACAATGTGTCTGGCCTTTGGCCAAGGTCACATAGCTAGCAACAAAAAAGCTGGGCCGTTATTTTAAACTTGGATCTTCTTGTTTCTAAGCTAAGTGAGCTAGTTAGCATTCTTAACTGACAACTTTAAATATCTGTCCTGTAACCAGGGACTCCAGATTTATTTACTTTGCATTAAGTCTTCCTCATCATAATGGGATACTATTTTGAGTTCTAGATGCATGACTTTACTCAATCCACTTAATCCCTGAGAAGTATTATTATTATCCCTACTTCACAGATAGGAAACTAATGCTTTGAGGTTCAGAAAATTTTCAAAATTACATATAGTAAGTGGCAGATCCTGTGTTTATTTAATTAATTTATTTATTTGGCCATGCTGTGCGGCATGTGATATCTTAGTTCCCCGACCAGGGATCAAACCCATGCCCCCTGCATTGGAAGTGCGGAGTCTTAACCACTGGACTACTAGGGAAGTCCCAGAGCCTGGGTTTAAACCCAGGTTTTTTTTTCTGGCTCCAAATTCCATGAAGTTATATTGCTTCCCAAGTTTTCCAGGGTGTCTCAGCAATAACTTGGCAACCACGTTCAGCATTTTAAGTTTACAATGTGCTGACTTGCATTAAAATTTCAAGATAAACATTAGGTATTTTGATGTGCTTTATCAAAGTTCATACATTTTTATAACCCTAGATATATATATTAGTATGTTTATGCATATAATCAACATTAATGCAGGTTTTCCATCTAGACTAAAAAGAGTTAAGTATATTCAAGGTAAAGTATTGATCATCATAGTATATGTCAAAGTATCTAAATAGTTACTTTTTTAATGAATGAATGAATATTTTTTGGGTGCGTTTGGTCTTTACTGCTGCACGCGGGCTTTCTCTAGTTGTGGCGAGCGGGGGCTACTCTTTGTTGCAGGGCGCAGGCTTCTCATTGCAGTGGCTTCTCTTGTTGCAGAGCACGAGCTCTAGGCGCGCGGGCTTCAGTAGTTGTGGCACGCAGGCTCAGTAGTTGTGGCTCGCGGGCTCCATAGCGCAGGCTCAGTATTTGTGGCGCACGGGCTTAGTTGCTCTGCTGCATGTGGGATCTTCCCGGACCAGGGATTGAACCTGTGTCCCCTGCATTGGCAGGTGGATTCTTAACCACTGCGCCACCATGGAAGTCCTCAATAGTTACTTTTGAAACGAGTAATTTATTAAAATAAAATGTACACTAGTGAGATACCATTTCTCATCCCATTCCCCCAGCAAGAGGAATAGTGGTATAAACTTTTGAGATGTCAGTGGGGAAAAAACAAAAATTTTCCCCCTTTATATGACTATATCAGAAGTCCTGCCTTTTCTCTAGAGAGGTGGCTATAAGGATACAAATGGCACTGTATGAAGAGCTGTACTCTTTCTGCTAAGGAAAAGAGGGAAGGAGTTGGCCTGACCTGATGGCAGGGAGTCTGTAATGTGTCCCTGGCTGTGCGAGGCTTTTAAGGCTACAGGGTGATCATTCCATCCTCACCATAGCACTGAGGCAAGGAGTCTTCTCATTTTGCAGTTGAGCTACATGAGGCTCTGAGAAGTCAAGTAGCTTGCCCAGAGTCACTGGACTCATGTGTGGCGGAGTCGGGATTCGAATCAAGGTTTCCTGGTTCCAAGTTCACTGCATAGCAGCTGTGGGATTCTTGGTAACTATATTCAGATTCCAAATACAAACCGGCAAAACTTCTTTTTTAAACAAATGATCTTTTCAAGTAAACCCTCAGACTCAACCACCAAAATACTTACTACCTCAAAAAGATGCTGTAGTGAAACTGATAATTATGGATTTCACCTATTTCCTGGTTTCTGAAGGAGGAAGTTAACGAAACCTATGAATCACTTGCAGGGTGCAGTCTGTAATCATTACCTTGAAACAGATGGCCAATTATGCAAAAATCCCTTACAGCTGATATCATTTTTCTAAACACCTAAATGAGCAATTCAGCAAAAAGAAAAAAAGTAAATCTCATCTAAAAGAACAGTTAAAAGAACAGTTAAGTCATAAATGCTGGGACAGTTTTACAAAACATTTGATACCATCTTTTAAAATATTCAGGATTCAGAGACTTCCCTGGCAGTCCAGTAGTTAGCACACCGCGCTTCCACTGCAGGGGGCATGGGTTGGATCCCTGGTCAGGGAACTAAACTCCCGCATGCCGTGCACAGCCAAAAAAAAAAGGAAAAATTTCAGGATTCATGTACGCGTTGATTACTAAACTCTTGAGCTGTAGTCATAAAATTTGTTGAAGGGGCCTTTTGAATATTTTACTACTGTAATTGTTTGACGAGTAGTTTGTGTCATGACGTATTTTCTTAATTCTCTATTATGTGGAAAGATTGTGGGGAAAGAGTGAATTTGAAAGAGTTTATTAAGAAATCACTTTTATAGCTAGATACTTGTCCAGAAGCTGAAAACTATAGATTTCAGAAATTATTAACTTCGATTTGGTTACATTAGTTTGTATATGTTGTGATACTAAGTAATTCATTGAATGAATGGATCAAGCAAGTACAGCCCCTTCTCTCTCAATACATAGAGCAGTCAAATAAAGCAGTGCACTGGGGAAGCAGAAGAGTCAAGAATTGTGATTTTAATTTCAAGCCAAACGTTCAGCATGCAATTATGCTATTTCTCTTAAAAAAAAAAAAAACCTTCTCTTGTCACCTGCCCCCATCTCTTATGCTATTACCCCATTTCTCCTTTATAGCAAAACTCAGAAGTTGCTGTCTCCAATGAGATATATTCTGCATCTCATCTCTCTGCTCAAGACTGATAGCTCCTCAGCTCACTTAGAGTAAAAGCCAAGATCCAATGATGCTTACAGGCCCTGTGGCCTCTCTAACATGCTCCAGCTAGTCTGGCCTCTAGGCTGTTCCTTGAGCTCTGGAGCCTTAGGGCTTTTGCACTGGCTGTCTTCTCTACCAGAACCTCTCCTTGGCAAAATGATCTTTTTTTTTTTTTTTCGGTTACGCCTTGTGGCTTTCAGGATCCTAGTTCCACGACCAGGTATTGAGCCTGAGCCCTCAGCAGTGAAAGTGCGAGTCCTAACCACTGGACAGCCAGGGAATTCCCAGAATGCTCTTCCTGAAGTTTGGTCTAATGTCATCTTCTCAGTGAGGCTGGTACTGATCATCCCATTTAAAATTACAGCACCCCCTAAAAACAAAACAAACAAAAAACGAAAAGAAAAAACAAAACACCCCAAATTATAGCACTCCCTATTCCCTTTTTATAAAAAATAAATTTATTTATTTATTTATTTTTGGCTGTATTGGGTCTTCGTTGCTGCGTGTGGGCTTTTCTCTAGTTGCAGTGAGCCGGGGCTACTCTTTGTTGTGGAGCATGGGCTCTAGGCACACGGGCTCAGTAGTTGTGGCTCGCGGGCTCTAGAGCTCAGGCTCAGTAGCTGTGGTGCACGGGCTTAGTTGCTTTGTGGCATGTGGGATCTTCCCGGACCAGGGCTCGAACCCGTGTCTCCTGCATTGGCAGGCAGATTCTTAACCACTGTGTCACTGGGGAAGTTCTTATCCCCCTGTCTTGACTGATATAAATGACTGCTGCTCCTTTTACCACCTACAGTTTTAGCTTTGACAGTTTTCCCCACCTTGTAGATAGTTTTATTAAGATACTGAGTCATAGACTTGTCCCCAGTTCCTGACAGCAAACCTATGCTGTCCTAACATCACCTAACATAAGCCCAAATCTTTTCTAATGCCCTCTTACTCAGACCCTCCCCCACGGTTCTCCATGGTGTGCTGCCTCCTTGTTGCAAGGAACAGTAAACTAGAAATGAGAATTCCTGGTGGTTTTTGGCTGGAAGGCATTGACAGTTGTCACTGCTGGATTTCTACAATGCAGATTCTAAATGGTACCCTGAATATGGTTTCCCTGATTCCACCCATCCTCTATTTTTTTAAAAAAGTAATTAATTAATTTATTTTTGGCTCTGTTGGGTCTTCATTGCTGCGTGCAGTCTTTCTCTAGTTGTGGCGAACAGGGGCTACTCTTTGTTGTGGTGCATGGCCTTTTCATTGCAGTGGCTTCTTTTGTTGTAGAGCATGGGCTCTAGGCATGCAGGCTTCAGTAATTGTGGCACGCAGGCTCAGTAGTTATGGCTCGTGGGCTCTAGAGCGTAGGCTCAGTAGTTGTGGCTCACGGGCTTAGTTGTTCCGCAGCATGTGGGATCTTCCCGAACCAGGGCTCGAACCTGTGTTCTCTGCATAGGCAGGTGGATTCTTAACAACTGCACTGCCAGGGAAGTCCCGCATCCTCTATTTTAATATTGATTCTCATCATACCAATCTCAAAAACCTACAAGGCTCCCTGTTACTTACTGTCATATTCCTTTTGGGCTGCTATTAAAAAAATACCACCAACTTGGTAGTTTATAAACAAGAAAAACGTATTACTCACAGTTCTGGAGGCTGGGAAGTCCAAGATCAATGTGCCAGCATGGTTACCTCTGGTGAAGGCTCATTTCCTAGTCCATAGCTGGCACTTCTTTCTCTGTCCTCATCTGGTGGAAGGGGCTAATGGTCTTTCTGGAGCCTCTATGATAAGGCACTAATCCCATTTGTGAGGGTCCACCCTCATAATTTGAGCAATTCCCAAAGGCCCCACCCATTAACACTAGGATTTCAACATTTGAATTTTGGGGGAGGGGACATGAACATTCAGACCATAGCACTTACAAATAACCCCCACAAGCCAGACAACGTCTCCTAGTCCCGCCTGCCTCTTTAGTCCTGCCCCGTGCCTACTGCTCCAGTCTCATCTCCTAACAATCCCCTTTTTATTCCAGAATGTTTAACTGTTTCATTCCTCTATGCCTTTTCTCATGATGTTCTCACTTCCTTGTTCTGGTAGCTCCTACCCACCTCTCCAGTCTCAACTGTCACCTCCTCCAAGAAGCCTTCCTTGTGAATCTGCCAATCTAGATACGTTTTGTTTGTTTGTTTGTTTTTTTGCTGTACGTGGGCCTCTCACTGCTGTGGCCTCTCCCGTTGCGGAGCACAGGCTCCGGACGCGCAGGCTCAGTGGCCCTGGCTCACGGGCCCAGCTGCTCCGTGGAACGTGGGATCTTCCTGGACCGGAGCACGAACCTGTGTCCCCTGCATCGGCAGGCGGACTCTCAACCACTGCGCCACCAGGGAAGCCCTAGATATGTTTAATACCCAGTACTGCATGATTTTAACATAGCATTAGCACACTGAATTGAATTTAGTTACTTATCTCTTACTGAGGGCTGGGAGAGTTTTTTCCCTTAAAAATCTCATTTCCAGAGTTGCTAGATTGCTTAGTTGCACCATAAAAGTTTAATAAATAAAAGTAGATGGTGGATCTGGTAGGAGATGAAGCTGAAGATGTAAACAGTAGTGCGACTACAAATGTCCTTGAAGCTATATGGGTTCTATTCTGTAGGCAGTAAGAGTAAGCCAAGTATTTTTCAGCAGGGGAATGACCCCTGACTGGTGTTTTATAAAGTTGAAACACAATCGACCATTCCTTTGCTATGCTTCCTTTATAAAGTTTAGTTTAAGTTAAATAGGATGGTATTTTCTGGAATTGCACAGTACCATCTGAGAAGTTCTAAATATACTACGATCATTATGTATGCTTACTATCCCTCATGAGCATCAGCCTCTGTTTTCTATGAAAAGCTCAAGTAAAAAACAAAACACCAAAAAATTCCCCCTAGAACCGTGACTCATTTTGAGAAGTGGGAGGATAGTCTCACCAGCTGCCTTATAGACCTCATTGCTCTCAGGAAGATAAGAAATGGGTAAGACTGTTGATTTGTGTGCTGGAGATCCCCCCCAAGTAGGTGTGTGAACAACTCTAGAATCAAGTCTGAACCCCTCCCCAAGCCTCTGCTACCTCATAGACAGATGGTGTCCCCTTTGCCGTCCCTCACCTACTCCCACCCCTCCAGCCATCCTGAGTGGACATGGGAGGCTCTTGGGTTGTAAGAGATGGAGACACTCAGGTTACCTTGGACAACGTGTATGTGTGTATTTGTTAGGATGTATGGGGGGGTGAGGAAGCCCAGGATCACCTCTGTAGCTGGGCAGTCAGGTTCCGTGGACAACTGGAACATCACTCATGCTGTCTGGGTGAAAGCAGTAACTTCAGACTCTGGAGAACCAAGAGCAAGTCCAGTTGCTCTTCCCCTTCCCTCTCAACCTGTCTCCCTACTTCTTACTGTGTTCTTGACTGATTCCCTCTTTTTATCCTTTGACTTTGCTCCTTTAAGGCCCCTATTGCCTCCTCTCTTTTAGTCCTTTGCTTCTGTACTTTCTGTGCGCGCACTCTGTCTCAAACTTGAACTCCCTGAGAGTGAGTCTCTGTTGTTGAGTCAGGGTACAGGACAGGTGGGGCAGGCCCTTTGGCTTGTGGGTCAGGGCTCGTCTCTGGTCCAGTGTGTAGGTGGTACTAAGGTGGATGAACAGTGGATAAGGAGTCCTGTTGGAGAGGACAGTGGGCAGGACAGATCGTCTGAGACTTCTTGAATTAGGGATGTGGCAGACATCTTCCACGGCCTGTAGAGAGCATGAAACTATTCTTGGTTCTCTGACATTTATCTGTTGTTCTTCTCTTTACCTGGAAATCTTTCCCCTGTTCTTTCCCTGTTAATTCTTTTAAAGGATAAACTGAGGCATATTTAAATTGAGTATATTTGAGCAAAAATCGATTTGGGCAGTGGCAAACCAGAAGGGGTTAGGAGTGCTCAGCAGACAGGAGTTAGGGGCAAGGTTTTTCTAGAGGAGATGTGGAGGCAAAGTGAGGAAGTTATTTGATTGGGTCTAGCTTAAGTGGTTGCCTTATTTGGGAAAACCTACTTGGCTGTTTGTGATTGGTTGTCCTTTAAGTTTCTTAACGTTGAGGCATTTGCTGGCCTAGGTTTTGGTTTGCTTACCTAGGCTGCCAAGTTCATTAGAACCCTCTCAGTCTAATGGCCTCCTTTAAAAATTAACAACTCCTACTTATGCTCAGGCGTGTGAGTCAGTACTCCAAGAATGCAGGTTTCTGGGCCCCGCTTCTACAGATTTGGGCTAGGGCCTGAAAAATGTTGGTAATTTAACTTTTCCCTGGTGTCCCTAGGCAGTTGGTCTGTCATCTGTTGGCAGATATGTTTTTGGGAACCACTGGATTAAATGAGAAGATCCAAGGTCTTTTCCGGTATGAACGGTCTTCCAGAGCTTGTGCACTCAATTGAAAATATTGGAGTGTCATTTTTATGTAAAAAGTATTGAAATGCATACAAATGTTACCAACTGCCTATCTCATGGAACTTACAATGTATAGGAGTGGTGGTAAGAGTAAACTAAGGCATATGAGTAAACAAGTATGTATATGCTGATAATACAAGGTGGAATATGAAGGATGCTGCCAGAGATACCAAATATGCAGGTAAGGATATGGTAGGCAGAGATCAAAGAAGAGTGAGATGGAATTTGATTGAGAAAATTGTGGCAGAGCCCCAAAAGTATTGAGCCGTGTGTACCTTTACTGCTCAGTGTACATACCTAGCATGTAATTTTGATTCCACAAATACAAAACTGTAATTATACAGGAAAGTGTGGTAACAAACTAGAATAAAGAGAATGACTTCAAATCAAAGACTGTTTTTTTAAAAAAATTATTTATTTATTTATAAATATTTATTTATTTGGTTGCGCCGGGTCTCTGTTGTGGCAGACGGACTCCTTAGTTGTGGCTCGAGGGCTCCTTAGTTGTGGCATGCATGTGGGATCTAGTTCCCTGACCAGAAATCGAACCCCGGCCCCCTGCATTGGGAGCGTGGAGTCCTAACCACTGTGCCACCAGGGAAGTCCCATATATATATATATTTTTTAATATTAATATTTATTTATTTATGTGCCCGTACTGGGTCTTAGTTGCAGCACACGGGATCTTCATTGCCATGTGTGGGATCTTTAGTTGCAGCATGTGGGATCTTTAGCATGTGGGATCTAGTTCCCTCACCAGGGATCGAACCTGGGCCCCTGCATAGGGAGTGTGGAGTCTTAGTCAGTGGACCACCAGGGAAGTCCCCTCCTCAGTGTTATTAACTGTAACCTTCCTCTCAGGTCCTCCTCTTTCTTTCCACCTGTTGGCTCTCAGTGAGCATATCCATGATGTTTGACCAAAGACCACCAAGGGAAAATGGCTTTTGTGGTTTTGTTTTATTCATTCACTAAATTTCCTAGCAGAAATTACTCTCTGTGAAGCAGAAGTCCACAGAGGAGCTACATAGTAAATGTTATTTAAAACCAATTTTTATTTTAATTTTTTTAGAAATTGGTGTCTTTATTTTTATTTATTTTTTTTGGCCATGTGGTGCAGCATGTGGGATCTTAGTTCCCTGACCAGGGATTGAACCTGGACCCCCTGCACTGGGAGCATGGAGTCTTAACCACTGGACTGCCAGGGAAATCCACCAATTTTTATTTTAATTGAAAAAATAATATATGTACATAGTAAAAAATTTTAAAAAGTGGATAACCACTTTTTTGTGTGTGGGGAAAAAAGTGTGAACCACGGTTCCCTAGTCCTCTTTCCCCAGAAGCGTCTGCTTCGGCCACTTTCTTGACCATCATTACAGAAAAATAAAATTTGTGAATTTATGATTGTGTGTTTGTGTGAAAGTAAATGCATATCTGTGTAAGTGTAAACCTCCCTTCTACTTTTAACAGATTAGGAGCATACCATGTATCTGTTCTGTACAGTTGGTAGTAGCAGAAGCGAAGAAGTGGACCTAAGAAAAAAACATTGAAGCCTGGGGATGACAGAGTCACTGGGGTCCTTTCAAGGTCACAGAGGGCCATCAGAATGTCCTTCATGCTAGGAGAGCTGACACTGTGTCTTTAATGGCAATGAGCCAATTTTTAGAGAAGGTTTCCTGTGCTTCTTTTGTTTCCCTGTGTTTCCTTATAATAAATCCCCATCACCTAAGGTAACCAAAGGTGTTCATTTTTTTATTGAAGTATAGTTGATGTACAGTATTGTTTCAGGTGTATAACATAGTGATGCACAATTTTTAAGTTATATTCCACTTATAGTTATTGTAAAATATTGGCTATATTCCTGATGTTGTACAATGTATCCTTGTAGATTATTTATTTTATATATAGTAGTTTGTACCTCTTAGTTCCCTATCCCACTCTTCCCCTCCCTCTTTCCCTCTCTCTACTGGTAACCACTAGTTCTTTCTCTATACCTGTGAGTCTGTTCATTTTTGTTATATTGACTAGTTTGTTGTACTTTTTTAAGAGTCCACATATAAGTGTATCATACAGTATTTGTCTTTTTCTGTCTGACTTATTTCACTTAGCTTAATACCCTCCAGGTCCATCCAGGTTGCTATAAGTGGCAAAATTTCATTTTTTATGGCTGAGTAGTATTACATTGTGTGAATATACCACATCTTCCTTATCCATTCACCAGTTAAATGACACTTAAGTTGTTTCCACTTCTTGGCAGTTATAAATAATGCTGCTGTGAACATTGGGGTGCATCTAAAGCTGTTTCTTGAAACTACGTATTCAGATAAAGTAACTAACAAATACCTTTGGGCTAGATACTTGCTAAGATAAAGAAAAGAGGAAGCCAACAAAGAGTGGATGACTGTCACTGTTTCTCTGGATTGGGATCTAAAAACTGCTTTTTTCTCACTGTCTTAGAAACTCTAGCCTTTCTGTTTGGGGTATGCTGAGTATTTTGAAATTTTGGTGATTAAAATGTGGAGTATGAAGTTGAAGCTTGGACATGACTAATACCAGGGAGGTCCTATGGCTTCTACAGATAAGCGAAAGGGAAGAAGGGACCTTAGACCTTGTCAGTGATAGAATATTTGCCTTTTAGGAACATATCTGACCCCCAGTTAGTAGTGGCTAAACAGGCCCAAGATCCAGCATTCAGAAAGTGTATTTGCTATTGTATAAAAATCTCCCTGGAGATAATCAAACTACGTGTAGAGGAAGAGTTCCAACTTAAAAAAAAAAAAAAAGAAAAGAAAGGCTAGAAAGGCTAAAATCCAGATCTACATCTCAACCTCTACAGGTTCTTAAGTTACAGTGTTAACTTTAAGTGGTCTTAAAGGGATACACAGTAACAAGGTTGAGGAAATGATAATTCTGTACCCATTCCTGGAACAATTTACATATCCATATATTGCATTAAGTAGTAGTGTTTGTAGTAGTGTTTGTGTGATTGATTGGCATTAACAACATGTTCTTCATGATCCAGGGCCAGAATGTAACTTGAACCTCCTGAACCTTTTCACATTTGATACTAACAGTGTGTTCTGGGTGTAGTTAGGTATTAGGTACAGATCATGATTTGTTACTCCCTTTCTTCTTCTGTATTCTTTTTTAAAAATTCATTTACTTTTGGCTGTGTTAGGTCTTCATTGTGGCATATGGGATCTTTAGTTGCGGCATGAGAACTCTTAGTTGCTGCATGCATGTGGGATCTCGTTCCCTGACCAGGGATCAAACCTGGGCCCCCTGCACTGGGAGCGTGGAGTCTTACCCACTGGACCACCAGGGAAGTCCCTCCTTCTGTATTCTTTATACTTCCCCCTTCCTATCTTAATTTTCCTGCCTTCTGTAAAGGTAAGTGGGGGAGGGAAGCATAGCTTGAGCATTGAGAAGGGAATTATTGTTGAATACCTATCATTACCACTTAACCTAAATAGCAATTCTTAACAGAGCCCCCAGAAATGGCTGTGATCGATAGATGAGGCAATTGGAGCTCAGAACAAAAATAAACTACTCTGGCTTTCCTGGTGGTGCAGTGGTTAAGAATCCGCCTGCCAATGAAGGGGGCATGGGTTCGAGACCTGGCCCGGGAAGATCCCACATGCTGTGGAGCAACTAAGCCAGTGTGCCACAACTACTGAGCCTGCGAGCTACAACTGCTGAGCCCGGGCACCACAACTACTGAAGCCCACATGCTTAGAGCCCGTGCTCTGCAAAAAGAGAAGCCACCGCAATGAGAAGCCTGCGCACCGCAATGAAGAGTAGCTCCCGCTCGCCACAACTAGAGAAAGCCCATGCGTAGCAATGAAGACCCAATGCAGCCAAAAGTAAATAAAATAAAATAAATTAATTAAAAAAAGAAAAAGTAAACTAGTCAAGGGACTTCCCTAGCGGTCCAGTGGTTAAGGCTTCACCTTCCAATGCGCAGGGGGTGTGGGTTTGATCCCTGCTCGGGGAACTAAGACCCCACGTGCCTTGGGGACAAAAAAACAAAACATAAAATAGAAACAATATTGTAACAAGTTCCATAAAGACTTAAAAAAAAAAGTAAAGTATGCAAATCATGCAGTCCAAAGAGAAGTCTTCTGTCTTAGGTTTGTCTGACTCCAAAGCCCATGTTCTTTCCTTTACACAAGTGGTTCTTAACCTTATTGGACCCAAAGTTCCCCTGTAATAACAAATATTTTGTGGCACCACTTTTACTTATCCTGAAATAAAAATTTAAACAATAATACCTACCTATACACGTAATTTTTAAAACTATTAGGAACAAACATGGATTTCAATGCAAATACTTGGGAAAACTATCTCAGAAGACATAATGAAGCAGTCAGTTGCTTGTATTTACCTACTTACAGTGAATAAGTTTGGATTTAAAAAGAATAAGGAAACGAAGAAAAAAAATAAGACAATAGTCACTTGATTGTTGTTGACTCCTTTCTGTTACCTTTTGTTGTCTAAATATTTGTAGGTATTCATAGAACTATATAATGAATGTAACAATAATAGGAGCAAATGGTATAAATATTTCATGTTAAATTCAAATAACATGGACAACAGTGCTGTCAGTGACTTGATTTTCTGAAATGATGAACAACTCTTGATAAGGTTCTACACAAACAAGAGAATATATATATTCTCTTCCCAACATGAATCTCTAGTAGGACATTTGAAAATCATCAGAATTAGGCTCACCAGGCTGAGCCTCTCTGAGCACTAGAGTTCATACCGTATCCCTGCCTCATCCCCTATCTCTGCCAGCGCCAGTGGTGTACATAATCATTGTAACAACCAAAAAAGCTCCCACAAGATTTCAAAGTTTTCCGGTATCACCCTACCTGCTGGCAACATTGCTTTATGCCAGTTTGCTTGAGGTTAATCACTTGCTCTAAGCTGTGAATTAAGGATGTAAAGGGGGGCAAAATGGGAAAGCAACAAGAAGGGAAAAGCAGTAGAAAGACCTCTTGTTTTATACTTACAGTTTTAGGATCAGTATTATAGGATTGTAATTATACAAAGTGAAACATGGCTGGTTAATTTAGTGAGATTCCAAGCTTTTGCAGTATCTCAAAGCCACACATGTTGCTGTGGCTATTTCACAGGCTTATAGGGTCCTATGATAGATGGAGAGTCAGGGTGGCATGACAGCAATGCTTTACGTCAATCTGATGGGGAGATGGGTTTCAGAGTAGCGTGGTGTGCCCCGAGTTTGATGCTTGGAGGTGCCACCGAGTGGCTTCAATTTTCTCACCTGGAAAATTGAACAATGGAATTGAACCTGGAAAATGTACAAATAATACCTGGCTTATAGGAGTGTCGCGAGAACTGAATGAAATAGCATATTAGGTATCTAGAACAACGGTTCAATAAATGTTAGTTCTCGTTCCCTCTTTTCCTCAAAAAAGATGCTTTTTAGGCAATTTTTGAGTACTTTTTTGGTAATTTTGTCTTTTTAGTTTTTCTATTCTAGACCTGTACAATTTCAGTCTCCTACTTTTTGCCTAATCCCAGAAAATAAGGAAAGCAAATTTAAAAGATTATCTCTATACATGATCCTCAAACTAAGCTATCTCAGTGTGGAATTCTGTGTTACAGTGACTAACGTGGACTCTTCTGACAAGGGCTTCTTCAATAAAGTTTAGTATAAACCTAATAAACTATTTCAGTCAACACAGTCAAAGATCTCAAACTTGAAATATTAAATATACAAATTTATTCAGAATTATTTTGCATTGCATTTGTCAATGCTTATTTCTCTTGAACTCTTATTCAAAAGAGTTATTTCAAAAATAACTCTTTAGGAATACCCATGTTTCTTTGTGTCATATCTCTAGACGTATCTGTGACAGAATTTTTCTCAGCATGGAATTCTATTATTCTACTCCATTCTCCCACTGAACATTTAGAGCTCATTTTCAACTCTCCCCACACTTGTTAAATCTCCTAGAATCTTTTTTTTAAAGTTAGTTGGAGATTTAAAAACAAATTTTATTTTAAAATTTTTTATTTTTTAAATGTCTTTATTATTATTATTATTTTTACATTAAGTCCTTGTTGGTTATTTATTTTAAATATAATACTGTGTACATGAGTCTCCTAGATTCTTTTTTTTTATAATGAAGTTTGTTTTTTTTTTTTAATTTAAATTTATTTATTTATTTATTTATGGCTGCGTTGTGTCTTCATTGCTGCGCCCTGGCTTTCTCTAGTTGCAGTGAGCGGGGGCTACTCCTCATTGCGGTGCACAGGTTTCTCATTGTGGTAGCCTGTCTCATGGTGGAGCACAGGCTCCAGGCACACGGGCTTCAGTAGTTGTGGCTTACGGGCTCCAGAGCACAGGCTCAGTAGTTGTGGCGCACAGACTTAGTTGCTCCGCAGCATGTGGAATCCTCCCGGACCAGGGCTCGAACCCGTGTCTCCTGCACTGGCAGGCAGATTCCCAACCACTGCGCCACAAGGGAAGTCCCTCCTAGATTCTTAATTGTGCTCAAGTCACGGACACTGACTTCCAAGAAGCTTCTGGGGAAGATTACTTACATGCTAAGGGATAGAGGAAGAACTCTACCACTGCCTTTCCTCAACATGCAAATCATGTTTTTCCTTTTATCCCATGTTGTCTAGTCTTATCATCCTGAAAAGGGAACGTGCTTATTTGATCTGCTTAGTAGAAGAAGCATTATAAATAGATGGCCATGTAACTTATATTTCCTGCCCAGACACTTCACAGAGTGAGAAGGAAGGTTGTAATAATTACTCTGGGACAGCAGCAGTGAACTAGGATCCAGAGTCCCTCTAATTATAGAAAAGGAGAAAAAAAAATGCGATGTGAGAAAGTTTATCATACATTTGCTAATTAAGCACGCACCACACACAAGCCAGTTTCCTAGGCAGTAAGGAAAGTTTTGAATGGTAGGCATTTAGGGAGGGGGTGGGGAGAGGAGGGTGTGGGCATAAAAATAGAAGCAGGTAGTGAAGGCACAGCGTCAGCTCTAAGCTTGGAGCCAGGAGATGCTGGTACTCCTCGTCCTGGCTCTGGCTTGGTGACACATTCTTGGGAGTGAGGATGGAGCCCTGCCAGCTTCTTCGGGAAGCTTCCTGACACTGCTGGGTCCTCCTCCCCTCTTCTCTAACTGCTCTGTCTGCTCCAGTCGCAGGAGTCCTACAGGCAGGAAGGGCAGGAATGTTGGCAAGCAGAGGGTGGGAAGAAGCTGCTCGGGAGAGTGGGGAGCCCGAGCTGGTCATAAACCCCTGGGAGCAAAGGTGAGAGGCTCTCAGCCAGGGCTGTGACTAAGGGTCTCCGATTCTGTGACAGGATTCTATTCCTGGCAACTCCTCTCCGTGTCTTCCTGGTCTCTGTTCTTGGAGCTGTCTACCCCTGGGGTGGGAGGTGGCTTGAAATTGAACAACCTGAACCTAGATGAATCTTCACCGTCTCCAGACTCTCGGCTAACCTCCCTTGCGTCACACCAGCCCCACCCATGGGTGAACTTTTCTATGCTTCTCAGGCTTTCTAATCAATAAGGGTCTAAGGCGGTCACTGAGTTTGCCTCCACTCCCTCACCCCAACCCTTCGTCACCTCTCATCTAGGGAACCCTATAGTACATTTTCCTTTGTCCCCTCTTGCCCTGTCACTCTGCACTATGTTTTTCTAACATCTTTCAGGTGTCCTAGTTTAGAATAAAAATCAATTGCAATCTTTCACTCCCTCAAGTTGTTGATAGTTTCTTGCATGACCCATTTTCTTCATAAAGTGCTCATCTCTTTCTGTCAGAATTTCTGTTCTGGGGAGTAGGAAGGAATAGACCACCCTCCTGCATCACTCCCGTCTTGACCCCTGAGTGGCTCCCCATGCTTGCTTTCCAATTTTTCATGATTTATTTGGGTAGCTTTTATTTAGTTAGTTATTGAAATATAATTCATTTACAATGTTGTGCCATTTGGGTGGATTTTAAATATCACATACCTTGTAGACATTTCATTGTAAGAGTTATAATAAGTCTGCTTCCTGGTTAATATGAAGAGGGTGCTTGCTACATGAGCACTCTGCCAAACAAATTTTAGAATTTTGTTTAAGGACCCTTTGGGGATCTAATGGCTTTTTAAAAAATAATATAATTTATATTTGTATATTTGGTAAACTGGAAAGTTTAATCACAGGTCTCTTTACTAATAATAATTTATAACGTTATGTCTCACAAACCATTCTACTGCATTCTCGGATGTAAAATGTCTCCTGTTATATCGAGTTTCTCCTTCCCTTTTGAGGTTCTCTTCCATCTTAAGTGTCAAACAAGAGGACGCTTTTAAGAAGATAAGTGGTTTAAAAAAAAAAAAAAGAAGATACGTGGTTTAGAAACCTGGAAAATTTGGGACAGCACCTGACAAGGGGAACAGCAGTGATTTATGATGTCTTTCAAATTGGCATGTAACCTTGCAGCATTATTAGACCAGGCTAAAGCTCAGATATCTCCTCTGACCTGAATTATAGTTTGGAAGAGGATGGATATATATAGCTACACACATTTGATTTATCTTACTCCTCGGGTTAGTGTCGGTGTAATGTCCACAAAAGCAAGACTAAAACCTATCTCTATTCTTTTAACCTTTTACTGTTTCAAGAATTGCTTTGAGATTGCCTTTCTTTGTTATGTGGTTGCTTTGATTAGATTTCATTAACAAAGGAAAACGTTCTTTCTGTTACTCTGGGAAGTCATTTGGTAGATTAAAAAATGTGATTTGATTTTGGAGGAGGGGATAAAATTATTTTTGTCACATTATTTTGCCCATTGAAAACACTGGGAAAAAATGTGGTTGTACCAGAGAAGGAACAGTACAAAGGATGATTCACCTTTTATTTAAGACTTGCCACTGCTGACCCAGGACAGCTAATTTAGAAGTGAATCATTTATAGAAAGTTCTACATAGTTCCGAGGCAGGGCTTTGTACGATATCCTCATGAAGGTCTAAATAGAGCATACAGTATCAGGTTTCTAAATATCTGTCTTGTTGCCAATTTTATATCTTTTCCAAACTGAAACTTTTTTTCTAGATGACTGTAGCCATTGACAAGGTGAAGGCAAAGGCACTGGATTTATAAAATAATGTATATTTAAAAAAACAAATCTTAGAAATTTGTTACATGTGTTATACTGGGAAGATAATAGGCATGGATCTTAAATGTCTGTGTTTTGTTACATTCATTTCTTTGCGTTATGGTCAGTTTTAAAATTAACTGGAAGAAATCATTTAAAAATACTTATTTTACAGTAAATCAAATTAAACAATGTATTAATATTTTGATATTTACTAATCACCTAATACATTTGACTTTAAAAAATTTTTTATTTTAAATTTATTTATTTATTTAATTTGTGGCTGCGTTGGGTCTTTGTTGCTGTGCGCGGGCTTTCTCTAGTTGCAGCGAGCGGGAGCTACTCTTTGTTGTGCAGGCTTCTCATTGCAGTGGCTTCTCTAGGCGTGTGGGCTTCAGCAGTTGTGGTGCACGGGCTCAGTAGTTGTGGCTCGCGGGCTCTAGAGCTCAGGCTCAGTAGTTGTGGTGCACGGGCTTAGTTGCTCTGCGGCATGTGGGATCTTCCCGGACCTGGGATCAAACCTGTGTCCCCTGCGTTGGCAGGCGAATTCTTAACCACTGCAACCATTGCACCACCAGAGAAGTCTTACATCTGACTTTTCAAGTCCAATTACAAATAGCTCCTTTTTGTAAGCTGTCTTCACTCCTTTTAAGAAGTGGGTGGTTTAATAAATAAACAGTGTATTTGGCTCCATATAGAGCAAAAACTTTGTAGTCTCTGCCTTCTAGGAGTTTTAAGTTTAAAGCCAAATTTATATTTACATCACAGCTATGGTATCATGGGGTTAGAGAAAGCACAAAAGTCTGAATTCCAGTTTTGTCTCTGTCATTCACTAGCTATGTGACCTTAGACAAATCATGTAAGGGGGTTTGAGCTGGTTTTCTCTTCTACACAGCATGTAGTGATGCTTGTCCTTATGACCTGATGCACATGGATTAGCTGAGCTAATGCTTTAGGAAGTGATCAGTAACTTGGATGTCTCTATGTAGATATTAGGTGTCAGAGAGGCAACGTTGTAGGGGAAAGAGCTTGGAACTGGACAAGCAGGATTGGAGTTATATTAGCACCAAATACTACTTAATCACAAACTATTTTATCTCTTTAAATCTTTATGTTCTAATCTGTATAGTATATGGGTATAGTAATAAACATCACATAGAATTGTTGTAGGATTAAATGAGGTAGTATGTGAAAATACCTGGTACACATAAGTGATCAATTAATGTTTATGAGACCTTAATTTTTATTTTATTTTTGTTTTTCCAGACCTTTATCTCCCCAGTTCCTTCACTTACTGCTCTGATAGAAGTGGGACCCAGTCTCCAAACTGTGTAGAGCTGAGAGGGCTGAACAGGTGTCTCATTCCATGAATGTCATTGAAGAATTGTTTGAGTTCTAGAATTTCCTTTATACAACACATCTACCATATATTTGGGGGAATCATGTAGGATGAGACTCTCAGCTTTTGGGAAGAGTTTTGAGTCATATAATTCTGTCACTCTGGCTTGCCTAGAGTTACTTCCTTCTGTTCAAGCACACAGGGTAAGTGGGTGATCTTTTCTCCTCAGTAATTATTCTTAGTTTCAGGTTGTTCTTAATTCCTGCTATTTTAAGGGCAATTAACTAAACGGAAGTAAAATCTTTTTTCTCTTTTTGAGAAACAGTCTGTGAGGCTTAGATAATAAGAATAACCCAGATAGGGCCTTGGTCATTAACGAAGAAAACATAATCCAAGTGGTATTCTTGTGTATAAAGATGGTGGTATTAACTCCTGATGAAAGTATGGTTTAGTTAATTACTATGTTTATTATTATCCACTTTCTCTTTATTTTCTATAATGACATTGATATTTCTATAATGCTTATTTTAGAAAAATATAAAGAGTTAGCAAGGTTCTTGGTAGACTGAGATGTAGGAAAGTAGTTGTATTAAAATATTTAGTAACACTGTTATTTTAGATAACCACAGGAGATAACTATTCTAGTTGCTTATATTTATTTTTAAAAATTAATTAATTAATTAATTAATGTTTGGCTGCATTGGGTCTTTGTTGCTGCACGTGGGCTTTCTGTAGTTGCGGCGAGCTGGGGCTACTCTTTGATGTGGTGCGTGGGCTTCTCATTGTGCTGGCTTCTCTTGTTGTGGAGCATGGGCTCGAGGCACGTGGGCTTCAGTAGTTGTGGCACGCGAGCTCAGTGGTTGTGGCTTGAGGGCTCTAGAGTGCAGGCTTAGTAGCTGTGGCGCATGGGCTTAGTTGCTCCGAGGCATGTGGGATCTTCCTGGACCAGGGCTCGAACCCGTGTCACCTGCATTGGTAGGTGGATTCTTAACCACTGCGCCACCAGGGAAGTCCTTAGTTGCTTATATTTAAAATCACATTCCAAATACTGTAATGCAAGCCACACAAGCCCATAATTTCTTCCAGAGATCTTTGGAACATGTGGAATCTTGGGCCAACTCAGTTCCTGTTTAAGGAAAGCATTAAACAAAAGGTTGGAAGTGGACTTCCTGGAGTTTTAAAAATGAATTAGATGTGTTTTTGGAGAGATTTGCAACCTGTCTGTGGGCTAGAATATCTTTTGAAGCACTAATGACAAATGATTTATTTAACCGTATTCACCTAGCACACTCGTGGCATGTATAATGCTGCCATCAGAGAAAAAGCAATATTAATTTATATTAAGGGCTCTATACAGTAGTTCAGACTCTTATCATCCTGGCCGTATTGAGTTTCTGGGGTGAATAATCGTAACCGTGTGATGAGAACTGAAAAATAGCTATTGAAATATAAGTGCAGGGTAAGAATACTGTCATGAGTTACACTCAACAAAAAAAGTTGAAGGATAATGTAATTTATGGGGGAACGTGAAATCCATCCTGGTTATGACATTAAAAAGGAGCAAAATCTAATTTTCAGGAAAAGTAATGCAATTTAAGCTGTCAAGCATAGGTGTAAATATTATTCAAGAAGCACCTGTATTCCAGGAATAATACTAATAATAACCTTTAGAGCTTTTTAGTTTAAAAAGCACTTTTATGTATAGTCTCTTATTGAGTTTTAGTAACAGCTGTGTGATGTAGGCCAAGCTTTACTAATGCCAGGATGTACATGAAGACCAAGGAGGTCAAATGACTGAGCTTACTGAGAGCACAAAGTGGGGACTAGATCCAGGTCTCTTACCTCTTAACCCATTGTTTCCTTCTTTCCTTTACTTCTATTTTTCTTTCTTTTTCACAACCATTACAAGTATAACATAGCTCCTCTCTAGATATCCATTTTGCTGATACTGGAAGTCAGGGGAGCTTTAGTTTATGCTTGAAATTTTTTTTTTTTTTTTGCGGTATGCGGGCCTCTCACTGTTGTGGCCTCTCCCGCTGCGGAGCACAGGCTCTGGACGCACAGGCCCAGCGGCCACGGCTCACCGGCCCAGCCGCTCCGCGGCATGTGGGATCTTCCCGGACTGGGGCACGAACCCGTGTCCCCTGCATTGGCAGGCGGACTCTCAACCACTGCGCCACCAGGGAAGCCCAATGCTTGAAATTTTTGATAGGATATGAAATTAGGATAAGAATGCATATCACTTCAGTGCATTAAAAGAAACATGATTCACCATAGACCTCAGAGTTGTCTTTTTTTTTTTTTTTAAGGATAAAATGAGACAGTAGGTAGAAAGAACTTTTAAACTGTGAATTATGGGGAGTTCCCTGGTGGTCTGGTGGTTAGGATTTGGTGCTTTCACTGCCGTGGCCTGGGTTTAGTCCCTGGTCCAGGAACTGAGGTCCCACAAGCTGTGGAGTGTGGCCAAAACCAAAACAACCCCCCCCCCTGTGAATTATGAAGATACAAAGGATAATGATTCTATCAGTTAGAAATCTGTTAGTTGAAAGCAACAGAAAATCCAACCCACAATGGGTTGGTGAAATTATTGTCTTGTGTAACTAAACATTCTGGGATAAGGCTGTGTATCAGATAGGATGTTTTCAGCTGCAAGTAGCACAGAGCTAGTTCAACTGCCTAAGACAAATAACTTTCTATTTTACATAAAAGAGGCATAGTGGGTTCCAGAGCTGGCTAACAGAGCAACTCACCAACGTCAAGGACCTAGGTTCATTTGAAATCTTTGCATTCTTAGCATTGATCTCTTCCTGCGTTGGTAGTAAGGTGGTGATGGAAGTTTCTAGATCACATACAGGTAAGGGAACATCCGGGGAAGAGGGGATTGTCTTTTACTGTGTTTGTTTCTTAGGAATGGAAAAGTACTTCCCTGAGGCTTCCTGGACATCTTCCTCCCATGTCTTGTTGGCCAGGACCGGGCCACATGCTTACTCCTAAAATCACCACTTCTACCAGTCTAAGCCTTATGCCTGTAACACAGGAGGTGAATCATTTTTCCTCCAAAGCACACACGAAGTATAGCTACCTGATATCGGAAGATTACCTTAGGAGGTGAAAGGGGTGGACAACTTCCAGTGTCCATTACTGACTGTCTTTAGGTGAGGCTGGATCTAGAGGTGCTGCCCTTCTCCATGTGCCAGCTTTGTCCCCAGGGTCAGTCTTCTAATGTTGAAGTGACAGCTGCAGTAGTTAGACTTCACATCAGAGGAACAGAGACACCTCTCTAGGAGCTTCTGTGGAAAAGAAGATTCCTTCCCCAGAAACCGCAACAAATTCTTTCTTGTATGTTATTGGCCTAAGTTGGATTATGAATTAGTCATTAACTGATTTAAACCTAACTATGATTCATTTCTGATGGAACTGAGGATGGGTCACTCCTACCCAAGCTACCATATGGCTTAAAATGAGGAATGAAACTTGAGGGGGAAGGGGAATGGGTACTGTAGATATTTATGTCCAGCACAATAACAAATCTGGCCTCAAAGGGCAATAGCTTTCTCCTTTCATTAAACCACATCTCCTATAAATCATGGTGACAGGCACGCAATAAGACAAATATGACAATAAGATGAATCCTCACCTGCTAAAAGTTTACAAAGCAGCACATGGTAAGTTCCACAACAAACGTATGAAATTTAATAGGTATATAGAAGGTGAAGGAATAACATTAGCTTAGGGTGTTACTAGAAAATGTAGTTTAGCTAGACTTTATTGGATGCGGAAGATTTTGACAGATATGACTGGGTTTAGAAGTTGAGTTTAAGCTATGGCATTTTTGGTCGAGGGAATGACATGTATAGTCTTATGGAGATGGGAAAAATACAAAGTATAAAATTGTTAAAGACATGGGATTCTAGAACAGAGCTGCCTAATATGGTAGCTGCTAGCCAGATATAGATATTGAGCACTTTAAGTGTCGCTAGTCCAAACTGAGATAAAATGCAAGGGTAAATATACACCAGATCTTAAAAACAACAACAAATGCTGGAGGGGGTGTGGAGAAAAGGGAACCCTCTTGCACTGTTGGTGAGAATATAAACTGATACAGCCACTATGGAGAACAGTATGGAGGTTCCTTAAAAAACTAAAAATAGAATTACCATATGACCCAGCAATCCCACTACTGGGCATATACCCAGAGAAAACCATAATTCAAAAAGACACATGCACCCCAATGTTCACTGCAGCACTGTTTACAATAGCCCGGTCATGGAAGCAACCTAAATGCCCATCGACAGATGAATGGATAAAGAAGTTGTGGTACATATATATAATGGAATATTACTCAGCCATAAAAAGGCATGAAATTGGGTCATTTGTAGAGACATGGATGGATCTAGAGACTGCCATACAGAGTGAAGTAAGTCAGAAAAAGAAAAACAAATATCGTATATTAACGCATATATGTGGAACCTAGAAAAACGGTACAGATGAACCAGTTTGCAGGACAGAAATTGAGACACAGATGTAGAGAACAAATGTATGGACACCAAGGGGGGAAAGTGGCGGGGGTGGTGGTGGTGGTGGTGGTGGTGGTGGTGTGCTGAATTGGGCGATTGGGGAAAAAAAGACTTAATAAAAATGTAAACTCTCAATTTCATTTTAAAAATGATTATATGTTGAAATGATATTTTGGATATATGGGATTATATGAGGAAATTAGATTCACCTATATCTTTTGTTAATGTGATTTTTAGAAAATTTAAAATTATGTAGCTTGTGTTACATTTATATTGAGTAGTACTGCTCTAGAAAGTGGAATAGTCATGAGAACTCCATCAATCTTATGAAAATTAACAATGATGGTGGTAAAGCATCAAATATAGATACCCCAGAAGATGTTAAGTATTTCATTTTACAATGAAAAAACATCAGAAAGGTATACCTAATGGATAGATAATTTTCCTTATATGCTACCTTACCCTGAGTTTACTTTCTTTTGATTTAGTTTGTGCACCAGAGTATTAAAAAATGACGTTAAGTACTATGTCGTACTACTTTTCTCTAGTATATCTTTTCTCTAGTATATCTCTGTAGCCAGGTATCTGTTAGAGGAACATTGATTATATAGCCACTTCAGTGTTTCTTTTCTTGTATTGTTTTTTCTTTCTTTTAACACTAAACATTTATTAGCTGTGATAATTGGATGAAGTCATAATTTTCTCATCCACAAAATGAGGTTAGTAAAACCTAGTACACAGGTGGGTTTTATTACACGAGGTAAGTGAATGTGCAGTGACATTCGGATAAAAACTGAGCAGTGCACTGTGTTAGACATCGTAGGAGAAAGATGACAGATCTCGCCTCTCTGAGTGAGGATGACAAATACGTGTTACACCAGTTGGAGTTGAAGGCAAGGTGACTCAGACACTCGAATGAGGTGCTAGATTTAAACGTTGTGAGTGAAGTGGAAAGAGTGATTCCGCCGGGCAGTCACATTCCTGCAGAGTCTCAACAGACAAGAGCATGGGGGTAGAGTTGGGGGTGGGCGGGCAGGCCTTTTAGATTTTGGATTGAAGAAAATGTATGAATGGAGGTCGGAAGCTTCATGATATGTATCTGCGGTTCCTTTTTGGTTTAAATATCCAGGACTGTTATTTTACAATTGGGTTGTGTTGCCCTACTGTACCTCAGTGGAGCATCTACCAGCCTGGGAGTTCCTTGTGTATGAGGACTGGTCCTAGTCATCTTTGTACATCCAGCGTGCAGCACAGAACCTGACAAAAAGCACGTGTTCAATAGATGATTGTGAGTAGATGAATGAGCACGAACTTTGCAACATTTAGAAAGCATTTCTTATTTTTCAGTTCAAAATGCAGTATCTACGAGGAGTATTTGAATCTCTAGACTTTATGACATACAGATGTATTTGCTGATGTCTGGGCATTGAGATCGTGTGAGTGATAGGTTTTTATCCTCCCTTGAGGAACTGATCTGAAGTCTCGGAGCTTTAGTTACCTGCTGCTACAGAGGGCTCTTACTCCACCTCCCAGGGACCATTACATTTCTGCCGGTTTTCAACACAACTTTCTGTGGAGCTCTATTCCATGGCTCTACTCCTTCCAGGAAAGAAACCCTGATGTCTGGGCTGCCAACTTCTGGCTGCCCGGAGTGGAACGTTATTCTGCAGGGGAGGAAGCACAGTGGGAAAGGGTTATATCTACAGGAAATCTTACATTTGTTCTGTAGTGAAGCATGTGAAAAGGTTGAAAGAAAGGAAGTAGCTTAGTAGCTAGAAGTTCAGTTTGTGTGGGATTTCCTGTTTGGGGCTTTTTCCCCTACCCTGTTTTATCATCATTATGTTTTAATGTTTTATTTCCTGTCTACTTGGTAAGTTGCTTTTTTATAAATTAATTTTTATTGGAGTATAATTGCTTTACAATGTTGTGTTAGTTTCTACCGTACAGCAAAGTGAATCGGTTATACGTATACATATATATCCCCTCTCTTTTGGATTTCCTTCCCATTTAGGTCACCGCAGAGCATTGAGTAGAGTTCCCTGTGCTATACAGTAGGTTCTCATTAGTTATCTATTTTATACATAGTAGCAGTAGTGTATATATGTCAATCCCAGTCTCCCAATTCATCCCCCCCGCCTTCCCCGTTGGTATCCAAACGTTTGATCTCTACGTCTGTGTCTCTATTTCTGCTTTGCAAATAAGATCATAGGTCTACTTGGTAAGTTGCTTATTAGTGGTGGTTGGGATCCACTATGAGCATCATTAACAGATTTTCACGGGAAAAAAACGACAAGGAGAAAACTGTTCTACTCACTTTCCATCTTTTTGAGAAAGGAAGCCAGAAAAGCTGTTTTCTATGCATACTACCTCCCCCTGACTAACCATGATTAATGATTTTTGTTAGTGGACTAATTATACCACTGACTTCACAACTGGAATAAGAAATAGGAGCCATTATTGGCTTAAATGACTCGCCGCCCCCCGTGAATAATAAAAATTTAACACCAGTGAGTATTTGCAAAGAGTAACTATAAAGCCGAATATATTATGTCTTCACCGGGATACAAAGGTTAACAACCCTTTGTGTTAAAGGCCCACCAGTTAGAACAGCTCACTACAGACCTGGGTGTAAAGAGGAAAGGGCAGCGGCAGTAGTTCTTCCCTGTAGGCGTTAATTCTTCTGTACCCTTTGGCCTCTTCCTTGTCTTTATCACTAGTACCTTTTATATACCTCTGGGATTTGATAAGGGATTTGCCAACCATGCTGGACCTCTAACTGTAGAGCAGGGAGAGCTGTTCCAATTCAGACTTTTTTTTTTCCTTGCGGTACGCGGGCCTCTCACTGTTGTGGCCTCTCCCGTTGCGGAGCACAGGCTCTGGACGCGCAGGCTCAGCGGCCATGGCTCACGGGCCCAGGCGCTCCGCGGCATGTGGGATCTTCCCGGACCGGGGCACGAACCCGTGTCCCCTGCATCGGCAGGCGGACTCTCAACCACTGCACCACCAGGGAAGCCCCAGACATATTTTGATAGGGCTTAAAAAGCCATTTAACAAATAGTAATTGCACAGTTTCTGGGCTTCCAGAGGCTTATGGATGCATTAAAACTCAAGGTTCCAGGGGAATCAGGAATGGTGTGAAACTCAGGGAGGTTGGGAGAGGGTTGGAAGTGAGGGCTGAAGCAAGTCTCAGGGATGGAGGAAAGGCTGACTATATCTTTGGCAAATGTTCCTTGATAACAAAAGGTAAAAATTTTCATTTAGCCATTTTGATATAAAAAACCTGTATTAGGGATTTACCTGGCGGTCCAGTGGTTAGGACTCTGTGCTTTCACTGCCGAGGGCCCCTACCGCCAAAAGAAAGAAAGTTTTGTTTGGTATGTAGAAGGTACTCAATAAATATTTATTTATTGAACTTAGTCTTTTTTTTTTTAAGATTTAATTTTATTTATCTTTGGCTGCATTGGGTCTTCGTTTCTGCATGCAGGCTTTCTCTAGTTGCGGTGAGCGGGGGCTACTCTTCGTTGCAGTGAGCAGGCTTCTCCTTGCGGTGGCTTCTCTTGTTGAGGAGCGTGGGCTCTAGGTGCATGGGCTTCAGTAGTTGTGGCACTCGGGTTCAGTAGTTGTGGCACATGGGCTTAGTTGCTTCACTTGGCATGTGGGGTCTTCCTGGACCAGGAATTAGACCCATGTCCCCTGCATTGGCAGGCGGATTCCTATCCACTGTGCCACCCAGGAAGTCCCGAACTTAATCTTGAAACCAATGGCATGTTCTTAACCCTCCTTCTCCTCTTCCATTTTTTATCTGGGCCTCACAAATTACCCAAATTACAGTTGGCAAACTTAAGAGTAGCATTGCAGATTTTAGTAAAATGAATTGTATTTTTGAAGGAAAATGAGGTCAAATAAAGACTGGGTAAACGTAAGAAGTCCCTTTAAAACCTCCACACAACTTCTTGCCATTTCAGTCTTTCTGTTTCTACCATTAAGTGAATTTGATCAAGTTGCATTAGCCTCTCCAGACCTCAGTTCCCCCTTTCTTAAAGCCAAGGGATTGGGACTTCCCTGGTGGCGCAGTGGTTAAGAATCTGCCTGCCAACGCAGGGGACATAGGTTCAAGCCCTGATCCGGGAAGATCCCACATGCTGGGGAGCAACTAAGCCTGTGCGCCCCAGCTACTGAGCCTGTGCTCTAGAGCCTGTGAGCCATGGCTACTGAGCCCACGTGCCACAACTACTGAAGCATGTGTGCCTAGAGCCCATGCTCCGCAACGAGAAGCCACTGCAGTGAGGAGCCCGCGCACCACAACAAAGAGTAGCCCCCACTCGCTGCAACTAGAGAAAGCCCATGTGCAGCAGCGAAGATCCAATGCAGCCAAAAATGAATAAATAGATTTATTAAAAAAAAAAAAAAGCCAAGGGATTGGACTAGTCAAGGTCCGTTTTAGACATTTTTGTTTTACTACCTCATTCATTAATTACTTTCTTTCTTTTTTTTTTTTTTTGCGGTACGCGGGCCTCTCACTGTTGTGGCCTCTCCCGTTGCGGAGCACAGGCTCTGGACGCGCAGGCTCAGTGGCCATGGCTCACAGGCCCAGCCGCTCCGCGGCATGTGGGATCTTCCCGGACCAGGGCACGAACCCGTGTCCCATGCATCGGCAGGAGGACTCTCAACCACTGTGCCACCAGGGAAACCCACTAATTACTTTCTTAAGCACAAAAATGCAAAATAAATAAAAATTTCCTCATTTAAAAAAGCAAATTTTCCAAAATAGTCTTGCCTGTGTTTTCATTGTGGTATACATATCATGACCCCACCTTTGGGAACACAACCTTCGATGTCAACATTGTAAATGGCAAGTAACATAGGAGTGTAAACCACTACGAAGTTGGTGAGACCTGAGCTTGAATCCTGGCTCTGACAAATAATATCTTTGTGACCTTAGACAAATTGCTTACTTTCATTAAGTCTTGATTTTCTTATTGGTAATATGGAGACGATAATGTATTTATAAAGCTATTGTGGGGATTAAATATGATAATGGATATAAATTGCTTAACACAGAGCTTGGCCTATAGGAAACAGTTCATATCACCTAACGTTAATGATATAACTGCTTACATCATAAATTGAGGACTATTTCACTCAAGTATTAAATAAACTAATGATCAGAATGTTTTCCTGGTGGAAACTGACCTAAAATATTTCTTTCTCTTTGCAGATCTTATATTGCACTTTAAATACACCTAAAGTTGACATGGGAAAACTCTTAGGAGCACAGATAGGTCTTGAAGATTTCATATTTGCCCATGTGAAAGGGATCAAAAAAGAAGTGAATGTGTATAAATCTGAGGATTCACTTGGTCTCACCATTACAGATAATGGTGCTGGCTATGCTTTTATAAAGGTAAGTCTTAAAAAATAACTGTGTGACTTAACTGAGGGTAACATATAATCTATATTATATGAAAATCTACCAGGTCAGAGAAAGTTTGAAATGATCTTTGGAGTGAGAGCTGACTCGACAGCGATGGATGGGTTGGTAATGTTTCCTTTAAAAAATGTTTCAAAGACACTATTCTTTTTTTTAAAATTAATTTATTTTATTTAATTCATTTTTGCTGGGTTGGGTCTCCTTTGCTGCGCGTGGGCTTTCTCTAGTTGCGGCGAGCAGGGGCTACTCTTTGCTGCATTGCACGGACCTCTTATTGTGGTGGCTTCTCCGTTGCGGCGAGCGGGGGGCTTCAGGAACTGCCGTGTGTGGGCTTAGTTGCTCTGCAGCATGTGGGATCTTCCTGGACCAGGGCTCGAACTGCGTCGCCTGCATTGGCAGGCGGATTCTTAACCACTGCACCACCAGGGAAGTCCCAACACCATTCTTTTGTTTACTCTTTCCTTGATTTTTTTTTTTTTTTTGATTTTTTTTTTTTTCCTTCAGATTAAACTTCCTCTAGAATTTAGCATTTACTGAAAAGGAAAGCCTGGCCCTGGTGCCTACTTATCCTCATGGGATCTTGTAGGTCTGTTGCTCGTCAGCATGTGACTTCCATGCTGATTGCCATTGATTTTGTGTTATTTCCAAGAGCACATATTTTTGGCCACCTTATTTTCTTTAAAAAAATGCTCTTCAGTGGGCTTTCCTGGTGGTGCAGTGGTTGAGAGTCTGCCTGCCGATGCAGGGGACACGGGTTCGTGTCCCGGTCTGGGAAGATCCCACATGCCGTGGAGCAGCTAGGCTCGTGAGCCATGGCCGCTAAGCCTGCGTGTCCGGAGCCTGTGCTCTGCAACAGGAGAGGCCACAACAGTGAGAGGCCCGCGTCCCGCCAAAAAAAAAAAAAAAATGCTCTTCAAAAATATCTGAACATATACAGTTGACTCTTTAACAACACAGGTTTGAAATGTGTGGGTCCACTCAGATTTTTTTCAATAGTAAACATTACAGTGTAATGCAGTCCAGGTTGGTTGAATCTATGGATGTGGAACTGTGAATATGGGGAACTGTTCACATGGTGGGATTTTTTTTTTTTTAATGCTCACAACAATTCCATTTGGTATCATGTTTTCTTTTTAATTACTTTTTTGTTGAGATGTAACAGATGTACACCTTTAACGAATGTTTACAGATCTGTGTAAACACCACCTAGAGTAAGGGAAATTTCATTTCCCTCACCCAGAAGCCTCCCTTGTGCTCCTTCTCGGTCAGTACCCTTCCCCCACAAAGGTAGCCACTATTTTGACCTCTATCACCATAGTTTTGCTTGTTTTTGAACTTCATGCAAGTGGAATCACATATTATGTACTCTGCTGTTTCTGGCTTTTGCTCAACATGTCTGTGAGGTTCATCTCTGGGTAGGCACTATTATCAACTGTTATAGATGTAGAAACAGGTTTGGGAAGGTTAAGCAGCTTGCCCAGAGTTAATGCAGCTGGACAAATTCAGGATTTGAATCCAAGCGATCTGACTCCAGAGCTGGCAATCCTACCCACTGAGCTTAGAATTAGTGATAAAATTTCATGCCTTTTTTTGGTCCAGATCCTTGATTTGCTGATGCATTGTCATCACTGAAAAAAATAGCCTTAGGGAAGTTATCTTCTTAACTGTAAATAGTACTTTAATTAACTTCCCACTTGATAGAATGGCTATTTTTAGCTCTGCAAAAGATATGACTCTGCTGAAGGTTGAGCGGGTGACCAAATGGAAAATCCGTGAGTTGGGAAAGTCATGTGGGATTATCTGGGGGAAGCTCAGGACATGAGGTACATGGAGCAATGCCATTCTAATGTCATCAGGGAAGGGCTTGGAAGTTTTGCAAGGGAAGGGCTTGGAAGTTTTGCAAACACGCATGGATTTTTTAGATCTTAGCCTCTGATGTCCAGAGCTTGTGTTTCTATTTTTTTATGTCCCTTCAGACATGTGCCTGCCTCAGATTACTAGTCACTAGCCCTGTGGGGACAGAGAACATGGTGTCAAAGAGAAAGTGGAGCCTAAGCCAAACCTCCAACTTACAGTTCAACTTAGAAAAGAAATGAATATCATACTGTGTACAAGGTTGATATGATGTTTTAAAAATTGTGGAGGGCATGATTTCAGACTTACTGAAAGAGTGTAATAACAAAGAACTCACATGATACCCTTTAATCAAAAAAGTTTTACCATTTGCCACATTTGCTTTATTCTCTTAAACACACATATACATATATGTAATTTTTCCTGAACCATTGGAAAAAGTGGAGTGCATGTATTATGTCTCTTTATCCAGTAATACTTCAGAATGTAGTTTCTAAGAACAAAGATATTCTCTTTAGTATACCTACAGTACAGTTATGAAATTCAGAAAAACTAACAGCGATACAATACTGTCAAACTAATCTAATGTCCATATTGCAATTTTATCAGTTGTCCTAGTAATGCATTTTTTTCCTGGAATAAGTCCAATACAGGATCATGTATTTCATTTAGTTATCATGTCTTTTTAGTCATCTTTACTCTAGAATAGTTCCTCAGCCTTTTATAGAATATCCCTCAATTTGGACTTTTCTGATGTCTCTTTATGTTGTGAAACCGGTTATTATGCATTTTTGGCAAGAAAATTAGATAAGTGATGTTGTGTCCTTCTCAGTGTATTACCTCAGAAGATGCATTTTATTGGTTTGTCTCACTATTCATGATGTTAATTTTTTCCCTTGTGTAAGGTGGTGGCTGCCAGTCTTATTCACTGCAAAGTTATATTTTCCTTTGTAATTAATAATTTGTGGAGAGATACTTTGAGATTATGTATATATCTTGTTCTCTTAGTCACACCCCACACACTTAGCATCTATTGATGAGTCTTGCCTGACTCGGTCTTTAATGGTTGCAAAATGGTGGTCTTTCTAATTCCATCATTTCCTATATATATTTTTAAAACATTCTATTATAATAAAGCACTCCACTTATTTATTATCTATTAACAATGAACACATGATTTTTAAATTAATTTTTATTGGAATATAGTTGATTATACAATGTTGTGTTAGTTTCTGCTGTACAGCAAAGTGAATCAGATACATATACATAAATCTACTCTTTTTTAGATTCTTTTCCCATGTAGGTCATTACAGAGTATTGAGAAGAGTTCCCTGTGCTATACAGTAGGTCCTTATTAGTTGTCAATTTCTTATTCAGTGGGTCCATTACCATCATTTATTTTGATACTCCAGTTTCCTGAGATTTGTCCTGCAGGAGTCCTTTTCAGCTGGCTCCTGTATCCTTTTGACCTGCCTCCCATTATTTTATTGAGCAATTCCTTCCTTTCTGGTACAACAAGATGTTCTACGATCATCTTTTATCTTGTTTTCCCCAGGCTTGGAATCAACCATTCTTCAAGGAGCTCTCTTTTTTAGTGAGGATGGGTATTTCAAAATCAAGATCTGAGCTGGTCGCATGCATTCATTGCTACCTGAGTGTCAGTGTTCCTAGGTCCTTTCAGTTACCACAGAAAGGGTTAGAAAACATGTATTTTAGGAATTATGATTTCATAATTATGCCTCCAATCTAATCCTGCCCCACAAGGTGCTACCTTGGCTTCCCCACTAAAATATTTGCTCTCAAGATTATTGAAATATTTACTTATTTCCTTAGTTCTACAATATACATAAAATAGTTTCAGAATTGCTGTATTTGTACTCTGAAAAATCTATTAAGAGTTCAAGATTTCTATGCATTTTTTTGTCTTTAAATGTATGTACACAAAGTATTCTCTTCAGAAGTTAACTTGGAATAGGTTCTCACTTGCCCCTCCTTCCCCCACCCCATGATTTTTTTTCTTTTCTTCTTCTGTACGCGGGCCTCTCACTGTTGTGGCCTCTCCCGTTGCGGAGCACAGGCTCCGGACGCGCAGGCTCAGCGGCCATGGCTCGCAGGCCCAGCCGCTCCGGGGCATGTGGGATCCTCCCGGACCGGGGCACGAACCCGTGTCCCCTGCATCGGCAGGCGGACTCTCAACGACTGTGCCACCAGGGAACCCTCCCCCACCCACCCCATGAATTTTATTCATTTGAAATACTGTTGAATCCATTTGCTTCTATTCAAATTGAGTTTGAGTTTTTCCTCTCATGTTGATTTAATTTTCTGAGTATGTAAAATGGTTTCAAAAGTTAAAACTATAATAAAAGATGTATTCAGAGATGTCGCTCCTTCTGTGATCCCCATTTACTCATTTTCCCCACTCCTTAAAGTAATCAATTTTGTTAATTTCTGGCTCACTCTTCCAGTGTTTTTGCCAAGATAAGCAGAAAAAATGTAATGTTCCAAGAGTTCGCATGTCATCCTTGTTTGGGGACTATGCTAATCTTCTCTGTATGGTTCCAATTTTAGTGTATGTGCTGCTGAAATGAGTACTTGATATGCTTTTAGCAGTGGCTGCAAATCAGTGAAGGTTGATGTAAGAGAACAGTGTTGTGGGGATTCAGACAAGGGTGAGGAGGAAGGAGTCCATGATTAGGAAGGCAGTGCAGTGGTGTATAGGACCACGGACTTTAGAATCAGGCCTGCTTTTGGTCTTGCTTCAACCATTTATTTACTTGCTGTGTGACCTTGGACAAGTCATTAAAGTCATTTCTGTGCCTTCTCTCAAATGGAATATTAGCACCTACTTTATAGGATTATTTGGGTATAAACTGATGACACCTCTGAAATGTTTGATAGTACTTATAATTGATAGCTAATAACTTAATAAATAGCAACAACAACAAATCATCACATACTTAGGAGATGAGATCGATGGCAGAGAAATGTATTTACTAGTACCACATGGTTCTCACTGATAAGCCTCTTCAGGTGGAAAGACAGCAGACTTAAACATGTATAACTTTTGTACCCAAGTCTTAACATTTCCCAGGAAAATATATATAAATAACTTAATCAGAAAAATCAGAGTATACTTACAACAAACTCTACAAATTCCTAAAATAGTTCAAGACCAGAGTTGGCATACATTTTCTATAAAGGGCCAGGTAGTGAATATTTTAGGCTTCATTAAATTTTAGGGTCATACAATCTTTGTTGCAACTACTCAACTCAACGTTGTAGCACAGAAGTTATATACAATACTTAAACTATGAGCATAGATGTCTTTTAGTAAAATCTTCTTTATGGACACTGTAATCTGAATTTTGTATAATTTTCACATGTCACAGATATTCTTTTATTTTTTCCCAACCATTAAAAAAGGTAAAACCATTCATAACTCATGGGTCGTATAAAAACAAGTGGTAGGCCAGATTTGACCTCCGAACTCTTGTTTCCTTTTCCCTAGTTTAACAGAAGAGAATACTTATAGATTCAAAATAAAAATAAGGGCTTATACTATGCAATTAAGAAATGAAAACCTAAGTTGATTTAGAATTGAAGTAACTTATAAATAACCACAGAACTGTCATTTTCAGAATATCTTATAGAAATCTGTATACTTTGGGATACTTTTACTTTACTAGAACTAAATCACATTTTAGCATGATCCTTTGAGAAATATGGTACTCATATATTTCTAATATTTTGATTATTTATCCAGAACTAATAATTGTACAAGATTAAGGGACTCGGGGGGCGGGGGCGGGGGCAGTTCTGGGATGGAAGCTAGGATCTCTGAGAAGAGGCATGTAAAGCAAGAATAGAAGTGGTGATCTGAGAAAAGAGGTAATATTTGAGATCTGGAGGCCATGATATAGATGAAGAACAGCTTTAGTAGAGGTAAGAAAAAGTAAAGTAGGAGGGTGGAGTTTGTAAAAAAAAAAAAAAGTTCAAAGATGATAGGTCACCTTTTTCCAGCTTTATTGAGGTATAGTTGACATATAACATGGTGTAAATTTAAGGTGTACAATGTATTGATTTGATACACTTAGTATCGTAAAATGATTATCAAGGTGATAGATCATCTTGGATAACTACAACCCCAAACTCCGGTCTTGAGTCAGAAGATCTTGAATTATTCATGTGACTTTCTTTCTTTCTTAACCAGACATTTGGGTTAGTTAGATCTGTTTGATTGGGAGTGTTTTGAGGAAAGAGCATGATGTCTCATAATTATACCACCTCTCTTTGAAAACCAGTTTTCTTATTTATTAGCTGTGTTATTTTGGTTAAGCCATGTCATCACTGTGCTTTGATTTCTTCATTCACTAAAGGAATATTAAATATTTCCCCTCCCAGGTGTGTTAGGACTAAATGAAATAGCTATTTACAATTGTTGTCTGCATGTTTATTATTATGAACAAGGTTTGAGGACAGTGTTTGGAGGGTCAGCAGCAGAGACTCAGAGTTGCTGACCATGTGGGCAGGGTCGGCTCAAACGACCTCGAGTCAATGCTTAAGACTTTGAGGATGGTGGGATGCCACCCTAGAGTTCTGCGGATTTGTGATGAGAAGATAGAATTTTGTAACTATATGGGATGAGTTAATAGAAGTTAATATAATAACGGTCTGAAATGTTTGGGAACCTCTACGTTTAATAATATTGTAAATCCTACCTTCCAAAAAATATTTAATGTTGTCTTCACATTTTGCAGCATCAAGCTCCAAAGCCAGATGAGAGAAAGTTCTAAGTGTTTAAGAGAATGATATTAAGTAACTCAGTAAATATAAATATAGAATTAATGCCTCTTTTTTCTTGCTGGTCCTTTGTGCCCGAGTAGCACTTTTAGCAATATTATTAATCTATATCAAGTTATGGTATGATTATTAAAGTATATTAAATTGCAGAAACTTGTTTCAGTTGCTACCTCATTCTTTTTTTTTTTTTTTTTTTTGCGGTATGCGGGCCTCTCACTGTTGCGGCCTCTCCCATTGCGGAGCACAGGCTCCGGATGCGCAGGCTTAGCGGCCACGGCTCACAGGCCCAGCCGCTCCGCGGCATGTGGGATCTTCCCGGACCGGGGCACGAACCCGTGTCCCATGCATCGGCAGGCGGACTCTCAACCACTGCGCCATCAGGGAAGCCCGCTACCTCATTCTTTATTCTATCTATTTAGGAAGCTAAGGCTCAGGTCACCCACAAAATATATCATCAGTGTCTCCCACTTTGCTTCTATATCTGATTCACCTATGGTGCCTTTCTCCAAGTTTCTTATGTCGATTTTCCTCTCTCTTCATCCCAGATTCTTATCCACTGGCCCTGATGATTACATATGCATTGACTTTTCTCTTGCCCACCTGGATTCTCACCTTGCTACCTGCTGACTTCTGGTAATTGCCCTTCCTCCCTCTCTCTGGGCACCTTTCTTGTGACCTGTGGCTACTCATAGGTCCTGGTGACCCTAGATTTCTGTTACTCTGCCATTTAATTTACTGGTAAGATTCATACATGTCTTTAAAGTCTTTCATTTAGTTTTATATAGTGCTTATTTTTAATAAAATTACAACAGTAAGTCTTAAACTAAAAATATGTGGAACTGAAATTTGTATGGTATAGTTGATCAAAGGAAAAAATAGGTTCAGAATGTATCAAGAAACAACTTAGAATAAAAATGAAGAAAGTCAGAGTTATAGATTTTCATATTCTCTAGTGACTTAAGAAAGGTTAGATGACAGAATATTACATTTTTTTGCTTTGTTTCTTTAAACTCTAATCTTTTGTTTAATCTCACTTATGTTTCTATGACAGTTTGAAAACTCCAGGTGTACTGAGTGGTTTGTTACCACTCAGTACAGTGTTTGTTACCCTTGTTTGTTTCTCTAGTTTATGTGTCAAATATGGACTTACTAAAAAAACATTGTCACTTAGATTATGAAATTTCTGGTTTTTTTCCTTTAAAATTAACTACCTGTAATGACAATAATCTCCGTGTGAATAAGCATTATTGTGTCATTAGCATAAAGCCTGTTAACAGTTATTACAATGAACATATCAGTGTTCTTAAAATTGGGGGGGGGGTGAAAAAGAAACCCACTGTAAGTTTTGGTATAATTTAAAATTGTAATACAATTTAAAAATTAAAAATGCCCAACCTTTCTAGGTTAGTCTTCTACAACTTGTTTTTTCTTATGACAGTATTATGGAGATGTTGGGGTACTTGAGATCGGTTTGTCTCTCAACTCGTGGACGCAGTAATCAATCCCCTGCTGCCTCAGAAGATGTTGTTACTCCACCTGGCAAGAGTGGGGAATACACACACTTCAGTTACACAATAGCAGCAGCCCCTAATATTTCCAGCCTGTCATTCTCACAAAGGATTTGTGATGCCCGAGGCAGACTGTGGCCTGCATTTTGCCGTGTTCCTCACCACTGTTGAAGAATTTGTACATCCTCTGTGGGGCTGTTACCTGTGCAGAGTTTTCTGGAGCTTCCGTCCCTAAAATCTTTTCAGAAATTCTTAGGATTATGTTAGGGAGTCTTACACCTCATCTTGAAACTCTGTGCTACTGATATATTGTACATACCTATGATAGAGTTAGGAAAGACCAATTTGATATTTCTCCTTGGGTCCTAAGTTCTCCTCACCTAAGATATATGAATGAAAAGCGATGGTATAACATCCTTCTCATTGGCTCCACAACTGGTAACCACACCTGTCTCTTAAGTATCAATATTCTTTTTTTTTTTTTTTTTTTTTGCAGTACGCGGGCCTCTCACTGTGTGGCCTCTCCCGTTGCGGAGCACAGGCTCCGGACGCGCAGGCTCAGCAGCCATGGCTCATGGGCCCAGCCGCTCCGTGGCATGTGGGATCTTCCCGGACCGGGGCACGAACCCGCGTCCCCTGTATCGGCAGGCGGACTCTCAACCACTGCGCCACCAGGGAAGCCCAAGTATCAATATTCTTAACTACCAATTCTTGTCTTGCATTTGTAACTAAGGTTTAAAAAACTGTAGCTGGTAGAAGAAGCTCAAGCTTTATTCTGATGTAATGGGCCTCATGTTGAAATGATTCAACAATCATTTATGGAGGGACTTTTCTGTGCAGATGTTGTGCTAGGCAAAGGGCAGTGGTGAAGAAGACCATCTCTGTCCCCAAGGATATTACAGTTCAGTAGTGGAGACTGAGAGATAAATGAACAATTGCAGTATGGTTTGTTGAACTTGGCAAATTCCTTGATCTTCTGATCGAGACATGAGACTCTCATAAAGTTTGTTAAAATTAATTGAGATGGCGAATGTAAAGTACCTAGCTTAGAGCTCAACTTATGTAGCAGAAAGTACTACATGAGAGTGGCACCTTACCTAGTCTTGGAGTGGGCTGGGAGGTGTCAGGAAAAGCTACTCAGAGGAGGTGGTGACTGTGATGGAAGCTGAATTCTGAATGATAAATAAGAATGGTTGGGGGACTTCCCTGGTGGCGCAGCGGTTGAGAGTCCGCCTGCCGATGCAGGGGACACGGGTTCGTGCCCCGGTCCAGGAGGATCCCACATGCCCCGGAGCGGCTGGGCCCGCGAGCCATGGCCGCTGAGCCTGTGCGTCCGGAGCCTGTGCTCCGCAACGGGAGGGGTCACAACAGTGAGAGGCCCCCGTACCGCAAAAAAAAAAAAAAAAAAAAAAAAAAAAAGAATGGTTGGGAGTAGGATGGTTGTCTTTGTTGTTTGGGCTTCTGTCTTTAACTGAACATTAAACTGCCTTGTTGATGTGTCAGTATATTGTATGTAATGTCTCAAGAGCACGATAAGTAATGTTACACAGTGCTATTTTATATTAAGTATTACCCTTCATTTTCTTTCAGAGAATTAAAGATGGCAGCATAATTGACTCAGTTAAAACAATCTGTGTGGGGGATCACA
Organism: Globicephala melas; assembly: GCF_963455315.2. Classification (NCBI taxonomy): domain Eukaryota; kingdom Metazoa; phylum Chordata; class Mammalia; order Artiodactyla; family Delphinidae; genus Globicephala; species Globicephala melas. Next base: position 120,006,537 of record NC_083314.1, on the reverse strand, counting down.
TTGAAGCCATCAATGGAGAAACTATCCTTGGGTGGCGTCACTTTGATGTTGCTAAGAAGTTAAAGGAATTAAAAAAAGAGGAACTCTTTACCTTGAAGTTAATAGAACCTAAGAAGGCCTTTGGTAAGTCGGTTTGGTTTATCTTTCTCAGGGAAATGAGTACTGTGATATGGTACCATGTGCTTTTGTATATCAGTTAAGAACATAGGAAGTGATAGATAAGCTCTACTTATAAGGAAAACAACCATTGAAGGAGAAAAAGATTACCTAGAAGGACATTTTCTTAAAAAGACATTTTGGAGTTATAAAGTGTCATGTATAGTGACTCAATTTGCTCCAAGCTTGAAGAACAGCACCTTGTATTGCGTTCATCTTGCCGAGCAGGGAGATTTTTGACTGAGCTCTCTGAACAGTGGTATCTGTCACTCATGGACCTCAATAGCAAAAATTTTAGTTACACACAGAATTGGTATTTAAAGTAGTTATTTGGTCTATTTTAAAGACTTCCTTCAATACTCTTCCTCCATTGGCATTTTAAACTTGGCAGTGTGGAATGGTATGAAATTGCTTCTACTTTGGTGTGACATCTGTACTTGCTTGGTTTTAGCCATGGCAGCTGTGTTCCAACTGCTGTTCAAACCCCTAGGGCTATCTCATCTACAGGAAAATGTGCCAGCTTCTCTCTCACTACCCAGAACTATTTTAATAAGCCAAATGATGGCCTAGTGTTCATCAGTGTTAAAATATCTTCAGCAGAATCATTCTCAGCCTGCCCTTGCTCATCTGTGACTCCACCCACCTTATGTTCTTTCCTTTGCTCACAAAGCATAAATATTCCTTATAGTTTGTCTCTAATGGCTTTTCTCAGGGCAGTTAATGACAATGATGAGTGAATGCAGTGGGTCTGGGCAGTTATATTTCCCCACCCTAAGCAAGTAAGGGGCAGATCCTAGCCATACGAAATTGAAACACTTTCTCTGCTTCCAAGCAATTCTGTGCCATTTAATAGAAATGCAGTGTAGGTGGTATTGCTTGTGGGTGACAGAGTTCCAAGAAGATGTAAGAAAAGGATGCCTTATGCCAGTAGTGCTCCTGGAGGGACCATTCTAGGAACCACTGCTGCGGATACCGTGGTTCTGCATGGTACATCACAGCATCTGAGCTCACTTCCCACAGAGGAAGGTGGGCCATCACGCAGAGTTCTATCCAGCAGCCCCTTTTGAAATGGCTTTATTTGGTAACCAACTTCCCAGGTATCACAGCATATAAACTGATAGGATGTAGGCAGTTTGAGATAAACAGTATCTGATTTAGACTCTTTGTAAATCAAAATTATTCTCTTAGTACAGCTCAAGAAATATAATTTCTTTCTACATTTATTTCTACCATAGAATCTGTTTTCCAGAGTCGATCTCTTCCTGTTTTTCCTTGTCTGCATATAAATTGTGTGGTCCCTGTGTTCTTTTGTAGAAAGTTGCTGGTACACCTTAACTTGGATGTTAGGTTGGTAATAGTCTTGGATGTTACAGAGGTCATTGTATTTGGGTATTATTGCTCCATGATTAGATTTTTTTCCTTCAGTATTTGAGATACATGTATGGACGGTTGGTGTACTTCACTGCCTTATGTGTCTGCGTTGGCTGAACCTGCTCTTTTGCTTCATATGAATTCCATGGACACATTTGAAAAGGAGTTTCCTAATGGGGGTATATTATTTCAGGCAGCTCACATTCTGGTGGTATGAGTTAGGATACCTGGAGATTGATTTTGGGGCAGTGACAAGTTTTTATTTTCCATGGTTTCAATGGCAGCTTAACTCAATGTAACACCTGCTGGTGTATATGCATTTTTCACTCTGTAGATCAAGGTTTGCCTCTGGGCCCTAGCCCGGGGATTTCTCTTAGAAGTAGGCCTTGCTTCTCTTTCCACCCTTCAGCCCTTAATTTTGGTGCCTGTCTTTTTGACTCTAGGATAAAGGCAATGCTAGCTTGTTCCTTACCCTGTGGCCTTATTCCAGCACTTAGCTCTTTGCCAGGGAGGGAATATACATCAGGAGGTACTTGGGGGACCAGTCTTGGCCCCATTCTCTCCATCCCCATCTTATCTTTTGCTATGTTTCCTTCCTTCCTGTGTTTTTCTAGCATTTTCATTGATTCATTGATTCAAATTTAAAGTCCTTCATGATCTGACTCTGTCATCATGGATTCCTACCAGGAGAAAGGGCCAGTCTACATGAGGCAGAATTCTCTTCTTTGCATTCAGATAGCTTCAGCCAAGATGGCCTAAGTCATTTCTTGGACTTAACCAAAAGCTGTCAGAAATAGCCATACAATCCAGTACCTTGAGATTTTCCTATCAGCTTCCCAAAGATTTAGCCTGGGGAGGCATGTGGACTGTGTCCCAAAATATAGGAGGGAATAATGTAGTTGGCTGCTTTGTGCTGGCATAGCAGGTATGATGAACACAACTTCTTAACCGCTGATGAGGGAATCCGTACTGCCTGTTTTATTTCCATATTTTACACCCACCACTATCCACACTCCACTTCTAGGGGCCACTATATGTGTCAAGATTCTTTGAGAGCTACAGAATAAGCACTATCTAATTTAAGGAAAAGACATTTTTGGGAAAGACTATCAAGTAGGTCTCAGAAACAAAGAAAGTTCAATCAAGTCTTGGAAAGGTAGGAACTGAGGCTGTTTCAGGGATGTGTGAACAAGGAGCCCTTCATGGTACTGGCTTAATTGACTCCCTCCAGTTATTTCCTGTCTTCATGTTACCCCACTTAGGATTCAAATTCCTGGGAGGGGGGTACTTATTAGGTCATGTGTCTGTCTTGATAGTGGGGAAGGCAGACTACATAATTGACAGGCCCACCAAAATCACACAGAACAGTGAAGGGGAGGAAGTTTCCTTTTGGGTAGGAAAAGGCAGATGTCCATTTAACCATTTCTCTAAGCTTTTACGTCTTGTTCTTTAGGTAGAGAAGTGTTTGTTTTCTCTTGACTTTGAATCTGACTCTATCCATGCATGATGCTGTTAGTCTGGTGTATCAGAATGAGTCTGGAGGGAGGAGGGTATTGTCAACTGGCTTTGGGTGTCTAGTCTTAAGGATTTTATTATTCTACTAAGTTTTGGGTGCTATATAGATGGCTGTTTGGCAGTGGGCTATCTGGAGACCATGACAGTATCTAACTTTCTTTCAGGGAAAGGCTAAAGCCATATTCTTCTTGGTGCTGGCCACCACATTTGGAAGGGACCTCACTCCGTAGATTTGGACTACACTTCTTGAAGGTCCTTCATTTATGTATCCCACAAATAATTTGAGAATCTGCTGTGTTCCAGGTACTCTGCTATGCCTAGCAGATACTAAGAAAAAAAGACTAAGTTATAGCTCCTGCCTCTTGAGAAGCTCACAGTCTAGCAGGAAGCTGTTATGGACTGAATTGTGTCCCCCTAAAATTTGTATGTTGAAGTCCTAATCTCCAGTACCTCAGAATGTGACAATATTTGGAGATAGGATCTTCAAAGAGGTAACTAAGTTAAAATGACGTCATTAGGGTGGCCCCCTGGTCCAATATGACTGGTGTATTTACAAGAAGAGAAAAATTGGACATGGAGACATGTAGGAGGCGAATGCCTTGTGAACGTGAACTGCAAGCCAAGGAGAGAGGCCTCAGAAGAAAGTAACCCTGGTAACAGACGTCTAGCCCCCATAACTGTAGGAAAATAAGTTTTTGTTGTTTAAGCCATGTGGTCCTTTGTTATGGCAGCCCCAGGAAACTAATACAGAGGCCAAGAAGCAAAAAAAGAAAATATAGTGCAAGTTCTTTGACTATGGCAGTAGATCTTGGACTTCGTGACAATATAGAAGGTATAGGTTGGGTGTCTTAGCAGTCCTTTGGCCTTGGGCAGATGGCAAGAACTTACCAATATGTTTTCATTCAATGAATATTTGAGTAATTAGTATATACTGGTCTTAGGGTGTTAGTTGCTGGGATAAGAGTCACTGTTCATCGAGAAACAACTGTGTTCCATCACCATACTACATACTTGGTATTCCATAAATAAGATCCAGTTCTTGCCTTCAAGAAATGCATGTCTAGGGACTTCCCTGGTGGCTCAGTGGTTAAGAGTCCGCCTGCCAGTGCAGGGGACACGGGTTCAATCCCTGGTCCGGGAAGATCCCACATGCTGCGGAGCAACTAAGCCTGTGTGCCACAACTACTGAGCTTGCCCTCTAGAGCCTGCAAGCCACAACTACTGAAGCCTGTGTGCCACAACTACTGAGGCCCGTGCTCTGCAACAAGAGAAGCCACCACAATGAGAAGCCTGCACACTGCAACGAAGAGTAGCCCCCGCTCGCTGCAACTAGAGAAAGCCAGTGCAGCAGCAAAGACCCAACACAGCCAAAAAAAAAGAAGAAAAGAAAAGAAAAACAACTCATGTCTAGTGAGAAGAGATGGATATGAAAAAATTTCAATAAAGGGTGTTAGAGGTGATAGAATGTACTGGAGGTCTAAAAGTGGGATACATCAAACCAACCAAGGAGTTTAGGAAAAGCTTCCTGGAGAAGGAGTTTGAGCTGAATCCTAAGAGGCTTACTCAAGGAACGAATCAGGGAAGGTTGTCCTAGGGAGTAGGAATAGAACAAACAAAGGTGCAGAAGCATGAAGCAGTATGATATACCTTAGAATACGATGTATGTGGGTGTGATTGGAATAGAGGTTATAGGTTGTGGTGTGGCAAGAGACAAAGCCCAAGAGTCAGTGGGCACCAAATTATCAAGGGCCTTATGTATATAGATAAAGAGTGGACAGTGGAGAACCACTGAAGGGGTTTAGGCAGGGGAGAAGCATAATGAGACCTGGATTTTAGAGAGGTATTTTGGAGACTATGTCACAGAGGTAGGGTATGAGTAAAAAGTCAGGAAGTCAATAAAAACTCTATTGTGTTGAGGAGAAGCAAGATGAAATCCGGAGACAGTGCCAGTAGGCATGGAGATAAGAAATGGTTCTGAGGATTAGATGGTGGTGCGCTGGAGCCATTAGTGCCCGTCTCTTTTCAATTCCATGTTCAGTGGCATCAAGTCGGTTGCTTGAAATTGGCCCTGGTGTGGTATTTGCGTCACAGAAATAGAGAAGTGCTGCAAGGCAGGGCTTTTTTTTTTTTTTTTTTAACCTGGAAAGGTGACTGTTAAACATTTACCTGCATACCACTGAATATTAAGAAGGTAAAATTGGTAACGCATTGGATGTTGAGGTATAGGAAAAGAAGTTGCAAATGATCATCCACAGATCTGTGGATTGTGTGTGGTGCTCTTCCTTGAGAGGAGGAAAACTGGAAAAGAAAGATTTGGGCGAGGAGACAGGGAAGAGAGATTGTACTTACAGTACCATTTTGGCCTTACAAGTTTGAAATCTGTGGGACAGTTCAGTTGGAAATGCGTTAGACGTAGATGGGCATTTAGAATTGGGGCCTAGGGAATGGGATTTCTGAGTAACTTGAAGCCATGGAAGTAGATCCAGTTACTCAGAGTAATAAGAGAAAAAGGCCAAAAACAGAGCCCTGGGGGAACCCCAACATTCAAGGGATAGAAAGAGAAGGAGTCAGCACAGTGAGGAATGGCTGGACTTGGAAGAGCCAGCTTCTGGGTGGCCTTTACCCAAGCACTCAAGGAACAAGTCACTTGTCCCAAGAGCAGACGCGCCATCGCAGCTTTCTTAAGTTGGCTATGGGACTCTGAGGGAGGAATAAACACTATTATAAAACATACCCTCAGAATCTCCTCTGCTGGTTTAAATAGCTGTTTTTCAGCCAGTAGGTCTCAACTAGTGTGTTCGGAGCACAAAGTAGAATAGAACTGAAAATTTCATAGTGCTTTGTGCCTAGTAAGGGTAAGCATTGTTTCAGTTTCAATGTTTCTGTGTATGCATATGGGTGTCTCAGATATGTAATATATGTCATGATATAATGTATTATATATATTTGTCACTGTGTCACAGCAAAAAAACCACAGAAAACAAAAAACAAAAACATTTGAAAACGACTGGTTTAAATGACCCCCTTGTTGAAAACTTGTAATTTAATGGGAAATCTTATTCATACCTAACATGGTTTCTCCTGGTCAGCTGCATTCCAATCCAAATTTTCCATCTTCTAGCCATGAGTTGATGGCAGCCTTCCCAGTTCTTATCAAGTATCGGCTGGAATGTCTCTAGTGGTAATTTTTTTAGGGCATGGCTCACTTCCTTTTCTCTTTAGCCAGTGAAAAGGAAGATGTCTCCACAATGAGCTCAACCCTTCAGAGTTTGCCCTGTAAACCTAGATTTTCCCAGGGCTGTGAAAATTCATTCTTCCATTTAACTGGCTGAAGGATCAGACTAGTTCAACTGGTTTGTTTTCTTACGAGGCCTTTTAATTATTAAATGTTATGAGGCCTTGATTTTATTTAGATGAGTCTCCACTTAACTTATCCTGGAGAATTTCTTTAATTTGTAATTGTTCCACTTTATGGAAAGAGGTTTGTGGAAGGAGGTATGAAATGTATCAGTAAAGTGTTTTGAAAACAAAGGGAGTTGAAAGAATGTTGGCCTCCTGAAGCATCGATAGTCCTTGTTTTGGGGTTAGATTTTGTTACAGATCTCTGGGCTATGTCTTCTTTTAGAGACCTCATTTCTGTGCTATGTGCCCATCAGAATAGGATGTTCAGTATGTGAAGTACGTCCGATTCCCTTGAGTCATTCACAGCTGGAAAACTTGTACCTCATCTTCGTGATTCAGCTTAACTAATGTGCTCATTTTCAAAGACTAAGTCTATTTGCTATTAAGAGAAACTTTGGCTTTTAAGTATTATGACTTCTTAGATAGACACTTCAAACATTAAAAAAATACTCTCTACTATTCATGCTATTTTGAGTGAACACTTTTCAAGCAACAGTGCTTTTGGTACTTTTTTTTTCTTTCTTAATTATTTTTGGCTGCGTTGGGTCTTCGTTACTGCGCCTGGGCTTTCTCTAGTTGCGGCGAGCTGGGGCTACTCTTTGTTGCGGTGCGCGGGCTTCTCATTGCGGTGGCTTCTCTTGTTGTGGAGCATGGGCTCTAGGCTCTTGGGCTTCAGTAGTTGTGGCACACGGGCTCTAGAGCACAGGCTCAATAGCTGTGGCGCACGGGCTTAGTTGCTCCGTGGCATGTGGGATCTTCACGGACCAGGGTTCGAACCCATGTTCCCTGCATTGGCAGGTGGATTCTTAACCACTGTGCCACCAGGGAAGTCCGGTACTTTTATATATACTGAATTCTACTAAATATCCTGTGGAATATGAAAAAAGTTACAAAAGGGACAACAAAGTGTAAGTAGTTAAGTACGTAGACTCTGCCACATATGGGCTGTGTGTTAATGTGACATTGGGTAAATTAACCTTTCTGTGCTTTGGTTTCCTCACACAAAAAGTAAAGATAATAATATCGACCACATTGGGCCATTGTGAGGATTAAATGATTAAACACAAAAACAATCAGAACAGTCCCTGGTGCATATAAGTCTTTGGTGGAAGTTAGCTGCTATTATTACTACTGATACTATCTTGAAGGTGTAGCCCTTTCTTTAAGGAGTAATTTTAGAAACAGGATGAACCCCACATGAAGCAAGACAAACAATGTGGGTGAGTTGGTGATTAGCAAATATTTGTTGAGAACTCTGGCACTCTTCCGGATCGTGGAAAGACAGATGGTAAATCACATCTCATATCAAATAATGAACTATATCAGTATGTCATTGTCATAGCTGCCGTTCACTTTTCTAAGTACTTTCTAAGTCGGAAATAATTTAATCCTTACAGCCATTCTAAAAAGTTAAGCAATCTGTCCAAGATTTTAGAGTTAGCTAGTGAACGCGGGAGGTAGGCTTCTAACCCCTGCAGTGAGCCTCCAGAGCCAGCCCCTAACAGCTGTAATGGATGAGTCAGCATGTTTACTGTCCTCAAGGAGCTTGCAATTTACATAAGGAGGCAGATATATTAAGAATCAGGTAGTTTGGGCTTCCCTGGTGGCGTAGTGGTTGAGAGTTCGCCTGCCGATGCAGGGGACACGGGTTTGTGCCCCGGTCCGGGAAGATCCCATGGCCTAGCCGCTGAGCCTGTGCGTCCGAAGCCTGTGCTCCGCAACGGGAGAGGCCACAACAGTGAGAGGCCCGCGAACCCACCCCCCCCCAAAAAAAAGAATCAGGTAGTTTATCAATAACCGTAATAGCTACCATTTGAAGCAATTGCTTATTAGAAGCAATATGGTATAATGGTTAAAGGCATAGATTCTGAGCCACACTGCTTGGGTTGAATTCCTACCTCTGCTGCTTACTTCCTATGTGATCTTGGACTGCTTACTTACTCCCTTCTGTGCCTGTTTACTTATCCATAAAGTGTTGTGGGGATTGAATGTGTTAATATAGGTAAAGCACTTAGAATAGTGCTTGGCACACAGTGCTGCATAAATGTAAGTCATTGCTACTAGGACTTCTATTCTGGCCTGATTCAATCCTTGTGTCATTCCTATGAAGGTTTTCTAGATAAGTAAACTGAGGCTTTGGGCAGTTGAATACCTCCCTGAGGTCATAGTACTCCATTCCTGTTTGCTCCTGAGGCTTCTGCGCTTAACAGTATGTGTTACTGCCTCTTAGACTATAATGCAAACCATATGATATGTGCTGTAATGCAGATTTAAACGAAGGGCAGTTCAGCTGAGAGCTGATTTGTCCATGACGGAGAAGGGTCCTGAAGCTGAGAGGGAGGGAGGCTGGGAGCAGTGGTAAGATTGCGAAGGAATTTTCCCAAAGTGATAAGCCATGGGACAGATGGCTTATATAGCATGTCCCACCAGTATCAAGGACCAGTGTCCCATTCCCATGTAACTCCCCATGAGAAGTGATAGGACTCCTGATAGAGTTGCAAAGGGATATCAGGGCTGTGAGAGCTGTGACCTTGCCATCTGAGGTGAAAGAGCTCCTGTGCCCTGGGCTTGGACACACTGACTTGGAGGTCAAGCTTCAGAGTAGGATCTATGTTGGACTGAGCACCATATCAGCCCTCTGGATCCCGAGAAGGGGAGACTCCCAAAGCAAAAACCAAGACTCAGTTTCTCACCAAACCTGTGGAGTGAGGGGCTCCCAGTCAGATTCAACCTGACATTTCTTTTCTCCAGAACTGTGGAGCAAAAATTTAAATCCACTACAGACATTTAAGTGGGTGTTTAAATGGGGAAAGATATGAGTAGGTGAGAAGGATTCCTGAAGAAGATTGCACTTGAACTTGGCCTTGCAGGATGGCAGGGGAAGTACAGACAAGGAAGGAGGGTTTCCTGTGGAAAAGAGTCTTGGAGGGACTGCAGCAAATCAGGCTGCAAAAACAGCTCCAGGCCATGTTAAGAAGACCTCTGAAAACTAGGGGGGGAACCTGAGCTTGTCGGAGAGGATAATAGGGAATCATGGAGATATTAGAACTGAAGAATGAAATGATGAAATAGACTCTGGGGAGTTAAGCCCGGAGGAGGAATGTTGGCTGTATTTGATTGGAGGAGAAACCACGTCAGAAGCTGCTGCAGTAGTCCAGGAGGAAATAATAAGGGCTGGGATTGGAGGCAGCAGTGGGAATTCGCATGAAAGAAGAAAGCCTGAGTAATACTGCAGAGGCACAACTAGAGGTTAGAGATGGGTTGATGCACTTTAGCTAAAAGAGGGAGAGAGAAGGTTTGGAAGAAGCAGATGTAACCCCAGGTTTCTATCGTTGGAGCCTGTGATAAAAGTGATCATTGGAAATGGGGCCATTGGATGTAGTAATGGTTTGGGAGAAAGGGAGAGAAGTTTAATTTTAGATGTATTGCATTTTATGTGACAGTGGCACTCTCATGTATGTTTTGGCAAAGGTTTAAAGCACTCACAGTGACAAATTTGGGGGCTAGAACATGCCACTTAATCATCTTTTCATGTCATAGAGTTTGTTCTGCCTTTCTTATATCTAGCTAGACATTGGTTTGGCATTTACCACAAAAATACTATGGAAGAAGATAAATGAAGAGCCAAGTTCTCTTTTGTGGGGTGTGGCAATGTGTTAGATGAATGCTGGGTGTAACCGATAAATGTGTTTTCAGTGTAAAGACTCAGTTGGATAAAGACCTAGGCTAAATATTCACTCTTTTCTACTCTAGCTATAAACTCTCTCTAAGGGAAAACTTATTAAATGCTCATGTTTTTAATCTAAGAAAGGTAAAATTATTATAATCTATAATACTGAAAGCTCTGTAATCTGTATTTCCCATGTCACTTACCCTAAACAGTGATTGATTTCTCTTAGAACTACAATGTTTAAGGAGCCTTTGGAATTAATAACAACCATGAGTGGAAGGTAGATAATAGTTCTCAGCTGTCTGTAAGCTTGATCATTAAAATAGCCACATAGGATGAAGGGGTCAAAACTGATGCTAGCATGGAAGTGGCTTCCTTAATATGGTAGAACAGTGTGAAGATAATATAACTTATTGGTCTAATTGCTCTTTTTCTAATAATACACATTTCTAATAATACACATTCTTCCCATTGTATAATGGGAAGTGTCATGTAATTGTAAGACAATGGATCTGACAAATTATACTCAAAACTGTCAGAGTATGCCTTCAGAAAAATGTAAGCAGATAAACAGTTCCCTTTGTGTATGGGAAAATGCTTGATATATTAAGTGAAAAGACAGATTACAAAACAATGTACAGTAATATCCCGTTTTTTGTAAAAAACTATCTTTACATGTAGAAGAAGTGACTTGCTGTATATGTATATTGAAATGTTAACAGTTATCTCTGGTGGTGTGTTTATGAATGACTTGTTTCTTTAGGTTTCTTGTGTTTCTCACGTTTTAAATACAAAATATTAACTTTTATAACCAGAAAACAATTATTTTAAAAAAAGTCTAGCGGGCTTCCCTGGTGGCGCAGTGGTTGAGAGTCCGCCTGCCAATGCAGGGGACATGGGCTCGTGCCCCGGTCCGGGAAGATCCCACATGCCGCGGAGCGGCTAGGCCCGTGAGCCATGGCCACTGAGCCTGCACGTCCGGAGCCTGTGCTCCGCAACGGGAGAGGCCACAACAGTGAGAGGCCCGCATACCGCAAAAAATAAAAAAATTAAAAAAAAAAAAAAAAAAAAAGTCTAGCATTCCTAGTCTAGGAAGTAGAGAAATGGAATCATTCCACTTTTAGTAGCTTTATAATTTTTAACTGTATGATCATACTTATTTTAAACAGCTTTCTTTAACATTATCTTAAATGGTTCCATGTTAGAAATGTGGTAGATTATATTGTATCAACTTTTTAAATTGACAGGATTGTGTGTTTTTTGGTTTTTTTTTTTTTGCGTTATGCGGGCCTCTCACTGTTGCGGCCTGTCTCGTTGCGGAGCACAGGCTCCAGACGCGCAGGCCCAGTGGGCCATGGCTCACGGGCCCAGCCGCTCCGCGGCACGCGGGATCCTCCCGGACCGGGGCACGAACCCTCGTCCCCCGCATCGGAAGGCGGACTCCCAACCACTGCGCCACCAGGGAAGCCCCCTGTATTTTTTTTAATATGAACTAGACATTTTATTTTATTTTATTTATTTATTTATGTTTAGTTTTGGCTGCCTTGGGTCTTTGTTGCTGCGCGCGGGCTTTCCCTAGTTGTGGAGAGCAGCGGCTACTCTTTGTTGCGGTGCTCGGGCTTCTCATTGGGTGGCTTCTCTTGTTGTGGAGCACGGGCTCTAGGCGCGCAGTCTTCAGTAGTTGTGGCACTCGGGCTCAGTAGTTGTGGCTCACGGGCTCTAGAGCGCAGGCTGAGTAGTTGTGGCGCACGGGCTTAGCTGCTCCGCGGCACGTGGGATCTTCCCTGAGCAGGGCTCGAACCCTTGTCTCCTGCATTGGCGGGCGGATTCTTAACCACTGTGCCACCAGGGAAGCCTGGCAGGATTGTTTTTGTAACTACTAAACTTTTTAAAAGGTGGAGGAAAAATATGTGTAATAAACCATGAATAAAAGTGAACAAGTTTTGATTTTTGAATTCCCATAAAATCATACTATGGAATAAAATAAGATAAAAGGATAAAAATACTTTAGCCATCCTTTTAACTTCCTCGTGTTAGAGTCCCGAGGTTTGTAATATTTTTGGTGACACAGTCCCCTCTGGATTAAAATTATCCCAGAGATGCACATTAACTTTTGCCTGTAATTTCAGGGAGTTATGAAAATAGGGTTGAGTTTTTCTCAAATGACACCTTACCTAGAGAACAAGATGATTTTGGGCATAGTTATTTCCCTTCTGACACTTGTCTTACACTGTTCAGTCTCATTAAAGGAACAGTTAAGAGCAACTTTGTGTAGCCTTTTTTTTTTTTTTTTGGGTGGATTGGGTCATGTGTTGCCAGCCCTTTTGATCCGATAGCCACCTTGTGTATGTGGCATCCACTTATCTACTTTTCCTTCGTATCCACCCCAGCACCCTACCAGCTCGATCAAAACAAAAAAAACAGCATAGCTATTCTAAAGAAGTCTGAAGAGTGTTGGAGAGAGGAAGGAGACATAGAAAAAGGGAATGAATAGTTCAAGTTTTAAATTTTGGGGCAAAGCTAGATTTTATATCAGCTACTCTGAGAGAGGGGTGGGGGGAGAGAGAGAGAGAGGGAGGGAGGGAGAGAGGGAGGGAGGGAGGGAGTGTCGGGGGTCGAGGTAGGGAAGTGAGCACACCAGCTGTTTATGGACAGTGTCATTTATGTATGTCCAACCATTGGAAGGTCTCTTTAGAAGGGTTGCTTCATTGCTCAGACACAATTCTGTATCTGTGAGGTATCTTTCACTTGGAAACAGTGGAAAACCTTATGACCCTGGCTAATGCAGAAAAGGGAAGCTTATAAATCAACCGTCCGTGAGTGATGCCGGCATTAGCAAAGCTCTATGTAGGGCCCGTACAATGTGATCAGGACCCTGTTTCTTGCCCTTCCTTTGTGCTCTGCTGCCTGAGACATCATCTTCATCATCCATCCATCCTTAACGTATCCCAAGATGGTGATCAGCAATGGCTGGGACCATGTGCTTCCTTATTTACATAGAACAGAAAAAGAGAGTGTCCTTGCCTCAGAATTTCTAGCAAAAGTCCTTAGATTTTTTTCTGACTTACCTTTGTTCCCATGTCCACCTCTGAAACAATCACTGTGATGAAGGGGATCAGTTAGCTTGGCCCATTCGTGTGTCCCATTCCTGAAGCTGGGAGCAATCAGCTTCCCCTGTACCACAGTGATCCTCATGACCACTGGGTACTGAGAAGACAGCCAACTAATGTCTGTTACCAATGGCAACTCATAATCTTTAATAGAATATAAAATCAGGCAGTGGCTCTGGGGTAGACCAGCTCTACCACTTACCAGTTGTCTATGACCTTGATGAAATCATCTTACTTCTTCAAGCCTCAACTGTAAGTTTAGTTGTAAAATTAGAGTAATACCTACCTTGTAATAGTGTTGTGAAGATTAAATAAAAGAACTTATCAGAATTTCTAGTACCTGGGACATATTAAATGATCAGTTAAAAAAGTTACCTTTAATTTTCCCAGATGATCTATGTTTTTGCTCCTAGATGAATTATAGTATAGATGTATGTATGTATATTTATTCCTTTGAAATAAGACTGCAGTCTAAGAATAACACTAGTATATGAAACAGCATATAACGCTTTATAGCCATATGTAGTGAGAAATTCTATACCTTGAGAGATTGTCTGAAAATGAGGGCAGAGCTGCAAACCCCAAAGTAAAGTTGTCGACCCTAATTATTACTGTTTTGTAGGCATGCGTCAGTCTCCAAGAGAAACTTAAAATTTGAATTTTGATGAGAAATCACCCAAATTTTAAAAGTTGGCAACTAATTTAAAAAATCTGAAAACGTTGCACACTTCACAAACATGTCTGTGGACCACATGTCACTGAACTACCTGTTTGCAGCCTTGGACTGTGAGAGTTATCCTTTGTGCCCAAGTCCTTTTCTCTGGTATCATCCATGCACACTAAACTTCTCAGGCACCCAATGGGAAGAAAGTTTCAAGTGAATTATTCCCAAGAGGGGTAGAGGCATGGTAAACTGAGAGTCACCCAGTTGGGAGGGACTGTAAAACATCAACTCTCCACTCCTTGCTTTTGGAGTCTTGGAACTCATGGCCTGGAGCATGATCCCTTCCCCTTTTCCCACGTAGCCTTGCTGTCTTAGACCTTCATGGCTGGGTCTCTGCTTGGACATTTTCCCCAGAAAGTTTTGGGTTCATGAGAATGAAGCATGGGAGCCCACTTGGACCTTTGATACCATCCCTCCCTATGATTAATACATTGATGAATGACGTCTATTCTTGTGAATTTGGTTAGTGTGAATCAATCCCTAAGACTCAGGTCAGTTCTGGGAACACTGGAAGAAAGCATTTCTGGGCCTGCAGTGCTGAAAGTCATTGGTATACACATCCTGCAAAGTCCTGCCTGAGTTGCCATATGGCCACCATTTTTGATGCTGTCGAACTCCAGAGGTGGAAATTATAGAAATGGATTAGTGAATTTGGTGAAGTAGCTTAGTTCACCTACATGGGTGGTTAGGGGAGGGGACTCTAAGTTTCCAGGTTGGAGTGTTGATGTGTCTGCCCTCTTGCCCACACGGTGTCATGTAACTCTAACAGGACGTTTTGAATGGGGGTCAGAGGTCCAATGAGATGGACACTGGAGGGCCCCCACTGCTGAGTGCCCCCATCCCCCCGAGGAGCTGGGCTTAAACTCAGCCACTTTGGCGAATCTGAGTAGGGTAATGGGTCATCTGTTGTTTCTACTCCCCTGTAAATGGAAGGGGGAAAAAATCACAGTTCTATAGAAGGTAGAATAAAAAGGAGACCTTTGTATTTGAAGTGACAGTTTTCTGAACATTTGAAGAGAGACTTCTGCATGTTTCTCATCCTGGGAAAACCAGTGCAAATGGTTTTGTTGGGGAGAGCATGGGACGAGCAGATGGCTGTCTGTCCAGTGTGGACCGTGTCAGCAGAAGCAAGTCCAACAGCAGTAGCAGCTCTCTGTGTATGAGCCAGACCACTGGGCAAAGCACCTTTCATACGGCAGCCATTTGAATGCTTAAGACAACATCCTATGTAGGTAGTGTTACCGAGAGATCGGCCTCTCTGTACACGGGTGCGAATCAAATCTTGGAGACAGAGTTCTGGGTGAAGTAGAAAAGGATAGCTTTATTACTTTGCCAGGCAAAGGGAGACACACCGGGCTTCTGCCTTGAAAAACTATGTGTCCCAACCTGGGAGGATTTGATGAGGGTTTTATAACAGTGGTTCAAAGGTGAGGGTCTGTGACAAGATTAGGGTTGAGCAGGGCCTGCACGCCCTTAATCTCAGCTCAGGTGGTCGGCTAATCTTGATGAGCTTCTCTGGTCCCTTTAATCTGGCCTCAGGTGGTTTCATGGCTGCTTCTCCCTTGATTAACAACTGTTGGAATCTGCCCTTTGGAACTCAGGGAAGGTCATAGAGGCTGGAGCCTTGCCCACAAGAAACAGGACAAAAGAGCCTCTGTGCTTGGGAGTCCCACAGGGCCTCACTTGGTTTCAGTAGTGTTCTTGTTCAGATAAGAACTTATTCCTTAAGCTCTCACAATTTGTAAATGGTGGAGCTGGGTTTTAACTCAAGTTCTCTGATTCTGAAGTCTATCTCTTGCTGGGCACAGAGGTGTCCATATGTGCCCCCCTCTCACGGAAATCATGGCTCTGCCCCTGCTATGAATTGTACTCCAGGCCAACTCAGGCCCTTGTGGGACCAGAACAAGATCTTGTTCTGTGCAGAAGCAGGAGAATGCCTACCCTTCTCACTGTCACCCTGTGTCCGTTGGGGATCTAAACCACTTGCATGTGTTCCACCTGAAGATAGGGCCTTGGCCGCTGTCAGTGCTCTTCTTCCCCTGCCCTGGGGCTCAGGGTGGGACTAGAGACAGACATCTTGCTGTCTTCTCCATTTCCCCATCTCTCCCCTGACCTTCACGTTGTAGCAGGGACTGGGGGTTGGTCTGTTTATTGAAAATGCCAGTTAAAATGGTATCAGAAAGAATGACACAAGTGGATATAAACATTTTATTTTAAAACATATAAATATGCGTTCTTTTACAACTCTTTAGATGTAAAAAGCTCTTTGAGTAGAGGACACAAATTGGAGTTCTATGAAGTCTTGCTTTAGTAATCAGAACCTGAACGCACATCTATGGTTTCTGTTTGATATCTAAAAGCCAGATATGTGAAATGCTGGATGTTTAAAGATATTTTTCCTAATCTCCTAGCATCATTTTGCCCACACCTTTTTTTTTTTTTTGCAACTCGCCCTTATGGAGTCTTTCCAAAGCAGTTAACCTAGTTTTCCTAGCAATAATAACTCTGTGTTTCACACTTATTTCATCAGCTCATGTAGTTTTAAATTCAATTATGTAATTAAAGTAACAAATACAGTTGCCACAAAAGGGTTTGGAACTAAGGCGACTGCTTCTTGGTGACATCCCACTCAGCTGTGGGAGCAGCTGTGTACCCCTGAGCTCTGAGTGTCCTGTGCCCTAAGTGACACAGGAGGGGAGCCCTGAGTCTAGTGAATCCTTCGAGCTGCAGGCCGATTACCAGCATCTCCTGTGTGAACTGCATCCCTCTCATCATTCAGCCCCAAGAGAGGCCTCATGAAAACCTGTTCATGAGAAGTGAAGTGACTGATCTAGGGCTTGGCCTGGTTGGTTCGACAAGCTTAGACCGGCCAGCACCCTAAAAGTAGGCCAGACTAGCAACCTTTGCAAGCATTAAAAAAGCAAAATTTTTTTCCCTCTGAGGCTGAACAGGGCCATCCTGCCTGTTTTCATGTATAAACCGGTTGATTTACTTCCCTGAATCAGGATTGTGGAGAAACATGGCTTCTATTTCTTTAGCCACAAGAACTGCCTTTCTGGAGGCTGGTCTAAGCCAGAAGTGAAATTTTAACTTTTGTTTTGGTGCCACCAAGTGGTTAGTTTTGAGATAACACTTTTGAGGAGAAGATGACAAGCATGTAATGATTAAAAAAAAAATCTGGGGTGCACAAGCAGAGCACAGAGGATTTTTAGGGCAATGAAACTACTCTGAATGATACTCTGATGGTGGATACATGTCATTATTCATTCTTCCAAACCCACAGAATGTACAACACGAGGAGTGAACCCTAACGTAACTATGAACTTTAGGTGATATGATGTGTCCATGTAGGTTCATTGATTATAACGAATGTAGCCCTGTGGTGAGGGGTATTGATCATGGGGGAGGTGATGCATATGTGGAGGCAAGAGGTGTATGGGAGAGCTCTGTCTTCTCAATTTGTTATGAACTTAAAACTGCTTAAAAAATAAAGCCTAGAGGCTTCCCTGGTGGCGCAGTGGTTAAGAATCTGCCTGCCAATGCAGGGGACACGGGTTCGAGCCCTGGTCCAGGAAGATCCCACATGCCGCGGAGCAACTAAGCCCCTGCACCACAACTACTGAGCCTGCGCTCTAGAGCCCACACACCACAACTACTGAAGCCCACGCGTCACAACTACTGAAGCCCGCGTGCCTAGAGCCCGTGCTCCACAACAAGAGAAGCCACCACAATGAGAAGCATGCACACCGCAACTAGAGAAAGCCTGTGTGCAGCAACGAAGACCCAACAGAGCCAAAAATAAATTAATTAATGAATTAAAAATATAAATGAATTAAAAATTAAAAAAAAAACCAAGTAAAAAAACTTCTGTTCTACATTTCATTTTCCCTTTTAGCTACTGGTGTTGCAGGTAAGAGCCAGGTAAGCAGAGACATCATCTAGGGCAGCTGGCCGACTTCTCAAGCCTGGATGAAGTTCCCACGTTCCAGAGTCTGGGTCCTTAGCTTCGTACATCCCAGGAACCTTTAATTTCTTCAGTGTATCCATAACTTGTGCAATTTTCCAGGGTTATATCTTGCTTACCAAACTTACAAAAGACTCGTTGTTAAGTCAGAATGCCAGTGTATTACTTTACAGTTAGAAATGTATATGTAGTTGTAAACCAAAGACATGTGTTAGCTGAGTGCTTCATTTGCCACCCTGTAGAAAATTTATATTGGAAGACAGATTATACAGAGCAGGTTGCTTGGTGAAATCGCGGTGGGTAGAGTGTGTGATAGGGGGAGGGCGGGTGTAAGGTTGTTTATCTTGGAGGTTAGCATCATTAAGGTGAGGCTGTCTTGACCACTGTAGGTCTGTACATGACTCCAAACTGGGTAGTATAGAATCCTGGACAGTGCTGGTGACAGACTGGCCTCATCTTTTTCGTTGGGCATTCTTTTGGAAACCCTGTGCTGAGTGAGCATCTCCTGTTAATCTGTTCTTCCCTCAGACGGGACACAGTGTGACTGGCAAGGCAAATGCTGCAGACGTGCTGACACAGCTCTGGTCTCCTGAGCATCTCTCTGGTCACCGTGGTCAACATGAGCACTGTCAGCCACCATTGAGAGGTTCTGGCTTAGGGGAACTACCCTATTTATTGCATGATTATTTTGAATAATTTCACTCTCAGAGGAAAACTTATGTGTTTTATGTTTTGGTGGCTCTGTCCTCAAATGCAGGTTAAAATTAACATGTAAAATCCTTAGTCACCTTGGAATAGATCCCCAGTAGTGAAACAGGACTTGCTGAAGGTGGGAATTATCCTAGATTCTAAGGAAGGATGTGTTTGTGCAGGCCACTTGACGTCCACGTTTTGAGAGCTTTGTATGGACCTCACCACCTGCTCGTACACTGCGGCCTGCCCTGTGACTCCGCATTGCAGCTCAGTTATCTCCCAGCCTTGGTGCTGCGTCTCCTCACACCCACCTCTATCCGTGCCCCAAACTGCTGCCAGAGTCCTCAGTCAAGAGGACTCGGGATACCTGCAGAAGTTATAAATCGGTGGCCTGTGATTAGAATCTGATCCACAAATTTTTTATTTTTGCCATTACGTTGTTTTTGTCTTTAATTTATTATTAATTTATTTTCGGCTGTGTTTGGTCATACTCGCTGTGCCCGGGCTTTCTCTAGTTGCGGCGAGCAGGGGCTACTCTTCGTTGCGGCACGCGGTCTTCTCATTGTGGTGGCTTCTCTTGTGGCGGAGCACATGATGTTGTTTTTAAAAGTTTGATTTAGTTGCCAAAAGTTAAAAATCAGGAGGTTGGCAAAAAACTGAGTGTTCATCTGCTTTGAAAACCAGTAGAAGATCTGGCTGTGCAGGGCCTGCCTTCTCACAGAGCAGTTACTGGAGTGGCCTCGATAGGGTACGTCCTGGGAGTTATCCTCAGTTTCCACCCTACCCTTCCACTCATTTATGTTACTGTCTGGGAGTGGGGGTGACTCTTGGTATGCTGGAAAACCAAAACCAAACCAAAACACACACGTAGAAAACCAGCGAAGGGAAGGAGCGGCTTCTCGTGGACTCTTGCTCTCTGTTGTCGTCTGCCTTGTGAGGGGAACTCCTTCCTCGGAACCTGTTCCCAGCCTCTTGAGGTCCGTTACCTCTGAATTTATCCCTTGTGCTTCCAAGAGGTGTGGTGGTGAAGTGTTGTTGAGACTTTGGGGTCACAAGGCCTGGATTTGAATACCAGCTCTGATCCTTACTGAGTTCAGTTTCCTTTTCTGTAAAATGACGGCTCTAACTTGCCTCATAGGTTGGCCCAAGAATTAAATGGGATTTTGTATTGAAAGCATCCAGCAGAAGGTAGGTCCTCCAATAATAGTGCCTCCATCTCTGTCTTCTATCAAGACATGACTCCTTCCCTTCTTCACGACCTTAATGAAGTCCAGCTACACACCTACCTCTGCTTTCCTGCCACATATACCTCTTTACTCTTACAATAAAACCGACTGTTTTATTTTTTATTCCTTATAACTTCCAGTCTTTCCGATCAGCACATTTCACGTATTTCCTTTTCTTGTTGTAGGCAGACCTCACAGAGACTCTCATATAAGAATAATGGATGACAGGTGAATTTATTTTGTTTTGGGAAATTTTATCAGAAGGCATAGCTTTTATCAAATCTCTTCAATAACTGTACAGAAATTTGTGATGGAAACTCATTAGCTTTTATAGCAACTGGTTGGAATTCTTAATATATGTACGTTTCCCCATCCATTGTATGTTTATAGACATGGAGCCCAGGTCAAAAGCTGGAAAGTCATCAACAGGAAGGATTGGTACTGGAAGGGAGACACTTCGCCTGAGATCAAAAGGTCCTGCCACTGTGGAAGAAGTGGTATGTTATGTTCATTTAATCCCTATATGTCTTGGAAATGGATGGACGTTCGTGTTTGTCAGAGCTGGAAATAAAGGCCCTCTTTCCCTCTACTCACTCAGCAGCCAGAGTTATCCTTTCGAAACTCAGATGAGATGGAACAATCTGTTCAAAAGCCTCCAGTGGCTTCCCACGTCACTCGGAGTAAAAGCTAAAGTCCTCAGAGTGACCAACACGATCTGACTCTGCGTCTCTTCTCTGCTCTCATCTCCACCCCTCTCCTCCTGGCTCCCTCTGCTTCAGCTACTTGAGTCTCCTCTCTGTCCTCAAGCACTCCAGATACATCCCTGCCTCAGGACCTTTGCATGAGCTGTTACCTCTAGCTGGATGCGCTGCCCATTTACGGGCACTGCTCACTCCCTTGCCGCCTTGAGTTTCTGTCCACATCCTACCCTGTTTAGCCTCTGAGCAGCTGGTATAATAGCAGGTCCCACCACCCTGCCCCCTGCCCAATCTTCCTTGCCCTTCATTTTTTTTAAGGCGCTGAACCCAGTGGGACTTATATCCTTGTCTCCTCTCAGTCCCATGTCTTGTTCTCACATGTCCTGTTCACAGCTGTATTCCCAGCACCCAGAACAGTGCCTGACACTTCAGAGGAGCTCAGATCTTTGAATTTAATGAATTAGTGAGTGATTCACTTACGCTTGACTGGAGGAAGGGTTTTGCTGATTGTGTCTATGTAAATGTCAGTATTTGAGTGAAAAACACGAGGAGAAGAGACACATGGAGGGAAGGAGGGTGGAAGAAGAGGGTGGCAGTGGTAAGGATTCAAAGTTACAAGTGGCAGGTCCGCTCACAGCAGGAAGACAGCGGTGATGAAGCCCTCCTTTGGGGAGGTCAGGCAGACCTCTGAGGCTCTGGAGCTCCTTGGCGTGGGGTGGGGGGGCTGGGTCGGGGGGAAGGCATGTCTGTGTGTGCCTACCGTCCTAGGGCTCCCAGCTGTTTGAAGAGCAAGAGAGTGAGACAGATGAATGGTTAGGAGGCTGTTTTCATAGGATCCAGAGCTTTTGGGGGACGATGTCAGGGTCAGTCATGGGTGTGGTTGGTCGGAGCAGACCCTCAAGGAACCACGAGGCCAGGGTTGTCCTCTTGAATGTTGGAGTCACCCAGGATGTTGTCTGTTTTGGAGAATCCAGGGGAAGACTCCGAGTCGAGTGCCTTGGTCCTGGGTGAATGAAAAGATGGATCTGGAGGCAAGTGACAACGGAGAGGCCTGGGAGAGCTGAAAGCATTTTGAAAGTGAGATATGACAAGATTTGTGAAAAAACCCAGGGCAGTGACATCTGGTTGTTCTGAGTCTTTATTTTTCCAATGCCCAGCACACTGCCAGACATATTGCTGAAGTCCAGTAAATGTTTATTGTTGAACAAATGAACAAACCTCAGTGGAAGAAAGGAATCTGTAAGAGGATGGAAGGACAGTGGGAAGGAGCTAGGGGATGCCAAGTGTTCTTTAAAGTGGAGGAGAAAAGGACAGACCTTCAAACTGTTTGCAAAGGAAGTGGGGTCGGCAGGAAAAACTCCATGTCACTTCAGGAGGAGCGCCCTCTTCTAACAGTTAAAATGGGTAATACATATCTGTTTATTTATGAGCAGCTGCTATATAGAAGGTGCTGGAATGAAAAAGAATAACTGCAGATCTGCCTGAGGAGGTGGGAAAGATTCATTCCAAGAAAAACATCTAAAACTCCCTTCCTATTTGCATAGCCTGCTTCATTAAATAGGGCAATTAAAATAGCTCGTAATAAAGGGGAAAAAAACTAGTTTGGTGCTAATATTAAATTTGATACAAATGACCTACCATTTAATTTGAAACACCAAAGGATTTACAGATTTGAAGCAAATCAGCCCCTCATTATCTAGCACAATTTCTGAAAACTGAACTATACT
Source organism: Globicephala melas (assembly GCF_963455315.2). Classification (NCBI taxonomy): domain Eukaryota; kingdom Metazoa; phylum Chordata; class Mammalia; order Artiodactyla; family Delphinidae; genus Globicephala; species Globicephala melas. The sequence continues at coordinate 119,984,281 of NC_083314.1, read as the reverse complement.
CCACCTGCAAACCTCACAATTTATTCACTATGTGTTTGTTGAGACAGGTACAGTCCAGGTGCTGGTGATACAAAGATGGATAAAGATGTTGTTTTTCCTTTAAAAGGAGAGAGGCAGGAAAAGAAGCTATTACAAATCAGAAGGGCAAGGTTAATGTCATAAAGGAGGGGCTGGCTGATCAGCTACAGTCAGGGATTGGGAAAGGGAAATCAGGGAGAGTTCCCTCCAGAAGAAATGGTTGAGTTGGTCAAAGATGGGGTGAAGAGTGTTCTACGCATGAAACGGAAATGTCCACGGGACTGGAGTGTGCTGCAAGTACCTGGTGGTGGGTGATGACGCTGGAGGTAGAGGCCTGGGTCAGGGCGTGAAGGGCCTGTGGATAATGGAGCGGGGGGGCTATTTAAAAATTGCAAGGGGAACAGCAAATCAGTTTTGTGTTTTAGAAAAACCCCTTGGTTCTGGGGGATGGGATATTGAGCAGGGTGGATTTGAGAGCGTGAAGATTTGTCTTTTTTTTTTTTAATTTTTATTTTATTTTTGGCTGCATTGAGTCTTCATTGCTGTGTGCGGGCTGTCTCTAGTTGTGGCGAGCAGGGGCTACTTTTCATGGCGGTGCGCAGGCTTCTCACTGTGGTGGCTTCTCTTGCTGTGGAGCACTGGCTCTAGGCGCACGGGCTTCAGTAGTTGTGGTGCGTGGGCTTCAGTAGTTGTGGCGCGTGGGCTCTAGGGCTCAGGCTCAGTAGTTGTGGCGCATGGGCTTGGTTGCTCTGCGACATGTGGGATCTTCCCGGACCAGGGCTTGAACCCATGTCCCCTGCATTGGCAGGCGGATTCTTAACCACTGTGCCACCAGGGAAGTCCCGAGCCTGAAGATTTCAGGCAGGGAGACCAATTAGGAGACTTCTGCAAATAAGAAAAGACGAGGGGAGTATTATTTAGCCATAAAAAAGAAGAAAATCCTGCCATTTGTAACAACATGGATGGACCTTGAGGGTATTAAGCTAAGTGAAATAAGTCAGACAGAGAAAGACAAATATTGGATGACCTCAGTTATATGCTCCTCTCCCCTCCCCCCCCCCCAAAAAACCCCACCTCATACAGAAATGGAGCAGATTGGTTGTTGCCAAAGGCAGCGGGTTGGGGGTGGGTGGGTGAAGAGGGTCAAGGTACAAACTTTCACTTATAAACAAGTCCTGAGGATAGACTGCACAGCATGGTGACTATAGTTTATAATACTATATTATATATTTGAAAGTTGCTAAGAGACTAGATCTTAAAAGTTCTCATCACAAGGAAAAAAAAAAACTATGTGTGGTTATGGATGTTAACTAGACTTATTGTGGTGATGATTTTCCATACAGTGTATACACATATCAAATCTTTATGTTGTACACCTGAAACTAAGATAATGTTATATGTCAATTATATCTCAGTTAAAAAAAGTCAGGACTGAACACAGGCAATCAGAATGTGAATGGAAGAGGGGATGATGAGATCAAGAGCTATTTAGAATAGTAAGATCTTGGTAGCCATTTTTTTTTTTTTTTTTGCGGTACGCGGGCGTGCCACCACTGGGGCTCCTCCCGTCGCGGAGCACAGGCTCCGGACGTGCAGGCCCAGCGGCCACGGCTCACTGGCCCAGCCGCTCCGCGGCCTGTGGGATTTTTTCGGACCAGGGCACGAACCTGTGTGCCCTGCATCGGCAGGCGGACTCTCAACCACTGTGCCACCAGGGAAGCCCTGCAGTGTAGTCTTGAATTCAACATTTGTACCCGTAGTTGAGTGTTTAACATCTTTGGGCAAATTTTATTTCAGCTATGAAGCCATTTAAAACCAAGTATTGAAATAAACTAAACAGAACCAGACTTCACCAAATATTAAACCAAGATTTTAAAAGAATAATAAAATATATCCAATCATGTTTTTCATAGAAACTTGTAGGAAGAACAAAAATATTTTGGTACCATTAATACATAAAACAACAATTATTTAAAAATATTATTTCATCATCTTATAAAATTTCTATTTTTATAACATACTCAATACATTAATGTGGTAACACGTGTGTAATTGATAAAAATTGCATACAGTAGTCCCCTCTTATCCACAGTGGACACGTTCCAAAACCCCCAGTGGATGTGTGAATGTGTGATGTGGATAGTACTGAACCTTATATATACTATGTTTTTTCCTATACATACATACCTATGATAAAGTTTAACTTATAAATTGGGCACAGTAAAAGATGATAATAACTAATAGTAAAATAGAACTATTATAAAATACACTGTAATAAAAGTTGTGTGAACGTGATCTCTCCAAATGTCTTATTTTACTGTACTCGCCCTTCTTGTGATGATGTGAGATGATAAAATGCCAGTGTGATGGGATGGAGAGAGGTAAATGACATAGGCATTGTGACATAGTGTGAGGCTACCACTGACCTTCTGACTCTAAGTCAGAAGGAGGATCATCTGCTTGGGTGATCCTGGATCATCTAGCCATGATGATGGTGAAGGTTGGATCTCAGGAGCAGGTGATGTCTGTGGTTGGGGATTCTGGGATGGAGCAGGTGGTGTGAGATTTTATCATACTACTCAGAATGGCACACAATGTAAAACTTGTGAACTGTTTATTTCTGGAATTTTCCATATAATATTTTTGGACCTCAATTGACTGAGGAAACTGAAACTGAGGAAAGCAAGACTGCAGATGAGGGGGGACTTCTGTTCAATAAAATTAATAAAAAATAAATAATAGGGGTATGTGTTCAGAGTGTTTTACTCTTGGGGTGAGCTGTTAATGCATGTGGCCTGCATGATAAAGACCAAACCCCTATTCAAGGCATACAGGACTCCTTAAGATCTAGTCATGTCTGGCGCTATGATTCCCGTCTCATGGGACTTCTTGCAGTCCTTTAACCCACTGTACGCTTTTATCAGACTCTGCAACCTCACATAGACTTTGTGTATATATTGCCTTCTACTTTCGGTGCCTGCTTCTGCTTATCTGACGCCAGTTCATTTTGAAAACACACTTCTTAAGTCACCTTTCTGAAGTCTTCCTGGACACTTAGAGATTTAAATTTACTTCCCCTGTGATGCCTCTTTGCCTCTGACATCCTTTAGAAATTGTCCTTATTATTGTTAAATAGCTATTTATTTTCACATCTGTCTCCCTTCTAGACAGCTAGCCGCTTGGAGACTGTTCTTGCTTTTCTTCTTTGAATCTATAATACTTAACACAAACACCAAAAATATTTACTATATTGATTTGTATTGCGTTGCAGTGCACATTCTAGATATATTTCCATTCAAATTAGCTGAAGTACACAACCAGGAACTGGCTCCATATCAGATTTCCCCCTACGTATGGCTCGACATTCAAGAGATTATACATAAAAATATGATTTTATTTCTCTTTTCTTTGATAAAGCCCTCTGAAACCAAAGCAAAGTCGATTGGAAAGGTTGATGATCTTCTTGAATTGTACATGGGAATTCGAGATATCGATTTAGGTAAGATCATACTATTTAAAAAAGTCTTATGTCTTAGTTTGATGGAACTTAATGCTTATTTGTGTCTTGCTTGCATTTATTGTCACTTATATCTTTCAAGATAAACAGTATCTGTGTAGTGATGAAAAGCATAATGAAAATAAAGATAAATAAAAATGAAAAGAACACCTGGCCCTTACCCCTTATTAGTTGTGAGGCCTCAAAGCCAAGTCAACTTTCCTAAACTTCAGGGTTTTTTTTTTTTTTTTTTTTACAGGAAAATGTTCATTCTACTTTTTTAAATTGAAGTATAGTTGATTTACAATATCGTGTTAGTTTCAGATGTACAGCAAAGTGATTTAGTTATATATATATATATTTTTTTTTCAGATTCTTTTCCATTATAGGTTATTATAAGATATTGAATATAGTTCCCTGTGCTATATAGTAAATCCTTGTTGTTTATCTATTTTATGTATAGTAGTGTGTATCTATTAATCCCAAACTCCTAATTTATCCCTCCCCCCCTTTTTCCCTTTGGTAACTGTAAGTTTGTTTTCTATGTCTGTGAGTCTGTTTCTGTTTTTTAAATTAGTTCATTTGTATTATTTTTTAGATTCTGCATATAAGTAATATCATATTTTTCTTTATCTTACTTCCACCCATGTTGTTGCAAATGGCAATATTTCATTCATTTTTTATGGCTGAGTAGTAATATATCTGTATCTATCACATCTTCTTTGTCCATTCATCTGCCAATGGACACTTACATTGCTTCCGTGTCTTGGCTATTGTAAATAGTGCTGCTGTGAACATTGGTGTGCGTGTATCTTTTTGAATTAGAGTTTTCATATTTTCCAGTATATGCCCCGTAGTGGGATTGCAGGATCATATGGTAGCTCTATATTTAGTTTTTTAAGGAACCTCCACACTGTTTTCCAAGTGGCTGCACCAATTTACATTCCCACCAACAGTGTAGGAGGGCTCCTTTTTCTCCACACCCTCTCCAGCACTTATTATTTGTAGACTTTCTTTTTGGCTGTGCTCTGCAGCATGTGGAATCTTAGTTTTCTGACCAGGGATTGAAACCATGCCCCTTGCATTGGGAGCACAGAGTCTTAACCACTGGACTGCCAAGGAAGTCCCCTATTATTTGTAGACTTTTTGATGATGGCCATTCTGACTGATGTGAGGTGATAACTCATTGTAATTTTGATTTGCATTTCTCTAATAATTAGTGATGTTGAGCATCTCTTCATGTGCCTGTTGACCATCTGTACGTCTTCTTTGGAGAAATGCCTATTTAGGTTTTCTGCCCATTTTTTGATTGGGTTGTTTGTTTTTTTGGTATTGAGTTGTATAGGCTGTTTTAAACTTCAGTTTTTAACCTATAAATAATATTTCCTACATAAGCAGTTTTATGGATTTAAAAAATATATATGATGATAAATGTTAACTAGACTTACTGTGGTGATGATTTCATAATATATACATATATTAAAATATATATAAAAATTTAGTAAATGATACATATGAAAAGTATTGAATACATCAGATTTAATGGACAAATTGTGTATTTGTTACAGTATTAAAGTTGTGCCTCATTTAATAAGAATACTGAAACCTTGTGAACAATGAATCAAATATGAAGAAAGCAGACACACTTGGCATGTGACGAACAAGGGCATTTGAGCAGTTGAATTTCTGTGTATTTGTTTATTTTATTTTTTAAAAAAATTATTTATTTTATTTTTGGCTGTGATGGGTCTTCGTTGCTGCATACGGGCTTCTCTAGTTGCAGTGAGCAGGGCTGCTCTTTGTTGCAGTGTGCAGGTGTCTCATTGTGGTGGCTTCTCTTGTTGTGGAGCATGGGCTCTAGGCGTGCGGGCTTCAGTAGTTGTGGCTCATGGCCTCTAGAGCACAGACTCAGTAGTTGTGGCACACGGGCTTAGTTGCTCCACAGCATGTGGGATCTTCCCGGACCAGGGCTTGAACCCATGTCCCCTGCATTAGCAGGTGGATTCTTAACCACTGCACCACCAGGGAAGCTCTCTGTGTATTTCTTATGTCATCATTAGGATGTCAGTATCTTGATCTCTCAGTTAAGACTCTATCAATTGCAAATAACAAATGAAACAAAACAAAACTCAACAAATCTAATTCCAACTGGCTTAAGGGAATGTTAAGCCAGGGAAATGTTCTGGTTCTTATAGCTGAAAATTCCAGAGGTAGATCTTGGCTTCAAAAATGGTTAGAAGTGACGTTCTCATGCTGTCATCAGGATGTGGTTTCTCTTCTCTCAATTCTGGCTTCATTTCAGATCTCCATGGTATCCCCTGGCAGCTTCAGGCCCTCCCTCATAGAACCCAAATGACAGCCATGGCTCCACCCTCTACATCTTCTTGGTGGCAAGCATGGTGGGAGAGAGGGAGGGCCTTTTCCAAGTCATTCAAACAAAATGTTCAGGATCGTCTCTGATTGTCTCAAGTGAACTAGTCACAGAGGCCAGGGAGGTGGTTAGGTCTGGGTCAGATGCTCTACCTATGCAACAGAGAGTGACTCTGAAATACAAGGGCTGAGATTGTGCAGGGCCTGGTCCCTCCAGTGTAGAAGCAAGGTGATAACTGTTCCCTTAAGAAGGGCAGGTGGATGCTGGGTGGGGAAAGAGTGAATGAGCATGCTAGTGGTGGGGTGTGTGCCTGCATGCATCTGTGTGTGGGCATGGGTGAATTTGTATCAGGTACTTAATAAATTTTTTAAAGTCAAAGACTGGGACTATTTTATTTACTTGCTACCAGGGAAAGTATTTTACTTTACATTAGCTAGAAGTATTTAAAACTCATTCTTCCTTTTCTACTTCTACTCATTTTCCTTTTTCCTTACAGAGTTTATTCTTATTTTTTTCTAGCCTATCTGAACTTTAAAAATAAAATGTTTATGTTGGCTGTGCAGATGATGTCTGTAATTGAAAAAGGTGATACTCTTTTCTAGCTCCTTTAAGAGAAATATAAAATTTGCATATAATAGATCCTTGCTACACACGACACGAAGTTAAAGCTGAGATGATCCTATAGAAAGCAAGTGTTTTAAAATGTTTCTCCCAACCTGTTTGTATTTGGAAAAATAAAGAGATTTGCATAAATGATGTGGGCCTGTGGCAGTTATGCAAATGAACTTGCAAATGAGAGTAAAGGGGATTTAGAGATGGTAGTGCTCTTAAACTCAGGTAGTATTTGTTAGGAAAGTAATATGAAATATCTCTATTCAATTGAGAAGTTTTAAAATTGTATACTGTATAAATATTATAAGATTCAGGAACTAGGGTATCAGTTGCTGGATCTTGAGCTTTAGGAGAATCATACTTTTCAAAGGTGAGAACTTAAAGCAGTGCTTAATTTTAGAACTTAATTTTGGGCATAGGTCTTATAGCTACTTAAGTATAAATTGGGCATAATTAAATAAATCATATTTAATAATAAATCTTTTGTTATTAAAATATACAGATATACAGGGAAGAGTGCTGGGCAATGGTACAAGTAATTATAAATGAATTAAGAGAGTTCTTTTTTTATAGATTTATTTAATTAAATTTTTGGCTGTGTTGGGTCTTCGTTGCTGCGCGCAGCTTTTTTCTAGTTGTGGCGAGTGGGGGGTTACTCTTCATTGCGGTGCACAGGCTTCTCATTGCGATGGCTTCTCTCGTTGCTGGGCACAGGATCTAGGCGTGCAGGCTTCAGTAGTTGTGGCACGCGGGCTTCAGTAGTTGTGGCTCGTGGGCTCTAGAGCGCAGGCTCAGTAGTTGTGGCACGTGGACTTCGTTGCTTCACGGCATGTGGGATCTTCCTGGACCAGGGCTCGAACCCATGTGCCCTGCATTGGCAGGAAGATTCTTTTTTTTTTTTTTTTAACAACTTTATTGGGGTATAATTGCTTTACAATGGTGTGTTAGTTTCTGCTTTATAACAAAGTGAATCAGTCACAGGCAGATTCTTAACCACTGTGACAACAGGGAAGCCCAATAAAGTTCTTTAAAGATCAATTTTCTTTCACTCTGACAAATTCAGAGCACTAAACATTCCTCACAAATTCCTTGTAAATTAACTAGTAATCCCTTTATAAAGTTAATTAATCAAATTCCTCCAATGGCATAAAAATCATTATTATTATACATGATTAGCAACGTGATTAGTCACCTAGGGAGGTAAAGTTTAAGGAAAGTAATTATTTTGAGAATGTGAACCATTGTTGAATTAGGAATTTCTCTCATTATTCAGATCTGATTAGCATGAAATATGACTCACAAATATGACACTGATTCAACAGACAAATGAATATATTTACTTGTTTGTGTTCCAAGCATTTCTTAGCTTTCAGAAATGTTGTCTTAATGCAAATTACATTGATATCACGTTATATTCGAGTTAATATGTTTTTGTTAGAAAACTTAAAAAGTAATATGGCAATAAAATGACTAAAACCCAAAACACTATCCTCAAAAAAGGATTGGGATGTATTTACCATTTGAAAATGGAAAACAATTCAAATGGGTTTATGTAGAAGTAACCCTGAAGGGGATAGTGCTTCATTTGGTTGTAAAGTTGTGAACTATTTCACAACCAACCCAATGCCAGCCGACGTGGCTTGCCTTGGAATGTTACCCAATGGGGAAAATGGTTTCTGGAAGATTTTGAGTCCTGTAAGACCCTAGATGGGATTGACCTAACTTAAAGGAAAGTTGTGTCATATAAGTTTCTTCATGAATATTTAAGGCCATTGTGTAAATTGTATACGGAACTACACTATTTTCTGAAGATACCAACTTAGGAGTTTGGAGATCATCCCAGCAACTTCAGAATTTTAGGATTTCTAATTTATAAAGAGATCCAGAGGTGGAGGGGGGGGACCTTCAAGATGGCAGAGGCGTAACACTTGGAGATCATCTTCCTCCCCCAAAATACATCAAAAATACGTCTACATGTGGAACAACTCCTCAAGAGCACTTACTGAATGCTGGCAGACGACTTCAGACTTCCCAAAAGGCAAGAAACTCCCCACGTACCTGGGTAGGGCAAAAGAAAAAAGAAAAAACAGAGGCAAAAGAATAAGAATGGAACCTGCAACTCTGGGAGGGAGATGTGAAGGAGGAAAGGTTTCCACACACTAGGAAGACCTTTTACTGGTGGAGACGGGGGGGGGGGGCGGTGGGTGGGGGGGAAGATTCGGAGCCACAGAGGAGAGCACAGCAACAGGGGTGCAGAGGGCAAAGCGGAGAGATTCCTGCACAGAGGATCAGTGCTGACCAGCACTCACCAGCCCGAGAGGCTTGTCTGCTTACACACTGGGGCAGGTGGGGGCTGGGAGCTGAGGCTCAGGCTCTGGAGGTCAAATCCCAGGGAGAGGACTGGGGTTGACTGTGTGAACACAGCCTGAAGGGGGCTAGTTCACCATAGCTAGCAGGAAGAGAGTCTGGGAAAAAGTCTGGACCTGCCTAAGAGGCAAGAGACCATTGTTTCAGGGTGTGCGAGGAGAAGGGGATTCCTTCCCTGTCTGCCCACAGAAGGCAGAGAACTGCCTAAACAAGCTCCAGAGATGCGCGCGAGCCGCGGCTATCAGCGCAGACCCCAGAGACGGGCATGAAACGCTAAGGCTGCTGCTGCCACCACCAAGAAGCCTGTGTGCGAGCACAGGTCACTATCCACACCTCCCCTCCCGGGAGCCTGTGCAGCCTGCCACTGCCAGGGTCCTGTGATCCAGGGACAACTGCCCTGGGAGAACACACAGTGCACCTCAGGCTGTTGCAACATCATGGTGGCCTCTGCTGCCACAGGCTCGCGCTGCATTCCAATTATAACTACTGTACCCCTCCGTCCCCCTGGCCTGAGTGAACCAGAGACCCCTAATCAGCCGCTTCTTTAACCCCCTCCTGTATGGGTGGAAACAGAAGCCTGAGGGCGACCTGCACGCAGAGGTGGGGCCAAAACCAAAGCTGAACCCCAGGAGCTGTACGAACAAAGAAGAGAAAGGGAAATTTCTCTGTGCAGCATCAGGAGCAGTGGATTAAATCTCCACAGTCAACTTGATGTACCCTGCATCTGTGGAATACCTGAATAGACAACGAATCAACCCAGAACTGAAGCGGTGGACTTTGGGAGCAGCTGTAGACTTGGGGTTTGCTGTCTGCAACTGACTTGTTTCTGATTTGTATGTTTATCTTAGTATAGGTTTTGGCACTTGTTATCATTGGTGGATTTGTTTATTGGTTTGGTTGCTCTCTTCTTTTTCTAATTACTTTTAAATTTTTTTATTTTAATTTTTAAATTTTAATTATTTTATTTTATTTTTATTTTCTTTCTTTATTTCTCCCTTTTCTTCTGAGCCATGTGGCTGACAGGGTCTTGGTGCTCCGGCCTGGTGTCAGGCCTGAGCTTGTGAGGTGGGAGAGCCGAGTTGAGGACATTGGACCACCAGAACCCTTCCAGCCTCACGTAATATCAGTCAGCGAGAGCTCTCCCAGAGATCTCCTTCTCAACACTAAGACCTAATTCCACCAACGGCCAGCAAGCTCCAGTGCTGGATGCCCCATGCCAAACAACTAGCAAGACAGCAACACAACCCCACCCATTGGCAGAGAGGCTACCTAAAATCATACTAAGTCAAGACACCCAAAACTGGATGCAACCCTGCCCAAAAGAAAGACAAGATCCAGCCCCACCCACCAGAATACGGGCACCAGTGCCTCCGTCAGGAAGCCTACACAAGCCACTGAACCAACCTTACCCACTGGGGGCAGACACCAAAAACAATGAGAACTATGAACGTGCAGCCTGTGAAAAGGAGACCTCAAACACAGTAAGTTAAGCAAAATGAGAAGAGAGAGAAATATGCAGCAGATGAAGGAGCAAGGTAAAAAACCCGCCAAACCAAACAAATGAAGAGGAAATAGGCAGTCTACCTGAAAAAGAATTCAGAATAATGATAGTAAAGATGATCCAAAATCTTGGAAATAGAATGGAGAAAATACAAGAAACGTTTAACAAGGACTTAGAAGAACTAAAGAGCAAGCAAACAGTGATGAACAACACAATAAATGAAATTAAAAATTCACTAGAAGGAATCAGTAGCAGAATAACTGTGGCAGAAGAATGGATAAGCGACCTGGAAGATAAAATAGTGGAAATAGCTACTGCAGAGCAGAATAAAGAAAAAAGAATGAAAAGAATTGAGGACAGTCTCAGAGACTTGTGGGAAAACATTAAATGCACCAACATTCGAATTATAGGGGTCCCAGAAGAAGACGAGGAAAAGAAAGGATCTGAGAAAATATTTGTAGAGATTATAGTTGAAAACTTCCCTAACATGGGAAAGGAAATAGTCAATCAAGTCCAGAAAGTTCAGAGAGTCCCATACAGGATAAATCCAAGGAGAAACACGCCAAGACACATATTAATCAAACTATCAAAAATTAAATACAAAGAAAAATATTAAAAGCAGCAAGGGAAAAGCAGCAAATAACATACAAGGGAGTTCCCATAAGGTTAACAGTTGATCTTTCAGCAGAAACTCTGCAAGCCAGAAGGAAGTAGCAAGACATATTTAAAGTGATGAAAAGGAAAAACCTACACCCAAGATTACTCTACCCAGCAAGGATCTCATTCAGATTCAACGGAGAAATTAAAACCTTTACAGACAAGCAAAAGATAAGAGAATTCAGCACCAAGAAACCAGCTGTACAACAAATGCTAAAGAGACTTCTCTAGGCAGGAAACAGAAGAAAAAGAAATGACCTACAAAAACAAACCCAAAACAATGAACAAAAGGGTAATAGGAACACACATATTGATAATTACCTTAAATGTGAATTGATTAAATGCTCCAGCCAAAAGACATAGACTGGCTGAAGGATACAAAAACAAGACCTGTATATATGCTGTCTGTAAGAGATCCACTTCAGACCCAGGGACACATACAGACTGAAAGTGAGGGGATGGAAAAAGATATTCCATACAAATGGAAATGCAAAGAAAGCTGGGGTAGCAATTCTCATATCAGACAAAATAGACTTTAAAACAAAGACTATTACAAGAGACAAAGAAGGACACTACATAATGATCAAGGGATCAATCCAAGAAGAAGATATAACAGTTGTAAATATTTATGTACCCAACATAGGAGCACCTGAATACATAAGACGAATGCTAACAGCCATAAAACGGGAAATTGACAGTAACACAATCATAGTAGGGTACTTTAACACCCCACTTTCACCAATGGACAGATTATCCAAAAGGAAAATAAATAAGGAAACACAAGCTTTAAATGACACATTAAAGAAGATGGACTTAATTAATATTTGTAGGACATTCCATCCAAAAACAACAGAATACACTTTCTTCTCAAGGACTCATGGAACATTCTCCAGGATAGATCATATCTTAGGTCACAAATCAAGCCTTGATAAATTTAAGAAAATTGAAATCATATCAAGTATCTTTTCTGAACACAACGCTATGAGACTGGATATCAATTACAGGAAAAAACTGTAAAAAATACAAGCACATGGAGGCTAACAATATGCTACTAAATAACCAAAAGGTCACTGAAGATATCAAAGAGGAAATAAAAAAATACCTGAAAAAATTACAATGAAAACACAATGACCCAAAACCTATGGGATGTAACAAAAGCAGTTCTAAAAGGGAAGTTTATAGCAATACAATCCTACCTAAAGAAAGATCTCAAATAAACAACCTAACCTTACACCTAAAGCAATTAGAGAAAGAAGAACAAAAATACCCCAGTTAGCAGAAGGAAAGAAATCATAAAGATCAGATCAGAAGTAAATGAAAAAGAAATGAAGGAAACAATATCAAAGATCAGTAAAGCTAAAAGCTGGTTCTTTGAGAAGATAAACAAAATTGATAAACCATTAGCCAGACTCATCAAGAAAAAAAGGGAGAAGACTCAAATCGACAGAATTAGGAATAAAAAAGGAGAAGTAACAACTGACACTGCTGAAATACAAAGAATCATGAGGGATTACTACAAGCAGCTATATGCCAATAAAATGGGCAACCTGGAAGAAATGGACAAATTTTTAGAAAAGCACAACCTTCTGAGACTGAACCAGGAAGAAATAGAAAACATAAACAGACCAATCACAAGCACTGAAATTGAAACTGTGATTAAAAATCTTCCAACATACAAAAGGCCAGGACCAGATGGCTTCACAGGCGAATTCTTTCAAATATTTAGAGAAGAGCTAACACCTATCTTTCTCAAACTCTTCCAAAATATAGCAGAGGGAGGAACACTCCCAAACTCATTCTATGAGGCCACCATCACCCTGATACCAAAACCAGACAAATATGTCACAAAGAAAGAAAATTACAGGCCAATATCACTGATGAACATAGATGCAAAAATCCTCAACAAAATACTAGCAAACAGAATCCAACAGCACATTAAAAGGATCAAAACACCATGATCAAGTGGGGTGTATCCCAGGAATGCAAGGATTCTTCAATATACCCAAATCATTCAATGTGATATACCATATTAAAAAACTGAAGGATAAAAACCCTATTATCATCTCAATAGATGCAGAAAAAGCTTTCAACTAAATTCAACAGCAATTTATGATAAAAACCCTCCAGAAAGTAGGCATAGAGGGAACTTACCTCAACATAATAAAGACCATATGTGAGAAACCCACAGCCAACATTGTTCTCAGTGGTGAAAACCTGAAACCATTTCCTCTAAAATCAAGAACAAGACAAGTTTGCCCACTCTCACCACTATTATTCAACATAGTTTTGGAAGTTTTAGCCACAGCAATCAGAAAAGAAAAAGAAATAAAAGGAATTCAAATCGCAAAAGAATTAAAGCTGTCAGTGTTTGAAGATGACATGATACTATACATAGAGAATCCTAAAGACGCTACCAGAAAACTACTAGAGCTAATCAATGAATTTGGTAAAGTAGCAGGATACACAATTAATGCACAGAAATCTTATGCATTCCTATACACTAATGATGAAAAATCTGAAAGAGAAATTAAGAAAACACTCCCATTTGCCATTGCAACAAAAAGAGCAAAATACCTAGCAATAAACCTACCTAAGGAGACAAAAGAACAGTATGCAGAAAACTATAAGACACTGATGAAAGAAATTAAAGATGATACAAACAGATGGAGTGATATACCGTGTTCTTGGATTGGAAGAATCAACATTGTGGAAATGACTCTACTACTCAAAGCAGTCTAGAGACTCAATGCAATCCCTATCAAATGACCAGTGGCATTTTTCACAGAACTAGAACAAAAAATTTCACAATTTGTATGGAAACACAAAAGACCCCAAATAGCCAAAGCAATCTTGAGAAAGAAAAACGGAGCTGGAGGAATCAGGCTTCTGGACTTCAGACTATACTACAAAGCTACAGTAATCAAGACAGTATGCTACTTGCACAGAAACAGAAATATAGATCAATGGAATAGGATAGAAAGCCCAGAGAGAAACCCACCCACATATGGTCACCTTATTTTTGATAAAGGAGGCAAGAATACACAATGGAGAAAAGACAGCCTCTTAAGTGGTGCTGGGAAAACTGGACAGGTACATGTAAAAGAATGAGATTAGGGCTTCCCTGGTGGTGCAGTGGTTGGAAGTCCACCTGCCAATGCAGGGGATACGGGTTCGTGCCCCGGTCTGGGAAGATCCCACATGCCGTGGAGCGGCTGGGCCCGTGAGCCATGGCCGCTGAGCCTGTGCGTCCGGAGCCTGCGTGTCTGGAGCCTGTGCTCCGCAACGGGAGAGGCCGCAACAGTGAGAGGCCTGCGTACCGCAAAAAAAAAAAAAAAAAAAAAAGTGAGATTAGAACCCTCCCTAACACCATACACAAAAATAAACAGAAAATGGATTAAAGACCTAAATGTAAGGCCAGACACTATAAAACTCTTAGGAAAACGTAAGCAGAATGCTCTATGACATAAGTCACAGCAAGATCCTTTTTGACCCACCTCCTAGAGAAATGGAAATAAAAACAGAAATAAACAAATGGGACCTAATGAAACTTAAAGGCTTTTGCACAGCAAAGGAAACCATAAGCAATATGAAAAAACAACCCTCAGAATGGGAGTAAATACTTGCAAATGAAGCAACTGACAAAGGATTAATCTCCAAAATATACAAGCATTTCATGCGGCTCAATATCAAAAAAACAAATAAACCAATCCGAAAATGGGCAGAAGACGTAAATAGACATTTCTCCAAAGAAGTTATACAGATTGCCAACAAACACATGAAAGGATGATCAACATCACTAATCATTAGAGAAATGCAAATCAAAACTACAATTGAGGTATCACCTCACACCAGTCAGAACGGCCATCATGAAAAAATCTACAAACAATAACTGCTGGAGAGGGTGTGGAGAAAAGAGAACCCTCTTGCACTGTTGGTGGGAATGTAAATTGATACAGTCACTATGGAGAACGGTATGGCGATTCCTTAAAAAACTAAAAATATAACTACTATATGACCCAGCAATCCCACTACTGGGCATATACCCTGAGAAAACCATAATTCAAAAAGAGTCATGTACCACAGTGTTCATTGCAGCACTATTTAGAATAGGTCGTACATGGAGGCAACCTAAGTGTTCATCAACAGATAAATGGATAAAGAAGATGTGGCACATATATACAATGGAATATTACTCAGCCATAAAAAGAAATGAAATTGAGTTATTTGTAGTGAGGTGGATGGACCTAGAGTCTGTCATACAGAGTGAAGTTAAGCCAGAAAGAGAAAATAGTATATGCTAAAACATATATATGAAATCTAAAAAAAAAGAAAAAGGGGGGCTTCCCTGGTGGCGCAGTGGTTGAGAGTCCACCTGCCGATGCAGGGGACACGGGTTCGTGCCCCGGTCTGGGAGGATCCCACATGCCGCGGAGCGGCTGCGCCCATGAGCCATGGCCGCTGAGCCTGCGCGTCCGGAGCCTGTGCTCTGCAATGGGAGAGGCCACAACAGTGAGAGGCCTGCGTACCGCAAAAAAAAAAAAAAAAAGAAAAAAAAGAAAAAGGTTCTGAAGAACCTAGGGGCAGGACAGTAATAAAGACGCAGACATAGAGAATGGACCTGAGGGCATGGGGCGGGGGAAGGGTAAGCTGGGACAGAGAGAGATAGTAGCATTGACATATACACTACCAAATGTAAAATTGATAGCTAGTGGGAAGCAGCCACATAGCACAGGGAGATCATCTCGGAGCTTTGTGACCACCTAGAGGGGTGGGATAGGGAGGGTGGGAGGGAGAGAGACGCAAGAGGGAGGGGATATGGGGATATATATACATATAGCTGATTCACTTTGTTATACAGCAGAAACTAACACAACATTGTAAAGCAATTATACTCCAATAAAGATGTTAAAAAATTAATGTTATTGCTAATGAAGTTTATCATTTTAAAAGTAGAAATGAAAATCCTTAAAAAAAAAGATCCAGAAATATGTGGAAAGGAAATTTGAATGATAGGTTCTCAGTAGAGTTTTCCTGTAAAATCTTTTATAGGTCTTTTAAATGTATATGATAATGTTATTTAGAGGTTATTACATTTTTCCTAGGATGATTTCTTTTTTCACTGAATTCAAAACAGTGAAAGTCATCCTTCTCAGATAAAGCCAATGAAATTTTGGAAATAGATTTTTCTTAAACATTCTGTATTGCCTGTATTTTTTGATGTTTGACTAATGTGTGAGTTGCTTGAAATGGGTCGACATTTATGAAAAGTCTTAGGGAAAGTAGGTGTTAAAGACTTTACGTAGAAAGAGGTACAGTTACAGATTTAATGGTTAAATTAACAATGGTGGTCACTAACCTTTATCTAAACCCTGCTATGTGCCATTTTATAGATTTGAGAACAAGCAGATTCAGAGATGTTTGGTAACTTGCCCAGTCAGCTAACAAGGACTGAGATTTAATTCTGGGTCTTTGATACCAAGATTTTTCACCTTCAGTAGTACCTTATAGCTAAAAGTTATGTTTAAGTATTTAAAAACTTAGTGGAAAATACAGATTGACCTGTATCACCAATATAAGTTTGTCATTAATAATGATGTGAAAGTTGTTTAGTAGTGGTAATAATATAAAGATATTCTCAGTATGGCCACTAGATGTCAGCACTTAGCTGCTATATGTGGTGTAACAATTCTACATTTTAGTGGAATATTTTTTGCCAGGTTGTATTCAGGTGCTGAATATTATTGCGGCATACTGCAGATCTATTATAGTTAACATATTAAAAGCATTTTAGTAGCTGTCACTATGTTAATGTAATAAAACTTTTTAAAAAGTATTTCATTTTGCTAAAGTTTCTTTTGCTTTTCTCTTTTTTTTCATAAATTTATTTATTTACTTATTTTTGGCTGCGTTGGGTCTTTGTTGCTGCGCACAGGCTTTCTCTAGTTGCGATGAGCAGGGGCTACTCTTCCTTGCGGTCTGCAGGCTTCTCATTGCCGTGGCTTCTCTTGTTGCGGAGCACGGGCTCTGAGCGCACAGGTTTCAGTAGCTGTGGCACGTGGGCTCAGTAGTTGTGGCTCGTGGGCTCTAGAGCGCAGGCTTAGTAGTTGTGGCGCACAGGCTTAGTTGCTGTGTGGCATGTGGGATCTTCCTGGACCAGGGCTTGAACCCGTGTCCCATGCACTGACAGGTGGATTCTTAACCACTGAGCCACCAGGGAAGCCCTCTTTTGCTTTTGTCTTAAATCAGAGGTTCAATCTTTCACCAAAACGGATACAATAATACCATTTATTTCTCCTGTAAAAAATATTTAAAATCTATGTTTATACTTTATGAGTTAGCAATTCATAACATGTTCAGAGCATGCTCCATTCTTAATTTCTTTTAAAATACATAAGCAAGTTATGGATTTTGGAAAGATCTCTGGAGCACTGTATTACATACAGTATTTCCAGCATAACTATGAAGCTGCCTAATTGGTACTTTTGTTGCTTCTACAAGACCCGTGTTTCCTTGAAGGGAGATAACTTACTCAGTTTTTAATCTCAGCTCCTACCACAGTGCCTCTCCCAGAGTAAATCCTTGGTAAATGTTTATTGACCGAATGTCTGTTAAGAGGCACAAAAATAGCGAATTCACAGGGAGTATGGAGTCCTAATATCATTTTTGAAGCTTTAGCCCTTGGGCAAATTATTTAACTTTGAATCATAATTTCTGTATCTTTGTAAAAGGGTATGATAAAAAACAACCTTACTGGGTTGGCAAGGCATTAAATTAAATATATATAAAGTTTCTATCACATCATAAATAATAAGTATAGCTATTATCATTCTTAGCAATGATTACTAACAATTATTGCCAGTAATAATGGTAGTGGTGTAGTAGAGGTAGAAACATATAGGAGGTCTGAGCAGTTCTGGGGCTGTGTTTAGTGTATTGGAGGTTTTCTTCTCTGCTGTGCCAGCATGAGTGAGATTATATAGTTTGGACTGTAAGGTTATTGTCTGGGCATCTTAAGCCATCATTTTTCTCAATTTGTGACTAAGGAACCCAAACCAGAGATTGCGAGTCAGAGTCGGCCAGGTCCAGGATATGTTGTTCCTGGGCTCAGGGCGCTAGCCAGTACTGCTGACTTCCTGAGGTGCCAAAAAACATGCACCAAGTTGTTTCTTTCAGCCAATGTGTGTGTGTGTGTGTGTGTGTGTGTGTGAGAGAGAGAGAGATAGAGATAGAGATAGAGAGAGAGAGAGAGAGAGAGAGAGAGAGAGGGAGGGAGGGAGAGAGAGGGAGAGAGAGGGAGAGGGAGGGAGGGAGGGAGGGAGGTTGTTTGATTCAGTGTCCATTAGTGAACATCTGATCCTGGTCATCGTTTCCTCCAGCATTTAAGAGCATCAGTCATCTGCACTGTTAATTTCTGCTTCTGAATTGTCTGTAGGTTTTCTCATATCTTTTATTTGTGTGCATCTTATTTCTTCCTCAAAGAAGAAATATCACCCTCATGTCAGTATGATCTTTAGGTAACTGTCTCAATAAATGCTGTCTGTAGGCCCTATGAGAACTATTTAGAATTGGAGTCTAAGCAAACTTCTGAACTTGAGTCCTACTTTTGCAAAAGTTTTGGCTGCTCTTCTTTCACATCCTGGCTACAGGATCAGAGTTCTGGGCTTCACTTTCTTGAGTGCATGCTAACTGTGCGGGTACAAAAATTATTTAAGTGTAATTACAAGGACTCTTTCTGGACCTACCCAGCTACCAGCATTTACTGTACATAAGACACTGAGCTAGTTTTCCCTGGGCATAAAAGACTGAGTAAGCTATTCAAGATCTGTTGGGAGTTTATTCTCTGATAGAGGCAATATGTAGATGAAAATAATGACAACACAGGACAATGTTAAATGTGCACCGTAAGGCCTTATGCCTCAGAGTGTGGTCTGGGGACTGGCATTACCTGGGGGTTGTTGGAAATGCAGAATCTCAGGCTTTGCTGCAGAGCTACTGGACCGGAATCTGCACTTTGCCGAGATCTCAGCCAGTATGTTTGCATACTCAAGTATGAAGAGCACTGGTAGAAGGCTTTAGGGAATGCAGATGTCACTTCCAGTTGGGGACACAGGATTTCCTGGAGGAAGGAGCCTTGAAGGAGAGAAAGGATTTATTTATTTATTTATTTATTTTTATAGTACGTGGGCCTCTCACTGTTGTGGCCTCTCCCGTTGCGGAGCACAGGCTCCGGACGCGCAGGCTCAGCGGCCATGGCTCACGGGCCCAGCCGCTCCGCGGCATGTGGGATCTTCCCAGACCGGGGCACGAACCCATGTCCCCTGCATCGGCAGGCGGACTCTCAACCACTGCGCCACCAGGGAAGCCCGAGAAAGGATTTTGATGGTGGAGCTGGTGATTAGGAGCAGGCTATCCTGGGCAAAGGTAGGAAGGAGGACAGACGGCTTTTTGAGTTGTCAGATTTCTAAGGGTACAGCGTTAGTGCAGGAGTAAGCCATGTGGGAACGAGGGGTACTTCGGATCAGAATGACAGACAGGGTTTAGAGTTTTTAAGATATGCGTTGGAGAGCAAAGGAATATTTTCATATATGCAAGTGACACAGACAGTCTCAGAGGTGGAAAGGAGCTTCCTGGTCCTTTTGTCTTATTACCTAATAGGATC
Organism: Globicephala melas; assembly: GCF_963455315.2. NCBI lineage: Eukaryota > Metazoa > Chordata > Mammalia > Artiodactyla > Delphinidae > Globicephala > Globicephala melas. Next base: position 119,964,600 of record NC_083314.1, on the reverse strand, counting down.
AGAGCTGTGCTTTAGGAAGAGAAATCTAATGTACCTATGGGAGATGGTTCGCTGACTACACTTGGAGATTAAGGAAATAGCATGGTGGCAGTGCGAGTGAAATCAAGGCTGGAGAGGTTGCAGGGGTAGAATCAAGGGGAGGCAGTGTTTGGTACACAGGCAAGAAGAGAAAGTAACAGGGACAGTGATTGTACTACTGATGACAGTGGTGGCAACGGGAAGGGGAGTAGCGGTTTTTTCGGAAGGGGACATGATGTTTGGTTTCTGGACATGCTGGTTGAGATGCTAACAGAATACAAGCTAGGAGACTTGTGCACCCCTTATTCAGAAAGGGGTATTTGGAACTTGTGAGAGAAGTCAGGGATGGAAGTGAAGGTTTGGGACTTCTCTGCAGCAGCCATGGTTAAGCTGGGCTTGTGGCTAAGACCTCCAAGGCAAGCCCACCTAAGGAGAGGAGGGACACAGAACATCAGTAGAGTCCCATTTCCTGAACACTTGGTTTCTTATCTCACTGTGGAAATGCGCTTTTAGGGCCGCTTTCCTCCTTTCTTGACTATGATACTATGGCTGTTGAAAGAGAAGCATTACTTATAGACATTAGAGCATTACAGTGTTTCTCAGTGGCTTAGGAAATAATTTCCAAAATATAGCTGGTACCCACGAGGGCACAGAGTTGTAAGTCAGCCATAGTTTTACTGCATTGAACAGGCCCTAGCTAAAAAAACCAAAACAAAAACTTTCTCTCCAATTTGAATGTACCTACTGTATTTAAAATTTTCTTTCGGGCTTCCCTGGTGGCGCAGTGGTTGAGAATCTGCCTGCTAATGCAGGGGACACGGGTTCGAGCTCTGGTCTGGGAGGATCCCACATGCCGCGGAGCAACTAGGCCCGTGAGCCACAACTACTGAGCCTGAGCGTCTGGAGCCTGTGCTCCGCAACAACAGAGACCGCGAGAGTGAGAGGCCCGTGCACTGCGATGAAGAGTGGCCCCCGCTTGCCACAACTAGAGAAAGCCCTCGCACAGAAACGAGACCCAACACAGCAAAAATAAATAAATTAATTAATAAACTCCTACCCCCAACATCTCCTTAAAAAATAATTTTTTTTCTTTCGTTGTCTGTGTAGAAGTTTCTCTCCCTAATATTTTATTATGGTGATTTTCAAACATATAGTACGGTTGAAAGACTTTTTAGTACTTCATACCTGTTACCTAGATTCTACCGTTAATATTTGATTGTAATTGCTTTAACATACACTTCTCCCTTTATCCATCCTATGTAGAGATTTTTGTAAAAAACATAGTGTGATTGTAATATAAAATTTATGTACTGCCTTTTCAGTAAATATTAAAAAGATTTTCTCAAGTTATTACAAAGTTATAAACATTGTTTAAAATTACTTCAAAATATTTCATCAAATATTTCATCTAATATATTTCATCATACTAGAGGTCACTTAATGATCCTGTATCTTATTAAATAAAAAAAAAGTTCCTACATCTTAGGTTTTTTAAAAATAAAAATGTTCTTCTAAATTCTTTTCTGTTTTTAAGATTTAAAAAAAAAAGTGTAGATTCTCTTGTGTGAAGGAAAGAAGACACTATGTTGAAGAGATATCTGCACCCCTGTGTTCATAGCAGCATATTCGCAATAGCCTAAGAAAATAGACTTAGGAAATAACCTAAGTATCTACTGGCAGATGAATGAATACAGAAGTTGAGATATATATACAGTGGAATATTATTCAGCCATAAAAAGGAAATCCTGCCATTTGTGACAACATGGATGAGACTTGAGGGCATTATGCTAAGTGAAATAAGTCTGAGAAAGACAAATACAGTATGATCTCACTTACATGTGGAATCTAAGAACAGAACACCAAAAAACCAAACTCATAGAAAAAGATCAGATTTGTGGTTACCAGAAGTAGGGGGTGAGAGGGAGGGGAATTGGATTAGGGTGGTCAAAAGATACAAACTTTCAGTTATAAGATAAATAAGTACTAGGGATGTAATGTACACATGATGACTCTAGCTAACACTGCTGTATGGTGTATATGAAAGTTAAGAGAGTAAATTTGAAGAGCTCATTACAAGGAAAAAAAATATTTTTTGGTGTCTATGTGAGATGCTGGTTGTTCACTAAACTTATTGTGGTAATCATTTCATGATATATATATAAGCCAAATCATTATGCTGTGTACCTTAAACCTATGCAGTGATATATATCAATTTTATCTTAATAAAGCTGGGAGAAAAAATGTATAGATTCACAGAAGTGGAAATATTAGTAGATCAAAGGATGTGAACATTTTTCAAGATTGGTACTTGTTGCCAAATTGTTTTTCAAAAGCCAAATTTACAAAGTCGACACCAGTATATTTGAGTGTTTGCTTCACTATATCCTGGCCAGCCTTGGCATATCACTAAAATATATATATATATATATATATATATATATATATATATATATACACACACATATATATATAAAAGTTTTAGTAAACTTGACAGGCCCTTGGGCTGGAGAAGAAGGTCCAGCTGCAGCTGGACCTTCCTCCCTTTTGAAGTTTGCTTCTGGGTTAATGGTAAATTGAGGAGCTTTTGGGTCATGGCTGAAGCCTGGGGCAACGTGAGAGACAGGGAGATGATAATGAGGAGATTCAATTTTCCTCACTTTTTACTGCTTAAAATATATTTTTTAGGCAATCTCTAACTTAGAGAAAAGTTATACAGTACAAAATTTCTCTTGAACCATTTGAGAATAAATTAATGATATACAATTGCCCCCAAATACTTTAGTGCGTATTCCCTATAAACAAAGGTATTCTCTTGTCTAACCCTGATATAACTGTCCAAATCATGAAATCAACATTGATACATTACTAACATCTAATCATATCCTGTTTTTTGTTTCACCAAGTGCCTTAATATCCATTGCAGCAAAAGAGCATGTTCAAAATCATGTGTTACTTTTACTTGTGTCAGTTTGGAGCATTTCCACTCCTGATTTTCATGACCTTGACACTTTTGGAGGGAACAAACCAGTTATTTTGCAGAATGTTCCTCATTTTTGGATTATTTTTCCATAATAACATTCAGGTTACACCTCTGGCAGAGATATCACAAATGTGGTGCTGTGTTCTTTTCATTACATCTTATCTGGAGGCACGGGATTTTGATTTGTTCTGTTTATGATATTGTTTATGTTGATGACTTGTTTAGGTGATATTTACTAAGCTTCTCCACTGTCAAGTTATTCTCTTCATAATAAGTATTTGGTGAGGAGATATTTTGAGGCTATGTAAATATCCTGTTCCTCATGAATCAACCAACCAACCTTTCATCCATCTATTTGTCAGTCAACCAATCATTTCATTATGGATTCATGGTTTGCTGTTTTGTTCAATAGGATTATAATCTATGACCATCACTACTTATTCTGATGCTCAAATTGTCCCTCATTCGGTCAGTGGGCATTATTCCACTCTGACTTCTATGTCTTTTCACATGTTCCTACCTTTTTTTTTTGAGACTTTCTTACTTTCTGGCAGAAGTTATTCTTAGTTCATATTGTACTTTTCCTCCTCCAGCCCTGGAATCAGCCATTTCTCTGAGGAACTCTGATTCTTTTTAGTGGAAAATGATATTTGGGAAACAAGATCTGGGTGTTTTGTGTGCTCATTGCTATTGGGGTGTCACTGCTCCCAGGTCCCCACAGTGGATTGAGGAATGTGTGTATTCATGTCTTTTTATTTTATTTTATTTTATTATTTTATTATTTATTTTTTGCTGCGTTGGGTCTTCGTTGCTGCATGCGGGCTTTCTCTAGTTGTGACGAGTGGGGGCTACTCCTCATTGTGGTGTGCAGGCTTCTCATTGCGGTGGCTTCTCTTGTTGTGGAGCACGGGCTCTAGGCTCATGGGCTTCGGTAGTTGCAGCTCAGTACGCAGGCTTAGTAGTTGTGGTGCACAGGCTCAGTTGCTCCGCAGCATGTGGGATCTTCCTGGACCAGGGCTTGAACCTGTGTCCCCTGCATTGGCAGGTGGATTCTTAAACACTGTGCCACCACGGAAGCCCTGTGTTCATGTCTTTACCTCTATAGTTTTTAATCTCTCTTTTGAAAAAAAAAATATTTCACTGATCTCTACAATTCTAATTTAGCAGCAATCATTCTAGTTTTCTCCCTTTTCCAATTTATCTTTCTCTGACAGTGACAAACCGTGGTTCCCATTATTCAGTGTATATACATGTATGTGATGCATGCCCTTGTATGTAACCAATCTCTCATCAGTGTGCCTACTGTCCTCTTCTCCCCCACCCCATGCCCTCCTTACCACACCTGGGCTCTCCACCCTATACCAACCTGTCCAGCTATGTGGAAGCCCTCCTCACCTTAACTAGGGCTTTGACTCCTGCCCCAGGTCACCCCATCCACATCCCACTTCTGCTCTGATTGTGGTGCCCTTCTATTGGCCACATCTCCTGCCTTCCCCTTAGCCTACCTGTGTTAGTACTAAGCTGTTCGAGGTGAGGAACAGTTCTTAAATGCTCTCCAGAGCCCTAGTGGATTTTAGCTGGAAAGACCAGACCTCTTGGCTCATTCAGAGAAGTCATACAACCTTTGATTTGTTTAACCTTAACTTGGGAGGGAAAAAAGAGGCTGGGCTTTGGTGTTTCCGTTTTACCTGGGTTTTTTTCACCCAAGTCCCAAATCACATCCACACTGTCTCTTCCTGGTAGCTAGTGCTTATAGGGGGCTGAGAAAAAACCCAGCTGAGCCTTATGGGCTCCCAGCCAGGAGGGACAAGTCCCAGGGGAATGTGTACTCCTGAAGATGCTGGTTCCCCAGACATAAAATATGGGATCCAGGCAACTTATTAGAAAAACAGAACAAGGGCACCATCTTTGCTTTCTATCCCAAACTGGAAAGGGGCTCAAAAAAAGTTTCCTTGATTCCACGAGGAGACAGATTTCCTCCCCTTCTCCCTAGCTTGATTGCCCCGTTGCAAACTGTTATCCTTTGTCTTTTTTATAGTTGGGGGTGGGGAGTGGAAGAGAGGACGGAGAAAGCTAGTGACTATGGGGGGTGGGGAGCAGATGTACTCTGGGTCTCCCGTCAGGCTTAGCCACAGGAGCCCTTGCTCCCCCATAGGGACACCAGAGGCTCCCACGTGATGAGCTCCAAGATGGAGGAGAAGACAGGGGTAGAAGATGCAAACCAGGGTGCCAAAGACAGATTGTTTAAAACATCTTTGCTACCTTGATGTGTAATGATAGAGAGTAACTTATTTTAATTTGTACTAGAAGTATGTATCTATGCATGTTCCTTTTATTAAAAAGTTTTTTGAATGAATGAATGACTTTTATTATTTAAACTCTTTAATGCTAAATACACATGCATACAGAAAAATGAACAAGTTATAAGTATACAACACAAAATTCTCACAATGTGAACACTTATTTAACCGCCACTCATGTCAAGAAATAAAACTCTGCCAGTACTCAAAAGCCCTCTTTATGCTTTCTCCCAATTATTGCCTGTTCCCTCCTCTCCAAAAGTAACCACTTTCCCAACTTAGCCATAAATTTGTTTTGCCAGTTTTTTTTATCTTTATGTAAATGGAATAATATAGTATGATTCCTTTGTGTCCGGCTTCTTTTGCTTAATGTCACATTTCGGAGATTTGAGAATGTTCTGGTATATTAGCTGTGGTTTTTTCACTTTCATTGCTGTGTATAAGTTCATTGTATGATTATACTATGTTTATTTAGTTTCCTACTGATAGATACCTGGGGTCTTCCTGGGTTGGGGCTGTTGTGAATAATACTGCCTATGAACCTATTGCCCATGGATTTTGGTGCACATAGACATGCATCTCCTTCTAGAATATCTATGGGAATAGACTTATGCATGTTACTTTTAGAAAGTATTTTGCCTTGGTGTCATTTTTCTCAGTCTTCTGATGCTAATTAATCTTTAAAAATTATTTTTGATAGCTACTACAATGTTTGAAGCTGGAAAGGACAAAGGTAATCCGGATGAATTTGCTGTGGCACTTGATGAAACCCTTGGAGACTTTGCGTTCCCAGATGAGTTTGTCTTTGATGTTTGGGGAGTCATTGGTGATGCCAAATGAGGATGATTAGGATGTGAATGATCGTCTCTGGAGGAATGAAAAAAAAAAAAAGTTAAAATCTGCTTTTAGACACTGTTATGGACTCTGGCTTGTTTTATGTGTATGAATACATTCTTTTGAAATATAATTTTGATTTCTGGGCACTTTTTAATGCAGTTGCGTATGTAGTATGCTTAAGATAAATTTCCTAAAATGTGATCAAATTTAATACTCATTTAAAAGCTTTTTAAAGTTAGTTTTAGAGAGTATTTCTAGATAGGTTATTTTGGTCCCCATTGACAGCCATGTTTTGTTTTCTACGTATAAGTAGTTGATTGCAATCTCTTTGTAGTTCTTTTGCAAAATCTTAATGCAGTGAAAACGAGGATTGGAGTATAATTTGCCTCATAGCATCTTCATTTTGTTATACTAGCTTGAACAGGATATGTTCAGGACATGAAATACGCATTATGCCTACTAGAGGTCTAGAAACATTTTTTTTTTTAAATCCACTGAATAAGGAGAGGAAGATTCCTATAGCCTGTTGATGTCTATGGCTTACTTACTCTCTTTGTAAAACAAGGATTGATTGACTTTTATTTTTTGCTTCTTTGTAATTGCTTCCTTGCTTCTTAAACTTGTTGAAATCTATTGTGTTGTGTATGTATTTGCACATGTAGAAGAAGGTGAAAAAGAGGCAGATACAGTAGAAACCACTTATATTTGATTTTTCTTTTTTTAGCAGTTCTTACAACACTATTTCTTTTCCATCCATACCTACTGTTATGTTACCCTTTAGAAGCATTCCAGGGAAAGTTTTTATAGTCTTTGTAGAACTTTTCTTTTGAAAGATGTTTACTCAGAAAATAACTATGTTTGGGAACATTTTTGAGGGTTAAAGAGCAACACTTTTTTTTTTTTTTTGGAAGAGCAACACTTTTAAGCCTCCTGAACTTAAAAGGAGATACTATAAGCAGTAGATTTCCCCCTAGTGAAAATGCAGGAGGAAGGGAAAATTGAGAAAATATATTAGCTTATTATTTTAGAGTTCTAATGCACTCTCTCTGAAACCTTACATTATTGAGAAAATTGAGGGTAAATGACTGTTTTATCACTCTTAACTTGACATTTTACAGATGTAAGAGAAATGGAAATGAATGGTTTCAACATAGATCATTTAATAAGGCAGAGCATGGTGTGACCAAGTGTTCTTCTAAAATGTTAGATGGAAAATGCTGCATGCTGCCGTGGTAATCAGAAATAATAACCTGTGAGGGGTGTATTCTAGGAAATCAGAAGTAATTCCCTTTTCATGCTGGGTTGATGCTTAGATAACTCTTGTTTTCTGGTGCAACTTCACTTTTGCTGCGTTCCGCTCTCTTTTTCACATAAATTTAATTCTGTGAATCTTGGTATTCTTTGTCTCATTAATCTGAAACCTGCACAGAAACTGTTTCAGTCATTAACATGTAACAAAAGCAGTTTATGGAATGTGGATTGTCTTATTGCCCTTGCCCATCATTTGGAAATAGCATTCAGCCCAGGCTGTAGTAATTTGTTGCTACTTGTTTAGTGAATTTCTTTCAGAGGTCCCCAAATACATACTAACTCTTTTTTTTTTTTTTTTTGGTACGCGGTCCTCTCACTGCTGTGGCCTCTCCCGTTGCGGAGCACAGGCTCCGGACGCGCAGGCTCAGCGGCCATGGCTCACGGGCCAGCCGCTCCGCGGCACGTGGGATCCTGCCGGACCAGGGCACGAATCCGTGTCCCCTGCATCGGCAGGCGGACTCTCAACCACTGCGCCACCAGGGAAGCCCCCATACTAATTCTTAATATCACTTCTCATAGGATAGGAAAGTTATTGGATGACTTAAGAGGCCCACAGAAATATTTCGGTTGAAGCAAAAAATAAAATTTTTGGCACTAGATGTTAGATTTGAAATGATGAGTCATTGTTTATTATTGATGGCTGTCTGATCCTCCTTTCCTTCTGGATACGGATGAACACTGACACTTGGTGCAAATTCCCTGTGATTTGTGCAATCTCATATTCACAAAGTGGTTACCATGATCTTTCTAGAGTTTTGATGTGTAAGGTACTGACAGCCATGTACAGCTGCAACTGTAACTTGCTTGTTAGCATCAAATGAGCATAAAGGGTGTCAGCTGGACACAGGTGTTTTACTACTAACAGTTTTCTTTTTTCTTGAAATGTCTTTCTCTGTTACCTCTACTGATAAACTGATAACAAAGTAAGTTTCTTCACTCTGTTCTCTTACCTGAAAATATATCTCTTTGTGAACTTTGTGCCTTTTGGTAAAACTCTCAGTGCACAAAAGGAACAGGGTTTCTTTTTGGATGTCACAGTCTACAAGTGGGAGCTACCCTTCTACTGCTACAATGAGACGAAGTCTTTTTTTTTAACTGTGCCATTTTATTGGCAACACTAAACATTTTCAGAAGGCCTCTGTTGTTTTCTCTTGTTCTCTAAGAACTTTTTTTTCTCCAAGTGGAGGATGATTGTTTCATTCTTTTTAAGATTTTGATTATTTTATTCTTGATTTCCTTTCATGCAAAACAGCATCTTTCAGTGGCCACTAAGAGCACACTCTGTTTTCTTTGTGCAAAGAATGCAAAGGATGAGTGAACGTTGGGTTCAATGGGGTCTTGAGCACAGCTTGGCTCCCAGCAGGTCTACACATTCTGGTGACTACAAATGGGTACATTTTGGGTTTCTGTGATGTTTCAAAAATACAATTATATAATTATATGATGTGAAACTCTTTAAGAATTCAACTAATAGGGCTTCCCTGGTGGTGCAGTGGTTAAGAATCCACCTGCCACTGTGGGGGACACGGGTTCGAGCCCTGGTCCAGGAAGATCCCACATACTGTGGAGCAACTAAGCCTGTGCGCCACAACTACTGAGCCTGCATGACTAGAGCCCGTGCTCCACAAGAGAAGCCACTGCAATAGGAAGCCCACATACCGCAACAAAGAGTAGCCCCCACTCGCCGCAACTAGAGAAAGCCCGCACGCAGCAACGAAGACCCAACACAGCCAAAAATAAATAAATAATTTAAAGAAAGAATTCAACTATAAAAGCTGTAATCAGTTAACCTCTGCTTGGGGCTGCTATAGCCAATAGTATAATGTGACAGATAATTAGCTAAATAGAGATAATTTTTCCACATGATGTTTAATTTGCAGTATTTCCCCCCATAACTTTAACAAATAGACATTTTCCAAGTAAAGCGCACTTTATTTGGGTCCATGTTGCTAGACCTCCATCAAGTCTAGAGAGCGCCTTCCTGGTTCCTTCAGTTATCATTGCCTTCCTAGCATAGTAGCAAAATGAATTTCACCTGCAAATGGTGTTTTTTTCAAAGTAATGACTTTTCTAAATAGAGTACAGTTATCTGCCAGAGATGTAAAAGAGTGACCATATAATTACCATTTCACTCTGTGATACGTCTAAAACATATGGATACCAATAGCGTACCGTTACCTGGAGGAAGTAATAGGTTAAAAAGACAGTTGAGTGTTTTACTCAAGCTGTGAGTGAATAGAGAGAGATAGGAGATGCTATTCAACTCACAGTCCCTCGTATTAGTGCTCTGTGTAAAATGCACATTTATTATCTTCTTGACACAGACTGAAAGAGATATCGGAGTAATGTATCATGGTTATAAACTATTTCTAAGATTGAGAAGTGTACCACTGGCACAGCCTGTCCCTACCTATTACCTGAAAACCCAGTTCTAAGAAATGATTCACGGTTATTATCTGCTAGGAGGGCGAACAAAAGTTGAGTATGACATCTTTATTTCATCGGAGACATTACATCTCTATGAGACTTATGTATAGCCATAGATATTTTCAAGCTATAGGAAGAAAAATTAAAAAAAAAATTTCTGAAAGATAGTTTTAAGTAAACGTTTTGTATTTTGAACTGTTTGTGCCATGCATATAGCATTGACTATATACAGGTAAAATATTCTACTTTTTCATAAAGAAGTTTTTTTCTCTTTTGTAAAAATCATAGCTTATACTTTAAAATGTATTTTTGAGATTGAATTTGGAAATTTATTAATATGTGAAATTACAAATTATATTTTGATACATTGTTTAAAAATGTAATATTTACTGTATCTCTACTTATAATGTATACATCTTCATGTATTGATCAAAAAGTAAATTATTTGTAAAGCTATCATAACTTTATATTTCTTATATTTAAAATAGAACTCAAATAAAAAATCGTTTTCATGGAAAAAAAAGTGATGAATGTTTTTATCGTGAAAACAATAAAAATTTGGGGTTTTAAATGTCAGACTTTTTAGTTTTGTCTAAATAAATAATGGGAATAACACATGTGATTGTCCAGGCCTTTGTGTTTTTAACATACCTTGGTATATCTTTTTCTCAACATATTTTGTAACAAGGTATAACCTCACGGTCTCTTAGTTTTAAAATCCCCAAATTATTTGCTTTGATTCAGTAAAAATACACGAGATAGGCACTGCTACAATACTCTTAAGACAAAACAGTCAGAAGCTGTTCCTGTTATAAGATGGAGGTTTACCCAGGGTGACACTTTCTCCTTTATTCAACCAATTTTTATGGCAGTAATTTCCAAACAATAGTGTAAGTAAAAGACATCAGCCCCTAGCTCTTCGGTAGTTATGCCTTTTGGGTTCATTATCTCCTTGATAGTTTGAAGGCCCTATCAGAGCTGTTAGAAATCCTTACAAATGTGCTAATTCCATGTACTGGTGGTGGGGCCCAGGAATCTGCATTTTGACACCTCCTCCAAATGGTTCTAAATGGAAATGAATCAGGGACCTTGACTGTGAGCTCTCTGAAGGTGCTGGCCTAGTCTAGGGTGGAACAATAGATACACTCGAGCACTCAGGGTCTATCAAGGTAAACAGAGGTATAAAAGAGATCTCTAATGCAATCAGATAAGTGCTCAAATGCATGTGATGTAGTATGCAAAAAAGCCGTAAATGACAATAGGCATTTTGTTAAGCGGGCAATTTTCTAAACGTTACTTGGTATGCTAGAAGAATTTGTTATCTTAGAGAAATAGACTCCCCAAGTGGCACACTATTGGTTAACCCATGTGATGGTTTTGCCTCAGTTTACATGCAGTGTTTGATGCTTACTGTTGATACAAGTAAATATTGGCTATTTATCTTACCCTTATTAGGTTTTTTATCCTCTTCTAGTTTTGTAGATAAAGATCCTCTGAAACAATGGTTTCTAAACATTTTCGCTTTTAGGAGAATGGAATTGACATGTGTGATAAGAAGACTGACCTCTCTCAATTAGAGTAAGTTCAGTGGATGCTGTGGTTTTGATTATGGAAAAGCTAATCTTGTAAAAATGCTGCTTGAATTCTCCTTGTATAGATTTTTCTCTTATTGAGGTCCCTTTATGCAGAGGGTAGAATGCAGAACGTAATTCATGCTTCCTTATCTTATGTGTCATCTAAAAATAAGTGAGAAATAATATTTATGATTAAAAAAGTTATACATCCAATGAATTAATTTAGCTTTGAAAAAGTGTTTTCTCTAGAAGTTAGAATTTCTACCCCCTTGTTCAGATAAGTTCTTGTAAAAATAATTTGATTCGTTTATTTAAATTTTTTAATTTATATTGCATATATATAATATACAATACTTATGTTATATATATTTATAGTGTATATATATATATATAACAAAATTTACTATTTTAACCATTTTTAAGTGTACAGTTTTGTGGCATTAGGTACATTCACAATGTTGTGCAATCATTACCTCTATTTCCAGAACTTTTTTTTTTTTTTTTTTTTGCGGTACGCGGGCCACTCACTGTTGTGGCCTCTCCCGTTGCGGAGCACAGGCTCCAGACGCACAGGCTCAGCGGCCATGGCTCACGGGCCCAGCCGCTCCGTGGCATGTGGGATCCTCCCGGACCAGGGCACGAACCTGTGTCCCCTGCATCGGCAAGCGGACTCTCAACCACTGCGCCACCAGAGAAGCCCTATTTCCAGAACTTTTTCATCATCCAAGCAAAAGCTCTATATCCATTAAAGAACAACTCCCCATTCCTCTCTCTGCCCAGCCCCTGGAAACTTCTACTTTCTGTCTCTATGAATTTTCCTGCTCTAGGTATCTCATATAAATGGAGTTATACAATATTTATCCTTTTATGTCTGGGTTATCTCAGGAAAATGATTTCAAGATTCAACCATGTTGCAACACATATCAGAATTTCATCTTATTTTAACAGAAAAGTAAACAGAAATATAAAAATGAGATAAACCAAAGATTTTCTTCCCCATAAAACAAGAGGAAAACTTCGTCTTTTGCAATGGCGCTGGAGAAAAATGAAGAAATAAAATCTTACAAACTTAAGGAATGGAGTCAAAACCATGGGAAAATTTAGGATAACAGGATAATGGGAACATTGTAGCCATCTTCCTGCAATGTCCTTCCCTCTTCACACCTTCCATTCCTTGCTCTTTCTTCTCTACCTAACCTCCATCCATGGTGCTCCTCAGGCCTCAGGCCTGGGTTCCTATCCCCTATTCTACCCTCTTCTTAGGAGACTCATCTGATCCTGTATCTTTAAACATCTTTATATTTTCAACCCCAAAATCTGTATCACCAGTTTGGGCCTCTCTTCTGAGCTCTGTACGCAGATATTCAACTGCTTCCTTGACATCTCCACTTGGTGTGTCAAAACCTTAACATGTCTAGCATGAAACATTAGATTTTTCTCAGAAGTCTTATTTTCTTCAATTTCTGTGACAGGGAGTGGCTCATAATTCACCTCACTGCTCTTTTACCTACTGTGTCTAATTCAGCAGCAAGTCCTTTTTGTTGTATTTCCTAAAATGCCTCCTGAATACATCCACTTCTTTCCAGTTTCACTGTCACCTATTTCATTCACATGTCATTTCTCCTGTGGCTGCTGCAACAGGCTCTGCGCTGCCCGGTAACAAGAGTACCCTGAAAACATTTACTGCAGGGCATGAGTGTTCAGCATCCTTTAAAATGAAAGTGTCAGTGCCTCATTTTTTCTTCTCTGGAAGTGTTTGATATTAAGCTCTTTTCTGTCTTTGAGGGAAGGGACACTACTTTTTGGATGAGTCAGCTTCTACTAAAGGGCCCACAGAGTCTACTGTGAAAGAGATAGGAGGAAGGAGGCAAAATGAAGAAATCTCTTAGGTGTAGACTAAAGGCTGTGAAGGCTAAACTGTGTGTGTGTGTGTAGGAAGGGCACAGAGAGAGAGAGAAATGTCTTTAAAGGCCCAAACAGAGGAGATTGGTACCTTGTTTTCCTGCAGGCACATCATGGTTAGATGGAGTGTTTAGACCAACAGGAACAAAAGTCTTCAAAAGATCCCTGATCTTTCATCATGGCACAGAGGGAGTAAGGCCCATAGTGAGGGGTGGTGTTTGAACACCCAAGACCTGTGAGGAAGCTTGAGTCGTTGACCAGAGAGCACCAGCCTTCATAGAACAGCTCTTCCCATCCCCTATTTGTTTCTGTCATCAGTGTTCGGTGAGGATATTGTTTGTCAGCAGTCTTGCCCGTTGTTGTACAGCAGGAATGTCACCCTATCTGCTAGAACCTCTGGCTTATTCTTGTGGCTGCCCTATTCCCAGGCATTGTATTTATTTTATTTTTTTCATTTCATTTCATGCCATACCACGTGGCATGCTGGATATTAGTTCTCCAACCAGGGATCGAACCCATGCCCCCTTCAGTGGAAGCGTGGAGTCTTAACCACTGGACTGCCAGGGAAGTCCCCCCAGGCTCTTTTTTTAAAAAGGACACATAAGCTTTAGAAAAGAGAGATGGTCTCTTGGACACCTGGTGATGCGTGGGGGAATCCTTGGGAGGCTGACCTGAACTAGCATGTGACCCCTGGCTGGGACACCGGCAAATGGCATGTTAATGGGATCACATCACTCCCTTTCAAGCTCCATACAGTGGCCCCCTAAGCCCTGCCCACCCCATTGCCATACTCCCCCTAGTTCTGTGCTCTGGTTACATTAAACTTTCTTTTGACTTCCAAGCTCTTACCTTTCTCAGATCTTTTTCACTTGCTATTTTCTCTGCCTTGAACACCCTTCCTCCTATTTGCATGGCTATGTCCTTGTCATCTTTCTGTTGTTTGTTTAAATGCCACTTCTTTGGAAAAGGCTTTTTTGACCTTCTCGCTCCCCTTATTCTCCGTATTCTTGATCTCAGCCCTTGTTTGTTTCCATCACAACACATCATTATCTGTGATTATTTTATTAGGTTGTTTTTATTCTATGTTCCCCACCTTAATGTCAGCTTCTTGGGGGTGGGATTGTTAACGTCTCTCTCATAGTTGTATCCCCAGCACTTATCATGGAGCCTCGTATATATCAAGCACTAAAAAAGTAATTATTGATGAGGAATTTCAACAAATGTGTGTTGAGTGCCTACTGTGTGTCCAGCCGCAGGAAATGGATCACCTCACCTAATTCTCAGCAACCCCGCAAGGTAGGTAAAGATTAGCCCCATTTTAAAGATGAAGAAACAGGTCTAAAGCAATTAAATAACTTGCTCTAGGACATATATTTGGTTAGTGGCAGGATTTGAACCTAGTTTTGAGTTTAAGTCCTGAGCTCTCTGTAAAATTGATCCTGTTAATACTTTACCAGAGCAATGTTCTGAGTCACTCAACTGAAGAAAGATGTAGAGGGGATCAACACTTGGGGAACAAGGTTATAGATCCAGTTAACTGCTCTTGTCAGCCTGAGTAAGGGTGCAGCTATGCAGAGGTCAGGCTAAGAAGTAGACTTAAATGTCTAAGTGACAGATTTTTAGGTTAGAAACCATATGCTGAAGGATTGTAATGGTTCTTTAGGTTAAAAATTATAATTAGTAATAAGTCTGGATTTTTTTTATAGTCACTGGCATAATAATCACTTGCTAGTTTGACTGAAAAAAAAAAAAAAAGATTAAGGAAAGAAAGGTCCTGACCATTTTTTTGGAGAATAAGGACTTGCCTTAGAAATCCTTCAAAGCTTCTTCTAGTTCAAGTGATTTCATGGTTTAGTTGTTTTGACTTGGGCTGTGGGTATTTTGCTTCTGGAGTCATTATTGTTTATGTTTCAGTAAACTATTAAGGGGTGATTGCTGTGTTCTTCAAGCTTGTTTTTAATAGGATGAAACAAATTAAAAAAAAAGTAGCAGCTTGTTATCAAATGCTCTGCATGCCACTTACTCTTTGAAAATGTCATTAGCATTTGAGGTTTCATGGAGCATGGAATCGTATCATTAACCATTTTTAAGACTCAAAGATACTTCAGTTCTGAGAAATGAATTGGTAAGTTATATTGCTTCAGAAGGCTTATTTCTGGACTAAAACTCAATTTATATGCCAAAGGGGTGAGTTTATACAGATGATTATAAATTCCCTGAACATATTCCCTACTCAATTCTTTTCTATACATGAGTGGTCAATTTCAACATATTAACTTATGAGTTGATGAGTAGGGAATATCTGTAAGCCTTCCCTCAATATTAAACTGAAAGTAAGACTATTTGTAACTGTGGTGATTTAAAAAATTAAATCAACCATGTTCCTTCCAGGGGATTACATATTCATGTGTAATTTAGATATGTTTATTGAATTTTTATTGAAATGAGATCCAAGGAAATTCTGAAGTGGGAAGGTATACTGACTGAAATAGAGACAGGTGGCATTTTCAAGAGTGATTATTTTGAAATTCCAAGGAGTATGTCTGTGGCTATCCTTTTTGATTTTCTTGATAAACATTGTTAATAACCTTGGCTTAATCTTTAAATATAAATTCATTAGCTTCCACAAAGATTCCTCCAGGTAATCTAATGCTTATTTCACTGATAAAACTCCCACTATCTCCTTGTCCTATATGGCAGAATTCACTAGGCAACTTAAAATTTTATCTTGGCTGTCCATTATGTGGCATTGCCTGCCTTAGTTGCTACCTTGAGTCTATCTTCCTCTTATGTGAACCTGAATAGCAAATCACGTATTTGTTATATTTTTGTTGTATCCATTCTGACTTGTCCAGGGTCTGATTTTTGAGCTCTCTGTGATCCAAAGAAGCATAGCCCCTTGACAGCTAAAGTGTCTTTGATAGCCACATAGCTTCTCCTCTGACTCTTGGGGATTATATCATGCGGTTTCAGAGAGTATTCAGAGTGAATGACTAATTCTACAAAACCAACCAATGGTCCTCTAGACCTGAGAGGCAAAGAAATGACTGAGCACTGAAATGCTGCAGAGGTAATTATGGTTAATATCCTGTGAAAGTTATAGATGGCTTCATACCAAGCATAAAATTAAATAGGTACATTAAAAACTTTAAAAACCTCATTCATGCTTCAAAACTTTTAAATAAGTTTCAAGCAAACAGTTAATTGTGAATTTATTTGTTCTTTGCATGAATAAATAAAACAAACTGAGCTTCTTTGGACTTAGTACTTAATATCATGTGGGTGATTCACATCACTGAAAACCTTGTTTCCATTGAGATAGAATTCTGGCTAGACATTGATCCATATGTTACTGTTTCAACAGCTATCACTTGAACTAACTTTTCTTCTCTCTGATTTTTTCACATTTAAATAATTTACCAATACTTTTGAGGTAAATCAAGTCCTTTGGTCTTATCATAGGATATTTCCTTCTTATTATATATTAGCTCTATTATCATCTGATATTCTTGAAAGACTCATTAACTATAGTTAAATTGACATTTGTTAGAAACAAGAGTTTTTAAAGTTGGATTTGAAATAGTTTCCTGTCATTATGATAATATAGAATTGCTTTCTTATCAGTCATACCTGTCAATTCAGGTCCAGGGTATATATGACTGATTTCCTGCTGCTGTATGAGGTAGAGTTGCCCGTGAGAGAAGCAGCTGAATCACAAATCAACACCCTCAACTCAAATTGTTTTCTCTGGGCTTTATAACTGGTCATGGTAAAACAGAGGCTCACAGGGAATAGCAGAGATATAAAAGCAAATGGGAAGTTGAAAGAAATCAGGGGCTTCTAGAAAATTTCCCTTTACTAGACCTACTGAAAAGCCCTGCTGTAAGCATTGATCTTATTTTAAATGTCCAAATTCTTTTTTAAAAATTTATTTTATTTTTGGCTGTGTTGGGTCTTCGTTGCGGTGCGCGGGCTTCTCATTACGGTGGCTTCTCTTGTTGCAGAGCACAGGCTCCAGACACGCAGGCTCAGTAGTTGTGGCACACAGGCTTAGTTGCTCCATGGCATGTGGGATCTTCCTGGACCAGGAATGGAACCCATGTCCCCTGCATTGGCAGACGGATTCTTAACCACTGAGCCACCAGGGAAGTCCCCTAAATGTCCAAATTCTTCATGTTGTTTTGATAATAAGGATTTCTTAATCTCTAGAGATTAGTAATTGGTTCCAGGAATAGCATGGATGCTTAATTAGGTGGTAAATGATGGACAATAAACTATTGTTAGATTTCTTAACATAGCTGATTTGTGGCTTATTTTTGCATCACTGTTTGTTTTCTGTGTTCACAGTGTTTTATTAGGTATGGCATGTTCCTCCTTGTTGGAACCAAATACCCCAACCAAATGCTGGACTTGAATTTCAGTAGCCTGTGAGAGACCATGTCTCCTGTTTGACAGTCACAGGAGTCAGCATCCTGTGCCTCATTTTCTGCAATCAGGAGGATTATGGCTCATCTCTTTGAGGACATAAACAATCTCCATTTCGAGCATCAGTCTCAATTGTTCCAGAGGGAATATGCCTCTCCTCTCCGATGTAGGCAGAGCCAACATCGAAGGATCAAAAAGCGACGTCGCTATGAACGCTTGGCCGTCACAAGCCAGTTATCCCTGTGGTAACTTTTCTGACACCTCCTGCTTAAAACCCCAAAGGTCAGAAGGATCGTGAGGCCCCGCTTTCACGGTCTGTATTCGTACTGAAAATCAAGATCAAGCGAGCTTTTGCCCTTGTGCTCCACGGGAGGTTTCTGTCCTCCCTGAGCTCGCCTTAGGACACCTGCGTTACCATTTGACAGGTGTACCGCCCCAGTCAAACTCCCCACCTGGCACTGTTCCCGGAGAGCCCCTCGGGGCTTGCCCCACCGCCTCACCGGGTCAGTGAAAAAATCCTAATATCCTATTAGGATTCAGTTATAGAGAACAGACTCTGATGTATCTGCTTTAAGCAGAAAGGGATTATTACATATTATTAAACAGGCCCCAGAATTGTTAGAAGATTGGAGAGAAGACTCTGAGCTGAGTAGGCAGACACTAGGATAAATTCCCAAAGCCTTGCTGACCAATTGGTTTGCTAAAGGAGCTGCTGCCATGGCCAGAAAGCTGCTTCTGATAAAATAGTACCAACTCTGGGGCCATACCACTTCTGCTCTATCTGCATTGGCACAAATGATGCCGCATGCCTTGCCCCTCTCACAATTAACTTGGTTCTGAATTCAAGTCTTAAGTGCATGCGATTGGCAGAACTTAAATCATATCCAGAACCTGTAGCCTCTAGGGAACTTGGGGAAAATAAAAGCTTTTTGGCTAATGCAGTATCAGAAGGATAACACAAGGGTATTGGAATAGATGTTGCGCATGCCAATCCAAAATATTTGCCACCACCAGTAAACTAAGTCAGGTCAACCCAACCTACTTCCCTAATTGGTAAAAATCTGTCCAGCCTTTTTTGGCATGATGCTTAGTAAGCAGATAGCCAGAATGTATTTACATAGCTTGGTAAACTGCTTTTCCTTTATCTATGCTGCAATGCTTCTGCTTTTAAATAAAATCAGTAGTTTAGTGAATAAGAAATAGTTAACATCTTTTGTAGAGGTTTACGTGAAAGTTGGTGAAATATTGGACACAGGATAAGAGTACCATCCAAGCACATTCCATTGCCTTAAGACAAAATCATCTACATTAGAGGGTTTATTTTTGAAGATATGAAGCAAAAATGAGCTTCACAGATTAATTGTTGAGGTGTGTGGTAGAAGGCAGCTTACTGGTGTACTCCTTTTTCTGCATTTCTCTTTGGTGATGTGGGACATATCAGGGCTGTTTTTAGTTTGGGACTCAGTGAGTGGGCAGCCATCCACTGTGTTTTTGTTTCAATTGTATTTTACTTGTTGGGTGATTGAAATGTTCCAATTTTCTTAAAAAAATATCCTTTGTTCCTATATAAAAGGTGGACTTTTATTAGGCTTACTTCATTATTATAGAGGATCTCAGTGCAAAGGATATAGACAAATCATATTGAGAAACTAATAGGTTCCTAATTCATCTAAATGAGCAAATGCCTTTCTTGCCTCCCTGTTGTTCATGCTAAAGCATCTTCTCTATGAATTATATTTACTTTCCAAATTGGATTTTACAAGCAATGCTAAACGCTAGTGATATTTTCCTTGATTTGTGCTAAGAACGGATCTAAATGAATACTTATTCTCTTTTAATTATTTTAGTCACTGACTCTTGGTTAGTATGATTCCATCCCTGATTGCTTGATTGTTGAGGTACTAGTCCAGCCATTCTCATAATAGGTATTTTGACTTTTGCTTTAAAAAATTGTAGATAATTAATGTTTTAAAAGTCCCATACACTGAGAAATCCATGCTGCTGCAAATCTCTTGGCTCTAAGATATAAAGGTGAGTGATAATATCATTGCTATATAATTTAATGTACTACAGAACAAGCATTGCCCTTAGAATTCCGTTTTTTTTGTGTGTGTGTGTGGTACGCGGGCCACTCACTGTTGTGGCCTCTCCCGTTGCGGAGCACAGGCTCCGGACGCGCAGGCTCAGCGGCCATGGCTCACGGGCCCAGCCGCTCCGCGGCATGCGGGATCTTCCCGGACCGGGGCACGAACCCGTGACCCCTGCATCGGCAGGCGGACTCTCAACCACTGTGCCACCAAGGAAGCCCTAGAATTCCGTTTTGCAGGCGGAGTCAAGATGGCATACTAGGAGGATGGGGAATTTGTGTCTCTGCACAACTAGGGCACCTACCAGGCGGGGTGCCCTAGACACGTAAGGGGATGGGAGGAACCCCTAGCAACAGGGTAGGATGTGGGGTGTGGAGGGAGTACAGGGGAAGGAGAAGTGGAGGTGGGACGGCACTGGTGCCCCTGAGGGGCCACTGGGAGAGGGGAAGGGATCCCACCCCAAAGGGGGGAGTTGGAGGACCACTGGGAGGGCAGAGGATCAAAAGGGGGCGTGGCCAGGTTTCCCCTGCCCACTTGGGCCCCCAGGAACCTACTGAGATCCCAGGCCTGATCCTCTGCCCACAAAGGCCCCCTCCAGCCTCACGGGTTCTGAGGGAGTGGGAGGGAGGGAAGGGGGAGCAAAATTAAAGGCCAGACCTCCAGGACCGGCACCCCTGAGGGTTGGGGGGAGGAGTTCCTATACCCAGTGGGACCCACCCATGGTTAGGGGTCCAGTGGACATGGGAGACCCTGGAGGAGATGGTGGGGGAGGGGCATGAAGTAATGAACAGAACGCGGCCAGTGTTTTCCCTGTCCACTTAGGCACCGGGGAGCCTGTTGGGCTCCTAGGCCTAATCCTCTGCCCTCAGAGCCTCCCTCCTGACGTGCAGAGCCCAAGCCCCACCCCTACACCCCCACCCAGGGGCCCACCTCTACACTCGGAGACCCCCTCCAACGCCCTGGGCCTAAACCCCACCCACACACCCTCCCTCAGGGCCTTATCTCCAAACTCCGGAACCCTACACTCCAGAGGCCCTCCTTTCCACGTGCTGCCTCTCCCCTTGGGCACAGATCCTAAGTAAAGGCTCCACCCCACGCTTGAACGTTGCCCTGCCCTGGCCCCACCCCCAGGGAATTTTCGGGCTCTGTGGGTCCTGAGTCTAGGCCGCGACACACGCTCAAACGTCACCCCCACACCCGCCTAGGTCCCGCCCCACCCTAAACCCCTCCCCTGCCTGAGTTCCACCCCCACCTAAACTCCGTCCCCATAGCCAAGGTTTTTTTATTTTGTTTTCCTCTTTTAGATTGGGGTTCAGTTTTACCTTGTTGATTCATTGTTGTTGATTCTTTTATATTTTTATTTTTCCTAATAAATCTTTATTTATTTTTCTAATTTTCTTTTATTCTTTATACTTTGTTATTTTTCTCTCCCTTTGGCTTGTTCTCCCCCACACCCCCCTTTTCTTTTCTTTTTTCTGTTGTGATTTTATTTTACCTTGTTGCAGTTGTTCCAATTATAGTTTTATTTTTCCTAATATATTTTTTATCTTTCTAATTTTATTTTGTGTTTTATTCTTTGATATTGTACTGCTCCTATTTTTCTTTCTTTCTTCTTCTTTTTTTTTTTAACCACACCATAAAGCTTGTGGTATCTTGTTTCCCAGGCTGGAGGTCGGGCTTGAGCTCCTGTGGTAGGAGCTCCAAGTCCAAACTGCTGGACTAACAGAGAACCTCAGACCCCAGGGAATATTAATCAGAGTGAGGCCTCCCAGAGGTCCTTACCTCAGCACCAAGACCTGTCTCTATCCAGCTGCCGGCAAACTCCAGGGCTGGATGTCTCAGGCTAAACAACCAGTAAGACAGGAATACAGCACCACCCATCAAAAAAAAAAGGACAAAAAAAATGTTACAGACAAAGGAGCAAAGTAAAAACCTACAAGACCAAATAAATGAATACAAAATAGACAACCTACCTGAAAAAGAATTCAGAGTAACGTTGGTAAAGATGATCCAAAATCTTGGAAACAGAATACAGAATGGAGAAAATAAAAGAAACATTTAACAAGGATCTACAAGAATTAAAGAGCAAACAAACAGTGATGAACAACACAATTACTGAAATTAAAAATACTCTAGAAGGAATCAATAGCAGAATAACTGAGGCAGAAGAACAGATAAGTGAGCTGGAAGATAAAACGGTGGAAATAACTGCCAGGGGGCAGAATAAAGAAAAAAAGAATGAGAAGAATTGAGGACAGTTTCAGAAACCTCTGGGACAACATTATAGGCACAACATTCGAATTATAGGGGTCCTAGAAGAAGAAGAGAAAAAGGAAGGGACTGTGAAAATATTTGAAGGGATTATAATTGAAAACTTCCCTAACATGGGAAAGGAAATAGTCAAGTCCAGGAAGCACAGAGTACCTTACAGGATAAACCCAAGGAGAAACACACCAAGATGCATATTAATCAAACTATGAAAAATTAAATACAAAGAAAAAATATTAAAAGCAGCAAGGGAAAAGCAACAAATAACATACAAGGGAATCCCCATAAGGTTAACAGCTGGTCTCTCAGCAGAAACTCTGCAAACCAGAAAGGAGTGGAAGGACATATTTAAAGTGATGAAAGGGAAAAACCTACAACCAAGATTTACTCTATGCTTGCAAGGATCTCATGCAAATGCAATGGAGAAATTAAAACATTTACAGAAAGCAAAAGCTAAGAGAGTTCAGCACCACCAAACCAGGTTTACAACAAATGCTAAAGGAACTTCTCCAGGCAGGACACACAAGAAAAGGAAAATCCTACAAAAACAAACCCAAAACAATGAAGAAAATGGTAATACGAACTTACATATCGATAATTACCTTAAATGTGAATGGATTAAATGCTACAACCAAAAGACATAGACTGGCTGAATGCTGAATGGATACAAAAACAGTACCCATATATATGCTGTCTATAAGAGACCCACTTCAGACCGAGGGACACACACAGACTGAAAGTGAGGGGATGGAAAAAGATATTCCATGCAAATGGAAATCAAAAGAAAGCTGGAGTAGCAATTCTCATATCAGACAAAATAGACTAAAATAAAGACTATTACAAGAGACAAAGAAGGACACTACATAGTGATCAAAGGGTCAATCCAAGAAGAAGATATAACAATTGTAAATATTTATGCACCCAACATAGGAGCACCTCACTACATAAGGCAAATGCTAACAGCCATAATAGGGGAAATCTACAGTAATACAGTAAGAGTAGGGGACTTTAACACCCCACTTTCACCAATGGACAGATTATCCAAAATGAAAATAAATAAGGAACCACAAGTTTTAAATGACAAATTAAACAAGATGGTCTTAATTGATTTTTATAGGACCTTCCATCCAAAACAAGAGATTACACTTTCTTCTCAAGTGATCATGGAACATTCTCCAGGATAGACCATATCTTGGGTCACAAATCAAGCCTTGGTAAATTCAAGAAAATTGAAATTGTATCAAGTATCTTTTCTGACCACAACACTATGAGACTAGATATCAATTACAGGAAAAAAACTGTAAAAAATACAAACACATGGAGGCTAAACAATATGCTACTAAATAACCAAGAGATCACTGAAGAAATCAAAAATTACCTAAAAACAAATGACAATGAAAACACGATGACCCAAAACTTAGGGGATATAGCAAAAGCAGTTGTAAGAGGGAAGTTTATAGCAATACAAGCCTACCTCAAAAAACAAGAAACATCTCAAATAAACAACCTAACCTTACACCTAAAGCAATTAGAGAAAGAAGAAGAACAATAAAAAAAACCCCCAAACTTAGCAGAAGGAAAGAAATCATAAAGATCAGGTCAGAAATAAATGAAAAAGAAATGAAGGAAATAATAGCAAAGATCAATAAAACTAAAAGCTGGTGCTTTGAGAAGATAAACAAAATTGATAAGCCATTAGCCAGACTCATCAAGAAAAAAAGGGAGAAGACTGAAATCAACAGAATTAGAAATAAAAAAGGAGAAGTAACAATTGACACTGCAGAAATACAAAGGATCATGAGAGAAAACTACAAGTGACTATATGCCAATAAAATGGACAGCGTGAGAGAAATAGACAAATTCTTAGGAAAACACAACCTTCCAAGACTGAACCAGAAAGAAATAGAAAATATAAACAGACCAATCACAGCACTGAAATTGAGAATGTGATTAAAAATCTTCCAACAAACAAAAGCCCAGAATCAGATGGCTTCACAGGCAAATTCTTTCAAACATTTAGAGAAGAGGTAACACTTACCTTCTCAAACTCTTCCAAAATATAGCAGAAGGAGGAACACTCCCAAACTCATTTTACAAGGCCACCATCACCTTGATACCAAACTCAGACAAAGATGTCACAATAAAAGAAAACTACAAGCCAATATCACTGATGAACGTAGATGTAAAACTACTCAACAAAATACTAGCAAACAGAATCCAACAGCACATTAAAATGATGATACACCATGATCAAGTGGGGTTTATCCCAGGAATGCAAGGATTTTTCAATATATGCAAGTCAATCAATGTGATACACCATACTAACAAACTGAAGAATGAAAACCATATGATCATCTCAATAGATGTAGAAAAAGCTTTCAACAAAATTAAGCACCTGTTTATGATAAAAACCCTCCAGAAAGTAGGCATAGAGGGAACTTATCTCAACATAATAAAGACCACATATGACAAACCCACAGCCAACATGGTTCTCAATGGTGAAAAACTGAAACCATTTCCTCTAAGATCAGGAACAAGACAAGTTGTCCACCCTCACCCCTATCATTCAACATAGTCTTGGAAGTTTTAACCACAGCAGTCAGAAAAGAAAAAGAAATAAAAGGAATCCAAATCAGAAAAGAAGAAGTAAAGCTTTCACTGTTTGCAAATGACATGATACTATACATAGAGAATCCTAAAGATGCTACCAGAAAACTACTAGAGCTAATCAGTGAATTTGGTAGAGTAGCAGGATACAAAATTAATGCACAGAAATCTCTTGCATTCCTATACACTAATGAAAAATCTGAAAGAGAAATTAAGGAAATACTCACATTTACCACTGCAACAAAAAAAATAAAATACCTAGGAATAAACCTACCTAAGGAAACAGAAAACCTGTATGCAGTAAAGTATAAGACACTGATGAAAAAATTAAAGATGATACAAACAGATGGAGAGATATACCATGTTCTTGGATTGGAAGAATCAACATTGTGAAAATGACTATACTACGCAAAACAATCTACAGACTCAATGCAATCCCTATCAAGCTACCAATGGCATTTTTCACAGAACTAGAAAAAAAAAATCACAATTTGTATGGAAACACAAAAGACCCCGCAAGCCAAAGCAATCTTTTTTTTTTTTTTTTCTTTTTTTGCGGTACACGGGTCTCTCACTGCTGTGGCCTCTCCCGTTGTGGAGCACAGGCTCCGGACACGCAGGCTTAGCGGCCATGGCTCACGGGCCCAGCTGCTTTGCGGCACGTGGGATCCTCCCAGACTGGGGCATGAACCCGCATCCCTGGCATTGGCAAGCAGACTCACAACCACTGCACCACCAGGGAAGCCCCAAAGAAATCTTGAGATAGAAAAATGGAGCTGGAGGAACCAGGCTCCCTGACTTCAGACTATACTACAAAGCTACAGTAATCAAGACAGTGTGGACAGCACAGAAACAGAAATATAGATCAATGGAATAGGATAAAAAGCCCAGACATAAACCCATGCACATATGGTCACCTTTTCTTTGATAAAGGAGGCAGGAATATACAATGGAGAAGAGACCGCCTCTTCCATAAATGGTGCTGGGAAAACTGGGCAGGTACATGTAAGAGAATGAAATTAAAACACTTCCTAACACCATACAAAAAAATAAACCCCAAATGGATTAATGACCTAAATATAAGGCCAGACACTATAAAACTCTTAGAGGAAAACATAGACAGAACACTCTATAACATAAATCACAGCAAGATCCTCTTTGACCCATCTCCTAGAGAAATGGAAATGAAAACAAAAATAAACAAATGGGACCTAATGAAACTGAAAAGCTTTCGCACAACAAAGGAAACCATAAACAAGATGAAAAGACAACCCTCAGAATGGGAGAAAATATTTGCAAATGAAGCAACTGACAAAGAATTAATCTCCAAAATTTACAAGCACCTCATGCAGCTCAATATCAAAAAAAAAAAGAAAAGAAAATCCAATCCAAAATGGGCAGAAGACCTAAATAGACATTTCTCCAAAGAAGATATACAGATTGCCAACAAACACATGATAGGATAATCAACATCATTAATCATTAGAGAAATGCAAATCAAAACTATAATTGAGGTATCACCTCACGCCAGTCAGAATGGCCATCATGAAAAAATCTACAAACAATAACTGCTGGAGAGGGTGTGAAGAAAAGGAAACCATCTTGCACTGTTGGTGGGAATGTAAATTGATACAGTCACTATGGAGAATGGTATGGAGATTCCTTAAAAAACTAAAAATATAACTACCATATGACCCAGCAGTCCTACTACTGGATATATTCCCTGAGAAAAGCATAATTCAAAAAGAGTCATGTACCACAATGTTCATTGCAGCACTATTTAGAATAGCCAGGACATGGAAGCAACCTAAGTGTTCATCAATAGTTGAATGGATAAAGAAGATGTGGCACATATATACAATGGAATATTACTCAGCCATAAAAAGAAACAAAATTGAGTTATTTGTAGTGAGGTGGATGGACCTAGAGTCTGTCATACAGAGTGAAGTAAGTCAGTAAGAGAAAAACAAATACCATATGCTAACACATATATATGGAATCTAAAAAAAAAAAATTGTTCTGCTGAACCTAGGGGCAGGACAGTAATAAAGACGCAGACGTAGAGAATGCACTTGAGGACACGGGGAGCGGGAAGGGGAAGCTAGGACAAAATGAGAGAGTGGCTTGGACATATATACACTACCAAATGTAAGATAGATAGCTAGTGGCAAGCAGCTGCAAGGTACAAGGAGATCAGCTTGGTGGTTTGTGACGACCTAGAGGGATGGGATAAGGAGGGAGAGAGGGAGACACAAGAGGGAGGGGATATGGGGATATATGTATACGTATAGCTGATTCACTTTGTTATGCAGCAGAAAGTAACACAGCATTGTAAAGCAGCTATACGCCAATAAAGATGTTAAAAAAAAAGAAATGAGCTATTAATCCATGAAAAGACATAGAGGAATCTGAACTATATATTGCTAAATGAGAGAAGCCAGGCTACATACTATGTGACTCTAACTGTATGACATTCTGTAAAAGGCAAAACTATGGAGACAGTAAAAAAAGATCAGTGGTTGCCAGGGGTTAGGAGGAGGGATGTATGTATAGGCAGAACACAGAGGATTTTTAGGGCAGTGAGACTGCTCTGTATGATATTATAGTAGTGTACTCGTCATTATATAAATGTCAAAATCCATAAACTGTACAAACCAGTGTATAACACAAATTTGGACCTTCATGTAAACTATAGACTTTAATTAATAAAAATATATTAATATTGGTTCATTCATTGTAACCACACTAAAAGAAGACGTTAATAATAGTAGAAACTGTGTGAAGGGTTAGAGGGGTAAGTGGATGGGTGTATGGAACTCTATGTACTATCTGCCCAATTACTCTGTTAATCTAAAACTGTACTAAAAAATAGTCTGTTAATCATTTAAAAAAAATAGGAATCATAGGTACCATAATGATGTCAACATAATGAGGTTACCATAATAAAGAGAAAATATTTGCAAAAAGAATCTGTTTTGGCAAGAAAATATTTTAGAATGTATAAATTTTCAATTTTTGGAAAAGTCTGGGATTTTCTATGCCTATCCCTCTTATCACATGGTGGTAAAATCTTTTATATCTAATAGCATTAAATTCCTTTTCCTTGTTTTTCAGTTAGATTCTTTCATCTGCAGTGGGTGAGAGAAATAGTTAATATGTGTAAACATATCAAAATAAGTAATACATTAATGAACAATAGAGAAAAATGGCTCACAATGGGAGAGAATATTGTAAAATCGTTAAGGAAATGAATTGGAGTCACATAGACTTGAGTGCTAGACTAGTTCCACCACCTACAGATTAGATAAATTACTTCTCCAATAGTCCATTTCCTTAAATGGGAATAATAATACCTACTTGTGGTTGTTGTAAGGATTAGTTAGATTATATACCTAAAGCACTTAGCATATTATCTGGAACATAGTAAATATTTAATAAATTTATGTATTATTATTGTTGATAAATTTCCAGGCAGACATTGAGTTTTTAAAAAAAAATTATTGAAGTATAGTTGAAGTATAGTTGATTTACAATGTTGTATTGATTTCTGCTGGACAGCAAAGTGATTCAGTTGTACATATATATATTCTTTTCCATTATAGTTTATTACAGGAATTTTTAAAAATAAATTTATTTATTTAATTTATTTATTATTTTTGGCTCCATTGGGTGTTTGTTTCTGTGCATGGGCTTTTTCTCGTTGCGGCGAGCTGGAGCTACTCTTCCTTGCGGTGTGCGGGCTTCTCATTGCAGTGGCTTTTCTTGTTGTGGAGCATGGGCTCTAGGCGCGTGGGCTTCAGTAGTTGTGGTGCGTGGGCTTCTGTAGTTGTGGCGCGTGGGCTTCAGTAGTTATGGCACGTGGGCTTCAGTAGTTGTGGCTCGTGGGCTTCAGCAGTTGTGGCTTGCGGGCTCTAGAGCACAGGCTCAGTAGTTGTGGCGCATGGGCTTAGTTGCTCTTTTGCATGTGGGATCTTCCCGGACCAGGGCTCGAACCCGTGTCCCCTGCATTGGCAGGTGGATTCTTAACCACTGCCCCACCAGGGAAGCCCAAGGTGAGTTTTTTAAGTTTTGTAAAAAGATAATTCCTGTTTTATAGAAACTGTTGCAGAGCATAAAGACATCATGCTAACATTTTATCAATGAATTTACAAGAGTAGCATAATATTGATATAAAACTTGATAAAATTTTTGAATACTTGAACAGAGCATTGGATACAAAGATGATCACCATGATGGAATGTCATTAAAATACTTTATTCAGAGACATTTAATATCATGAGAAAATGTAAAATGTTCAGTGAAAAAAAAAAGACACATTATATTCAGGATCCGTTTTGGTAGCAAAAAATATGAAAGAAAGGTGATAATATAAATATTAACAATGGTAAAATCTGGGTAGAAACAATTGTGGGTGACTTCTGTTTTCTTCCCTGTGCCTTTGTCAATTGTCCAAATTCTCTACAGTGGTTATACATTATTTCTATACTTAGAAAAGAAATGTTATTCTAAAAGAAGACTGACTACATAAAAATACAGTCATGTAGGATATAATAAAATTGATAATGTTTATGAAAGAATATTTGTTAGATACTTTCACATGACCAACTTTGTCATTGGAAAGCTTTGGGAGATTTCTCCTTTAATTTTTCTTTTCTTCATTTTCTATTTTGTCCCTTAAAAATTAAAAAAAAATTTTTTTAAACAGATGATTTTTATCTGCCAGAATCTTTGGAGGATCCTAATTTGGAATATAGCAGTATTCTCTAGGTGATGTTTTAATGTTGAGGGGCTTTCTCTTTTAATTTTTTTTTTCTGCTTTCCATAATGTGACAAAAATGAAGAAAGACTGTTTTACCGAAAATTCAATAGCAAATAACTTTTATCAAAAGTTTGTTTTACAGGGCTTCCCTGGTGGCGCAGTTGTTGAGAGTTCGCCTGCTGATGCAGGGAACACGGGTTCGTGCCCCGGTCCGGGAGGATCCCACATGCCGCGGGGCGGCTGGGTCCGTGAGCCATGGCCTCTGAGCCTGCGCATCCGGAGCCTGTGCTCCGCAACGGGAGAGGCCGCAATAGTGAGAGGCCCGCGTACTGAAAGAAAAAAAAAGTTTGTTTTACAGATAAATTCAATAAATTAATTAGAAAATACTGTTAGATACATAAAAATGATTTATTATAGCAAACAAGAAAATTTATATGCTAACTTGGATTTTATGTTTCCAAACTAATTGAATTTAAAGCCATAGAAGTATCTCCCTGCACATAATAGATTCTCAAATAGAACATGAAAAAAAATTTTCCTTGAAAACTTAATTATACTCCACTCATCTCATTCTCCAAAGAGATTTTATCTGGAAGAATCCTAGAGTATTCATTCTGCCTCTTGTTTTTAGTCTTAACATCATATTCTCTTACTATGTAAGATCATTGTAACTTTCTGAATGTCTACATCTTTTAAAATCCATTTATATTACTTGAATTTCAAAATTGTTTGGTACTATAAGGATTTTTTAAAGATTCCACTAGAAATTTGTGAATAATATTGGTCACATTAAATATAGGCAATAAATATATTAATTCTAGATATTGCTTTGTTGAAAGAAAACACTTATTATTTATAAATAATGAACATTTAATAAATAATTTAACATTTAACATTTAGTAAATAATTTAACATTTAACATTTAATAAATAATAACGTATTAATAAAATATTCAGATTCTGTAAGTATTGTGAAGGGGAAAAAAACACTTGAGATTTAATACCCAAAGATAAATACTGTTAATATTTTGGTGTGCATACTTCCAGTAGTATTCCTGTTTGTTTACTTGTATATTTTAACAAATAGTGATTATACTCTATATATTGCTTTAGATCTTGATTTTTAAAAAAGTTAACAATATAGGTGTTTCTGAAGTTCTAAATGTTCTTCTACCACATGATTTTAATGATTAAATATTATTCCCTCTGATGACTATATCATAGTGTATATACAGTGAAAATTTAGATTTTTAAAGTAGCTTGCTTGTATTATAAATAACGTGGTGATAGAGTTTTTCTATTTCCCATTAAAGGAATACAAAATCCCTTAAAGACATACACATACCAAAAAATCCATCAATTTATCATCAGAAAAATATGATTTTAAAATTATTTATTTTATCTAAAAACTTAAAGGGTAAAACAGAAAACTTGACCTTTGTTTTTTATTTTTATAAACGTATAGACTGTGAAGGAAGAGAGTTGAGGGATAGAAAAGAGAATTGCTTCAAAGGTATAGCAGAGAAATCACAGAAAGACTAATTGGAAAGGATGATGTGGTAGGCAGACTTCTTGGATGGTTCCCAGTGTTCCCACCTGTTGGTATTCGTGCCCTGGTGCAATCTTCTCCCCTTGAGTATGGGCTGGACTTAATGACTAAATTCTAGACAGTAGACTATGGCTGGGACTTTTGTGATTGAGTTAAAAAATACTGTGACTTCCGTGTTGCTGGCAGATCCTGTCTGTCGTCTTCTTGGCTTGCGTGCTTTGGTGAAGCAAGCTGCTGAGTGGGAGAGGCACATGTGGCAAGGAGATGAGAGAAGCCTCTGGCACACAGCCAGCAAGGAATTGAGGTCTTTAGCCCAACAGCCTGTGAGAAACTGAATGCTGCCAACAACCACGGAGTGAGCTTGGGAAGCCGATCCTTACCGAGTTGAACCTGTAGATCCTGGACTAACTCCTTGACTGAGAGACCATGAAGCAGAGGGTCCGGATAAGCTGTGCCCAGACTCATGACCTATGGAGACTGTGAGATAAAATTGTGCGTTGTTTTCAGTTGCTAAGTTTTGGGGTAAATCGTCTTACAGAAATAGGAAGTAATGCATTTGACTAGAAAGAAGGGGCAAAAATGAGTTCAAAGACCATGGAAAAGAGGCTCATACTGAAGATATGAGGAAACATAGCAACTTTTAGTTTTTTAGGTATCTTTTGCTAAATGGATGAGTAGTGACTGTATTTTCCTTTTACAATGATTTTAAATCTTTTTAAACACTTCTATAGAAAAGTTAGCAAATGGAAAAGTTCAAAGAAAAAAGTCACGTATAACCTTACCACCCAAATATAACTACAATTATTATTTTGATACACATGTTTCAGTCCTTTCTCTACAAAATCGCGATTATTCTCTAATAGTATTTTATAACTTGGCTTCTAACCTAAACACATACTACATCTTACCTTTCATATTCTTCTACCCATCTTTTAAATGGCTGTATAGTTGCCCATTGTGTAATATATTACAATTTATTTAACCAAACATCTATTGTTTGACACTTAATACTATATTTTAATGCGTGAAATTTGGACTATCCCAGAAAATCAAGGTTACCTGCTTGGCATTTGTGTTTTGTTTCATGCTTTGCTTTATGTCACAGACATAAGTGATAAATTTTCAGAGCTAAAGGAGGACATAATTAAAAAAATATTTATTTATTTTTGGCTGCATTGGGTCTTAGTTGCAGCATGCGGGATCATTCGTTGTGGCACGTGGGCTCTTTGTTGCGGTGCACGGGCTTCTCTCTAGTTGTGGTGCGTGGGCTCTGTAGTTGTGGTATGCGGGCTTAGTTGCCCGGCCAGGGATCAAACCCACACCCCCTGCATTGGAAGGTGGATTCTTAACCACTGGACTGCCAGGGAAGTCCCCAAGGAGGACATAATTTTTAAAGCCGGTTTTCCCAGGCAAAGAGCACATTATTCTCCAGAAAATGTCATAGGGCCATTTCTGTCCAGTGTTAAATTAAAGGGCTTAGATGGTAACCAAGTAACTGACTAGTGGAAATAAGCTTGGGAAGTATTAATGTGTGAAGCATCTATGACCTCCTTCTTTAAACAAAGTCTCGGACTCCAGGGAAAAAGTAAGTTATCTTTTGAAATGTAGCTGATACAAAGAAATAGAGAACTGTTAAAATACCTGCCTCTGTTGGCCTTAGTAGAGCTTGAGGGATCAGGCAGCTGCCCTATGTCAGTGGGACAGAGACCTCATTGTGGGCACCAGAACCAGCAGAGACATGTGTTGTGACATGGTGTTCACATTTGATAGAGAAGTAGTATCCATGTGTCCATAGGACCTTTTTCAGCCTTCTTTCTCCTGATTTTTTTTTTTTTTTTTTTTAGCTGCGAGTGCGCCCTGCAGCTTGCGGGATCTTAGTTCCCCAGTCAGGGATTGAACCCGCACTCTAGGCGGTGAAAGCACAGAGTCCTAACCACTGGACCGCCAGGGAATTTTCCCTTCCTCCTGATTGTTAATCCTGTCTTTTCCTCTATTGTCTAAAAGCATTCTCAAAATACGTGCCTAAACATTAAAAAACACTTAACAGAAGTTTCCAAATAACTATCTTCCTAAATGTTTCATACTGTACTTCGTTGGTTTTTGTTGTCTTTTTTTTTTTCTGTCAAACTGGAAGTAAAATTGCCAGTAACTTAAAAAATGCTAACTTCAGGCTCTTTCCCCCTGCTTTGTCCCAAATACATTTTATTAAACATGAGAAATGAATTAACAAAACATGGATAGTCCTGTGTCTGATGCAGTGTTTTGCTCTAGAATCTTGATATGTTAATACTTCCTTCAAGCTTAAGAGTCTATGATTTTGTGATTTCACTAGTGAGAGTGGTTAGAAAATTACTAGGTGAGTTCTAACCCTGGGGTTAATTATTTCCATTCTTCCCTGACCACATCTCAATCCTAATGAAATCTCTCTTTCTATATCTGCTTTCTAGTGAGTTGACTGCGTCCACACAGTTGTCTGTGTTTATTCTTGCAGATGGGATATTGGAATTTGAAGGATCTCAAGGCACTTTTCTCAGATGTAAGGGTCTGGACCCCAAGTCTTAGGCCAGAAGTTCTGCTCTTGCTCTGAAAGCTTTGAAATGATAGCTTTATTTAATTGGTGCTTTACGTATATTGATTATAAAACTTTGGGTTTCTTCCTAGAAAAAATGTATCCTATGAAGTGAAAAGGTGTCTGGTTTGCTGTATATATATTTGTATATATGCTATATATATATCTGTGGGAGAATTCTTGTGGCTTTGAAGGAGTGTCAGACTTCTCATTGCATCAGAATTCCCATAATGCTACACATGAAGTGGAGCTGACCTTGCATTTCTAATCGGCGCTGAGATTAGATATGCGTGTTTCAAAAAAGACTTTTCGAGCTGTAAAACAGAGTGCAAATATTTGAAGGTGGTAGAAAGAAAGATTAGAAAAGAAAAATTGGAAATGAACATTCTCCTTAATTAACCTAGGAAAGTTACTAGCTTTTCGGAAAGAAAGAAGAAAAAAAGCCAAGTGGGTGGATGAGGCAGTGGGGTTCTTAAATAACTAATCTTTTTTTTTTTAACATCTTTATTGGAGTATAATTGCTTTACAATGGTGTGTTAGTTTCTGCTTTATAACAAAGTGAATCAGCTATACATATACACATATTCCCATATCTCTTCCCTCTTGCGTCGTGTATCGTGTTAGAGAGGGTTCTAATTTCATTCTCTACATGTAGCTGTCCAGTTTTCCCAGCACAACTTATTGAAGAGGCTGTCTTTTCTCCATTGTGTATTCTTGCCTCCTTTATCAAAGATAAGGTGACCATATGTGTGTGAGTTTATCTCTGGGCTTTCTATCCTATTCCATTGATCTATATTTCTGTTTTTGTGCCAGTACCATACTGTCTTGATTACTGTAGCTTTGTAGTTTGGTCTGAAGTCAGGGAGCCTGATTCCTCCAGCTTCATTTTTCGTTCTCAAGATTGCTTTGGCTATTCGGGGTCTTTTGTGTTACCATACAAATTGTGAAATTTTTTGTTCTAGTCCTGTAAAATATGCCATTGGTAATTTGACAGGGATTGCATCGAATCTGTAAATTGCTTTGGGTAGTATAGTCATTTTCACAATGTTGATACTTCCAATCCAAGAACATGGTATATATCTCCATCTATTTGTATCATCCTTAATTTCTTTCATCAGTGTCTTTTAATGTTCTTATAAAAAAACCCAAAAGGTCTTTTGTTTCCTTGGGTAGGTTTATTACTAGGTATTTTATTCTTTTTGTTGCAGTGGCAAATGGGAGTGTTGCCTCAATTTCATTTTCAGATTTTCCATCATTAGTGTATAAGAATGCAAGAGATTTCTGTGCGTTAATATTGTATTCTGCTACTTTACCAAATTCATTGATTAACTCTAGTACTTTTTTGGAAGCATCTTTAGGATTCTCTATGTATAGTATCATGTCATCTGCAAATAGTGACAGCTTTACTTCTTTTCCGATTTGGATTCCTTTTAGTTCTTTTTCATTTCTGATTGCTGTGGCTAAGACTTCCAAAACTATGTTGAATAATACTGGTGAAAATGGGCAACATTGTCTTGTTCCTGATCTTAGTGGAAATGGTTCCAGTTTTTCAACATTGAGGATGATGTTGGCTGTGGGTTTGTCATATATGGCCTTTATTATGTTGAGGTAAGTTCCCTCTATGCCTACTTTCTAGAGGGTTTTTATCATTAATTTGTGTTTAATTTTGTTGAAGCTTTCTCTGCATCTATTGAGATGATCATTTGTTTTTTCTCCTTCAGTTTGTTAACATGCTGTATCACATTGCTTGATTTGCATATATTGAAGAATTCTTGCATTCCTGGGATAAACCCCACTTGATCATGGTGTATGATCCTTTTAATGTGCTGTTGGATTCTGTTTGTTAGTATTTTGTTGAGGATTTTTGCATCTATGTTCATCAGTGATATTGGCCTGTAGTTTTATTTCTTTGTGACACCCTTCTCTGGTTTTGGTATCAGGGTGATGGTGGCCTCGTAGAATGAGTTTGGGAGTGTTCCTCCCTCTGCTATATTTTGGAAGAGTTTGAGAAGGATAGGTGTTAGCTCTTCTCTAAATGTTTGATAGAATTCGCCTGTGAAGCCATCTGGTCCTGGGTTTTTGTTTGTTGGAAGATTTTTAATCACAGTTTCAATTTCAGTGCTTGTGACTGGTCTGTTCATATTTTCTATTTCTTCCTGATTCAGTCTTGGCAGGTTGTGCATTTCTAAGAATTTGTCCATTTCTTCCAGGTTATCCATTTTATTGGCATAGAGTTGCTTGTAGTAATCTCTCATGATCTTTTGTATTTCTGCAGTGTCAGTTGTTACTTCTCCTTTTTCATTTCTAATTCTATTGATTTGAATCTTCTCCCTTTTTTTCTTGATGCGTCTGGCTAATGGTTTATCAATTTTGTTTATCTTCTCAAAGAACCAGCTTTTAGTTTTATTGATATTTGCTATCATTTCCTTCATTTGTTTTTCATTTATTTCTGAGTCTTGTTTTTGTACATTCAGCCAATCTGTGTCTTTTGGTGGGAGCCGTTAGTCCATTTACATTTAAGGTAATTATAGATATGTATGTTCCTATTCCCATTTTCTTAATTGTTTTGGGTTCGTTATTGTAGGTCTTTTCCTTCTCTTGTGTTTCTTGCCTAGAGAAGTTCCTTTAGCAGTTGTTGTAAAGCTGGGTTGGTGGTGCTGAACTCTCTCAGCTTTTGCTTGTCTGTAAAGGTTTTAATTTCTCCATCAAATCTGAAGGACATCCTTGCTGGGTAGAGTAATCTTGGTTGCAGGTTTTTCTCCTTCATCACTTTAAATATGTCCTGCCAGTACCTTCTGGCTTGCAGAGCTTCTGCTGAAAGATCAGCTGTTAACCTTATGGGGATTCCCTTGTGTGTTATTTGTTGTTTTTCCCTTGCTGCTTTTAATATGCTTTTTTTGTATTTAATTTTTGACAGTTTGATTAATATGTGTCTTGGCATATTTCTCCTTGGATTTATCCTGTATGGGACACTCTGTGCTTCCTGGACTTGATTAACTATTTCCTTTCCCATATTAGGGAAGTTTTCAACTATAATCTCTTCAAATATTATCTCAGTCCCTTTTTTTTTTCTCTTCTTCTTCTGGAACCCCTATAATTCGAATGTTGGTGTGTTTAATGTTGTCCCAGATGTCTCTGAGACTGTCCTCAGTTCTTTTCATTCTTTTTTCTTTATTCTGCTCTGCAGTAGTTATTTCCATTATTTTATCTTCTAGGTCACTTATCCGTTCTTCTGCCTCAGTTATTCTGCTATTGATCCCATTTAGAGTATTTTAAATTTCATTTATTGTGTTGTTCATCATTGTTTGTTTCATCTTTAGTTCTTCCAGGTCCTTGTTAAATGTTTCTTGCATTTTGTCTATTCTATTTCCAAGATTTTGGATCATCTTTACTATCATTATTCTGAATTCTTTTTCAGGTAGACTGCCTATTTCCTCGTCATTTGTTAGGTCTGGTGGGTTTTTATCTTGCTCCTTCATCTGCTGTGTGTTTTCTGTCTTCTCATTTTGCTTATCTTACTGTGTTTAGGGTCTCCTTTTAGCATGCTGAAGGTTTGTAGTTCCTGTTGTTTTTGGTGTCTGTCCCCAGTGGCTAAGTTTGGTTCAGTGGGTTGTGTAGGCTTCCTGTTGGAGGGGACTAGTGCCTGTGTTCTGGTGGATGAGGCTGGATCTTGTCTTTCTGGTGGGCTGGTCCACGTCTGGTGGTGTGTTTTGGGATGTCTGTGGACTTATTATGATTTTAGGCAGCCTCTCTGCTAATGGGTGGGGTTGTGTTCCTGTCTTGCTAGTTGTTTGGCATAGGATGTCCAGCACTGTAGCTTGCTGGTCATTGAATGAAGCTGGGTGCTGGTGTTGAGATGGAGATCTCTGGGAGATTTTCGCCGTTTGATATTATGTGGAGCTGGGAGGTCTCTTGTGGACCAGTGTCCTGAAGTTGGCTCTCCCACTTCAGAGACACAGCACCGACTCCTGGCTGCAGCACCAAGAGTCTTTCATCCACACGGCTCAGAATAAAAGGGAGAAAAAGTAGAAAGAAAGAATCAGTACAAGTAGAAAGAAAGAAGGAAATAAAGGAGGGAGGGAAGGAGGGAGGGAGGAAGGAAGGAAGGAAGGAGGGAAGGAAGGAAAAAAAGAAAGAAAGAAGATAAAGTAAAATAAAATAAAGTAAGATAAAATATAATAAAGTTATTAAAATAAAAAAATAATTATTAAGAAAGAAAATTAAAAAAAAACAAAAAAAAGGACGGATATAACCCTAGGACCAATGGTGGAAGCAAAGCTATACAGACAAAATCTCACACAGAAGCATACACATACACACTCACAAAAAGAGGAAAAAGAGAAAAAAATCATAAATCCTGCTCTCAAAGTCCACCTCCTTAATTTGGGATGATTCGTTGTCTATTCAGGTATTGCGCTGATGCAGGGTACATCAAGTTGATTGTGGAGCTTTAATCGCTGCTTCTGAGGCTGCTGGGAGAGATTTCCCTTTCTCTTCTTCGTTCTCACAGCTCCCAGGGGCTCAGCTTTGGATTTGGCCCCGCCTCTGCGTGTAGGTCGCCGGAGGGCGTCTGTTCTTCGCTCAGACAGGACCGGGTTAAAGGAGCAGCTGATTCGGGGGCTCTGGCTCACTCAGGCCGGCGGGGAGGGAGGGGCACGGAGTGCGGGGCGGGCCTGCGGCGGCAGAGGCCGGCGTGATGTTGTACAAGCCTGAGGCGTGCCGGGCGTTCTCCCTGGGAAGTTGTTACTGGATCCCGGGACCCTGGCAGTGGCGGGCTGCACAGGCTCCCCGGAAGGGGAGTGTGGAGAGTGACCTGTGCTCGCACACAGGCTTCTTGGTGGCAGCAGCAGCAGCCTTAGCATCTCATGCCCGTCTCTGGGGTCCGAGCTTTTAGCTGCGGCTCGCGCCCGTCTCTGGAGCTCCTTTAAGCAGCGCTCTTAATCGCCTCTCCTCGCGCACCTGGAAACAAAGAAGGAAGAAAAAGTCTCCTGCCTCTTCGGCAGGTCCAGACTTTTCCCCGGACTCCGTCCCGTCTAGCCGTGGCGCACTAACTCCCTGCAGGCTGTTTGCACGCCGCCAACCCCACCAACACCAGCTCCGACGGAAGCCCGAGCCTCAACTCCCAGCCCCGCCCGCCCCAGGGGGTGAGCAGAGAAGCCTCTCGGGCTGGTGAGTGTCGGTCGGCCCTGATCCTCTGTGCGGGAATCTCTCTGCTTTGCCCTCCGCACCCCTGTTGCTGTGCTCTCCTCCGCGGCCCCGAAGCTTTCCCCCTCCGCCACCTGCAGTCTCTGCCCGCGAAGGGGCTTCCTAGTGTGTGGAAACGTTTCCTCCTTCACAGCTCCCTCCCACTGGTGCAGGTCCCGTCCCTATCCTTTTGTCTCTGTTTATTCTTTTTTCTTTTGCCCTACCCAGGTACGTGGGGGGTTTCTTGCCTTTTGGGAGGTCTGAGATCTTCTGCCAGCATTCAGTAGGTGTTCTGTAGGAGTTGTTCCACGTGTAGATGTATTTCTGGTGTGTCTGTGGGGAGGAAGGTGATCTCCATGTCTTACTCTGCCGCCATCTTCCCGGACGCCCCAGAACGAGCTTTTAGTTTTATTGATCTTTGCTATCGTTTCCTTCATTTCTTTTTCATTTATTTCTGGTCTGACCTTTAT
The DNA here is from genome assembly GCF_963455315.2 of Globicephala melas. Classification (NCBI taxonomy): domain Eukaryota; kingdom Metazoa; phylum Chordata; class Mammalia; order Artiodactyla; family Delphinidae; genus Globicephala; species Globicephala melas. Next base: position 119,925,334 of record NC_083314.1, on the reverse strand, counting down.
GATTTCTTTCCTTCGGCTAACTTTGGGGTTTTTTTTGTTCTTCTTTCTCTAATTGCTTTAGGTGTAAGGTCAGGTTGTTTATTTGAGGTGTTTCTTGTTTTTTAAGGTAGGATTGTGTTGCTGTAAACTTCCCTCATAGAACTGCTTTTGCTGCATCCCATAGGTTTTCGGTCGTCGTGTTTTCATTGTAATTTGTTTCTAGGTATTATTTGATTTCCTCTTCGATTTCTTCAGTGACCTCTTGGTTTTTAAGTAGTGTATTGTTTAGCCTCCATTTGTATTTTTTACAGATTTTTTCCTGTAATTGATATCTATTCTCATAGCGTTGTGGTCAGAAAAGATACTTGATATGATTTCAATTTTTAAAAATTTACCAAGGCTTGATTTGTGACCCAAGATATGATCTATCCTGGAGACTGTTCCATGAGCACTTGAGAAGAAAGTGTATTCTGTTGTTTTTGGATGGAACGTCCTATAAATGTCAATTAAGTCCATCTTCTTTAATGTGTCATTTAAAGCTTTTTTTCCTTATTTATTTTCCTTTTGGATGATCTGTCCACTGATGAAAGTGAGATGTTAAAGTCCCCTATTATGATTGTGTTACTGTCGATTTCCCCCTTTTATGGCTGTTAGTATTTGCCTTATGTATTGAGGTGCTCCTGTGTTGGGTGCATAAATATTTACAATTGTTATATCTTCTTCTTGTATTGATCACTTGATCATTATGTAGTGCCCTTCTTTGTCTCTTGTAATAGTCTTTGTTTTTAATTCTATATTGTCTGATATGAGAATTGCTACTCCAGCTTTCTTCTGATTTCCATTTGCCTGGAATATCTTTTTCCATCCCCTCACTCCCAGTCTGTATGTGTCCCTAGGTCTGAAGTGAGTCTCCTGTAGACAGCATATATACAGGTCTTGTTTTATTATTATTATTATTTTTTGTGATACACGGGCCTCTCACTGTTGTGGCCTCTCCCATTGCAGAGCACAGGCTCCGGACACAGAGGCTTAGCGGCCATGGTTCACGGGCCCAGCCACTCCGCGGCATGTGGGATCTTCCTGGACCGGGGCATGAACCCATGTCCCTTGCATCGGCAGGCGGACTCTCAACCACTGCGCCACCAGGGAAGCCCACGGGTCTTATTTTTGTATCCCTTCAGCCAGTCTGTGTCTTTTGGTTGGAGCATTTAATCCACACATGTATGTTCCTATTACCATTCTCTTAATTGTTTTGGGTTTGTTATTGTAGGTCTTTTCCTTCACTTATGTTTCCTGCCTAGAGAAGTTCCTTTAGCATTTGCTGTAAAGCAGGTTTGGCGGTGCTGAATTCTCTTAGCTTTTGCTTGTCTGTAAAGGTTTTAATTTCTCCATCAAATCTGAATGAGATCCTTGGTGGATAGAGTAATCTTGGTTGTAGGTTTTCCCTTTCATCACTTTAAATATGTCCTGCCACTCCCTTCTGGCTTTCAGAGTTTCTGCTGACAGATCAGCTGTTAACCTTATGGGGATTCCCTTGTATGTTATTTTTCCCTTGCTGCTTTTAATACTTTTTCTTTGTATTTAATTTTTGATAGTTTGATTAATATGTGTCTTGGTGTGTTTCTCCTTGGATTTATCCTGTATGGGACTCTCTGTGCTTCCTGGACTTGATTAACTATTTCCTTTCCCATATTAGGGAAGTTTTCAACTATAATCTCTTCAAATATTATCTCAGTCCCTTTCTTTTTCTCTTCTTCTTCTGGGACCCCTATAATTCGAATGTTGATGTGTTTATTGTTGTCCCAGAGGTCTCTGTGACTGTCCTCAGTTCTTTTCATTCTTTTTTCTTTATTCTGCTCTGCAGTAGTTATTTCCATTATTTTATCTTCTAGGTCACTTATCCGTTCTTCTGCCTCAGTTATTCTGCTATTGATCCCTTCTACATAATTTTTAATTTCCTTTATTGTGTTGTTCATCACTATTTGTTTGCTCTTTAGTTCTTCTAGGTCCTTGTTAAATGTTTCTTGCATTTTGTCTATTCTATTTCCAAGATTTTGGATCATCTTTACTATCATTTTTCTAATTCTTTTTCTGATAGACTGCCTATTTCCTCTTCATTTGTTAGGGCTGGTGGGTTTTTACCTTTCTCCTTCATCTGCTGTGTGTTTCTCTGTCTTCTCATTTTGCTTGACTTTCTGTGTTTAGTGTCTCCTTTTAGCATGCTGCAGGTTCGTAGTTCCCGTTGTTTTTGGTGTCTGCCTCCAGTGGGTAACGTTGGTTCAGTGGGTTGTGTAGGCTTCCTGTTGGAGAGGACTAGTGCCTGTGTTCTGGTGGATGAGGCTGGATGTTGTCTTTCTCGTGGGCAGGTCCATGTCTGGTGGTGTGTTTTGGGGTTTCTGTGACCTTATTATGATTTTAGGCAGCCTGTCTGCTAATGGGTGGGTCTGTGTTCCTGTCTCGCTAGTTGTTTGGCATAGGGTGTCTTGCACTGTAGCTTGCTGGTCGTTGAGTGGAGCTGGGTCTTGGCGTTGATGGAGATCTCTGGGAGATTTTCGCCATTTGCTATTAGGTGCAGCTGGGAGGTCTCTGGTGGACCAGTGTCCTGAACTTGGCTCTACCACCTCAGAGGCACAGCCCTGATGCCTGGCTGGAGCACCAAGAGCCTGTCATCCCTATGGCTCAGAATAAAAGGAAGAAAAATAGAAGGAAAGAAAGAAAGAAAGAAGATAAAACAAAATATAATAGAATAAAATGAAATAAAATAAGATAAAATAAATTTATTAATATAAAAAATAATTATTAAAAAAATTTAAAAAATAAAAAAAAGGAAAGAAGACAGCAACGAAGCCAAAAAACAAATCCACCAATGATAACAAGAGCTAAAAGCTATACTAAAACAAACAAACAAACAAACAGAGAGACTGAACCCTGGGATAAATGGTAAAAGCAAATCTATTCATACAAAACCACACACAGAAGCATACACATACACAGTCGCAAAAAGAGAAAAAGGGAAAAAAAAATATATCGTTGCTCCCAATGTCCACCTCCCCACTTTGGGATGATTCGTTGTCTATTCAGGTATTCCACAGATGCAGGGTACATCAAGTTGACTGTGGAGATTTAATCCACTGCTCCTGAGGCTGCTGGGAGAAATTTCCCTTTCTTTTCTTTTTTCGCACAGCTCCTGGGGTTCAGCTTTGGATTTGACTCCACCTCTGCGTGTAGGTCTCCTGAGGGTGTCTGTTCCCCATGTACGTGGGGGAGTTTCTTGCCTTTTGGGAGGTCTGAGGTCTTCTGCCAGTATTCAGTAGGTGTTCTGTAGGAGTTGTTCCACATGTAGATGGATTTTTGATGTATTTGTGGTGAGGAAGGTGATATCCACGTGTTACTCTTCTGCCATCTTGAAGCTCCTCCTGAACATGATAGTTTACAAGTTAATAGAGATTCTTCCAGAAAAGAGTTTTTTGCAGTAAAGAAAAGTTTACATTCAGTCTTTCTAATCAGTAAGCTATTGTCTATTAAACTGTCTTAATTTTTGTGAAATAAGTAGACACTATTTTTATTTTCTTGTTCATTATCACTGAATCCTCTTACAAAATTACCTTCTTCTCATGAGAAAACATCATATATCACTGAACATTTAAGCTCTGGACCAAAGAGTACAGTGACTACTGGTGTGTGTAGAGTCAACAGGGAGTGAGTTTTGGGTTTAAAAATTTAATATTCAGAAAATATCTATTGAACATCCACTAGGTACATACAAAGTGCTATACCTGGTACTGGGAGTATAAAAAAGGACTAGAAACATTCCTGGTCCTCAGGGGGTTTACAGTTTAGTCTCCACAGACAAGACCAGGAAGTCAGTAAATAGCTATTATGCACAGCAGAGAGTGGTAAGTTACCGAGGCAGAGAGAGCTGATGGGAGAAGGGAGAGTCCACCGCACTGGGACCAGGGAAGATTTTATGAGTGGAATCTTATTAGCACCTTAAACAGTGACCAGCAATGGGTCAGAGAGAATTTGAGGCAGAAGGCAAGGCATGGAGGTGGAAAAGTGGAGGACGGGTATGAGAGCAACTAATTGTGTGAAGAAATGTAGTGATATTTCAGCCTGCAGAGGTAGGTTGGGTCCGATCAAGAAGCATCTTCAGTATCAGGCTAAGGAAGTTCAGTTGCCCATGATTCTTCCCTAACCCTTGTAGTTCTAGTGGGTCCTGTTTTTATAATAGCATGTGTCCTCATGTATCCTGGTTAATCTGTTTACGTGCCTACCAATTGTATTAGTCTGTGAGTGATTCCAAGTCCTGGTAAGTCATTTATTTATCTTCCTGTCATAGACACCTAGTCAGACACTTGCCACATGGAAGGAGCTTGGAAAATGTGGCATTAATTGAAGCCAACCTCGTTTTGTTCCGTGAATATCATTCATTACTTGAAAACACACCACACATGCGCATGTGTGTGTGCGTGCATGTGTGAGCACACACACACGGTTTCATAAAGATTTAAAAATTGACTTTTTCCTCTCAAGGTTATTGATTCTCGATTTTCTTACTGAATTTGGCAGGATCCATTTTGGTATGAGTTGTAGCTTTAACAGACTGCAAAAGCTGTTGTCAGCTTGGTGATTACCTTTCCTGTTCTCAATTTTGGGGGGCAACAGTGTGTAAAAGATTTGGATTCTCAGTTGCCTCAGAAAAGGCAGATTACTGGCAGCATTTACTCTAGCTAACCCTTTTAAGCTCACCCTCTGCAGCTCTCCCCCCAGTGTCTACATTTCAGCCAGAGGGAACTCCTCGCCCTTCTCAGGCTATGTCATCTATTTCAATCCTATCTTTGCCTGTGCTGTTCCCTGTGCTGTGCATACATTAGTGACTGTAACAGATAAACTCCTAAGCCTCGGGAACTTAGTATGATTAAAGAATATTTATGTTTTGCTCAGATAATAGTACAATACAGTCACTCCTGGAGGATGGCCTTTCTCCACATGTTTCAGGGAGACAGGTTTCCTCTATCCCGTGGCTGCTTCATCTTCACATCATGACTCTCAGGGTTGTCCTAGTCATCTCCAGTCTAGCCAGCTGGAAGGGAAAGGCCATGTAGGGTCATGAATCAAGAGCTAAATGGACCAGGCCTGGAAGAAACGGATGTCACGTTTCATTGGTCAGAACTGACACAGGGCCATGTCTAGCCATAAGGGAGACTGGGAAGCGTAATCTAGCAGTGTGCCCAGGAGAAAAAGGAAGTAGTTTTTGGTGACTTACTAACCAGTATCCTCCACAGTCTTTCCTTCTGGTCACAAATTTCCTATTCTCTTCTTTCTTCCTTTTGTAGAACACCTTCTTTTTCCACAGGAGGCAACTCCAAGACACATGAAGTCAATGTAGCAGTACAAAGTTTAGGATCTTCAGATGATGTCTGGGGTGTCTGGATGGGGCTCCTTGTGGAGATCTGTGAATAAAAAGATAAGTTGTTCATCCCTTCTCTCACTCAATATACGGTGGATCAGAGAAGGGATAACTACAATAAAATCTCTCTTGGAAAACAAAAGAATGGAAGACAGTTATTAGTTGCTGGTACACATGATATCCTCCTGAGCAGGTTCAGGAAGGTCTCCTGCCCTGTGGGTGGGGAAGGTACTTGTTTAGATTCTGATTCTGCTCTCCTCTTGGAACTCCCTTGTCCACTTGGTCCATCCTCTGGGTGGGTCTTCCATGTCCTGTATTCCATGTCTGTGCCTGAAGAGGACATCGGGGAGTTTATTCTTCATGAGGGCTGTACAACTTTCACAGCCTGCTTTCTGCTTGTGCAAGCATGAGGTCCTGATATGGTTTTAATGTTCAAATAGCCACAGGCTTTTTCAGGTTGAGATAATGTTTATTTGGCAGTACAATTCACCCAGAAATTTAGAAGGTTTTTGATCTGTTAACTTCTAGTCAGTTCCACGTGCCAGTAAATATATTCAAAGTTTTGCCTAGATGTTGTTCTCAAGTCTTATTTATTTGCTTCTTTGCCCCCATGCCCTTCTTTTTCAGTTTAATGGTGTTTACCTTGAGGACAACAGGTTTGGGTGGCAGCCACACCGTTACTGTAACTTTGTAACAACACTGAGGTTTTGGAATAATTTAAATGATTAATTCTTATTGATTGTTAATCATATTACAAAGAGTAATACAATATTAAAATACATCATCCTCAGTAAATTAATATGCACTTAGAAAATCTAATGGTTGCAGGTAAAATATAGCATATGGAACTTTCATTTAAAAAGACAAATTTTATGAAAATTAAAAAATTTTTGAGACTTTGGATAAAGATATATCTTAAAATATTATGAAAAATATTCTTTATTCTGAAACAACGTCAGAAAAGAATACCCAAATTCCTCTAAAACAACTAGTTATAGTTAGTTATCCAGTTGCTGTTTTTGGTAAAATTAACAAGAAAACGCATTTACAGTTTTACATCGCAATCATATGTCAAGTAATTAGGATTGAAGAAATATTGTTGACATACACATTAGGTTGACTATTTTATTTTCAAAAACAGTGTTCTTTCACTCATTTAAATTAAAAGAATTAAAACATGCTTAAATCTTGTTCTGGTATTCTAAAAGTGTTTGGAAACATTTTTCTTAATTTTTAGTACTGAAATCCATCTGAATGGATCTACTAATAGTCATTGTAACCAAATGAAATTAGTTTTTTGTGGTTTTAATAGTCCATAGGACTTAATTGTATTTGAAGGTACGATGAGGCAGCCCCATCTTTCCATCTGTTTCTAAGGTCTGAAATCACAGTTCTGCACAGTGGACATATATTCCCTCTGTAAAACCATAAGGCAATGAATGCATTCTTCAGAAAAACATGCTGACTGATGGGAAGAATAATTTTCTGAAATTCAGCTTGACATACTGAACAAATATCATCCACATCTAATAAGTCACTCTGTAACTTGGCTGTGAAAAAAATATTCACAAGGGCTTCCCTGGTGGCACAGTGGTTGAGAGTCCGCCTGCCGATGCAGGGGACACGGGTTCGTGCCCCGGTCCGGGAGGATCCCACATGCCGCGGAGCGGCTGGGCCCGTGAGCCATGGCCGCTGAGCGTGCGCGTCTGGAGCCTGTGCTCCGCAACGGGAGAGGCCACAACAGTGAGAGGTCCGCGTACCACAAAAAAAACAAAACAAAACAAAAAATTCACAAAACCTATCTGAAAGTTCTCAGATTTCCAAAAAAACCCAAAAGCTATAAAATGAGGTAGAATAAAGACAGTAATATCCCAAGAATCTAGCTAATTGTATTATTAAACTCCCTGAAGCAAATAAGGTAATGAAACCAAAACTGATATGGGAACAAAATTCAATAAAACTGACATAATTCTTATAAGAGCATACACCAGTAACCCTTGGATTTAAAAAGCAGGATGAAAGAAGGCACTACTATAATAAGATTTTTTGAGCCTATGAAAAGCAATTTCAAAATGAAGTCTGTAATTCTAATAATCCAAAGTACTTCTGAGAAGCTTGAATGATCCAAAGTAGGATTTAAAAAGATTAACTTGTAATAAAGTGACTGAGAATGAAAGAACAGAAAATCCTGCTAAGAATACTAGTAACCAAGCTTACTGAATGTTTGAGCACCTTTTTCTTAGAAAAGCCTGATTTACAATGCTTTTGTTTGCACAGTTGAAAGTTGTTAGCGGCCCAGTTCCAAGAAACATTCCACATATTTCTGGAGCTTGGATTTTCAGCACATCCTTTAGGCATGGAGTTTATCCCGATACAAACATATCCAGAATGAAGGCAAGGCCCTTCTCCCGTCCATCTTGTTGCTCGGGCATTTTGGGAGGCTGAGGCAGCCTCACTGCCTGCAGTTCCTGGAGGACTGGTGTGGCCCTGGAATATGTTTTCTCTGATCCAGATTTCTTTGCATCAGGACTGTGTTTCCTCTCATGATGTTGAGTGAACAGAGGCCTCACAATGGTGTCAGGGACAGTGGGAGATGCTGTCATACCCCTTCAGTCAGGGCCATCACCCTCAAACCTCACCACAAGTAACTTTGGTTAGCCCAATGGCAGCAGGAAAGCTGGATTTTAATAGGCTTTTGTGTTTGGGGTCTAACAGCTATCATACAGCTTTTCTAGTCAGGCGTCCAATTTCTGGACCCTCAATTTCTGCTTGCAAACTGACCACTTATTTCCTGAGCTCATTTCTTATAATGCTTTGCTGCAGTACAAAGAAAGTGAGCCCAGTTATTCTCTTGCCAATCACTTTGCCCAGAGCTACGGCCTCACTAGGCATGTGGTCTGCTTTCCAAGTCATCTCAGACAACAATTTTACCAAATGTTTTGCCCCTGTAAAATTTGGGTGTCCATCTTTACAGCTCTGTATATAGATTCCTTTATAATCAGTGTTGAAATCAGCTGGTGTAAGTCCTCCAATTTTGTTCTTTTTCAAAGCTGTTTTGACTATTACACATCTTTTGCAGATCTATATGAATTTTAGATTCATTTTTTCAAATGGCTGCAACAGAACCTGCTGGGATCAGGAACTGAACCTGGAGAAAGAGGGGTCCAGAAAAAGGAGAGTTGGTGAATCAGGGAAGTCACTAAGTAGTCCTCCTGAAGCACTGGCACAGTGGGCAAGTCAGAGCTTGAGGGGAGTCTGCTGAGAGGGACCCCTAAGGGGGCAGGTGTAGAGGTCTGTGCAAGGCTGTGACCTGGTCCTAGCAACCGCCTCTGTGAATTTGCATTCCAGCCTCTGGTCACTGGTTGCTGTCGGTCAGCGGGGCAGGCAGACGGGTAGAGCTGCTGGCCCTGGAGGTGGAAGAGGCTTCAGAGTGGAGAAGGAGGGTGAGGACAGCCTGGCATCTGCCATTTCTCTGTGTCTGCCTCATCTTACCTCTAACCCTGACTATCTTCAGAGCGTAAGGGCTGTTGCTTCCTTTCACTTCCCAAATCTTGTGCACGTTTCTAACCTAGAACCAAATCTAACCCCAAACCAAATAGGGAAGGCGATTCTAAAATGTGGTTCCGACTTAGCCAGACCTACACAAAATAAAATCATTCTCTCTTTGACTGCTCTCTCTGTATCACCATCTTCATCCAACCAGCCACCAGCTCCTGTTGATTTTACATCATTATTTCTGCATTACGACCCCTTCCTTTCTCTGCTATTGCCCTTCTTTAGCGCAACCCTTCCTACGTTTCATGTCTGAAGTACTTCTTTATTAGCCTCCTTACTTGCAATTACACAAAATCTGGCCATGTAGGTCGAGCACTACACCACTCCGGGGTGCCATTCACAGACCACATTTCATGGCCCTCCCTAGGTTGTAGAGGATACAACATGCAGAACTGTATGTAGTAGTTCCATATCACATGTAGCCCCGTTTATTCCCCTCAGTAACCTGGGCCTTCCTTTTAAAAGGTACAACTGACCATGTCATTCTCCTGCCTAAAATCCTTGGCCTCCCATGACCTTCTCAAGGTAAAATTTTAATTACTTAGCATAGCATAAAATCCATTCATGACTAGCAGATGAGTCTAAGCTCTGGAATCAGAATTTCTAAATTGGAATTTTATCTTAGTAATTTGAGAAATGTATGACCTTGGGCAAGTCACTTAATCACACTGGGTTTGTTTCTTTAACTGTGAAATGGAGGAGGAGGGTATGAATACTCTTTTCGTCATCAATTTTTGTCAGCATCCATTGAGAGGTAAAGATGGAATATTCCTTCTGTAGTGCAGTCTCTCACCGTCATCTGTCCCTACCCCAACTCTATGCTTCAGATAAACCGAACTCCTTATAGTAATTCTCCACGTTGTGACCCATCCTGCCTCTGTGCCTTTATACCAGCCCCCTGTATTACCCTCGGTTTCTTCCCCTGCATAGAATGTGCTCATTCTCCAGGACTCAGTGACTCATCACTTCCTCCTGGAAGCCTCCTCTGATTCCCTCAGACGTGATTAGCAGCTGCTCCATTGGGCTGTCTCAGCAGTCAGTGCTTGATTATATCACAGTGAATTCTCTTTTTCTGTCACTTGCCTATCTCCCCCATTATGTAAGCTATAGATCACGTTTTCCTTGAGGGTAGAAACTGTTTCACTTGTCTTTATCCTTAGCTCCAAATATAGCTAAGTTCTTAAGAATGTTTGTTAGCAGGTTCTTAAAAATGTCTGTTGAATTAATGAATAGTGATGAATGATAAAGGCTCTAACAGGCATTTTTATACTTTATGGAGAAATATAAGGATGATGGAGGGAAGATTTTGGGACAAAGCATAATAGCAGGGATTCTAGAATTCCAAAATTTAGTGATTTGGTTATTCTCTTAATAGAAAGAATAGCTAAAGACATTTTTGTGAAAGCATTGTTTACTAGCAATTGTCCAATATCCATTGCTTTAAGACCTTTTATAAAAATATTATTGAATAATCCATAAAAGTTCTTTGAAGAGTATTCTGTTTGTCAGTGGTCAATGGTAATACCTAAAAATATAAAGTAGCTATTCTTGGCAAGTTATGGGTCAACATCCTGGAACTATCAGTTTGTTCTATAACGTCTGTATGAGTTCAATCATTTTGACGGCGCACCTTGCCTCAGTCAGTAGTTTACACCTGAAGTTTCTAATGGCACTTTTAATAAAGAGAACAAGTAGTTACATTTTTCTCCAGAATTTCAAATTTCCATGTATTGAATATGCAATGAAATAAGATACACCCATAAGGATTTTTTCATATTAGAAATTTCTGGATCAATAATCAACTATCTTAAAATTTGGAATAAAAATGTCAGCTCATGGACTTAATATCAGAAGATATTAAATCTAAGCACTTCTGTGGGCAATAGACCTTGACCGTTTCCAAAAACCCATCTCTTCTTCAAATAGGTTCTTGTTTTGGCATAAGTAAAAGTTTTAATAAATATGGAAACGATCACTCTCAACATCAGTGTCATGCTTTGTCAGGCTTATGATTCTAACTGCTACCCCATGCATCACAATTCTAAGATTAAGAAGAGTGACTTGCTTAAATACTTTTGCATCTTACAAATGAATAAGAATACGAAGATCTCACTAGAAAAATGGGCAAAGGGCATATCAAAGCAGTCAGTAAAGAAGAAATAAAAATGGCCAATATATATATAGAAAAATTTGCATATGGAGAAATGCAAACCGAACAACAGTGAGATACCATTTGAACCTGTCACAGTAGAAAAGGATGTGAAGAAAGAGCACTTTGATCCATCGCTGTTGGGGGTGTATATCGTCTTTCTCTGCAATTGGACAGTAGCATGTAAATCTATATCGTCTTTTTCTGCAATTGGATAGTAGCGTTGACTACTTTTAGGCGATTTGGGATGTCTGTCTGTGGAGAGCATGCGCTCTCATCAGCTTCCTGCAGGTGGAGCTTTCATGGGAAAGGCCTCCCTCCACTGGGGAGCCCTGTGGTTTCCCAGCTATGTCTGTGCATGTTTGGGAAATTCTGTTTAATTCCAGCTACCGCGTTAGGAATCTCAGTGGGCTGCATACCTGATCCATGTCCTCTATCCAACTTTTATCAAAAATAAGGCTGATGTTTTGATTTCCACTTGTCAGTCTCCTCTCTATTGCTCAGTTAGCCTTGAACTGGGGCTTCCTGATACCCCCAAGAAATAACAACAATGGCAAAATAGAATTTGGATATTCAAAAACATGGGATTGATTAAAAAGATGTGTCAACAAAATTGGATATGATGCAGCAATTCAAAACAATTCATTGAAGCACATATTGATACAAGAAGAAAAGATTCTAATATAGCATTCTGCATACACACACACTTATTATATATGTACGTAGTCTGTTCTTTTCCTCTTTCTTTCCTCATCCATATTTTCTAAAGCTTCTGTAACTACACAAAATGGGTTAAATACATGTTTGCTTCTGTATAGGCTGTTTTCACTGCTGTGTTTCCTGTGCTCATGGTGGCTGGTATGTGCTTTCCCTTCTTTTGTCTGTTTCCTTGGTGGGGAGAGCAGGGTCTTGGCCACAGGCCGTACACCTGGAATTGGGTCAGCTTTTCTCTGCTGGACACCTCTTTACATGGATTCTTGCACAGGACCCGGCCCCCTTGTGATCTGTGGCTACTGACTCCATCCCTCTCTCTTTTCTGCAGAGCCTCACCTGGTCAGAAAGGAGCTCACCTGTGGGCCCAAATGAGGCGATGGTCATCCTCTTCCTCCAGTGCCCCACGTGGTCTTCTTCCCAGGAAGCAGTGTTGATGTCTGAGGAGAGCCAGTGCCTCAGCCATCCTGGGGCCGTTGAGGGTTGGGAGAATTCTCCCACTCAAGAGAATAAAACCGTAGATAGTAACAAGCTCGAGGTGAGCTGGTACACAGAGTTACCTCTAATTCATGGAGATGCCAAAAGCATCATCATTCACAATGGCTCCTGGGGAATACACAAGTGAAGTTTCTAGATAACTAGCATTTACTACCTTAAGAATTTATACTATTTTTCTTCATCATTTTTAATGGAAATCTTACCGAAGGGCTTTCAATTTATTTCCACAAGCATTCAATATTTTCTTGATGATGCAGTCTCATTCTTATAAAGAACATGTTTTATTGTGCTGTTGAATGGTGATGTTCTCTGAGCACATTGAAACATGTAGTCCCAAGAGCAGCTACTGGTTGTACTTTCAAGGCTATGCCTGTGTTTTTTAGATGGTTGGCTTACTTTCCCTGCTGACAGCTGTTCCATCTGAGAATCTGTGTGTTCTGGTTGAGACCCTGCTATACTGAAATAGCATTTGGTTGGGAATGGCTCTGATTAGAAGCAAGACTCAGTATCTTGTGGCAGACATTTCTGCCACTGTGAGGCCATTTCCATTGGTTCTGAGTTTACAGCTGGGTTTTGGCCAGTTAGTTATAGCAGTCAGTGGTCTGACCTCTGGTTGAAGGGGCTATTCTTATACTTTGCATCAAGGTTTCTAGTCACCTTTTTGACAACCGAGTTAAAATTCACATTTTGCTTTACAATCAGGCTTCCTTATAGATTAATGATCACTTATAATTTTAGGAACTGTGGTTCAAAGAAATGACGTCAATTTTCTAATCTTATTGGCAATGAAATGTTTATGAACTTCAGGATCTGTTCCTGAGGCTATGACTGGAAATCACGAGTTTTTCCTAAAAGAATTTTAAGGGGATAATTGAATGATCAAGCATTCATGTACTTAATAACTCTATTCAACTTAATTAAGAAATTCTCATTGATTTTCCATTGCCTAAAGTATAAAGGGCAATTGTTTTAACATCCTATCATTTAGTTTGGCTGCCTAAAAAACATGCAAAACATAATGGTTTAAAACAAAAAAGTTTCACTATGTTCTATGATTCCGTGGGTCAATGGGCAGCACTTTCAGTCTGGGTCATCTTGGCTTGAGTTGAATGGTCTAGGTTGGCCTCACTCACATGTCTGGGATGGCTGGGATGACTAGGCCCTCTCTCCACCAGGTCTTTTATCCCCCGGGGGATAGCCTGAGTGTGTCATATGGCAGCATATGTCATATTTCCAGCAGCAAGAGAGGGAAAACCCCAAAGTACATATGTTTTTCAAGCCTCTGCCTGTGTCCCATTTACTAATGTCCCATTGGCCAAAGCAAGTCATATTGACTTGAGAGCATGGATACAGGAGGCATGATTCATGGGAGTCATTACTGCAATGATCTATCAAAGCATGTACCAAACTATCACTCTAAACCTGCAGTCCGCAAACTGTGGCTCAGGTGCCCTGGGGCACCAGAGTGAATTCACAGGGACTGTTGCAGGATATTTTACAATTTTGAGGGAAACATAATTTTATTCTGTGACTGCTGGACATCACAAGAACTACTAGCTTGATGTAGGTCACAATGTCAGTATCATAATGATACATTCCTTTTGGTGCTGTTGTATCTTTGCAAAGCTGGATTTATGGTGGTTGCTGTGATGAAAAGCAAGTACCACAGGAAAATGATTGTGAAGCAGGAAGTGAGGGTAGTGGTGTCCAATTTGGTTCCAAGGTTGCGGAGGTTGTGTGGTGCCCAATGTGTGCATATATACCATTATCAAGTAAATGTGGTTAAGAAATAAGATATCATTTAAAATTTTATGTGTATTACTTTTCAAATATAATTAAGTTGTGAGTACATACAACTTACAAATTTGTTTGGACCTAGCTATTTAATGAATGGAACTATTAAGTATTTCTTTTGGCTTAGGGGCACTGTGATAAAATTAACTAAACACTAAGGATGCCGTGAACCAGGAAAGGTTGGGAACTGCCGTGAACCAGGAAAGGTTGGGAACTGCTGTTCTAAACTCATTTTTTCTTTTTTGTTTTGTTTTGTCTTCTTTTTTTAAACTGCTGATAAAAGAAGAAAGTCAAGAAGCAAAGCTAGTTTTAGGGAAAGGTGAATGGATTCAATTTTCGTTATTGCTGAGTCTGAGGACCTAATGGACCATTCAGGGAAAGACACAGAACTGGGATTCAGATAGGAGATTTGGAATCAAGCTAAATGCATCCCTGAATACTCATGTGCAGGCTCTCTTTCTGATTGCTTTGGATAGTGTATGTACTCAAGAATTAATTGTAAAAGGAAAAGGTAGGATTGCTGAAAGGGAAGGAACCTAAAAACCAAAACTCAAAACCAACCTGTCAAACAAATGTTCTTGGCTTAATATTTTTGCAAATGTTAAATGGATGCATTAAAATTTCTCTCTTATGTCATATTTTATTGCAAAGGGCAGACCTCTAATGGGGAGCCATGAGGTTTATTGTCCTAGAGAAGGAGAAGGTGAACTCTTGACCTCTTAGCCAGGTGTTGCAGAGATAGAGAGTTTGCTAATTACTTTATTTCCCATTTCACACATTACTAGCTGAGCCCAGAAAGCTCAGATCATGAAGGGATCCCCATCATATAGAGAAGGCACCTTGTACACACTTAAGGCTTAACAGGATTAACATCAAGAAGCAGGAGGATATGATGTAAGAAATACATAGACCCTTCTCCCCGCATTCACACATATTTTTTGTCCAAGGAGATTGTGGAAAGGAATAGGAAGAGAAGATAATAATTTGTGTCTTGTGGACTTCCCTGGTGGCACAGTGGTTAAGAATCTGCCTGCCAGTGCAGGGGACATGGGTTTGAGCCCTGGTCTGGGAAGATCCCACATGCCACAGAGCAACAACTATTGAGCCTACACTCTAGAGCCCACGTGCCACAACTACTGAGCCCACGTGTCACAACTACTGAAGCCTGTGCACCTAGAGCCTGTGCTCTGCAACAAGAGAAGCCACCGCAATGAGAAGCCTATGCACCGCAATGAAGAGTAGCCCCTGCTCGTGGCAACTAGAGAAAGCCCACGCACAGCAACGAAGACCCAACACAACCAAAATTAATAAATAAAATTAAATCTTAAAAAAAAAAGATTAAGTTCAATAAATATATATTTATTGAGTACCTTCTACATACTAAACAAAAGTTTCTTTTGGTTGTGGGGGCCCTCGGCAGTGAAAGCACAGATTCTGGGAAACTCGAATACTTCTATATAATTAGATATCTTTGTTAAAAGATTGAGAGTAAGATTAAAAGACAGCTTAGTAATAATGTAGAGAAAAATCTCTACCATAATAGAAACTGCACTATTTTAAGGAAATTAAAAAAAATTGGAAATAGAAATAATATCCACTTCTCTTAAGCAGATGTGGTGAATCTGTCCTTGGTGATCTGACTGTATATTCTGTTATTAATCCGTATTATTCATTCTTTCATCTCTCCATCCATCCATTCATTTGTCCATCATATATTTGTTGAGTACCTGTTATAGGCTCTATGCCAGGTATTAAACAAATGGATTGGAAAAGCGTTTTCTCCCTAGGGTTTATTATATAGTTGGGGAGTTGCGGGGGTAGAAGGCTGGCTCATGTGTGTGTGTGCACACGTACACACGGTATGTACAATAAAGGGTAGAGGTGTGTAATTCTTCTGGAATTTTAACACTCACACAAAGTCAGGAGATGAGGCCTCAAGACTGTGTAAGGTAGGGATCTGGAACTGAGACAAATGAATAGAAGCAGAAGCCTTGTAAGACTGCCCAATCCATAGAATAGGAATTAGAAAAATGTGGCTCACCAGCCCAGGAAATCTGGAGGTAGCATCCTGATTTATCATTCTTGTGGGATGCCAAATTAAAAATTTATATGTATACTGATATAGAACCTGAAGTCTGGTAGAGACAAATGGAAATTTTTCTCCAGAGATAACCAGAGATTATACATGGGACTCCCAGAGAAACAACTCTGCTGAAGATAAAAAAATTGCAAATCACACAAGGAAAGGAATCACCATGTGAGGGAGGCAGCAGATGCAACTAGGAGGAGAAGTAACACCACAAGAACTGAAGGTAGTAGAATTAGCTAAAATAGACCTAATACTTACTATATTTAATGTTCTTAAGGAGAAGAAAAAAGGAAAAAGCCCACAGAACAACAGGAGAGTATGAAAAATGAACTGAGAGATTAGAAAAAGAACTAAGAACTTCTGGGAAATAAGCATTGGAATGAAAACTCAATAGTTAGGTTAAATAGTAGATTAGGAATAGTAGAATATAACAGTAAATTGGAAGATAGATTTGAGAAAATCACTCAGTACAGTATACAGAGAAGAGATACTGAATCTGAGAGAGAGATTAGACTGAAAAGTTTCTACATCTATCTAATATGATCAAAAAGAACAGAATGGGGAAGAGGCAATATCTGAAAAGAAATGGCTGACAATTTTTAGAATTGAAAAAAAAGACATAAGTCTTCAGATTAAAGGTGACTATCAGTCTGGGTCAAGATAAATAAAGCCAAATTTATATCTAGAAACATTGTGGAAACCTGTAGATCAAAGACAAAGAAAAATCTTAAAGTCTTCCAGAGAGAAGAGACAGAGTACTTAAGGACAATTAGACTGATACATAGGGACTTCTTTTTTTTCTTTATAAATTTATTTATCCATTTATGGCTGCGTTGGGTCTTCATTGCTGTGTGCGGGCTTTCTCTGGTTGCAGGGAGTGGGGGCTACTCTTCGTTGCGGTGCGTGGGCTTCTCACTCCAGTGGCTTCTCTTGTTGCAGAGCATGGGCTCTAGGCACGCGGGCTTCAGTAGTTGCAGCGCGCGGGCTCAGTCATTGTGGCTCACGGGCTCTAGAGTGCAGGCTCAGTAGTTGTGGTGCATGGGCTTAGTTGCTCTGTGGCATGTGGGATCTTTCCGGACCAGGGCTCGAACCTGTGTTCCCTGCATTGGCAGGTGGATTCTTAAGCACTGCGCCACCAGGGAAGTCCCAATAGATAGGGACTTCTTATCAGCACTAATAGATGCCAGAAGGAATTGGAATGTTATTGAAAATTCTGAGAAGATAAATTAACAAATGCTAACCTAGAATTCTATATATTCAGCTAAACTATAATTTAACAGATTGCAGGAAAATACCTGTCACAAAAATTTTTAAAAATCAATTAATTAATTAATTTTTGGCTGCATTGGTTCTTCGTTGCTGTGTGCAAGCTTTCTCTAGTTGCGGCGAGTGGGGGCTACTCTTTGTTGCAGTATGCAGGCTTCCCATTGCAGTGGCTTCTTTTGTTGTGGAGCACAGGCTCTAGGTGCACGGGCTTCAGTAGTCGTGGCACACGGGCTCAGGAGTGGTGGTGTGCGGGCTGTAGAGTGCAGGCTCAGTAGTTGTGGTGCAGGGGCTTGTTTGCGCTGCAGCATGTGGGATCTTCCCAGACAAGGGATCGGACCCATGTCCCCTGCATTGGCAGGCAGATCCTTAACCACTGCACCACCTGAGAAGTCCCTGTCACAAAAATTTGATCCAAAAATTAAATTAAAAAATTTTAATTTCATGATTTCAGCTAGAGAGTTGTTTAGCCAAGGAGTACCTACAGGGGCTTTTGTTTCTTAGATGTCTCTTGTTCATTGGTAAGCTCAGGGCATAGGATGAAAGTGAGAGGATGAACAAAGGGAATTCCTACTACTTTGCACAATAATGCAAGTTGCTCTCTCTGTTGTGGACAGACAGAGGTGCAGATTGTATACATTGGGAAAAGCATTAGTCTTCTTTTGTCTAGATTTGGGCTATATTGACTCTGAGGCTTAACATTTGTCATCGGAAGGTGAATGTGTAAATGTCGGAGCCAGTAGTTAATCACTGGATAATCAAGTAGGCACAGGTGCCTCTGACAGTGGTCACGTGACTCCAGAAGTCCAGGCCAAAGCCTACCTTGAACTGCCTTAAAGTAGTCTCCAGTGACGATATTCTAGTTTGAATAACTCAGATTTAGGGAAATATTCTGTTGAGTGGTTAGTGTATCCTACAGATTACTCAGAGCTGGGGTAGGTGGAGAATTAGAGGATGAACTCTAGAGTAAGACATTCCTGGTGGGTAGAGGGTAAGGTTATCCTAAACGGGGGTGGAGAGTCCCATTCTGGAGGTTAGATGAAGACAAGGATGCAAGATTAGAAACTGGGACGTGACCAACAGGACAGCACTGTGAAGGGTTTTAACTTTTTTTCTGGTTTTTCCTTGGATTATTTATTTATTTATTTATTTATTTATGGCTGCATTGGGTCTTCGTTGCTGCACCCAGGCTTTCTTTAGTTGCAGCGAGCGGGGGCTACTCTTCCCTGTGGTGCACGGTCTTCTCATTGCGGTGGCTTCTCTTGTTGCGGAGCACGGGCTCTAGGCGCACGGGCTTCCGTAGTTGTGGCACGTGGGCTCAGTAGTTGTGGCTAGCGAGCTCTAGAAGGCAGGCTCAGTAGTTGCGGTACATGGGCTTAGTTGCTCCACGGCATGTGGGATCTTCCCAGACCAGGGTTCGAACCTGTGTCCCCTGCACTGGCAGGTGGATTCTTTACCACTGTGCCACCCAGGGAAGTCCCTCCCTTGGATTTTAAAGGCAGTCTTATTTACGATATAGTTAAGAGCATTCACCCTCCACGTAGTAATTTCCTTTGGCTATTTACTCACCTAACCTGTGAGTAAAGTCTGATCTACCAGCACAGCGGAGAATCAAGGGATGGGGCAGTGAAAGGATGTGTGGCCTGCTCCGTAGTCATCTCTGTTCTGAGATGCACTGGAAGCATCAGCTTTCCCTATCTAGGGGAACTGAGATCCATCAGTGGTCCCCAGTGGGCTTAGAGCAGAGGGGAGGAGCACAATTTACAAAAACAAATATTTTATACACATTTCAGGAACATTTCTGTAATGTAAGCCTGTGGCTTTGGATACCATCAGTATGCTAATGACTTTTAAAGTCAAATCTATAAACCAAACACCTCCCCTGAATTTGACACGTGTATATCCACTACTTAGCAAATATTTTTGAGTTCCTATTAACTACTGGACACTAGGCTAGATCTTGGATAAACACTGATGAACACAATCCTCAGGTTCCTATCCTCATGGAGTTAGTGAAGGAGAGAGTTAAGCAAGTAAATTTACACGGGAATGTATCTTTCTAAAGGTTGGCTGGTGCTTTGGGGGTAAAGAGATGGGTGCCACAAGAGAAAATGGTGTGAGAGATGGCTTCACATCCAGTGGTCAGGAAAGGGCTCTCCAAGGAGGTAACACCCTTAGGTTGGGACTGAAGGATGTGGAGGTATCTGAGCCAGGGATATATTGGGGAGACTGAAGCAGATGGAATGATGGCTTTGACATGGGAAAGATCTGGCAAGTTTGAGAGACTAAAAGATGGTCAGTGTGGCTGGAATGTTTGCGTAAGTGAACTTTTTTTTAAATGGTGGCAATAAATCAAGACAGCCAGCTGGGGAGGGGTGCTGGGAGAGGAGGCGTATCAGAGGTGACTTGCAGCTAGTCTGAGGAGCCCAGATTTATATATGAAAACTCTGGCTTTTTCTAAAACATCATTTTTTCCCCTGATGTAAATTTTGTCTGTACTATTATCTGTCATCTGATCAAGGAAATAGTTAAATACTTGCTGTAGGTAAGTATTCGAAGATTATCTGAAAGTGAAAATGCTTTCTCTGATTAATCTTGCTCAGTCATCTGACTGTAGGAGAACATTTTGTGTTGCACGGTTATTTGGGTGCTAGCCGACTTCTGACCTGGGTTATTTGGTATTCACAACAAGTAATGAGACAGTTTGTGTGCTTGAAAAAGCAGAGTGGGAAAAACTATTACAATTTTATAAATAACTCTTGGTTCTTGTGTAGTGTTCCCTTTGTTCAAATAGTGCTGTTTAAAAAAATCAGAGATTCTCATTTATGAAGTCTAGTCTGATTTTCCTAATTATTTTAAATCTTACTATGATTCATTAATGTGTTATACCATCATGAATTCAATTCATCCATAGTTACAACATTTTGCATTGCTATGTCTATCTTAAGTGTCATCAAATTCCTTTGACCGAAGGACTTTGTTTAGTTTTTCTTTACATACCAAGTTTTACCCTTTTCTTAGTCTTGGTGTCTTCTATCTGAAGATGTTTTTCATTGTTTCAAGAGTATTAGGTATACTTAGTAGAGCCCAATTTTTAAGAGCACCATAGTATGGCTTAGCAGTATTGTGGAAATAGCATTGGCCTTAGTGTTGAAGTTGGGCAAACCGGGGTGTGAATCCCAACCCCACTGTTTATTTAGCTATGTCATCTTTGGTTAGTTACATAAACTTTTTTTTTTTTTTTTTTTTTTGCGGTACACGGGCCTCTCACTGCCGTGGCCTCTCCTGCTGCGGAGCACAGGCTCCGGACGCGCAGGCCCAGCGGCCATGGCCCATGGGACCAGCCGCCCTGCGGCATGTGGGATCCTCCCGGACTGGGGCAAGAACCTGCGTCCCCTGCATCCGCAGGCGGACTCCCAACCACTGCGCCACCAGGGAAGCCCTACATAAACTTTTGAATCTTACTCTTCCCCTGTGTAGAATGGAGATAATGATCTCTTCCTCAAAGAGTTGACAGGATTAAATGAATGGACGTGTGTAAAGCATAGCACAGTGCCTATCACTTGGTAGGCACGCAACTGTGTATGTGGTCTTTGGCAGATCAGACAGACTACTTAGAATTGTATTTCAAATAGTGGACATAGATTTGCTTTGGTTCTTCTACCTAGTCCCTTTGTGTCCAAGGATACATTTATTTCTCATTTGGGATAGAGAAAAAGTTGCTGGGTGGCACAAGGCTGGCTGTGGCCAGGAGGGAGCAGCAGACGGTCACACTATCTTGGTCTGAAGGCTCTGCAGCTGCGGTGGGCTCCTAAGGGAAGTCCAGGCCAGGGTTTAAGTAAAAGGTTCCAACCGTGGGGAAGAAAGTGTGGTTGGAAGCTAAATTCAAACGTGCAATCCAGGGCTATAATCAAGAAGCCGGGTCATTCATTCAGAAAACACTGATTGAGAAACTGCCATGTGTCAGGCCCTATGCTAAGCACTGAGTTCACCAAAGTGACCAAAACACAGTGCCATGGGGCTTCTGGTGTAGAGGGGAGCCCCACAGTGATGCTGCAGTGAGGTAAGTGCTATCATTAGTGGTGCTAAGCGGGGCAAGGGTACAGGGGTCTGGGAGTTTGAAGGAGATAGGACCAGTTATACTTCCAGAAGAGGGATGGGAGACAAAGAGTTTAAGAAACCCACATCTGAGCCAAGAATAAAATCAGTAATTTAACAATAACAAGGATGGGAAGGTAAGTTGTGCGTCAAGTACTGAAGAACGGGTTCCGAATTGATGTTTCTGGTCCTTAAAGGGACCACACAAGGAACCAAAGAAGTGAGATGCTGAGGTTCGTTCTGATAGCACTTGCGGGATGCTCCCTGGAGGGTTGAACACTGCTCAAAGAACAGAGAGATACTGCCTGACCCAACAGGGGGCTGAAAACTTGACCTTGCTTTCATTAACTTGAAGCAGGAATGATTCAAATGATTCTAGTGACTTGAAAGAGTTCCTATGTAATTTTTGTTGGATGTAGCCCAGAGCAGGATAAGATTTACCTACAGAGTAATCAAAATTTCTGCTGATTTTATGGGATAGGAGAAACGGCAGTGAACCACTTACTTTTTTTTTTTTTTTTTTTTTTGCGGTACGCGGGCCTCTCACTGTTGTGGCCTCTCCCGTTGCGGAGCACAGGCTCCGGACGCGCAGGCTCGGCGGCCATGGCTCACGGGCCCAGCCGCTCCGCGGCATGTGGGATCCTCCCGGACCAGGGCACGAACCCGTGTCCCCTGCATCGGCAGGCGGACTCTCAACCACTGCGCCACCAGGGAAGCCCTACCACTTACTTTTTCACCCTGGAAATTCTAGTGGACTGCTGTGCTTGGGAATATTTTTGAAACTTGGCTAAGTATTCTAAATCTTAACTGCAAATCTCACCAAAAATTTTTTTGGTGGTTGTGAGGGCTCAGAGGTTATATAAACTGGGCTGTTCTGTTCACCTTGTCTGGCAGTGTCTGGCTGTACAGATGTAGCATGAATGTGCCTCCAGATGCTGATACGTCAGAGAGCACATCGCTCATCTGTGGGAGCTGGGAAATAGCCATTTGTTCAGTTCTGGTTATGGCACTCTATTCATCTCCTTTCCTTTAAAATGCACTCTCAGAAGGCCCATTTCTGTGACTGTCTGGGGGGAAGATGCAGCTGGGAGAGTTATGCTGGAGAGACTAGAGGTATTTACCATCTTTCTCCGCAGCCAAGATTTGTCAGGTTGGTTTCCTAGTAAGGATTCAGCTGAGAATAAGCAGCAACACTAACCTGTGTTGACATTGTGATTTCAGAATAACTGTGTTCCAAAATTTTCTCCAGTACTGTAATTCTGGGAAAGTGAGGATTTATATAGGTAATAATTCACTGATTTTGTATTACAGTTTATTCCTATAATTCATACAGTTTCCCATTCCTACAGTTCACAGACAGAACTATTTAAGTCAGTAAAAATCTGGAAATTATTTGCAGAGTGAGGCAGAAGGTACTCACTTTTAATTTTAATAATTATTAAAATTATTAAATTTAATGACTAAAACCTGTGAACATAATTTAAAAATCATCAGGGATTTAAAAATCACCATTTGAGCATCTCTCACCTTTCTGATTGTTGCATAGTAAACTCTGTTACCTGGATTGTTGATTTAATCCACTGTTTTGGGATGATTTGTCATGCAGCAATAGATAACTGAAACAGTGCATCGAATAGTTCATGACGGGCAGCTGGCGTCTTGTTGAGCACTTATTCTCAACTGGCCCAATAGTTAAGAGCTGTTTCTTTCTTTTTTTTATTTCTTAATTAAAAAAAATTGAAGTTTAGTTGATTTACAATGTTATGTTAGTTTCTGATGTATAGCAAAGTGATTCAGTTATACATATGTATCTATATCTATATCTGTCTGTTATTTTTCAGATTCTTTTCCATTATAGTTCATTACAAGATATTGAATATAGTTGCCTATGCTATACAGTAGGACCTCGTTGTTTATTTTATATATACTAGTGTGTATCTGCTGATCCCAAAGGGACTGTTTCTTAAAAGGTGAGTAGTTACCAGCAGAGGAGGGTCCTAGGGATCTTTGTCGTGATTCTTTTATTAAGGCTTGCCAGCAACCCCATACTGTGTCTTTATTAACCACAGACACTTGGAGTTCCCTGGATTTACTGGTGATGAGCAGTGAATAGAAAGGGGGAGTGCATCAAAACTTGGACCTCCTGCAGAGACGTTTTTTCCTTTTTGTTTAACTGTAGTCACCATGCTGTACATTACATTCCCAAGACTCACTTATAACTGAAAGTTACCTTTTGTCCACAACTTCTCCTGTCTCTGGCACCTGTTTGTATCTAATCTATAGTTCGTTTTTTTTAATTAAAAAAAATTTTTTTAGATTCCACATATAAGTGAGATCACGTGGTGTTTGTCTTTTTTTGTCTGATTTATTTCACTTAGCATAATGCACTCAAAGTCCATTCATGTTGTCACAAACAGCAAGATTTCATTCTCTTTTATGGCTGAGTTATATATATATATATATATATATATATGTATATATATTGCACATCTTTATCCATTCATCTTTCTATAGGCACTTAGATTGCTTCCATATCTTGGCTATTGTGAATAATGCTTCAATGAACATGGGGTGAATACATCTTTTTGATGAGTGTTTTTGTTCCTTTGGATAAATACTCATAAGTGGAATTACTGGATCATATGATAGTTCTGTTTTTAAATTTTTGATGAAACTCCATACTGTTTTCTGTAGTGGATGCTGCAGAGACTGCTTTAATTCTGGGCCCCGCTCAAAACTAGCAGCCTAAGGGCTATTTGGTAAAATGATCAGAGCAGCACACCCAGATGTGGTATTAGTTCCTCCGATCCAAAACAAAGCTGAATTGCTTTCCAGGGCTTATAATTTCTACCCCCCCGGCAGTTTATGAAAATCCCCGTTCCTTCCCACCCTTACCCATGCTTGTTATTCACACCCTTACCCATGCTTGTTATTGCCATGCGTTTTAGTGTTTACCAATCTGTTGGGTGTAAAATAAAACCTCACTGTGGCGTTAATACCTTTACTGATTACTAATGAGGCTGAACATCTTTTTTACGTATTTATAATTTTTGTTCCCTCTCTTTTGAGACATTTGTTTGTGAATATTATCCATCCTTCTACTGGATTATTTATCTTTCTTAAAGCTTTTTCGATGTTATTTATCTATTTTGAGTAGAATCCTCATTTGCTTTCTTGCTTGCTTTTGGCTAGAAAGAAGAAAATGGTGAGCTTATGGGGAAGGAGATTCTCATACCAGCGGGGCCCCTGGTATTTCTCTGGCAGCTATTTTCCCTCTCCATTTACTTCTTGCCTCATTGAAGACAGTAGTGAACTTTCCCCAGGACTCTGTCACCTCACCTTTTGTCCCATAGGTTGCTTGAGGAGTGCAGGGCGGGGGATGGGTGAGGGTGAGAGGGCATGCAGGCGGAGGAGACATACCCTGATCCCTGGAATCTTCTATTTCTCTTTGTCCAGTCACTATTTCAAACGTTGCCTTGAAGTGGCGTTCCCTCCTTTGAGCGCCGCTGGTTCTTAACATTCATCTGCTGTTCATTTTGTCAGGTTTGGAGGGGGCAAGGGCCTGGGCTCTGGCTTCATTTTGCCATTTTACCCTGGGAGTCTCTGAGGCAACGTTTTCTATTTCTTTTTTTTTTTTTTTTTTTTCGGTACGCAGGCCTTTCACTGTTGTGGCCTCTCCTGTTGCGGAGCACAGGCCCCGGACGCACAGGCTCAGCAGCCATGGCTCACAGGCCCAGCTGCTCCGCAGCACGTGGGATCTTCCCGGACCGGGGCACGAACCCGTGTCCCCTGCATCGGCAGGCGGACTCTCAACCACTGTGCCACCAGGGAAGCCCTGAGGCACTTTTTAAGGCTGCCCTTAATGTTCATTTTACACTGATTTCCTCAGGGTAACAGCGGGTAACAATGTTGGAGACAAGAGATGATTTTTACCCTTGACTCGGTGTTTCCCTAGGAGGGCTCTGCCATTGATGCAAAACTCCCCTGAAAGATGGTAGAAATGGATGTCACATGCCACAAACTGGACTGTGTAAAAATGAAACCTTTCCCTTCCCCCATAACTGAAAACTTCTAGCCTGAACCCGTATCCTGTCTAAAGCAGAAATCTTACTCCCAACATTTAGAAATAAACTCAGGTACTACTGACATTTTGCTTACCCATTTCAGTTTAAGCTCAGTCAAATTTAGGAGTTTCAAACAGCACCTTCTACAGTTTTCTTATCCCTGGAGTTGCTGCTAAGCTTGGCTTGGGGAGGGGTGCAAATGCCATCCCAAATAAGTGGGAGAGTTCTGTGTGTCTAGGTCTTTGTTCTTGTCCCCTGAGAAAGTGCTTATCTTGTTGAGCCTTTGGCGTCCCCATCCGTGCCAGCATCCACAGAGTTTTTACCCATTTCCCATCCTGTCTTTAGCCTCTCGGTCCAAGCCCGCATCCTCTCATTCCCGGCTGTGTGATTAGTTTTTCACTGTTGCGTAACAAATGGCCGCAAACCTAGTGGCATAAAACAACACGTGGCAGGCTGAGCCACGCAGGCCTGCAAGCCCTGTAATTGCCCAGCCGCAAGAGTGAAGAAAGAGCCAGGAGTTAGCGACAGAGACATCAGTGGTTTATTGGATAGGGGATCTTACATGTCTGAAGCGAGGTCCTGGAGTGACACCCCACCATGTACAGCAGACAGCAGGCAGGACACGGCAGCAGTCTCAGTCTTTGCTACTGGGGGTAGGAAGGTTACCAGTTTTAGGGGGAATTGACATCAGGTTGCCTCATCAATTACCAGGGAAACCATCAGAGCGGCACGTCCCTCACCTCCCCTTTGATAAACTATCACAGTGGAGACGTTCTGATCTAAAGATTAGAACGATCACTAGCTGGGGCTGGGGCCGGGGGCAAACATGAAGGCGGTTACTGATTAGGCTCTATGATTAAGAGGGAAGGTCAGTCAGGTGAGTAGGCTGTAAGTGAAGCAGGCACTGGTCAAGCAGGGGATGTACAGAGAGCAAGAGAACACCCGTCTTGAGTGGCCTGTTTGTACAAGATCCATATATTATCTAACAATTTCTATGGGTTAGAAGTCCAGGCACAGTTTAGCTGGGCCTACTGTTCAGTGTCTTACAAGGCTGAACTCAAGAGGTCAGCCAGGCTGTATTCTCACCGGGAGGTTCTGGGGAGACATCTGCTTCTAAGCTCATTCAGGCTGTTGGCAGAATTTATTTTCTTGTGGTTTTTTGACCGAGGTCCTCATTTTCTTGGTAGCTGCCAGCCAGGGTCCACTCTCAGCATCTAGTGTTGCCCTCAGGTCCTTGCCCTGTGGCCCTCTCACAGGCCCTCCTCAAACATGGCTTTTTGCTTCTTCAAGGTGAATAGAAGAAGCTTTCACTGCCAGTCTCTCCCTACAGGAAAGGCCTTTTAAAGGACTCACCGGATTAGGCCAGGCCCACCCAGGATAATCTCTCTCTTGATTAACTCAAAGTCAACAGACTAGGCACCTTAATTACATCTTCATGTGGTACATATATACGATGGAATATTACTCAGCCATTAAAAGAATGAAGTAATGCCATTTGCAGCAACATGGATGAACCCAGAGATTGTCATATTGAGTGAAGTAAGTCAGAGAAAGTGAAATATCGAATGATATCACTTATATGTGGACTCTAAAAGGAACTGATACAAATGAACTTATTTACAAAACAGAAACAGACTCTCAGACTTAGAGAATGAACTTATGGTTAGCAGTGGGGAAGGGTGGGAGGAAGGGATAGTTAGGGAGTTTGGGACTGACATGTACACACTGCTCTATTTAAAATGGATAACCAACAAGGACCCCCTGTATAGCACAGGGAACTCTGCTCAATATTATGTAACAACTTAAATGGGAAAGAATTTGAAAAAGAATATACATGTATATGTATAACGGAATCACTTTGCTGTACACCTGAAACGAACACAACATTGTTAATCAGCTGTACTCCAATATAAAATAAAAAGTTAAAAAAAATCTCCCCCAAATTACATCTTCAAATTACCTTCAGTTTCGTTACAAAAGATAACATAATCCCAGTTGTAAAATATCATTATATTCACAAGTGTTACCCACACTCAAGGGGAGGGGAGAATACAGGGCAGACACAAAGGGATGGGAATCTTGGGACTATCTCAGAATTCTGCCAGCTCCACTGTGGGACCCTCGGGGCTGTAGTTCTCTCTGTCTGTTAACTTCTGTGTCTCTCTTGGGGTCTGAGGCATAGGAATTTCGGATACTTTGCTATGCCACTCAGGGACTGAGAGGAAACTCAGGGCTCTTTCCAGCCCTGCCAAGCAGCCCACCATTTTTGTCAGGACTGGGGGGTTTCAGGTATTTAGGCTTAAAGGGAAAACCACCTCCCTTTCATCCCACAAGTCCCTGGACTGGCAGGGCAAAGAACAGGACTCTCATATAATTTCTAATTTTTTTTGCTTTTTTTCCAAACTCTTGCCACCCACTCCAGTCCACAAAGGTTTATTTGCTCTTGCCATTTGTGGATGGGGGAAGGATGGAAGCGATAGATGATTAAATAGTCTATTGCTTATGGCAGGACCTCAGCTCTGCAAGTTTAAAAGCTAAAAATTAACTTCTTTTCTTCCTATTTGAATTTCAACTATGGTCTAAGCTTTCCTGGGGCAGCAGAGGCCAGGATTAGTTTAAAGAGGTGGTGGGAGCTGTAGGGTAAACCAAAGGATTGCAAGACCATCTCAAGGCTCCCCTTCCCCAGTTATATATGAGTCCCAAATCAGTCTAGGTTTTCTGAATCATCCTGAGAATTGGATTAGTTCCATGTTAATTTTTATGCTTCATCTACTGTATTCTTTATCTATGAAACCCCAGAGAAGGGAAAATTGAAACAGTTCTAGAAATTAACAAAATGTTAATTAAGTTTCCGCTTGCTGAGGGGAAAGCTGAACTTGGCAGTGTTTCAGAGAAAATAAAGGACTCATGCTTATACTTATTAAGGGTATTACTCAAGTAAAATAATTGGAAGTCAATATAAGCCCCAAAGTTTAGTGAACATAAAGAATGGTGCTGGGTTGGAATAAAAATAAATGGGTAAAAGGATGTGTCCAAAAAGCAGTTGATACTTCTCACCAGAATAGTAGTGTCAGGATAATTTTACACTCAGCTACTAACCACCATTTCCCTCCATCCCTAACCCTCAATGCCCAGTCTTGATTGTCACGTAAATAATCTGCTAATCTTGTGGCATTAATGCAACTCATGGAAAAATCTCAAAAGAGAGCACAGTGACCTTGGTTGGCCTGCTTTCTCAAAGCCAGATGGAGACTTGTCAGCTATTAATTCACCAGGCAGAGCTTCCAGGGTATTGCTCTTCTTACTTTCCCATTTTCTGTCTTCCTGACTGCCTTTTCATGTTGTTTTCACCCTGTTTCCAAAGGCATAGGACTATCTCAGACAAAGTCTGTCTCATTTCCACATAGCTCATGTCAGAATGCTCATTTCCTACTGATTTTTAAATTACTTCTTTTCTTTTGAATTTATCTTTGCTTAACATGCACAGTAATACTTTTCTTTTTTTTTTTTGGTGAAGAACAGATCTCTAGCATCTAACATGAACACCTGGAACGCAGTAGCTGCTCATATTGTTGATAATACGAACACATCAAGGAAATATTTATCTACTTACCTATCTCCTTGCTAGACGGTGACCACCTTGCAGGTAAGGATCTGTTTCGCCCATTTTTGGATCCTGGTACCAACACACTGCCTGGCACATAGTAAGTTCTCAAGCAAAGTGTACTGAATAAATGAATAATAACCAGGGGTTTACTGATGTATCTCAGCACACTGCAAAAAGAATTATGAGCGCTGATGCTATAATTTAAGAGTAGAATATCAAAGAAATATGTAAGGAAAGGTTGCCGATTTGGTCTTCCAACAATTACTGGGAAATTGAACAGAAGATAGATGCAATGAGGAATAATTTGTTTTTTGTTTTTTTTTTTTGCGGTACGCCACGCCCATCTCACTGTTGTGGCCTCTCCCGTTGCGGAGCACAGGCTCCGAACGCGCAGGCTCAGCGGCCATGGCTCACGGACCCAGCCGCTGTGCGGCATGTGGGATTTTCCTGGACCGGGGCACGAACCCGTGTCCCCTGCATCGGCAGGCGGACTCTCAACCGCTGCGCCACCAAGGAAGCCCAACGAATAATTTTTTTTTTTTTTTTTTTTTTTTTTTTTGTGGTACGCGGGCCTCTCACTGTTGTGGCCTCGCCCATTGCGGAGCACAGGCTCCGGACGCGCAGGCCCAGCGGCCATGGCTCACGGGCCCAGCCGCTCTGCGGCATGTGGGATCTTCCCGGACCGGGGCACGAACCCGTGTCCCCTGCATCGGCAGGCGGACTCCCAACCACTGCGCCGCCAGGGAAGCCCCC